>NW_026637796.1:2577500-3220027 GCF_028554395.1 Pezoporus wallicus
TGTGATCTAAGCTTTTGCCATCCTTTAGTGTGCTACATTAATTAGTGTGTTTAGCTGAGGAAAATAACTTGGCAGCGTAGAGCAGTGAGTTCTGCTTCCTCTTTTCTGTGTGTGCAAAAGAGGAGATACAGTTGATGAATTTCTAGAATATCTGCCTAACTGTCAGAAGCAGAAATGAAATTAGAAATGCAGAATTATTCAAACAGTCTTGCTTTGGTGAATGTTCTGTGCTGCAGGTAGGTTTATTTCATCCTAAACTTACAGTTGTGTAAATATTACAGAAGTAAATGTATTTAGAGTCTGGACTGTTAAAAGTTTCCTAGCAGCCTTCCAGTATCTGAAGGGGGCCTATAGGGATGCTGGAGAGGGACTCTTCATTAGAGACTGTAGTGATAGGACAAGGGGTAACGGGTTAAAACTTAAATAGGGGAAGTTTAGGTTGGATATAAGGAGGAAATTCTTTCCTGTTAGGGTGGTGAGGCACTGGAATGGGTTGCCCAGGGAGTTTGTGAATGCTCCATCCCTGGCAGTGTTCAAGACCAGATTGGACGAGGCCTTGGGTGAGATGGTTTAGTGTGAGGTGTCCCTGCCCACGGCAGGGGGGTTGGAACTAGATGATCTTAAGGTCCTTTCCAACCCTAACTATTCTATGATTCTATGATTATGTTCTTAATACCTGCATGGGAGGGAAATTTCATTAATTCTTAGAATTGTATAGCCTACATGAGAAAATCCTGTTCTTTCTATTCCCTGACGTAGAAATTATTAAGGAGTTAGCATTTCATGTGATATTCCCCAGCTGGAAGATTATGTGTGTTTGAAACTCTCTTTTGAGGAAGCTAACAAGCATGCAGAGGACTTTGGCTGGTTCTTCACTCGGAGATTAATTTCATGCACAGAAGGTGGGTTATATTTGCTCCATTGTTTACATCTTTTTGTTACATGTATTTTGGACTCCAGATGTCAGGTGCTGGTGTTTCTTTACTGTTGGAGGATATTCTTGCATTTTGAAATATCAGTGAAAATGCTCATCTGTATGTTGAATTTCAGCAAAGAAGAAAGGGGAACAAGTTGTTGGCCTGACAATTTTCATTCTCAGCCAATTCTAATTTAATACCATCCCAAAATAGTGCTGGCAGGGTAACCATTGATCCTTAATATTTCTTTGCCAGACATATGTGCTTTATTTTTTGACAGTGGCACTCTTCAGTGTTATATAGTGTGGATGATCGCTTGCCACACTGTATAGCATAGCATACATGGTAACTTGAAACACATCTGGCCCTGGAGCACAGAGAGAGAATATCTTTCTGGTTTTTATCTCCTTCACAACATTTCTTGCTTTGTTCCTGGTGTCCCTTTTGTCCAAGGTAAAGTTCCTCCACATAGTTCCAGATCAAAGTTTATTTGATTCCAGAGGTTCTTTACCAGCCTGGAGTCTGAAGAACAGGGTCAACTGCTCTGTGAAGGAAGCTGGGTCGTATTTCCTTGTGCTTGTGTGTGATACTGTACTTTGACCAACCATCCCAACTTCACTGTTATTCTGTGCTCAGATATTCCAGCATCACTTTTTGAAGACAGAATTTGAACTCTCAATTGGATTCTATTGAGGTAGAAATTTATACTTTACTGATTTATTCTTTGATTGCTTTTGGTGATGTTAATTACATGTGTTCTTCCTTAATTAAAAGCTGATTAGCTTGATAGGAGACTTGGAGGATAAGAAGACTTGGAGTACAGATTTGATACCAGTTTTGATATTATGGGTCTGTCTGAGAGCTGCCTGACATTGGCTTTGTTTGACAGGGGGGAAGCTTCTAGCAGCTTCTCACAGAAGCCGCCACTGTAGCCCCCTCTAGCTACCAAAACCTTGCATGCAAACCTTGCTTGCGAAAACACTATAATTCCTCCTCAAGATTCTTGGCTTACTGGAAAAATGGACCCCTTTGTGCTGTAAGAAAGACAAAGCTGAGCAGCTTCTTTGATCAGCTGACCTTGAGGAGGTGCATGGTCATGTCCTGGGTCTTTGGGGTGTGAAGAGGAATATTCTTTGGCTCTTTTGACTGAAGAGGTTGCTTTTCGACCAGTTCCTGTGAAGGTCCATGGGGCTTTTGAAGTTTGGTCCCCTAAAGTGTGGGGATATGGGGTGTACAGAAAGAACAGATTGGAGACTTGTTGTGTTCTCCTTTACTCCTAAATACATTAATGTCTGTTTGTACTGGTTTTAGATTTTTCAAGGTTGTTGAGAAATTTTTATTTCTTAACATAACATTCAACTGATTGTATACCTCCCATTATAAGGGAGTTAATTTCTACTAAGATAATCAATAATTGGCATTAAAGAATGGGGATGAGGAGGATTGATAAGAACTTAATAAGATGCAAAGATTAAGAACTTAATAATATGTAAAAATGAAAATCTTATTGCTTGCCTAATTTAATATTGAATTTTAATTTAGCAATAAAAAGCAAAATTCAGTGATTCGACTATTTCAGCAAATTTAGTGTGTTTTTTTTTTTCACAGGGCTGGATTCATCACCAAGACATATTGAATAGAGAACAAGGATATGCGTCTATGTAAAAAACCCAGATAAACCTGGAAAGCATAATGGGACACCTTACAAATACCTATGTCTTTGCTTGTGTCTTTGCATTCACGCTATGGAATAATATCCATCCAACTGTGGAAAATGAATTTATTGCAAATTATTCAAGCAGTTTGCTAACTAATGTTCCAGAAAACATTCCAGTCCATACTCATGTATTAGATTTGTCACATAACAGGATCTCTGGACTTGGTATCTCAGATTTTATTTCTCTTTCTGATCTTCAGGTATTAAATCTTTCTTATAATCTAGTTACAGAGCTTAACTTTAGTGTCTTCATTTTTAATGAAGATTTAGAATACTTAGATTTATCTCATAATAACATTTTGAAACTTTACTGTCAAACTCTTGTGTATCTTAAACATTTAGATCTGTCTTTCAATAAGTTTACTGCCCTGCCCATCTGTCAGGAATTTGGGAACATAGTTTGTTTGGAGTACCTAGGATTAAGTGCCACGATGATACGAAGGTCAGACTTCAGGTATATAACGCATCTGCAGCTGCACACTGTCTTTCTAACATTAGAAGACTTTTCCCTGTATGAGCCTCAGAGTCTGACAGCCTTGAACACAAGGAGCCTCCACATTGTGTTTGCAGCAAACCAAAACTTCAGTTTTCCCCTATTGTATGATGGAATGAGCACTTCAGAAAACTTAAAAATAGTTAATTTAAGATATACCTTGAGCTATAAAGATTTCCCCTCTCCTTCTTTAGCACTTCTGAAGGAAATCAAGACAACAGCTCTCATGCTTGACACTGTGGATTTACAGTGGGCTATAATTTTGCAGATTTTCCTGTTTATTTGGTATTCACCTGTGGAGCATTTGACTGTGAGAAATTTGACTTTTCGGGGACCACTGGTGGAGCTGACTGAATATGACTTTCTACCCTTATTAAGCTCTATGGAGCAATTAATCTCTTTGCGTGGCTCCATGAAAGTACTAACTTTGGAGCATGTTCGTAATAAGGTTTATTATTTCAACCAGGAGGTACTATACAGAGAGTTTTCAGAGATGAATATTGCCAGTTTGACAATATATGACGCATATATGCCACACATGCTTTGCCCCAATAGAACAAGCTCATTTCAGTATTTAAATTTTTCTCGCAATGCCCTGACGGATGAGCTGTTCCAGAATTGTGGCACTCTGACAGATTTGAAATTACTTATTTTGCAGAGGAATAAATTTGAGAGCCTCCCCAAGGTTAGCTTCATGACCAGCCGTATGAAATCACTGAAATACCTGGACATGAGCAGCAACTTGCTGCGTCATGAGGGAGCTGACGTGCAATGCCAATGGGCTGAGTCTCTGACAGAGCTGGACCTGTCCTCAAATCAGTTGGCAGATGCTGTGTTCGAGTGCTTGCCAGTCAACATCCAAAGTCTCAACCTCCAAAACAATCAGATTAGCAGTGTCCCAAGGGGAATGGCCGAGCTGAAAGCCTTGAAAGAGCTGAATTTGGCATCGAACCGTCTGGCTGACCTGCCAGGGTGCGGCGACTTTACATCCCTGGAGTTCCTGAACGTAGAGATGAATTCGATCCTCACCCTGTCTGCCGACTTCTTCCAGAGCTGTCCAAGGGTCAGGGAGCTCCAAGCCGGAAAGAACCCGTTCAAGTGCTCGTGTGAACTGCGAGGCTTTATCCGTGGGGAGAGGCAGTCTGGGGGGAGGCTGTTTGGCTGGCCTGCGGCGTACACGTGTGAATACCCAGAGGACTTGCGAGGGACACAGCTGAAGGACTTCCACCTGAGCGAGCTGGCTTGCAACACGGTGCTGCTCCTTGTGACAGCTCTGATGCTGACACTGGTGCTGGTGGCTGTCGTGGCCTTCCTGTGCATCTACCTGGACGTGCCGTGGTACGTGCGGATGACATGGCAGTGGACACAGACGAAGCGGAGAGCTTGGCACAACCACCCTGCAGAGTGGGAAACCGTTCTGCAGTTTCACGCCTTCGTTTCATACAGTGAGCGTGACGCTTTGTGGGTGAAGGACGAGCTGATCCCGAACCTGGAGAAGGGCGAGGGCTGCATGCAACTGTGCCAGCACGAGAGAAACTTCATCCCCGGCAAGAGCATTGTGGAGAACATCATTAACTGCATTGAGAAGAGCTACAAGTCGATCTTTGTGCTGTCCCCCAACTTTGTGCAGAGCGAGTGGTGCCACTATGAGCTGTACTTTGCCCATCACAAGTTGTTCAGCGAGAATTCTGAGAGTTTAATCCTCATTTTACTGGAGCCGATCCCTCCCTACATTATCCCTGCCAGGTATCACAAGCTAAAGGCTCTGATGGCAAAGCGAACCTACCTGGAGTGGCCGAAGGAGAGGAGCAAGCGTGCCCTTTTCTGGGCTAACCTGAGGGCAGCTATTAACATTAACCTGCCAATATCTGTTGAAGCAGATGAGGAGCAGAGTGATGTTACTTCTACCAGTAATATAAGTCAGTATGTGAATAACTGACTTGACTGTCTTGCATATAATTTTGTTAATGAATTTTTTGTAGTCTTTTACGGTGTTCCTAGTTAGTAGCAAAATGTTATTGTGATAGATACAGCAATTGCCGTTGCTTATTCCTGGTTAAGGGTTGAAAGTCAGAGCCATTAATCCTTATTTAACATTATTCTCTCTTCATTGTACTAATCATTCCCACTTGCCTAGATTTACCTACCAAGTCATGATTTCATAGAATTCAGTATTCTTTGTCTTCAAAATAATATCTGAATTTTTGAAATTTTTATAGTACGATACTGCTGCTTTTTGCCATGATCATATCAAGCTATATGGGGAGCTCATTTTCCCTGTTTTCTAAAAGATAGAAGCTTGATGTTTGGAGATGAATCCCCTTTTACTTTCAATGAACTCTTTTGCTTTGCCCTTCCAGTCATCATGCATGTGAGAAAAAGCAGTTTTCATTGGTGACTTCTCTGCTAAAATCAATCTGATTAAACTAATGGTATTTGTTGATAGGCAACGTCTAATAATTGTGCTTGGGTTTAATTTGACAATCTAATAAACCTCTCATTGTTTCTCTGTTATTGAATTTGGTGGTTTCACTTCTCTGGTGATGTGGAGTTGTGTAATTATGGCTCAATGGAAATGCAAAGCCCTCTGATCACAGCCATGAGCAGCACATGTGGTGAGCAAGAAGGTGTGTTCCTTACCACTGACCAAGGTGGGTGATCAAGCACCTGCCAGGTGTGTGTCACAGTAGCTAGATGAAGCAGTGGACAGGAAGCTATGGGAGAGCCTCCTTGTGTACAGAGGTGCTGTGACATTGATGTGCACCCACCGACCAGCTCAGGTTAACTGGCTATCGCAGTACGATGCCAGGTGCCTTTATGTCAATGTAGAGCTTTGGAAAGATGGGATAAAATTCTCTATTAAGTCCTAATTTCAGGTGAAGGGAAGTTAGCCACTGACCTCTGTGATAACACATAACTGGGATCTCCCCATTCCCAAAGCCAGGACCAAGCTTTGTTTGTGTACTTTAAAAAGGGCTGCTAAGTCCTCAGTACTTCAGTGGGAGCTGGTGGATGTGGCATGCTTGAAAAGCAGGTTACTTATGGTGAGCGGGGGTGTTCAAAGACACAGATAAGCCTAGTGCTTTGTAGGAGTTCAATTCAGGAAGGCTTTATCCTACCCTAAGAGTCACTTGTGCTTCATGGCATACCAACATGGTGGCCAGGACCAGCTGACACCATGGGGTGCTGCTGAAAGTGCATTGCACACCTCATAGCCAGCCAGCCAGTTATAGCAGGCTGCAGGGCTCTTTCCACAGATGTAGTAATGTTAAACCTGGGGCTGAGGCCTGAATGTGCTGCTGAAGCTTCAATATTTCCTTCTTACTGGTTTTTCCCTCTGGGTGCAGGTTCTTCACTGTCTCTGTAACATGGCTGTCTACTCTTAGGCAGTTCCCTGGGTAAGCTCTGGTGGCTTCTTTATTTCAGCTACAGCCAGAGTGAGGTCTGTAATTTAAGGCTTGTGTGCTGTACGTCTCCCAGGTACCCAAGGAACAGTTTGTTCAGTCAGAGGCCAGTGCTCATAAGGCGCATTAGGAGTTTTGTAGCCTTTACCTCTTCAGGGCTACTCTGCTCTTTACAGTGAGAATGCTGCCAGAAAACCTGTCCCCCTCCTTTCTGAAAGACTCCTCCTCTCCCAAGCGTTACTCTCTAAGGACATGTTCAGCATTCACGCTTAGTTGCAATGTGTTAATGGGAATACATTCTGTCCTGTTTACCAGATGAGAAAAGAGGAAGTAAAATTTCTCAAATCGGGCTTTCCAGTCTCTGTAAATGTAATGCATCAGCAAACAGGGTTTTATGTCCTAAATAATGTACAGGGTCTGGGCTGTGGAAAAATTCCTCGTCTTTAAGACTGTTCTGAAACCTAAGTTGTAGGTAGATGTGAAAGGAATATTTTCTCAGGTCTGTCATCTATATTGTTTTAGGTCATTAACCCTGTTACACCCCTTTATATGCTGTCCTTCCTATGTCTTCACAACTCTTTCATGCACATGCCAAGTATTTCAGTTATATCCATACTGCACTGAACGCTGCAGCTGCTTAAAATACACTTCTGAATTCCTCTGATAAAGCAGATTCAATCTGTTGGTTGTTGTTGGTTTGTTATTTTTCTCATGAGTTCTCTGTTGGAACTTCCCTTTTCTCCTTCCCTGAAGCTGTTGCTGTTCAGAGGATAGAGAAGTTGTTGTTGTCAAGTTGTTGAAGTTTTGTTGTGGCTGAACATACCAAATGCTTTTTTTTTGCTGTTTTCTGTGAAGCAATGTGCTGTTAAAAGGGTCTTTAAAAAACGTGTTCACAGAGATGCTGCTTGGGAAGCAGCTTGCACGAGTTACAGGACAGGAGCGTCTGGCTGAGCTCTTGTAACACTGTCATACTAATGTCCATACTTGTAAGAACCGTGTGAAGCGCTGCTCTTGCTGAGCTCACAGGCCTGGAAGCACACACTGTGCATTTACATTGTCAGTGTTTGGCCAGGCCAGAGTTTTAATTGTAGAGGGTATGTTAAAAGTGTGTTTATGGCTACAAATTGCAGTAAAGACGCAAAGAGCAGTTGTGAACCCTTGAGCAGATTTCCTGCAGGACGAGGATCTGACTCAGTGACAGAAGGTCAGGCAGAGGAACGGCTTTATTTCTTTACGAGAAAAGAAATGTTTCCTCATATTAGTGTCTCGAAGCTCAATTTTTGCATTTTTCTCAGGCTGAGGCTGACGCCCAGTGGCCGGTTGAAATATCGCGATTTCCGGAAAACAAATAGTCGCTCATGCAGGCACACGCACATCGGTCGCGTTTTGCTGCTGGGGAAAAAATGAAACAGCTGATCTTACCAGCCCGGCAGGTGCAGGAGCCCCTGGTAGGTGTGTGCGGGCTAAGGAAGACAGGGCACGATACGCTCTTCCTCATGGCAGCTCCATGCTGGGTCAGTGGCTCAGTCCCCTACTTCACCTGTCCTGCTGGCTGAGTATGCTCTGGAGTGCAGATACCGACTGGTTCGCTGCCAGATGAACCCTGGAAATCAACAGCATGTTGTGAACAGAGACTCTTGCTTTACAGGAAGCAAGCTTTATTTTCAAGCAGGATGCCAAGGAAGTCACACCAGCCATTTTCTCACATTCTGATTTCTGTTTGCAGGGGTTTGTTTTTATTGCCTCACTTCTGCTGTACCTGCTTTCCCTTCTGTATGGCACCATGAGAGTGTAGGTGCAGACTGGGCTGATCTGCTGGGTCCCAGGCAGCAACAGACCAATACCCTGACGAAGGAATGGAAGGCGTTAAGAGATGCATAGTGAATTCAAATGGGCTCACTCCTTTCAGGCAGCTGGAAAGGTGTGAATAAATAAAGAAACTTGTTTTGTCAGCTTTCCACATCATCGTTTCTCAGCAAAGCCCACAGGGGTGCCTGGAGGTGAGCAGGATTGGTGCACACTGATGCGCTTGTGGCCTGTGTTAGCTCTGGCACCCTGGCCTTGGCAAGCACTGTGGGGAATAGCATGGTTAAAGGAGGAGGCCCCGTGTTGAAAGTGCTAAAAAACGCAGACTCGTGGGTTTGGTGCTCCAGCCCTGCCAATGGGCTGATCAGAGTGCTGTGATTAGAAGCAAGTAAACCACTTTTTGTGAGTTTGCCGCAAATGCACTGCTGAGCACAGGAGCTAGGATCATAGAATCAACTAGGGTGAAGACCTACAAGATCAAGTCCAACCATTACCCCAGGGCTGTGAAGTCCACCACTAAGCCATGTCACTAAGGTCCTCATCTACATGGGGTTGGAACGCTTCCAGGGACGGTGATTCCACCACTTCCTGAGCAGCCTGTTCCAATGCCTGACTAACCTTTTGGTGAAGAAATTTTTCCTAATATCCAATCTAAACCTCCACTGGCACAGCTTGAGGCTGCTACCTCTTACCTATCGCTTGTTATGTGCTCACAGGCAGCGCCTGCAACACCTCGTGCTCCTGGCCTGCCTGCTCCAGGCCTGCCTGCTCCTTCCCTTGGTGGTGTGTGAGGTGCTGCAGAAGGGCCTCCTGAAAAGCCAGGGCTGCCTGGAGCAGGCAGGGATCCCTGGGCATCCCTCTGGCCCTGCCCTGTGCCGTGGCTCTCTGTCGCACAGCGTATGACGACAGGACCACAGATGATACTCTAAGGGTTTTATTAACAAGCATAATATATATGCACTGTATACTAAATAGAGTATGAGGCCTGTACAGTACAAATTTATGTTCACAGTTCGCCATGACAAAATGTCATTACTGAATTCCCATTGGACTACCAAAGTAGAAACAGTGAAAGTACATTAAACATTCACATCTTTAGTAAGATTACCAGAATGTCCTGTATTTGCAAGTGATAGTAATGCACACTAGAAACCTTTAATTACCCATTCAGTCTTATTAGCTCATAAAATATATTACACTTTATTTAAAAATGTCTGCATAGTTTATACAAGTATTAAGGTAAATGGAACACCCCTGCTGTCGCTGCAGGTGAGAGATGCTAAGCAGAAAGATTATTTTGACCCTCTAATATTAAAAGTACATTTTTTAAAAAGTGCTAATATCTGTAAAATGCAATGAAAACTGGTGTAGCCCTCTTAAGATAATGTAAAATGCTTTGCAATTTTGTTACGGAAAGGAATTGTATTCATCTACGTGTTGCTAACCTTGACAGAGACAAGAACATACTTGGACAAGATGTGGCATTACAATTATCACTGCAGAACAGTGGTGTATATTTAAATAAACCCACAAACATTAATACCTGCTTAGCTTTTTCTGATTGTCGTAGAAACTTAGAAAATTATTATAGTTATACGGCTTAAACAAGCATGTTTTAGTAAAGCAGTGTTACCTGTCACACACTGCAATGCTGCTAGGGAAAAAGGTGGTTTTTTAAAATGTGCATGTTCTGCAGGATTAGGGTTTTCTATCTTTGTATCTAAACTGATTTCTCTTCAGGGCAAAGACAGGACTGGCTTTAAAAAGTATTTACTTGTGTATATTTTAAGATACTCCTCAAATCAGAGTTTGCTAAAATGAACCAATGAGCCAGTTAAGATGTAAGTTCACGTTTTCAGCAGAAAGATGAAAGCATACTTGTTCGTGAGTTCAACACCCCAGGAGACCCCACAGACACAAGTGAAAAATCCCACAAGCAAGGCAATTACATGAAATAATCTCAAATATTTGTATTTAATATTTAGATTTCTGTTGTCCTGAATCACAAGGCACATGGATAATATTTTATAGTTCTATTGAATCGCCACTGTATTTGTCCCCACCGTTAGCGTAAATATTGTCAGGAAAAAGGCAGACAGGCTAATGAATGTATATTGGAAACAACCTAGACTAAATTCTGCAAAGTAACTCCCAGTTACAGAGAAGTTCTGCTTTTAGGGGACTTGATTTTAGATTTCTAATTTTTTAAAAAGAAAAAAATACTAAAGAAAACATTTTGTGAAGACAAACAGAGCATTGGAAAGAAATGTTCCTTAAACATCCCAAATCATATGCATTTGCACTTGTTATGCTAAAACCGCAACCAGTTGCCATGAAGCTGCTTATTTTTGGTAGGATCTCATCTGCTTTTCTCCCTAGAACATAATAGAGAATTGTTTTCATCCCAGGATACTCAACGTCTGTAGGCTTCTGCCTGGTGCTACAGGGGCTGCAAGCAGCCTGTCAGTGACGTGTTGGCACTGATGCAACTCCCAACAACATTCAGCACCTACGGAAGGAGGCTGTCTGCTACTGCTGACACGACATGTCCAACAACCCCCCTGCTCTGGAACAGCCGCTCACTGATGTCGCTCTCTTCCCTGCAAGCTCCTCAGTGTTAGCAGCGACCTGGCCTACCCAAATCAGACCACTTCATCTGCCAGGTTGTTCAGCTCCATAGCCAAGCGGATGAGGGCCAGTTACAAGATCAATCTGGTGCAACTCCCTTCAGTCCTAGTGAAGCGGTGAGGTTGTACGGTGCTGTAACAGATCTTCCTCACAAAACCTTTGCAGCGATGTTCCCAGCCCTGCTTTGCAAACCCCTGTTCTCCCCTTCTAGAGCACACGTTCTATGCTTTAAGTAGAATTGCCAGTTCCATGTTCCCACATGTAAGATTTGTTAAACTGGAGCAATACTTTGTGTGTCACAGCACTCGCTGTGGGAGTGTTCCTCTCTGGAAGTACAGATCCTCTCCTCAATTCTACAGGCATGTGGATGTCAGCACAACACTTGGTAAACTCCCATCAGCAAGGGAAGGCTCTCTGCACTCACACTCTTCCATCTGCGGGATTATCTGTTTGCCATTGAACTTCATGGGATGTATATATACCTGTTCCAATACACCCACCCACAGATGAACACTCCACCTGACTCCTCCTGGAAAGTCTTATGAAAGTCCTCTTCCCTTTACCCCTCCATTTTCCAGCAGATTTTTCCAAAAGAAACAGAAATCTGACTTCAGTATACGCTGTTTATCTTGTGTAGGGGAAAGAAGAAAAACGCACTGGTGCGCAAGACCCTAGAGAAATACATCCCATTTCCTTGCAGTGCCACAAACTCTGCAGTCTAATAAAGACAGAAACCTTCTTTCAGTGGGCTCCCAAAGACAGGAACATTTCTAAGGTCAACTGCAGGTTGCTGGAGTTGTTTATTTTATCTATCAAGTTGCGTTTGCTAACTGAGCTGGGAGTTAAGATTCGCTGATGTGATATTTTAATGCAACAGACACATCCATGGGGAAGCTTTGTCTGCCTACCATTGAGAGACTGCCAGAGTCACAAATCAGTTATCAAATGGATGATTTGGTGCATGTTTTTATCCAAAGCAGATACACGACTCAACTTCATCATCAGAAGCACTTCGTATCTGATGCCATCTTCTCATAAAAGTATTGTAGATAATTTACATACTGAGTGTATTAAACAGGCACTCACAATACAGTTCAGAGCACTCTAGATGCAACGATTGCTATTTTCTGAGGTACATCAAAGAGAGAAAATTACTTAGAGGAAATGTAGAGGAGTGATCGCACAAGGATAGTCTATATCCCTGAAATGAGGTGTGGTATGTGTCTTTGAGTATCATTTAATGCCATATCATAGGAGAGTACCATGTGTTGCATCCATATAGTTGCACAGAAACCAGACATACAGTGTCACACAAGGTCTTCATTTAACAAATCCACCAGGGCATGATGCAATAAAAACAAGGATATATACTACACTATAATACAGAGGACAGAGGACATTGGTTTAGATGCACAATATTATGTATGGAGCAATTCCTGCCAATTTTTCTTCTTCATTGAGGTAAATGATGCTATGACTCAATCTGTCTGTAAAGTAATTTCATTGCTTGGATTTATTTCTATGATGTTATTCACTGTTTGGGCAGAGGGGACTCCTAAATCAGGTTTCTTTCTAGAACTGTTTCATCAACCATGTTGCAGAACTCAACATGGCTGGGAGAGTCCATTCATTGCATTGTTGAGCATAAAATGATTGTATTCCTTACAGGGCACATAAATAAAAGTCTCTGGCAAGGACTAGCATTTTGAATATTCAAAACATTTACTACTTTATCAGTATATGCTGGGTTGAATATATGAAGAAACCAACAAAATCTGTTAGTCTACAAATTCCCTTATTCACAATGGAATACTTTAAACATACTGTCTGCAGAAAGGGTTTGCTTAGCATCCCCAGGAGAAAGAAAACAAAAAGTGTTCACATTCTTTAGGTCTGACCCGTGGCAAGAACATAGAAGGGTTAGATAACCTCTGTTACTGACCATAGGTAAGCTTTTAATGGTATAAACTCAGAGATTCAGTCCAGCTGAATCCAAAATAAAATGCATGTGTACAAAAAAGAAGTGTGAGAGGAGTCAGGGACAGAAGACATTCAGACTAGCATGTGGCGTTTTCTGTGGAGAGCAAGGTGGTCTGAACGTGAAAAGCTACGGTCACAGTCTGGGCACTGAAAAGGTTTGATGCCGGTATGCTTGCGGAAATGCCGCGTTAGTTCATCAGAACGGGCAAACTTCCACGTGCAGCCCTCCCAAGTGCATTTGTATGGTTTTTCACCTGGAGAAAGAAACACAGAAGTGGGGATTTAAGACACAAACAAAGCAGTTAAATATCTGACAGGTTTATCCTCTTGCCTTGTCAAATTTCAGCAAGTACTTTAATGCTTACTCAAAACGCCGCCCTCCAAGCAGCACCAGGCTGCACAGCACTCAGTGCTAGGAACTGTCTAGTTGAAAGCAACAGATCAAAAATTGCTTCCTGCCACAACTTATTTTTTTATTGTCTCTCTGCTCCCCTCCTTGCCATATCAGCACTTGGTTTGTCTCACCAAGCCCAGAAGTGTGAAGGTTTACACATTTGTTCAAGTATTTTCAAAACCAGAACACCATATTCTAGATTAGTTGGGGGAAAGGACTGGTGCTACCATTCAGCACAGCAGACAGAGAACTTGTGACCTCTTAAAGTTACTGTAGTGTAAGTAACTGGCACCACTATACCAAGTAGCTCAACTTAAAGCCTCTCTCAACCATTACTTTGTAATATGTGATCCTTCTCCTTAATACCATCATGCTGTCTAACAGCTGAAGGGCTGTCTTGATGTAAGACAGACACGAATGGGGCTCCCTTTTACCTAAAAGTGTCCTGTATCTTTGTAAAAAACTTTGATGTATTCAGCAATGCCAAGATGTGTATTTCTACAGAGAACAGAGATGGGGATGTGTTTACTGGAACACTCACGCAGAAAAGGCACTGTTGAACCAGGCGCTATCACATCCACATGAAGCAGATGTGTTTGTATTTGGCACATGGTCTGGACTTTTGCAAATGGGTTACTCCCATGGAAGTCTCAGTCAAATTTAACAGTCATGTAAGAGGTGAGGTACTGCAATTTGAACTGATTTGGTGTTTACAGGGTGTTTACAGGGTGTGCAGATTTAAGCAATCTGCAAGCAACTGGACAAAAAATGAGCGAAGAGCCAGTGAATGTAAAGCATACCCTCATACACCATGATCCTGCTTTGGCTTTACAGTCTCTTGTTGTAGATTTTTCCTGCTACATCCTCCATCTTTTGCTCAGCCTACAATTACATTCAGAACAATGCCAAATCCATCCTCTCTCATTTTATTTACATCTGGCCATTAGCATAAACTGAAAGTGTAGCCTACCATTTTACCATAGACTTGATGAAAGGAAAGCATAGCAATGCTCAAACCTGTATGGGTTCTTCTGTGAGCTTTCAGATGGGAGCTTTTAGTGTAGACTTTGTTGCAGCCTTCATAATCACATCGATGTATTCTACGTTTTCTCTGTGTGTCTGGAGATTCCACAGGTAAAGGTCTCTTTCCTGGCTGAACTATAACTGAAGGGTGATTCCTGCAAAGGCAAACTGCATGTTAAAAATGAGAAACATTCAGCACAGCAAAGCTCAGCTCAGATGATTCATGACAGAGCTCTCTATTCACTACCCCTCTGTCTCTTGGCAGAAAGAACAACATTACATGCATGTCGAAAAATTCAAGAGGGTTTAGCAAATTTTGTGTATTCTAGCAGAAATGTTTCAAAATGTTTACTCACTTTATGGCATGATGTAGCCATTTTTACTACTCCCTAGCTTTTTTTTTAACCTTATAAAGGAAAAAACCATTCAAATTCCTGTTTTTCAGAGTCAAATTTCTCAAACTGAGTTCATAGCGAACTTTTCTTGTATTTGTTCACAATTTTTCCTCTTCCTTCCAATGCAGCTAATTCGCTTGCAATTGGAAACAGCTATTCCATATTATTAAAGAAATTGTATCTTTAGGGTTTCAAAGCAGAACTCAGTCTTTATTGTTCCAGCCACTCCTTTAGAGAGTAATTAAGAGTTTCCTGTTTGGTGCTGGCAGGAGGGTGCGGCCTCCCTGTACCACTGACGTCAATTCCTAAAAGCAGAGTTCAGCCTGAGTGGCACACCCACAGGATGTCTGCAGTTGTCCCTCCACCTTCACAAACATTGGTTTTTGCTTTTGAAGCCCACAGGTACGCTGCAGGTAAGACATGTACCAACTACATATGGACTCCTGTAAGAGACAGAACTATACACATTCACGCATGTGCAAACCCATCCAGCTTCTCAACAGGTGTTGTTGTGGATATTCAGGTTTGAACAACACCCCTGCTGCAGAACCAGGGACAACCTTGGTTATTTCTTCCATGTCAATGTTAGAAAAGGAAATAAATAAGTTCATCAAAATGGTATGTGGCATTACAAATCTTGTAGCTGCATTTTTCTAACCATTAGCAGATCTGTATCAGTGCTTTTAATGTATTTTTTAGCTTTTAATTGAAACTTAGTATATGATGTGCAGGTATTACCATTCCTTGTTGCAAAACTAGCTCCTCCGTGTGACAGAAATAAGCTTTCTCGAATTCCCATCTTTCCCCTAGTTGCTGTATTTCACATTTCTTTACTGATCAAATTAGATTTTATAACTATATAATGCACTAGGTTATATCAGTTACTTAAATAAAGTTCCTTTAGGGCCTAGTTTTCAGAAACGCTGAATACCCACTTCTCTCATCAAAATGAAGGGCACATGCTAAAGACAGAAAATCTGTGCGTGGTTTAACAAGAAAAAAAATCCTGTTGTTCTCCATAGCAGCAGGATGGGAATTACTGATGTGGGTAAAGTTAAATTCTGTTATTTATTCTTTTACTAGAGTTACAAGCTTCAAATTGGTAGCCAAATCCTCTTCCTTCGGAGTTTCTGTGACTGTTGAGTGATGCATTCTTCAAGTGCATGCTAAATCTAGCTAAAAATACTGTAATGGCAGGAAACCTCAGACAGTGATGTTAGACACAGATGTACATACTCTCACATAAGAAAGGAAAGCTTTTAGCTTCCAAAGAAATGCTTCTCTAAAGCAATACTCCATTTTAACACTGTTGCATACTAGTCTTTTTGAGGAAGCTCTGGCTTAAGAGAGCAAACAGATCTGATTTAAATGCCTGTGTGCACAAGCTAGTCCTGGACATGGTAACACCTGGAGAAAGGGAGAAAGAGGACACTGGCTGCACAAGATTTGTGATGGTTTTCAATCTAAGAGTGTGTAAAAAAAGTGCTGAGGATTTGTCTCTTTCTCCTTCTCCCTTTAGAGAAAAGGAGGCTGGCAAGACACAGTGTTACCAACAACCAGGCAGGGCATGGCAGCTCTAAAAAATGGCTAAGGCAGTGTCAAAAATCAGAGGTAAATGAAGTAAGCGCCAATAATAAAAGCACAGCTCTAATTCTTTCATTCCCTCTTACACAACCAAATACAAATTCACGTAAGTCTAACCATTTAAGTGCCATTATTTAATCAATAAGAGTATCTATCTTCCAAAAAATCATGTTACAATTTCCTCCTTCTTTATCAACAGACCACACTATGTTGCCAGCTTAAGTTAGGCTTCAACACTTGCACTTGCAACAAAATACAATATTAATGAGGCTTCTGATATCTGGTCAGAGATTACTACCTCAGGTTTTATTTTAGAAATAACTGCACAGTTACTTCTATTATTAGACATACTAGAAAGTCCAGCAATCCCACAAAAATGCCACCACCATCATATACACACACACAAACACATATGTGTGTGTATGCCTAAAACTAACACTAAAGCTAGATTAGTCACTTAAAAGTGAGACTGAAAGTTTCCTATGTCCCTTTATTGTAGCTTATTAGTGCACCTTGGGCAGTTGGAACCTATGAGAAATGCTAAAAAATCATTGCCAAACCATAGCTCAGAATGCAGAGAGGCTGATGAAGCTGTGAGATAACAGGAAATTTTATAAAGGTCTCACCTTCCAACTTGTGTGATTTGTCTGCCTTTTTTTTTAAATGATAGAATTTACAAACTTCTTCTTGTGAATACAGAACATGAACGATCTGGCTTTAGGAACCAGCGAGAACTGCAGCTCTCCTGGACAGCTAGGAGGCAATTCAAGCCACTACCCAGGACAGGGTCTCCATAAACCTACTGCTCTGCATGGGCAAGCAGAGGAGACGCTTTGGGAACATGGACTATTCAACACTACCTACATGTTACACCAAATTTTATGTTCTTTGCTCAGCGGATGGGTTTCCTGTGGAAACTGGACTCATTGGGAAATAATGCAAGTCACTAATGCAGGTGACAAGTCTGCAGAAGTCTCAGCCCTAGAGGAAGGGTGTGGTATCAGCAAGGAACAGCACTTACTGGTTTGCTCTTGTTAAAGAGGCCTATAACAAAGAACAGAAGTAAACTGAACCATTTGATAGTCCTGACCTACCAGAAGTTAGTTCCAGGTACATACAGACCTGACTCCCTTGTGTGGCAGGTCCATTACAGAAGATAAGTAACCACCTCATATTAGAAGATAAGTAACCACCTCGCTTACTATTTTATGTTTACCGTAATAAAACATGTAAGGTTACTTTTAAATAAACAGCATACAGTTTATAAAAGCCAGCTGGCCACTAGCTGAATTGCAAAGAGCATGCACTCTACAAGCTGTATCTGAGTTGGTTATTAGAGACCTGAAACAAAGGAAGGGTGCCCACAAGATGGCTGTACAGAATGTAGTTAGCCCTGGAGTCATGGTGTGCCTCCTAACCTGGGATGGTCATGAGCAGGAGGAACCAGCTGACTTGTGACGGAAGTGCGGAAGACTGCCTGTTCCATGCTTTCTCCACACTCACACGCTGGTTTTGGGAGTCTGACTTAGAGCCCTTTTTCCCACTCTAGGCGGTGAGGTCTCCTACAACTGCTCTGAGGGTGATGGTTAGCAGGAAGAAAAGGCAGAAATGGATTATGGTATGTATTAGGTCATGTACCATTAGCCCAGCTCAGTTCCAAACTTCAGCTCTTGCCAGAGCCATGCCAGCAGCCTACATACCTGTCCAGAACACTGCCAGCTGAAGGATGAGGTGGGCTCTAGGCCATCCTATGATTTGGTAAGTTGACAGAATTTTCCCTAGGAAAACAGGAAGGGTGCCCATGGCTCCTTACGTATTTCCTGAGAATTTTTTTGTATTTCCAAATATAATATGGCCAGACCTCACTTCTTTCTAGCCCTTGCTCCGCCTTCTGCAAACAGAAGAGTTCTAATGCCTTAAGATCTGTGATCCAGTTCATGCAGTGGCCCCAGTAGTAGCTGTACCAGCACAATGACTTGGTACTGGGGTGGAACTAAGTGGCTGGGAGGAAAGCAAACTTCAGGAACTACTTGAGCTGCCAAAAAACCCACCCACAGAACAATGGCCTCAGGTAAACATGGAATTTCACTGGATATATACAAAACTTGTAGGCCTGAGGGGGTTCTTTCCACTGAACAGCCAAAAGTTATTAAAAGACAAGTCCTCCAAGAAAAGGAAGTCACACGAATCTTTTCAGAGAAAGGTATTTCAGGCAACACAGAGATCAATAGGAAATGTCTTTACAGCTTCTTTCCAGTTTGCTGCTGGTTTTACATAAACAGGTATCACTGGCATATGGAGAGCCCTACCTTCAATGAACTGTAGGACTGAGACTAGCATTACTTTACAAACAGATTATGTAAATGGCAGATCTAGGGGGTTGCAAAGTATAGATACGTAACAACTCCCATATCGCTAAAGAGAGTTAAAAACAGTTGAAATTGCATTTCACAATGGCAGTGGAGGGCAAAGGATGTTTTTCTATATTTTATCACATTTTCTAAAGCACAGCAACACCCCCTCCTACTCCTCAAAACTGGTAACTGTTGCAATGAACTGCTCTTCATTCTGCTGATGTTGGGACTACTGTTAGCTACTTACTCTTGCAACATTACTTGCTGGGGAGACAATGAGGTCATCATTGGAGGTGACATTTGCTCAGGATAGAAGTCAGTCTTCTGTGGTTCACTTCCTGGCTCTACTTTGATTGTCTTCTTCAGCACAGGCTTCTCATAAGACTCAATGACAGGCACTGTATGGGGGAGGGTGGGAGAAGGCAGGGAACATTACAGAACCGTAGAAAATTAAAGAAATAATATATGTAAACATCGGTAGTTAAAACAAAAGAAATCCCCCACCTCAAGATTTAGTGCAACAATTTATATTAAAGTACAAAATCTTCCAGTTTTAGGCTATCTCCTGATGAACTGTAATTCAAAACAATTCTGTTCATTTTCATCAGTCCAGCATTTTTATCAGTCCAAATCTCAGTAGATAAACAGCTTTTGCAGGTATAAATCAGAACAGAATACAACTTTGATTAAGTTTGATAAAATATTTACACAGTAAATTCTATGCCTATATAGTTTAGAATAACAGGAATTATGTTTCATTTCCTAGAATCTGAAAAACACACAAAAAATGCTTGGATATACAGTTATTTTCCCAGATGAAATGGTACAAGAAGAAAACTCTGACAGCACCAACCTGGCATACTACTTGGAGTTTCCATCTCATCTGCAAGAACTGTTGACACCATGATGGGCTGCTGAAGATGGGGAGCATACATAAAAGGAACTGGCTGGACCACAACAGGCTGTATAACTGGGAGTATTCCAGGGCTTCTCAGTCCGTGGCGTGAAAGAGCAGCGGCCATTACAGGTGGGATGGTTATTGGCATGGAAATAGGCTGTACTCCCGGGGGCGATGGTGTAAATTTACTGAGAGGTGAGCTGGGTGAGGACAGAGTCAATCCAGGTGAAGTTCTCCTATGCACAGTCTGGAATTTTAGAGGGGAAGGAGAACTTCCAGTTGAAGGTGGTGAGCTCCGTTTGTTCACCGTAAGGTCTACTGGCTCCATCTGGATTCCATTTGATAGTCCTTCAGGGCTTGAGTAAAATTTATTGTGCAACATACCCGGTGTAGAATAAATGACGCTGTACTTGTTTGGCTTCATTTGGTCCATATAATTGGATGGGTATGACTGTCAGAAGTAGTGGAAAAAGAATTAAAGAAAATAATAAATCAACCCACACGATTACTGCTGAAAAAGAAAGGCAGTTAATAAAACTGAGCAAAATGAGAGAGTTTCAAGGAAGGACTTCAGTATACTTTCTAAATAAAAGTGAATTAAATAAAGCTTAAGATTTCACACAAGGGAAGTTATTCAAGTCCTGATTCACTGTTTCAGAAGCACTATAGAACAGATGATGAAAACAAATCCTCAAGGCTTACTCAACTCTTTCTCCCTTAAAAACTGTTTTTTATATACTAAGCTGCACACCACTTAACTGACCAGGGAGATACATGGTGCTATGTCAGAATATAACTATATACCAAGGATCATGAAGCCAAGCAAAACAGGAGTTAAATTTGACTTAGAATTGCAAGCAATGGGTCCCAATCAACAGTGTAATTGGTAAACAATCATCACTAAAGCAAGAAGTTTTGTATCTGAACCCTACAAGCAACGAAAAATACACAGCTGCACTACGTAAGCAATAGGTGAGAAACCCGAGAGTACAAAAGGTAAATTTTAAACACTGTCCTCCCTTTTTTTTCTTCTTAAAGGAATAAAGCAGCTAACCAGCCAGTCTGATTTTATAAAACTACTACGAGGATAAACATTTGGTGTGCTTGAAGAATGTTCTTGTTAGTGATAGCTATCAGTTCTCTCTACAAGATAATACAAACCGGAAGGCTAATCCTGACCTATGTGACAATCTCCACATTTTAGTGGCAGTAATTTTTGCAAACCAGAAAGTATTTCCATTCATGGCAGAGTACAGTGTTATTAAACAACCATCCAGATCAGTTTTGCATTTGAAACTCAGCTGAAAGCTGGGGTTGTTTAGTAACAGGTAACTTACAATGGAAACCAATTCTAACACAGGAGATACCCATAGGAAATGCAATCCACAGTTTCTTAGCCTTTAGATGTTGTAAATTTTTTGAAATAAAATGCTGTCTTTGGATCCCAGGTAAGTAAGAATTCACATTAAGGCTCAGCAGTTTTGCACTAATGTGAAAAACCTTTGGCACCAAAAAGACTCTGATGAGGGGGTTTAAAAAAAAAAAAAAAATTCACATGGTAGAAAGTGAAAGAGATCAGAAATATAAACCCATTATATTTTTATACAATCATTTCCATGACATTTCAATTATTTTTTCCTGGGATGAAACCTGTAGCAGTAATGAAAACCTGTAGCAATACATCTTCCTGCTTTCCCAACTGCCTTCCCTATGAGAGCCAGTCAGTTGATTTTAAATGTCAATGTTAACTAAAAATATTTTTGCAAAATGACCCAAATGCATTTTTCTTCTTCTCAGTTACTGTTTGAAACAGTGAGTTTAGAAAATATTACATTTTCCTGCTGCATTCATAACACTATGGTAAAACAACAAAGCTGAGTCACCTATTCCATAAAGTGCTCAAGTAAAGAAGCATATACAATGGTGATTAATCTTGAAACAGTAAATATTACATTAAAACCTCTGAAACTTTTATTTATTCTCTTTCTGACTAGTCTTACAAATTCCATCTATACCAATGTTCATCTTTGTAACCGGTTCCTCAAAATTGTATTAAAATTCAATTATTGCAAGCTGTGCTGGCTAAAGTAAGTTCTACAGATTTGCCACCACTGCTGAGGTAAGCAATGAAATTATTAGCATTCTAAGTGATGAAGGCAACTGCATATTGATAGAGTTTAATATTTAACAGTATTTAATATCTACTAAATCTGACCAAGTTACGGGCATAGGCAAAAAGATCAAAGTTTAAACACTTAGGAGATATTAAATACTTCTGTTAAAATTGTCATTTATTGGTTTACAGTACAAAGTCTACCCAGCTTCAATAAACCAAGTGTTTCACCATTCAGCATCAGTGCATTTATAGTGCTGCAGGTTTGCCAGGGATGATCACAAGGTCACTACCTACAAACATTTCTTCCATTGCAAGAATACTAGAAAGGAAAAAGACATTGCAATTTAAATCTTAGTGATTTGGGCAATGGGTCTATTAAAGAATGAACCATCTCCAACCTGTAGCTTTTCTACACAAACAGTTATCCTCTTTCAAGTCTTCAAGTAACACTGGATGTGTTGAAAAAATATCAAACTATTAAAATGTTGGGCAGAGAAATGTAAACTAGAACAGTTAAGTAAAGCATGTTTAGACAAGCAGGACATACTTGAGTATTTTAGGGACTCGGTATTCTACCCCATATGCCTTGCATTATTTTGCATAGAAGTCTGGCACAGATTTAACAGCAGCTAATTTTTCTCTCAGTCTGGGGAAACTAAATCATTTTCCTAAACTCCTCCTGTGATCTGAATTGCTGTTTCTGTCTGAACTGCAGATAAAAGTTGTGATAGAAAAATGCAGTGTGACAAATTATCTGTATTGGGAAGAAAAAGGGTGAAAAAGTTGAGAAGGATGATAGAACAATGAAAAGGCAACTGTCTGCTGTCAGTCAAGACGCTGTTTGGTGGAAAAGTTTTGCTTCACTGGCAATGAAATGTGATTGAAATCTTGTTTGTCTGGAGTTAAGTCACACTTAGATCTATGCCCTGGTTCTGAAGCTGAGCTTCCTGTATCTTTTAGCATAGCAAAGGTTCTGTTTCTAGACCCTTGGGACACAGCAATTGCCATGAGGTTGACTGTTTTCAAATTTGGTAAGTCACTTTCCCTTTCTTTGCCAGGGAAGTATCCCACCGGGCATATAGGATGGGAAAATAAGGAAGACTTCACACTTCCATGTAAATAGGGAGGCATTATCAACCACAAACCAAAAAAAGCCCAACTATCTCTGGTTTTCTAAATACCACCAACTGCAGGAAGCAGGACTTACTTCATAGCCCGCAGAAGAAGTCTTTTCTCACCTGTTCTAGAACTTATGTCAAGTATTCTGGTGGAACAATTGAAAATTTAGTGTAGTTCTTTTATTTGCCTAAAATATTTAAGCTCATACATTTTCCTTGGATTTCTACTGTGGGAATTAACAGTGTATGCAGGAGTTTGGTCTGACTTAGATTTAAAAAAAAAACCAATAAATTCCCTCTTCCCTGTAAATTCTGCTTTCTTAAACATCCCTGTGCAGAATGGCATGTCACTGTGGTAGATCACCACAAAAATGCAGGATTGTATTTCAACAGACATTCCTTTACAGTCTCCATCTAGCTCTTGTTTTATGTTTGCCATCATCACTTTCCCTCTTTGGGTCTTACAAAGCAATTAATTTACCTTTCCTAGCTGTTTGTCCATAATAAAATCCAGAGTACTGAAGTCACAAAGAAACTGGAAAATAAATCAAAGGAACTTCTGATATTTTTGAGTCATATCCATGTGGCTCATACAATTAAACCGATAAATCCAAAAGAGAGAATCGCCATGCTTTTTCTCTTGACAATCTATCAATGATAATGACTGGACACACATGTCACAAGCACATCTATCAGCACCCAGAAGGCCGCTGCTTCCACTAGGAAACAGTATCAAGCACTTACCTGATATAATTTGCTAAATTCAATTATACTTCCCCAGTGAAACACCATCTCTGTTGTACAGGCAAACAGATTTTGAAGCAATTCACCAAGTCTTTTATAAACTACATAACCCTACGAATTTAACTTTAAAATTTAGCCAGCCTCTTAAAAAAACATAAACAGGTGAAGAACCTGCTTACCTACTTACACCATTTGCTGAATCAGTATCATGTAAGAGGATGAACTGTATTTAATCCAAACAATAGCTAATACACAAAAAAACATTCTCACCACATAAAATTTGTATTCCAATACACTACTTAAGAGCTCAACTCCTCATGTAGCACACAGCTATCTTTAAAAACAGGTAAAACAAACAGTTGCAGGACTGATGGAAACACAGAGAAAGGCTGATTGTTTCAATTCAAAGAGAAACCGTAACACCGTTAATCAAAACCGTAATCAAAAAACCGTAATCAAAAAGCAACTTCTTTCACTAAATGGCAACTGGTTTTAGTCCAAATGTTTAAAAAGTCCTTGCAGCAAGTATTTAGGTAGGGCTCAGATGACTTTGTCAGTAGCTCATTAAGAACTATCACAAGATGTGTTCGATAATTCAGTAAATAGCATGAGCTGTTGGTAGAATGATGAAATACTGTGGGTGCGAGCTTCAGTCATCTGAGAAGTATAGTTAATCCTTTCAGTCACACGCCCTGAAATACAGTAGTGTCAAAACTATAATTTGTTTCCTTCTCCCATCCCAACCAGCAGGATTTTTTTAAAGACAGATTTTATATCTATGGACAGTGTATGCTCAGCTAAAATAATGAATAATTCTCAAGGGGCTTAGTTTTTTCGTAATGATACTATCAGAGCGAAAGATACAATACAAATAAATCTTGATTTTAGATTTCTGGGTTATGTCAGCCCGCAGAGAAATGAATGCTATGCTCAGCACCTCCAAAACATCACACTAACAGTTTCTCTTACCTTCCACCTCCTGAAAAGAAGGTCAAGAAAACTAACACAGTGGCTGCTATCTTTTCCTATGTTCTCTACACACCATGATTCCTCCCTTTAAAGGTGTCTCCAGAGTAGTTTCTGCTGGGAAGCTGTGGTGGCAAGGGCTCCAAGGAAGCTTCAAGACCAAGAAATGCTGGGGAAGCCAGGACCTCGAGGGCTTGGGGCTGAACAGCCTGTGTGTGTACACAAGCTGTCAGCCTAAGGGAAACTAGGGTAATCTCCATGACAGGGACCTTGCTCAAAAAATGTCCTTTCCTCTGGAATTTCTGCTTTTCCTTTCCTGCTTTTTTTTTTTCATTATGCAATAACAAACAGGAAATCATACTGATCTGGTAAAATGCTCTGAATAGTCCCCCAATGGCTGGTCACAGTGATGACACTGAGTTATAAGAACACCCAAGATGACTCCAGAGGTCCAACGCATGGAAGGTACTACACCTCTGCAAGAAGTATGTGGTATACAATAAGCCTTGCAGTGCACTTGGCTCAGAAATGTTGCCTTGTTCTTCCCACTGCAGCTCTTCCTGCATCTGCTGTCTGGGGAAGACTGCTCACTCCTCTCCTGGTCAGCCTGTTGAAGGATCAACCCTGTCCCATCTCACAGAAGCACACAGCTGTATAGGGGCAGGATCTTCTGTCTCTCATGTGCATTATCCAAGCCACTACAGAACCTTCTTTGGGAGATGAAGGCACACGTGTACAAAAGACAGCCTGCAGTGTCTCTATAATGATTTCTTGTTGTTTGCATAATGACACTGTTGTAAAAGTGGCCCATTTTCTGCCTTTGATAGATACCATTAAATACCCTTAGATAATTGTAGGTTATCACCACTAATCTTAATCAAGTTATGCAATAATTGTGATTGAAGTGACAGACTGTCCAATACTAAGGCTCTTTCTTGACCCATATACTGTAATTTGTCACACTCTTAGTGATAGATCATGCCTCTCAAGTAAATAAACCCTATGGAAACCATACTGCAACTTTAAAATGCACATATACTTAACTCTCAAAAAGTGTTATTAATAGCACTGAAGAAAACAGACTGCTTACAGATGCATTTAAATTGATGACAATTACTCCACATTTTAAATAAAACAGGAAGCATCACTGGAAGATGCCATCCACCACATGAGTTTAACGTGCTCTATTTATGCACACTGACTTTACCCTTTTAATTGATCAGCCTCTTAGGGGTGTGGTTTCATGTTGCACTTAACCTGATCTTATTGCAGAGGCTGCTGAAAGGGGCGGTCTCATTCCCTTGTCCTCCCCTTGCTCCAGCATTGAGCGGCTGCACAGAATTAAGTCAGATCAGCTTCCTGATCTGACAAAAAATAAGGGTATTTTTGGTGGGTTAGCAATTCTGACCATTAAATGAGCTGATCCAAAGGATCCAGATCACTCTGTGGCCACACAATTGCTTCATGTCATACAAAGGAGACACAAAGCTGGAAAGGAGGAAAAAAAGCCTGAACCTTGCTTTTCAGCAGCAGCCAGCAGTTGAATAGGTGAAGTACACATGAAACTGCTTCCTGAGGCTCTATTTCCCTGGCAGCCTAAATCATCACAATTCCCACTGTCTCAACCCCAGCTACATGTTCCTGCTACTCTTCTTGTCAGACTCCTCTGAGATGACCCTACATACCAAGTTGACAGAAAATTAAACCAATTAAAAAGTCCCCCCATCCCCTTTTTTCCCCATTCCTCCTCTACTGCCCTGGCTCTCATCTGTTCACGTGTTGCACCCATCCTGCCCAGCGAAACAAAAAAAAAAAAAACCAAAAAACCAAAACCACCAAACAACCAAAACCATTCTTTTTTTGTTCAGGATTAATTTTCTGCTGTTCTGAACACAGAGTTAGCCCCAAGCACGCTGTCTAGACCGAGAGAGAAACAGAAAAGGAGACGGTGAGAAGCTGTTCATTTAGTTCAAAGGAGTAACATTAAAAACACAGGCTCTTGCCACTTCACTGTGAAGTCTGGTAACTTAATTTCAACCTACCTCCATCAGCTCTATGAACTACAGAGATCATATTTGCACTGCAACGGCTGAGATAACTTGGATATTATCTCCTCTGCTCTGGGTATGAGGACACCAGAAGAGGTAATGGGGTACGTCATTTAGGGGCAGTATGTTCAAAAACTACAGAAAAAGTTTTCCTAGAATGTGAATTCTGTTGCCCTAAGAGCAAAATACAGCTTCACAGACTTTCCTAAGCTAACTCAAAGCTTAAGAGAAGTCTTAGGATTCATTCAAAGGTGGAAAAACTGTGGAGTCATTACAAAAGCTAATGTATTATAAAAGTCTTACCACTGAAACAGGCTCCATGGCTTCTTGTTTGATTGGGACTGGGTCAAACATTAGCATCTTTTTTATTTCCCTATTCTGATGTCTCTGATGTCCTGGCCTGCAGGGGAAAGACAAGCTGTTAGAAAGCTACAGGAAATCCCCTAGGCAACTTCTGTAGAGAAAGTACTATTTTGTCAGACGAATGTGAATATTTACCCATCTCTAAATAGCATCTTAAATATTTGACAGGGCTTCATTTAAGTGTTTTTGTTGTTTGTTCTCTCAACTGCTATTGAAACAAAGGGACATCTGCTCACCTTAATGGAAGTGAATTTGTATTTTTATTGTGCATGTCAGCATACCAAGATCACAGAATTGTCACTTTCACTACTGTCAGTGTGTAAGGATATCGCAGTCTAGACTAGGCATTTCTCACCAGCATTACAACTTCAGAGCTATCTTATATAAACAAACTGAACTGATTCTGGAGAGGATAAGAGTTCCAATAGGGAAGCTGAAACTTTCACATACATTGACATTGAAATCAACACAAAAGAAAGATTAAAATCCAGGACTAACGTACTGGAGAGGTAAATTCAACATACTGCAATGACTTATTAAAAGATACATCAGTTATTTCCCTGAGATAACAGATTTACTGACAATTCAGTAACGACTTGTGCTCACTATGCAAAAGAAAAGCTCTTCAAAAGACCTGGTTGTATTCTGTGCAGCTTTAATTGTCTTCTCTACACTGTGTTCAACCTCACTTGTCCAATTCTAGCTTATTTAAAAAAAATAAGAAATACATAAAATCAATTTTGACCAGTAGATGGCACTGGAAAGAAACGAATACAGCCAGAGCACATCATCCAATTTCACCCCGCGGAATAAGGCTGCAGGCTCAACAGCAGATCTGTAGCTGTGGCTGGAAAATTCTTCCAGAAATTTAAATGAAAATTTCACGATGTACCTGCTCAAATTAAAACAATTGTAATAAGCCCGCACTAATGAACAATTTTACAATTAACAATCCTGTGTACTTATAGATAAGAATTTGTTAAGAGCTGCCAGAGAAAGATGGCACAAGTTGTTACAAGTCTATCATTAATTATGAAGGTATATGAATAAAGCTGAAAGACTTTTGGAAACACATTACCACAGTGTACATTTTGAATAATGGAAACAAACAAGTATCACAAGTAAATTAAAGTATCTTCCTCCTTTTTACAAAGGTCAAAGACCTGAGAGAACCAAACTGCGAAAAAAAAGAAAAAGGTGAAACAAACCCAGCAGCTCAATGCAATTTCTAGCTTAAACTTAACAAAGTTTTATTTTAGAAGCAGCTGAATAAGATGGCACTATTTGCTAAAAGTTGTGATAATTCTGTAAATTTTTAATTTAATACTTTAAGTATGTTTGAGAGAAGGTCATTGATTATACTGCTCTTCTTTGAACGGTTGATTTTACAGGTTTTTAATGCTTCACATAGCTTGAACAAATGTTTCAGAAGACTGTCTTCCCAGAAACACATCCACATATCTATGCATGAAGTACATTTCACACATGTTCCTACATATATATATATGCACTGTGAAAACAGGAAAGAAGTTGTCCTTTCAGACATAAAAGCGTTTACAGTAAAACGTAGCTTCTCAGATTAGAATTTGGAATCACTTGCTTTTAGGTTTCCAGAAAGTTCCAATTTTCAGTTTGCATGTGCATAGATAAAGTGACATACCAATCTGCACTTCAGTGAAGGAAGAGGTGAAAGAACAGAGGAAAAGAAAGGAGGAGAAGAGAGGAAAGAAAGAGAAGGAAGGAGTTTGTTCTACATAAGCAGTCATGCTCCAGGCTATTCTTTTTGCCATTGCTGTTTTAAGATTTATTTTCTTCAGTTTAAGTTACTCCTTTTCACTTTTTACTCCAAAGCAAATGTGTGAAAGACAGTTGATACACATTTCACTGTCATGCTACACATTTGAGTGTTTCCTGAGAGAGCTTTAAATTACTGTGTAGGAGTTAGACTGACATAGATAACATAAAGTGTTCTGCACGAAATAAAAGTGAAAAGTAATTCCCAGTCTTTCTCAGGTGTAGTCATCGAAGAATAGCAAAAGAAAATGTTAACTTTTATTGCTGCATCATAGTACAGAAATCTAGCACTTCTTTATCATGTTACTTTTAAGCGTTTCTTTTCCCCATTGATAGAGACTGGAAACCAATTTTCAAGAAAGCAAAAATAACTAATATACAATGTTGGCCCAGAGGAGAGGGTCAGATTCTTATTTGGTGGAAACCGGTGGAGTTGCTATAGAGTCAGTATAAACCACCTAGCTTTGGGTCTGGCATTTAAAGTTTAGCTCAGAAATACACTTCCTGAAGGCTGCAAACAAACTCACTAAACAATTCTCTTTGTATTTAAAAATAATGCTCCAAATTGATTGCTTGGACCACACTCACAAGTAACTACATGCACACCCAACGCACACACAAATAAAGTATGCTAATTCTACTAAGTTGTCAGTAGTTTTTCCTAGGCTATTTGTAAAATCATGCCTACTAACTCAAAACCTCCCAGCTCTCTCTCCTAAACATCTGAGAAGGGGGCAACACGGAAGGTAAACAGTCTTATCTGTTTCTACTACAGAGGAATGAAAAAACAGTTGGGTTCTACTTTACACACTGATTTCACAATGTACTTGTTTGGAAGCCCACAGATTGTTTAGTAAATACAACTAATTTCTGGAAAATCAAAATACCAAATCTCATTCCTGAGGTACCCTGGAGAAAACAGTGAGGGGACAACAATACATTCATTTTAAGTGTATGAAAAAATAAGGGCCTTTGTCTTTCATGTTATTAGATAAACTGTTCTGCATTAAAGGTTTTTTTTTCATGTGGGTTAGAAGAATTTAAAATGCATGCAATCTGAAACTAAATAATTAACTACAATCTGGTAGGCAAACATTCCACCCTCTCTTTTTTTTTGCTCTCCCTCTCTTTTTCTGCTAACAAGCCACCCAGTTTTACTTTCTTGCCTCCTCCCATTCACTCCACCCTGTGGATCTCTGCCAAGTCAGCCCAACTTGTCCAAACAAGACATGGCTTTTGATAAAATTTTGCCCACACCCTGTACTTCAGAAAGACAAATGAAGCAATTGGGTTTTGTATGCAAATAAGGACAGGTGGAAGGTGAAGTCCAGGCAGAGTCCTTCAGCGTTTTGCTATGTCCAGTGAAGACAGCCAGAAAAAAAATGAACTTTGCCTTTATGATCCAATATCCAAGGGAAGAATTCCTTCCAAAAGGAAAGTTCAGCATCGGTAGGGCCCATCGCCTTACCAGGATTGAAGAGTTTGTCATATTAACTTCCTGACAGCTATGGTTTACTGTTTCAGAGACATAATTAAGAGTAAATGAAAGCTTAAAGGTACTCAAGGTGTATTCTGACAGTAAGGACTTGTACATATTATTTACCCTGGATGAAACAAGCAAAGCAGTTAAAGAATGGAGCCAGACTACACATCTACACAGCAGCTGGAGAAGAGCAACTGCACCGCAGCTACGCCCGACAGCTTCATACATCTACCTTCAAGGCCCACCAACACCGTAAACCTGTTACGAAAGGGTGGGGTGGAGAGATAGTTTTGACCCTGCACATCTAACAACTACAAAGCCTCCCTCTGACATAGAGTCTTTGCTCTCAGTAAATACCTGGAAGAGTAGTCAGTGTCCTGACTCTTGCTGCGGACAGCAGGGTGGTGGCCATAAATTCTGCCTCTCTTCACTCTGCACAAAAGCATGCACGGGGCTTGCTTTCTCAGTCTTTGTGCCTGGGGGAAGCAAGTAATGCTGCCTCGTGGTACAGTGAGGCTTTGTCTAGAAGCTTCAAGGTATGATTGTTATTGTTGGTATAATTACAGAATAATGTAATGGTATCTACTAAATTAGCACTGCTAGAGTGCCTTCTGCAAAGACACTGCAACTCTCGCAGCACTGTTGGTACCTAGCAGCCAACATCAGTCATGTGGCCAAAGCTCTTCAGTCCAAGACCTCTGGGACTTAGGCTGTTGCTCTAATACTATGCTCTAATACTGTGGAGCTCTAATACCTGAGTCAAACTTCCCCTGATAATAAGGAGAATGATAACATCAGAAGACTCTCCACTGATGAAATCCAGAGGGTGGGGATGTTTTCTGAACCTAAGTGAGAAGTCTTCTTCAGTGCAAACTTGGAAGAGAGTTTGACAGAGAAAAACTAAGTTTCTGAGAGCAGGATTCCCTGGAAAAGGCACAAAAAGTGTTTTCCAGGGCTAGTAACAAGATGTGTTCGCACTTACTGTACCAGTTGTTCATCAAGACCTGAATCAGCATAAAAGTGTTTCTAAAGTTCCATTAACTTTAATGGGAAGTAAGCAAGTGCTTAACAGCAATGGGCCCCAAAATAGCAGCCGGCAAAGAAACTCTCCAGCTCAGCACAGCAGTCAGATTCAGCCAAAACAAGAGCAGGGGAAGGAGCAAAGGCCCAGACACACTTCTGGGGGAAGGGACCACAGCAGCCAGCCCATGAAGAACCAGTCAGTGGGAGAATCATGAAGAACTAGTGCATCAAGAAATCGTTTCACTGATCTGCAGCCTTCTGTGTTTATTCATTGGATTTCCACTGGGAAACGGTAATAACAGTTGAAAAACTCAGGATATCATGTAAAAAGAAACTTTTAACATGGGCAAAATTCTGCTGCTGAAAGTTTTACTTGATAGGCATGAAGAAAAATCATATTTGTATAGGATTCTGTTATTCAGTATGAGGCTATTTTTGCTTTTTACTGACTTGAAAATCTTTTACCTTTCTCCTTTCAGAACTGCAAGCAGGCTGAAAAATCTCGGCTTTTTTGCACAACTTGGGCATTGTAACTTTGCTGACTTCACCTTGACCTAGAGTTGCTTTGACACAATAATTTATCAGCTATGTAGCAAACTAATCAGTATGTCCATTAAATTTACAATACTGTTGCAGGTTCTTTGAAGCCACGTGCCTGGAAATGGCTTTCTTGTATGTAAAACTTGGGGCAAAAACGTTCTTGCAGTGCTCATTAAGAAAATCTCTGTTAAGGAAAAATGAGGGCCATGTAAACCCTGTTCAACCTTCACTCCTACATTTACTGAACTTGAGGGAGAGAGAAAGAAAAGCTCGAGGCACCTCCATTAGACAATATTCTCCCTTATTATGGCAGACTGCTGTCTGGTTTCCTGTCTCAGGCTACTTCTTAGAAGGAGAAACAGTCTAGTAAGGATAAAAGATCAGACTTTTGAAAACAAGTGAAGTATGCAGAATGGTATGATAATCTTTCCCTTCCAAACTGAAGTTTTTTTGTTGTGTTTCTCTCAAGAAGTTAATTTTAAAGGTAATTTAAAAATATAAATATAAACCCTGTCTTTTTATTACAAGGGGAAAATGACAGAAAATACTGTTCCCTTATGTAAAGGGTTCTGCTTATATCATGAACCACGAAACAGAGAATTAATATTTCTGACCGTATGGGGAAGAAGGAAAAAAAATCTAATCCTAAAAAAAGGAAGTATACATTTATGAATAATAGCCTAAAGGATTAATTTGACTGAGAGTTTGAACAAAGGGCAAATGTTGATGTACCTAGATCAACATGTAGGTACCTTCTATGTACCCACAAAAGTTGAATAAATAAAAACAGGGAGAAAAGCTGGATGGTGTAGTAGGTACAAATCAGGCAGTCTTCAAAGCCGCTTAGTGGAAAGTCTGTCATGCCTCTGTGGATCAAGTTAGTCTGTTGCTAACACATGCTGACTGCGTGATAAGCAGACCATACGTTTGGTGGGTTCTTTGCTTTCCATTCTGACTTAGTTTACTATTAAAAACCTGTTAGAGTTTTACCTTTCCATTTGGCTGATCCACACACTTCCTTCCCCTGGGAGATACCAACTGCAGCTACAAAACCCTCAAAGGAAGCCTAGGCATCAAGTGAATGCTAAAGAGGGAAGGGTTAAATCTCTTGTAAAACCAGCTCTGCCAAACTTCATATTCTGGATTGGAAGCAGCTAGCCTCAGAATGAAAACACAAAGCTTCAATGCTGCCAGCATAAAAGAACTCTAAAAGGCCTCCTGTTAGCAGTGTTAATTAATATTAAAAAGTTGGTTCACTAAACTATTATAATTTCAATCTCAGTCCCTGATTTTGTAGAACTTCTGGCTACAAAAAGGTGTGAACCACAAAATTCACTGCATTTATTATACACCAGTTTCCAATATTAAAGACAGTTAAATGCAACACTTTTCCTCTGTCATGGAGAAAAAAAAAATTAAGTATGTCTGAAATCCTGTGCAAATTACCAGTACTGGAATTAAGATATTTAATCAGGTTTTAATGGATAAACTAATCCATGGTATTAGAAAAAACAACTAAGTAAAAATAACTGAGAGTGACAAATGAAAATAATCAATAAATAACTTACCAAAACTGTGTGGCCAAATACTTCTTCTATCTGGATTTCTGAATAGACAAAAAACAAGTTGATGTAAGGATGTGCACATAATACAGTAAAAATTATTTTTCACATAAAAGTAAGTCCTGAAAGAGGAAGTTTAAAGCATGTAGTTCAAATACTTCTTAAAAGATACCTGCAATAATCACAAACAGCTAACTTTTAGCATCCAAAAAAAGGAACAGCAGGAACAAAAAAATTACTTTAAAAACGTAATCTTTTTATTTCACTCATTTAAAGATGAGTAAAATAAAAAAAATGGGTAAAATTAAAGTGTGGAAATATTTCTGTGGCAACAGAAACCATACATATCCCAGCCCCTAAGTGACAGAGAAGAATAAACACTCCATCTTGCATTTTCATTCAGGGCCGGATTCAAGCCCATTGAAGCTAATGCAAGTCTTTCTCTTGATTTCAATGAGCTTTGGCTTAGGTCTTTTAGCTCTTCTTCTGTCAGATCCAAAGCAACAGAAAGATTTATGCTCTCTTCCTGAATTTCCTCTCAGTGTTTATGTCTGCCTGCAACAGGGTCAGGGGAAAAGACAAATATAAAAACAGGAGTAAAAAAAATGTTTTTATGCCTTCAAAAATGCAAAATGTGGGACAACCATACCTATTTATTTCAAAGAAAAGTTAGCCAGCAGTGCCTCATTTTCTGTATTACATCTGGAAGACAGTAAATCTTGTCATTTGTGTAAGAAGAAAATACCTACTCCTTTTGAGATCTGGAAATACAAAGTGCTTATGGTGGGCCATTCAGGTTGGGTAAGGTCAGAAGCCAAAACTCTTACATGTATGAGCCTACACAAGGATGTGGATTCTCTTCTCATACTCTTTTTACACCAGTGTAACTCTGTGACTTTAATGGAACAACTCCAGATCAGCTGATGAGCAAGTGAGAGCAGAAAACTGGCTCACAGCTTTCTGGGGACTTGAGTAAAAGTTTTCAGCGAAGCCCTCCAGTTCACCCTATAACTGTATTGGAGTCGAGGGAGTGCGTTAAAGGTTAACTTGGAAACCTCGTTATGACATAACGCAGGCATCTTAAGCAATCATGAGTGTGTAGAGACATGATAACTCATTGGGTGGGGATTGGGAGTTGAGGGGCAGTGACAAGGGGCCTGGACCAGGCTACCGATCTGCCAGAAAACAGCCTGAAACAGGAAAGAGCACCACATATGCCACTTGGAATGTGTGACGCAAACCCCAGCCTTGAAACAAAGAACAGGAAACAGCTCTGCTGGCTGCGCTGGGGAGAAAGCACAGAGAAACATTTAGGCGGCCCTCCCTGACCCTATATTCATGAGCAGCTGGAGTCTTTTAAAACAACAACAGTGGGTGGAGGTGTTTGTTCATTGGGTGTGAATAAAAACACTGTCCTTATACAGGGGACCTGCCCTATTTACAAACAGGCTCCCTTAACATAAGAGAGCAGGAGATTTTTAGACACCACTGGTCATGACGATTAGCTGAAACCTTCCCTAAGACAAGTTAGTTTATTACTGTGTTGTACAGAGCTACAGCTTCATGACATCAAAGAGGCAGCACACAGCTGGACAGCTAGCATCTTCTTCACAGACAGAGCGAAGGTGATCAGACCACTGCAGGAGTGACCTGTAAAGCTAGGGGCTGCTCCTAGACCATGTCTCACTTTGTGTTCAGTACTGCTCAGTAGCTGAGGACCAACATTACTCAGTGCACTCACGAATATTTTTCTAACCCATCACGTGCTTAGCCTTCTACATCCCTGTTTCATGCTAATTCAGACTTCATCTCGGGACCTGATTTTCCATGGACAGAACGTTTTTAATTTTGAAGCACCCAAATATACAGGTAAATAAATGAAATAGCTGTCAACATGAGGCAGGGAAAAAGCACATCTTGTCTAGATGTCATACAACAGAGTAACTTCAATATCCATTTTCCTTCAAAGCTGTTATTTCAAATATTCTCTCTTCTCTTACATACTTTGCATTGTTTATTTACATACCATGGATGAGACATCTAATATTATCCAATGCGAGAATGTGTTACAGCAAATTATGTGGACAAGTACCACAGTAACACTAATAATTGCTACGGGGTTCATGGCTGGAGTTTAACAATGTGCATGAGGTCACAACTGACTAGTACAGCATCTACACAGCAACATGTGGGTATAGGTTTTATGGTGACTGCATTAGCTCCTTACTCTCTTCACCCTGAATATCTAGAAATATAAGTAATTTGGTGGTTGTGTAACTCCTACCTCTATCACCTCTGCGCCTCTGACTAATCTCACATTTACCTAATTATTTATCTGAAGATTCCTGGTTTTGGCTTAAACATGTGCTGCCTGGGTCAAATCCTTGCAGTACCTAAGGGCTCACTTGCAGCTCTGCTACTTAAGAGGAGATTTTTCTCCATTTCTCAGGGAAGTGAGAGACACCATTTAGCATCTTTGTTTTCTCTCCCTTGCCCTTAACCCCAGCCTTCCTTGAGGTGTAGGACACAGCAGTAATAGGGTGTGCGGGGCGGGGGGAGGGAAGTGTGTGCCTGCTTGGGAAAAAAATATAAAAAATCCACTCAAGTCAGCTTCAGGTTTTCTGTATTTTGATACTAGATAAAATATTCTTAAAAATACAAGAGGAAAGTTGAGTTTGAAGTAAGTCTCTTCTGGGTCAGGCAGGAATATCAAATCCAGATGTGATTCCTCTCACACGAGCAGCAGCTCCTCATGCGATTATCAAGACAGTGTATCTCAAAAGTATTCTATAGAAAAGTCACCAGAGAGCAGCTGAGTAATCCTTTGTTTTCAATACAAGTAATGAACATTTATGGATGTTAGTTCAAATAAAGTCAAGTCTTCAGAGCTGTCCTATCAGCCACCCAAATTCAGGTTTCCCAACAATAAAACCTTCAAAGTTCAGCTCCACAAATAGCAACACTTCCTGAGTTTTCAAAGTCGAGGAAGCAAACAGAACACAGCAGACAGTGCAGGTACAGTAGCCAAATCACCAGGGGGGCAAATGTGATGTATTTTTTTCATATACTTCTCGATTGACCACTTGAGCCTCAGGTTAGGTGCTGTGATCTGCCAGTGTGGGCTCCTGCTGCTAAACCTTGCTTTTCCAGGGATCCCCTAGCTGTGCCAGGCACTCACCTTACAAATGTCTGAAGCAAGTAACTCTTATTCCCATTTCTTCTTAAAAACTAAAAAAAACCCCAACAAAATACTAAAAGCAAAAGCCCAAACGGCATCCAGAAAAGGGAAGCTAATTACGGTCGTTGCTTCCAACTCCACGCTAGAGTGGAGTTAGCCGTGCTGTCCTCGGCGCTATGCATTTTACCTTCGCCTGCACCCCATCTAAGTGGTGCTTAGGTTAGATGTCAGTACGAGGGATAGATTTCTGAGAGCCGATCTCATCCTCGATTTGACTCATCCTTGACCGGGAGTTAAACTGGGGACACGGAGCCGCCGGACACCTTCGCGCCGCTGGTGGGACACGGCCAAGAGGCGCGCTCCTGCCCTGGCATCTCCCCGCCGCCCTCGGAGCCGAGGGCACCCGCTATACTTTCCACCTCAGTTTCGTCCAGCGCGACATCCCGTGCGGGATCCGATGACACTTCAGCCCTACCTGAAGACGAGCCTGTCACACCGGGCGGGAGGCCGGGGGCCGCGGCCGCGCTCAGCTGGCCCCGAGGGACGGGCGGCGCGCAGGCCCTCCCGCCAGGGGCCGGCGGTCGGGAGGCCCCAGGCGCCCCTGCCGGGGAGGGAGAACGGCCGGGAGGGGGAAGGCGCCGCGACGGGGGGCAGCCCTGGCCCCGAGCGGCGCCGCCGGCCCCACAGGTGCGCTGCTCGCCTGAGCGGGCGCAGGACAGCAGCTGCCACCCCCTTCTCCCGCCGCCTCACCGCGTCGGTGGCCACGCAGGAAGTTTCACAGGCACCGCGGAGAGAGAACCCCGCCGTGAGCCCCTGCGCCCGTCCTGCTCCCTGCAGCTACGGCCCGACGGACACCCTGTCCCCGCCGCCCCCCAGTCCGGCTGCGGCTCCCGCTCCTCCGGCTGCGTCCCGCCCCCCGATGCCCCGGGCTCCGCGCCGCCCGGAGCGCGTGGAAACTTTCCTCCTCCGGCACCTCCATCCCGCAGCCGGCACAGCCCGGCCCGGCGCCCCCCCGTCCGCTCCTCACACTTACGCTCTGCGGGTGGTACGGTGCGGAGACTCCCGCAGCGCCGGGGGTCGCGCTGGGTGGCGGGGCTGGGGGCGCTCCGGAAGCACCGAGGCACGAGGCCGGCGTGTCCCGAGTCCCCGCGGCTAAAGCGCCTCCGCGGTGGCTCCTGGTCTGTGTGCGAGGAGGAGCCGCCCGCCGCCCTGCCTCCCGCCCTCCGCCCGCCCGCCAGCTCGCCTGCCTTCCCCTCGGGCTGCTGGCACCGGGCCGCGCTGTCACATGACGCCGGCGCCGCTCGCCCTGCCAGGCTCCCCGGGCCGGCGGGGTGAGTGGCGGTGGGAGGGTCACGGCGGGGAGCGCGGCCGGGCGGTTCCCTGCCCGCGGGTGGAGGCTCCGCCGAGGGGCCGGGGCGAGTCACAGCGCACAAACAGCCGGGCACGCACTGACTCCGCGCCGCCCGCCCTGCCTCCCGGGGGCAGACAGACTCGCACACATACTAATTATCCCCAGCAGCGCGGGGAGGGGAGAGGAGCGGGGCCGCCGCCGCCCCGCTGACAAACCTGCCCGTCCAGCTGCTCCTCCCCTCCCGTGTGTCAGGCAGAGGCGTGCGCCTGGCACCCGGCCCCGATAGCACCCCTTCTCCTCCCTCCCTCCGCGTCCACCCCGGCCGACCTGCGGCGGCGGCAGCAAAACAACAGCAACACCCAGCGCCCGGGGGGGGGGGAAGGAAGGGAGGTGCTCGCTCTGGGGCGCTGCCGCCGAGCTGGCTTCGCCGGCGGGGGCTGGGAAAGGGAGCGGGGCTGCGCAGAGCCGGGCGGCGGTTCCCCTGGCCGTGCCGCCCGGGGGCTGCCCGCGCCGCGCCCCGTCGCGCCGGGGAGGTGTCGGGGCCGGGCGAGGCGAGGCGGGTGAGGCCGAGGCACCGCGGTGCGGGCCGGCGGCTGGAGCGCGGGGCGGAGGTGCCTGCGCGCCTCCTCCCCGGCTTGGCGGCTCGCCCGCTCCGGCCGCCGGGGCTGAGGCTGCCGACTGCCTGAGGCCCACGCCGGGGGGGTTATGGTTGTGATCAGCCCGTCGTGTCCGGGTGTGCTCCCGCCTCTCGCCGGGGAGAGGCTCCACACGGGAGGGAAGGGGACAGGAGGGGAGAAGCACTGCCAGCTCCGCTCGCCTCGGCCTCCGGGAGGAGGAGGTGGTGTCCCCCGGCTGTGGGCCGGCCCCTCGCGGCTCCCCCGCCTGCCCAGCGCCGCGGCTGGCACCTTGGCAGGTGTGCTGTGTGTGTCCGTCTCAGTCTTCCCTCTCCCCGGGCTCCCCTGGCAGCTGGAGGGGCAGGAGCGGGGCAGAGGCGGCTTCCTTGGGGGGGTGGCCGGGCCGAGGAGGCACGGCACGGCCCAGCCCGGCCCCGCGGCACGGTTCGCTGCGCTCCCGAGGCGCAGGGTCTCCGGGCACGCCGTGGCGGTGAGGTGGCTCAGATTGTCCAAGGCTGCGCTTGCTGCTCGACACGGAGTTTCTGCCGGCTGTGAAACGGAGCTGCTTATCTTCGTACCCACTGTAGACCGGGGGAAATGCTTTATAAAAAACCCCAAACATCCTGCCCTACTGTCTGAAACACCCGTGGTTAGGGAAAGGTGATGGCACCAATTCACTGTATTGTGCTTACAGTTGTTACAGCGTGCCATATACAGTGATGTCCTTTCCTCACTGATACATGGTACCTAAATAGGACGCCAAGGAAGAGGCACAATGCTGTGCTTGGCGAGGCCCTGTCCTGCAGCAGACTGTGGACAGATGAAAAGCCAGCAATGATGCTTGTGTATGGCGGAGAGGTCATCCTTTGGGGCTCCGATTACATGCTTCCTCTCGTGGGTAAAGTCAGTAGTAGGTGCTGAGCATCTCTAGCTTCACAGGCTGTGTCTGTGTATTTAACTGCCTGAATAGTACCTTAATGTAACATACCTTTCTCCTTTTTTGTATTTTTGAGTCAAAATTTATGTTCTCTTTCATTATGATTAGCCCAGTGAATAGTGCTATTAAAGCAAAACAAAGAGAGAAGGTGAAAGGATGAGGGAAGTGCTTTCCAGCACGGTGCTGTGTGCAGGCACATGTTTGGACTATGTCTTTATTTCTAGGATGTTTTAATGCTTCCCTTGACTGTAGGCTGAAGTCTGTATGGCTTCAAAAAGCAAACTAAGACACCAGTCTGAAGCCCTGAAGGGTATGACTCAATGACATAACAATAAATTGTAGTATCTCCTGCTAAGTAATTACACCCTATCATGTCACAACAAGGTATTGTTGAAATACTATCATGTAGCTCATAAAGTGTCATTTTTTTATTATAAGCCTATAAAATAAACAGAATTGCTGTGTTAGAACATACAGATGGACACAAAACGTATCACTGGGGCTGTGAAAAGGAGATGCTGTGGTGTTCTTGCATGAACATGCTCAAGATAAAGTGGCTGTGTCCCAGTTTTGCATTCTTTCACTCTGGGAACTAGCAGAGGGTCCACAGCTAACTAGAACCCTTAGGTCAGAGGCAGAGCTGTTTTGATGTCAAACAATGAGAAATGCCAAAATAATTAGTAGTAGCTATCGTGCTGCTTCTGGTGAATTCCCGAAGTTTTCCTGTTAACTATTGCCTAGTTCTGGCCTCAGATGAACCTGTTCTAATCCAATGTAATTTTACTGTCTTCTTGTGAAGTCATTTTTGCATTTGTATTGGCAAACGCGAGGAAAGGGAGGGTTGTCAATGATGCTTTTGCGGTGCCAAGCACAACTGTACACCTGTCAGTGTTTTGTTGGCTTCCTGTGCTTGGTTTTCATACTTTAACAAGTAAAATGTTTGCAAGGATGTTCAAATTCTGAAGGGAGCAGAATCTCATTGATTTTAATAGGAATTGAAAATCCAGGAGGGAAAAGCTGGGAACACAGGGAGTCCTTGCCATCTGGTTAGCAGACCCAGCAGTTTTAACCAGGTCTGGAAGTGTTTCTAGATCAAAGGGCTAGCTGATGGCAGCCCTTAACATCTTCCAGCCGAACACCTCCTCCATTTCTGCTCTGCCCATCATCCCTGCAGCATTTCAAATGTTGATGTGCTGAATGACTTTTTTGTCAAAACAGAAGAAAGAAAAGTGGTATGCAAGTCCTTGGTATTGAAAGAATAAAGGATATTGCTTGGCCATCCTTGGCCATGGCATGAGCCCTTGCCATGAGATGGAGTGTTTGATGTGACAGGTCCCTGAGGATCTGCACTTTCAGGCAGGGAGTGTGTTGGCACATACAGATTTCTGGTATAAGCAGGCAGGAGACAGTACATAGAGTGGGTGGAGGGGAGTGTATAGATCTTTGGCATGAACAAATTGGTATTAAAATAATAAATGAAAAGGTTTAATATATTCAGGTGTCTGTTAAAGGACCGAATACAGCCATGATGAAATGAACAATCAGCTGTATTACTACTGTGATGAATGTGACTTAAGTTGTACCCAAATATATAGCTTTTAAAGGTAAAAAACGTATTCTGCTTTCCAAAAAACAGTTAAAAATTAAAGAAGTAGTTAAGATTCTATGTACTTTTTCAGTCCTTAGTTCAAGTTATGGGGTGAAATTGGAGTGGTTTGCTGGTCCTAAGCAGTGCTAGCAGTGCTGGCATTTCTTCCAAGTTGCTATGCATTACAAAATATACTATATAGTTAGTGAGTGGTATTTATGCAGTGAAAATGTCCACTGGAATCAGTGGGCTTTTCCCTTAGTCCATGGATAGAGGGTAAGGCCTGGACATGTTTGAGTTATTTGGATATCCATGTATACACTTACTGTGTTGTGGAGATTTTTAGGTCAGATAGTCACCTCATGCATCTGGTGCTCACTGAACCGCTTCTAGAACGAATGAGAGAGAGGTCATCACATAGCCAGCAATATTCGTTATTTTTGTTAAACACAGTTCACATCTTGGAAGAACCATAAATTTCACATTTCAAATGGTGCTTACTTATTGCACCCCAAATGTTTAATCTCAGCAATCCAGTGACGATACAGGCCAGTGTTGTAATTCCAAGTTTTTAGAAATGTGGAAGTTGAGACAGTAGGAGTTTAAATAGGAATATAAATGATTTGGAAGCTTAGGTATGTCTGTGCTGCAGTCACACATACCTGAGCTGGCTTTAAACTAGTCAGCTGGGGAGCTGGTACCAATCCAGCTGTGGCAGCGTGGAACTCAGGGCTGGCTGTAAAACATGCCCAAAAAGATGGGTAAATACTGAAGTGGTTAGGCTGGCCTGAACTCAGTGGCTAGACTACTCCTGGTGCCGAAGCTAGCTAATTTAAAGCATGCTCAGCTATGTTTATGTGGTGTTGCAGTCCCATCACTTGTGACTATAGCATAGACATACCCTCCTGAGAATTCTGTGACTCAGCCCAGTCTTTTGGCAGACAATTCCCCTGCTGTTCTGGGAGCTGTGTGGGTAGTGTCAACTCTCTAGTCCTCAGGAAAGGCTTTTGCAGGTATTCAAAACTTTACAGTACCACATAAGATGTGCTTTTATTGCACTGGATCTTCCCTTATTGAACAGTGGGCTCTCATCTTGTAGCCACTCGGCACATGAGCAACCCGTGAGTCAATGCGCATGTTTGCATAATTGGGACCTTCTTGTTTGCTGGAAGGAAGGGCAAGGCAGTGGCGAGCTGCCAGGCTCTGCGGCTCTGTCGCTCAGGTGCGGGCAAGAGGAAACCACTGGCAGAACTTAGACAGAGCTGGTGTTGAGGTGCATGGGGCCTAGGGCAGAAGCGGATGTGTGAGCTCCTCCCTGCCTCCCACCTGCCCGCACGCTGGACGATGAGTCCTGCTGACTGCCCTGGACCATGTTCCTCCTCCCTGCCTGCCCCTTCCCGTGGCCCGAGGACCAAGGCAGTTGCTGTAGCTCCTCACCCCTGAAATGAATTCTCATTTTGTGCAGAAACAAATTTCAGATGCCACAACATAAGGCTCTTGTGTTCCCAGCCTCACACAAGGAAAAGATGGACGGCTGCTCTTTCTGCTTAAAAACCACTGAGTTGCACATGACTGCTTTTAATAAAAAAAACAGCCCTCTGAGAGTCAGCCCTTAAGTTCACTGCAGCCATCAAAATTACAGCGACAACATCTGGGGACTGGGGGGTGTGTGTGTTGAATTTCTTGTTACAAGTTGATATTCTGGCGAACAAGGATGTTTCTGTTGCAGGTGTAATCGCTACTGAAGGCTGCTGGGCTTGAATTTTGTGTAGAAAAATTGTTGTATTAAGTATTGATGGTCAAATGTAGTTGAGAGACACCTGAGATTTCCATAGCAGAAAGAATAGCAGCAAATTTGGAAGTAATAGCCGATATGTATGTGTTAAGATTGTGGGGTATGGAGACCAAATTCTCATCAAATTTGTACTGATGTGAACTCAAGAGGATGTGTGGATGTTGATGTGATCGAGAACAGTCTTGCTATCTGTGTAGATGCTTAGTCTCTTACTGCTGTTCTTGAGCTTTATTACTATAATGGCATTTTCCTCAGTACTGGGACGGGAATTTCTCCTCAGCGTGTGGAACAGAAAACAGAAAGATGATGTGATTTGTCACAAAATAAATGCAGTCAGTGGTTTGGTTATAAAAGTTCTGTTGCTTTTAGTCTCAGTTCACTGCTCCTTCCCAAAGGGAAAAGCAATGGGAAATGTAGCAAAGAAGTGAGCTACTTTGTTCATCTTAGTTCGCTGGATATAAAATGTACTAGTCTGCTTAGGTAGCTAGAACGCTAGAATGGAGGAACACCTTTGGGTCTAATTTGGATGATTAAGAGGTGTCTTAAAATGTGGAAGATGCTAACACCCAGTTTTGCTTTTTTATTTATTTAATTTTTTTTTTCCTCCTTCCACATTTGGAGAGTTTGTTTGCTTGTGTCGGATAGGATGTGCTGTCAAGAGTCCAGTTCAGGTCTGACATAACTCCATTGACTTACTGTAATTTCCACAGTCACAAGTGACTCATAATGCTCAATATTCAAAACAGCCTCCAAAAGCATGCTTCCCCCCCCCCCCCCCCCCTTGCAAAGCTGGTATTGCAAGAATAATGTATACTAGCAGAATTCGAAAAGTTAATGCAGAACTGAAACACTTTTATGTCATTAAATACTTACTGAAAAGTTAGCACATTTATTTGCCTAATTGAGAGGTCCTGAAATGACCTACCAGACAGAGTGTAGAATTTAATTCCTTTCGGTGAGGAGACATACTGAAGTTGGTAAGATTTTGGTTCCTTCCCTTGTTGTTTGAAAAAAGCTTTGCAGGGTCTGGTCAGTTTAGATTAGCTGCCATCTTTAGCTATTTTGGTTTGGTGGGTTTTTTATATTAAAAATATCACTGTATTAAGAAATGTAATTCAGTAAATGGTGTGACAGCCTGGAGAAGACATGGCATCAGGGGAACCTAACAGCAACCTTTCAACACCTACAGGATAGTTACTGAGAAGATGAAGCTGAGGAGTACAGTGTGAGAATGGGAGACCGTGGTTGTAAAGCCATGGAAATAGGGGGCGAGGAGGCCGGATGTTCCAGCAAAACATGAAAAAAGAGTCTTTTGCCATGAAGTTTTTGGACAGGTTGTCCACAGGGACTCTTAAATCTTTTCAACAACGTTTTGGGGATCTGACTGTACAAAGTCTAGACAAATCTGTTCTGAACTCAGAGCTGAACTTAACAGCAGATTGGGCTAAATGACCTCCTGAGGTCCCTTCCAACCTGACCAATGTTGTGATTCTGCATTAATTACCACTTCTAGGGGAATATAAGGATCATTATGTGCCTTAAAATCAGGCTGTTCATGGCAGCCACTACCTATAAAATGTTGTACTTGTTAAATAGAAAACCTGAATGAAAACAAATTGCAAGTTAAAATCACCACAATGCAGACATTAACAACAAAGCAAAGGAATGGCTGGTGACTACTGTTTCCATACCTGTAGGTAGTACTGAATACTCCCGCAAGAATGATATCTGTTGGTTAAAAACAGAGAACAACTGCTGTTCTCTATTTTTGCCAGCAATGCCATCAATTTTTATTATTTTTTTCCTTTACTGCTTATTCTAAGTATTAAAAGCAAAAAGTGTTTGGGAAAATACATCCTTTCAAAAATGCATTTTTTTTTATATATCTACATGTCTGATTTTTTTTAACGTAACTGTTATTTTTGTGATATTCCCAAATTATTTTTTTAAAGGGATGTTATTTAGAATTTCAATGTATAAACAAAAGATGAATGTTCTGGGTGATATCAACTATAGTGTGAAATACAGTCCCCTTGTCTGAAATGTAATTATTTGCCTTCTACACAGACACCTAGTAATACCATTATTGATCTACATATTTTAATGAAAAGTGATTTGACAGAAAATTTTAATTACATACTTAGCAATACAGTTTCTGTAGTAAGGAACAGGTATCTTTCTATCTGCAGAACAAGATTGTAATCTCATAAATTGAGAGAAAACAACTGTTCATGACTATTGCTTTGACCACTTGTGCCTCACACTTCCAGCTGCAGCATGAAAGGTAGATGAAATTTCACTAATACAATATGGATAAATACTTTGAGACAGTACAGCCAGCAGAAACTTGAGATGAGGACTATCTTGTAGGTCTGGTTTTTCATCCTAGCTAGGGTGTGTTACCTTAATAAGTAAGCCAAATAATTACTTATTTACAGATTCAGCAAATGGTAAGGTCACACTGAGTTTCTGAGCAAAGAGCCACACTGAACTGATCAGCTAAAGTGGTCTGAATTTGTTTGATGTTCGCTGATAGTAGTTAGAATTCAAGCAAAGTCTATGGGATTGTAAAAGAAAACGTGCTGGGATAGAAGGGGGTGTGGCATTCAGAACATCCAAAGGCAGGGGGACTACTACGTAGATATCCTGCCTACAGCTCAGTTTATTGTTCAGGATTTCATTAAGAAACATTGAGTGACATTAAAATGACGTGAAAGCAAAGAAATTATTTCACAATATGTGCAAGTCTTCCAGTTGTGTTCATAGTTTTTTCAATACAATAGGAAAGGCATTTGTACAATGTGTTTTGCCAAACACCTTCGAAATCTGTCATGAATCAGATAAAGACAGCACCAGAAAAACATTTTCCAGTGTAAGGTTTAAGGTTTCAATCATTTCTGTTTCTTAATCTACACTTCATGTTAGCATTATGTTTTCAAAAATGACCAGGTCCTTTTTAAGTCTTCAGCTTGTTAGTGTGCATCTTGGGATGATTTTGAAGGAATCAGATTGTGAGAAAGTGTGGGAGTCAGTACATCCTAGAAATTGTTCTCTGTTGGCATCTCTCAAGGCAAACTGGTTTGGGTTTGTTTTTATTTGTTGCTGGTGACTGAAAGAGGAAATAAAATTGAAATATGTTTATATATATCTATTCACTACAAGTACTGCAGTCATGGCCACCTACTCACTTTCTCAGTGCTGGATCATTTAGTATCTCTCTATATTTACATAAACTCTGTCTTTTAAGTGTGAAAATGCAATGGACCTGTGTCTGACCTGTTTTACATGATGTGGGAAGACTCTACTAACTTAAGTGCACTAACTTAAGTGCACTTATTTAGAATGGTCTCAGAGATTATTTCAAGTACATTACCGCACACGTAGCTTGTGAATATTTAGATCATCAGAGTATCTAAATGGCTTTTGTTTAATTAAAACCTGCACATGGGGTAAAGACTCCAGTATCCAGTATTTGAGGAGCTGTGAGATATAAAACTGGGGTGGCAGGTATATGCAAAAAACCAGGGAAGGTGAAACAGGGCTTCTGTTCAGAAAGTCTGCCTTCCTATATTGCTGTGTGATGTTAACTCTTACTCCCTTCTAGTCATAAATAAGTGCCTGATGTCTCTGCCTTGTTGAGGTCTCTCCTTGTTTCACTGAAGAAGCAGCATCAGCATCTGTACTGATTGTAAAAGCGGCACTTGCAGTAGTTATCAAGAAAGGTGAGATTACAACTGACACTAGTTTAAATAAAAAACAGTTGGGCATTTTATATGGCTGCAATGTAGAGAATCTCCATTTCAGCTGTCTTTTTCATCAAACTGATGATAAGTATCACATACTCAGTAAGGGAATTTCTCTTTGTTGCATCCTAGTGAAATAGGGAAGCGTGATCACCATTTCAGTAATGGAAAACTGAGGTAGTATTAGCAGGGAAGGGTAAAAATTACAGTGTCTGAATCAGTAGATTCTCCATTAAATGTTCAAATGCCTGTTCTGTTTTGGAAATATGAACATAGACTGATGTTTCAAGGAGTCAAGATCTGAACCCAGCTTTCTTGAAAACATTGGGAAATCACTGAACCACCCTTTCCCTTATTACATGCAGGTGTGCAGGTGGAATTCAGCTGTATTTGGTGGAGCAACAGAAATAGGCTTTGAGAACAGTGTATTTCCTAAGTAATTTCCAAAATTATGAACGTGATGGTGAAAAAAACAAATGTATTCATACGTTTGCAGGTTAGTTTAGAAACTTCTTTTTCCCTTCCATATGAGAAATATTCATGAGTAATAGAAAAAGGCCTGACACCATGAGCATACTACCATAGTTAGGTAACTGCTCTGAGTTTTCTCTGAGCAAGCTGATGACTTCTGAACTGTGCTTGGCCAGCCACCACTGTGGGTCTTGGGCATGGAGACAGTGTTGACATGACAACTGACTAGCTCTGCTTTTTGGGCTAGTTAGCCGGGGTGCGTGGCCACACTGGCACTCTGGGCCTGGAGTTAGCTTCTTCCAAGATGGGTTGGTTTCTGTGCACATCCCTGAACAGTCCAGATAAATGCAATGTACCATCATTCCCATTTCCAAGCTGTGGAACATGTGCTTGTATGTATTGCCATCTCCTGACATCTGAACAAAATCTGCTATTACCCATTCAGTATTTTTAATGACTGTCCTATGACTAGTTTCACCCAATCATTCCCAGATGCTTCAGCCATGTTCAGTCCCTGATGGGGCTGAGGGCAGCCACACACACTCCCAGGTCAGGAGAGAGGTGTGAAGGGTACCTTTCCCTCCCAGGGCTCTCGCACCAAACGCTCTCCTCTGCATAAGGTTCACATAGGAGGATGTTATGTCCCTCCTGATGTCCTTGACCTCGCCTCTGCTGATGCTGGTTATGTAACTTTACAAAGCTGAATTCCAGTATCTATAGTAACATTTAAACAGAAATAAAACAGTTCATTTAAACAGAAATAAAACAGTTCCCAAAACAGGAAAAAGTTACTGAAAACTATCCAGAAATGAGATCTTGCCTCTTCTGTGTCACACAGACAACAAAACATGGGTTGCTGGATCTATATAAACCATAGATGAGATTCTTACCCCTACTGCCTCCTTTCACAGCCTGCAAGGGAGATGGAAGAGAAGAGGTCTTCAGAGAGGAGACAATTGATCTGGAATGGGAATGAGGGAAGACAGCCATGTGGCCACTTTCCAAACATGCTTTCAGAAGCTTGGTAAGAGGTTTTACTAGGGATGGGAGTGGGAAGAGCCATGGGGACGTTAATAATGGCTGTAATCTAAAGTGTATTCGTGCTGGGAGAGCACTGCTGCTCACATGCCAGCTGAAGAGTCGGTCTGGGATGTCTGAATTACATGGCACTGAGAAGACCAAGATCAGGAGAATATGAAGATGGCTTTTCAGTCAAGTTTACCCTCCTCTATCTACACTGAGGGATGCTTTCCTCAGGCTTCTTTGGATCCCTTATGAACAGCAAAGCTACTCATATGGTGATCACCTCTCTAAAGAGCTCCTTCAGCAAAACCTTTGGTGAGGCATGGCCAAAGCAGGTTCACATTAGTGGAGAAAGTCAACATTTGGTGAACAGTTAAGAGATACCACATAAAAATCTGCTCTAGCAATTCTGAACCATGATTTAAAGTACTTGTAAATGCTCAGTATTCGTTGCTGAGCACAAATAAGTGTCCATTTATATTTCTTCATGCTTATTCTTTGACCATACTTTCAAAGGGCATTTGTGCTGGTTTTATTTCTGCAGGCATCCAGACTGCGCTGTTCTCTCTTTGGGACATACAATATCCAAAATCTTCCTTTGGCCTGTACCTGTTGTGTCTGTTGCCACCTCTCCTCTTCATTCAGTCTTTGCAGAGAGCATAAGGAGAGGACAGTATATTGTGCATGCTTCTAATAAAGGGCTTGGATAAACTGCTACTGGTCAGCCATGTATTCCATGAATAGTTGGAAATTTAGAGTCTGGGGCTTGTGGAGCCTCCAGCTTTCTACAGAAAAGAGATATTTTTCTTGGATAACCCCAATGGCTCTCACTTCCAATGCAATATACAATTTTTAATTTCATTTTTTTCCACCTACCATGTTTGAATGCTTGACATTTGAAAAGAAAATGTGATATAGTTGTAGGATTACACACAAAGTTCAATCCCTATTTAGAGTGTGCTCATGGCAGGTTAAGTATAAATTCAGAATACAGAAGTCTCAAATCAGATTTTTACTTGTTGGCTTTCAGAGAGGATAATAAAATGTGTCAGTTATTGAAGATGTAAAGTGGAAATAGAAAATCTGCTTAAACTGAAGGGTCAAGCTTTAAGGAAATAATATTTTAAAAATTATGTCAGGTAAAATAGCATTCCTGTTCAGAAGCAATTGAGTTTTATTGCTCTGGGAAAAAGAATTGTATAATTAAAAATGCAAATGGGTGCTTCTCGCAAAAAGGTCTGTGTACTTCATGCAGATTTTGTCTCTAAATCTGAAGTCTTGAAATCCTCAAATCTTTTCAAAGAAAACTGTTGCAGAGATAAACATTGTTCCTTTGGGGTTGGAAGTTCTCAGAAATAAGCACAGAAGTGACACACTTTTCCCATAGTACTCTAGAAAGTTGCTCCACAGTACTCCAAGACTTACTCTATTAACAAATTAGCTTTTAGTTAAATGAGTAATTAATAAAAAGGTCACTGATTTACTGATTGATTAAGCAGTTGTGATCAGGACTAGGGAAAAAAGTTAAAGGTGAATGGAAAAAGGATCAGGTGTGGAATGACTGTGAAATTCATAAATCTGACTTAAAGTGTACAAAACCCCAAAACTAACAACAGCGATTTTGGCAGGTAATGATGAAGAATTGGGAGGAACAGAAATTCTAGAATAGAAAATCAACATACACACCCACTAGACAAAATTCACCCGTGCATAAACAGCCAGCAGCAGCCCATTTCCTGTATAAGTCCCGTTTACATCCTTAAGTTGGAATAAATGTTTAGGAGTAATTTCAAAGGCATACCTGAGAAAAGAAAATTTCAATCTTTGTGAATTAATAACTATCCTGGATTTTGTAAAAAGCTTATATATGTGCCTAACCTAATATAATGCAAATGTTTCTGGTGTAGAAATTAATATGCTGGATGTAAAGGTTAGGTAGAATTGGAACCTAAGCAAAGAAATGTGAGACATGAAGAATACATCAGAAGATCTGTGTTTTAAGTATGCATCAACAGTAACAGAATAGTTAGCATATGCATAAGCCTTTCTATATCAAAAGCACTGTATGAACAACTGTCCAGATCCAAAAATGACAATATTCATGTCAGTGGTTCCAAGGAAATTCAAGGGGCTACTTTTTTAGGGTTGTTGTTCACTAAGCTTTACATGCAGCAGCACCTATGTTGTTATCACCTGTAGTTTACCTATAGTCACCTATAGCATGATGGAGTAACAACTGGATATTGGCTTCTTTTTTATCTTAGTAAATGTCTCAACAAAGCTAAGAGAAACACTTCAGAATCAAACAAGTCATTTTATGTAGCTATGGAGCCAGGCACTAGTAAGGCAAGCTGGTGTTACAGCTTTTTCCCTTTGAAATTTATGTTAAATAGAAATACAGTGTGCAGTGGAAGAAGAAAACGTCTAGATTAATTTTTTTCTTTAAAAATCCTGTTCAAGGAAACTCTAAGCCAGTAGGTTCACCACAAGGCTATTGAGCTTTCAGTGGAATATGTTATGCAAGGTGGATTTCTCTGGGGTAGTTGCCAGTTTTAAGACTTGTGGTAGGCATTGCTTGAAAGTTGCTGTGTAGCCAAGCAAGGATCGTTTAAGAAGATGCTACGTGATCTTTGTATGTTCTTTGTCATATCTTCTTCTCCTTAGATGGTGGACTATTAATTGGGCTGTTTTGGAGAAATGAGGAGAATTCAAGGTTTGAAGGCACGGTAAAGTCTGCCTGCACTTTAGCATCCAGTCTTTGAAAAGATCAGATTTAAGCTGTTTTCTCTTCAAGTACCCCCCTTCAAGCATTTTTTTGTAATTTCATTTATTGCTTGAACTTATGTAAATTTTATAGAGTAGAGCTCCTGTTTCTCTATAGATAGAGAAGAACACACTAAACCAGGATTTCTTTCAGTCTTAAAAAATGGCTTGCATATCCCAGTGGATAGGGGAACACAAAGTGTACAAAAGCTGAGTGGAAGAAGTAAGGTGGAAATAATTGAAATACAGATGGTCTGCCTCCTTGCTTTCAGCAAGATCTTTGGTTCTTAATTCTCAAATAATTAGACACAAATCTTGAAAAAGCATTGATTCCCTGAATACAGACCAAGTCCCTTGCTCACTTCAGCTGAGTTGCATGAAGAAGTTATTTGCCTCCACATATTTAACAGAAGGTATACTTGAGCATGCCTAATGATAACTGTAATTGTGACAAAGCAAAGCAGGTTCCTTTTTATGCCTGTGGTTTGCACACTGAGGAACCTTGAAAACTCTTGTTTCTCAGGCAGGGTGTCTGTGGCATGCCTGCCGTCTATGTGCAATGAATTCACTGAGATCTTAAAATTGGCTTCCTTCAATAGAGTTTTGTTTATGCACTTGGCATGCTTTCACACCCAAACCTCCCATCTGCAGCCTGCACCTGCATTGCTCAATATTTAACTCAAAGATATCTGAACTTCCTGGACTATTAAGGTGTCTTTTGGTTTGCGGCTTGCTGGCCGGGGCTGTTGGTTACCATAAGAAAGAGGTTTAGATGCAGTAAATAATGTAGATTTCCAGTTTCCTCAGTTTTGTTTCTGCTCATTGAAAAGAGCTCCTTTCTGGCATGCTGTAGCTTTTCCTCAGCATGAAGCATGGGGTGTGCAGAGCAGGGTATAGCATTAACAACCTGAAATTAAAATGCTATTGCTTTGCTTTCTCTTTCTGCACAGTAGGAAAATGAGTGCAGGATACATGGCTACTTTCACCACAGACAAACCCACTAGACAAACCCACTATTTTCTGTTCTCAGTTACCAAACCGTTTGAAAAAGAGCAAATCCTTCTCTTTCTCTTAGGATTGTTTCTGATAAGCTGCAGCCTCTTGTATGATGCAGCTGAACTGCTCCATGCATGTCCTCCCCAGCCATGGGGAGTTCAGCAGCTCACTGGACTAGGCAGTGGGTATTTGCCAGTGAATTTGCAACCTCCCTGCACCACTAATTATTCACCCTGGCTTTATAGCCATACCTCTCCCTCCGTGGTCCTGTGGGTCTCTTCAGTGCTCTGAAGGTTGTGTCTGGCTTGCTAAAGTAAAAAAAAAATCTCAAGTTCCTGTATGGGTGTATACAAATTTCTGGTGAGGTGATATAGTATTAGCAAAAAGAAATATCTAAATATCAAGAATTAATTCCTAAAAATAATGAAATCGTGTGTGTGCGCATGCGAATACTCCTGGGTACACCCAAATATGCATATGTTCTCATATTAATACAGATGCACACATAGATATATATTTGTAGCAGCTTGGATAACCTATGAACTTGAAGGTTCATTGGCTTGACTTTTATGGATAGGAGATGGCATAGTACCTGTGAAGACTGGAGGTCTGCTCTACACTAGAAAATATTATTGGAGCTGGTAAGCCTTTCACAGTTACAATTGGAGGAAAAACTGGGTTTGCTCCTACCCCTTCTTTCCTGGGGGGAAAAAAAAGCAAACCCCAAAACTTCTGGTACAGCTGTGTCTCCAGGAGAATTTTACTGAATCCAGAGCAGTGTAGGATCACTTGGAACTGCTCTGGATTCTGCATTTGGCTCCTTTCTTCAAGCTGGCTTGAAGGGGTTAGGGAACGGCCATCCAGCTCCAGAGAATCCTTTGTGTGAGACCACTTTTTATTCCTATTCAAAGGCAAGGCACTGCAAGCAATTAATAACCCATGTAAAACTGCTATTGAGATGTTTGCTGGTAACAAGTAGAAAGATGTTTGTTGAAAGAGGCATGGTTTAATGGTCTTAGTACAGGACTGTGATTGAGGATCTCCTGTGTTCTTCCTGTGACTTTGACAGTGATTACCAGTCTGGCTTTTGACAGGTCATATATTCTCTATGTGCTTCTATTTACCTACTCTGAAATGGGCTAGAAATTTTACTTAACTTTTAAGAGCCAGAAATAATTAGTTTCTGTTTACAAAATACTGTCAAGACATAAAACATCCATCATCAGTCTCATCTACCTTTAGTTTTCTGAGTATCAGGTGTCCTAGACATGCTCTGCATTTGGTGGAGAGGGACCTCTCCAGAGAGTGAGACCTTCCCATGTGTCAGTGTGAGTGAAATTTCATTTCCAAAAGAAATTTCCCCTTTCTAGTCAATATATAAGGGATCTAGATGATTGAGTAATGCTGAATTTTAGGTGGCTAAGGTGAAGTGAAATTAATCCCATCCTGGTTGCTACATTTAGGGTTGTTTATACACTGTGCAAAGAAGACAGTGTTTGCACTTCACATCTCTGATCTCCAAGATAAAAAGGTCTGTGTGACTGAGAGATGTGAGTGTTTCACAAGGAAATGCATGGAAAACAAAGATTCTAACCCAAATTAGAAACAATTTAAGTAAAAAAATTTCAAGTGAAGCAGAGACATTGCCATGAGTTAAGATGAATGGGCAACAGGGCTGCTTGGAGCTTTAGGAACAGAACGGGTACACAGCCTCACCAAGTATTTCAACAACCCAGGCAGCTGGCTAGGGAAAGAAGACATAAGGCAAGAAAAATAGTAATTATAGATATTATCACCTCTGTGGAGCAAGGCCAGTGCAATAGCCCAGTTGCAAGGACACTACATCTTGGGAAGCTGAACAGTGGGAGAGAATTTTAGGCCATTGGTCTGAGTAGACCAGTAGAGAGTCAGTGCTCAGAAGTGATCTCAGCTGCATGAGGCAAAATGCCAGCCACATTACTAATACAGTCTCCTTTGCCAGCTGATCTCTGGCAGCTTTGGTGTCAGCAAAGCAAAACACGGCTTAATGAGATTGCAGGAGGAATAGCAGGTGATGGCTATAGGTGGGCAAGGCTTCTTTTCAGTACGCAATAGCTACAGTTTTCCAAATCATTGTGATCACAAGGTTGCAGATGGACCAGAAGGCAACCCCTGGGTGGGATTATCCCATCCCATCTGAAAAGATGGTCTTTGATGAAAACAGTCTGAAGTCAAAGAATCGGGCTTGGAATGCTCCAGGATCCACAGCTCATGTTAACAAACTGGCCTGTTACTGAGAGCCAGATTTCCAAATCCTGGCTGCTTGAACACTGATGGTTCCTTGCACAGTCCTCTGGGTTTGCACAAAGCTCTCCAGGTTCTCAGAGCATGGCAGTTTGCGGCAGGGATGTGTCACTGGGCAGCACTTGGCAGAGGAGCCTGAGCAGGGATGAGGGCAAGACCAGACATGGGCTTGGATAACCTATGAACTTGAAGGTGCTTTCAGCAGTGATGACTGCTAGCTGTACATCTGTAGCTGTGGTAACCCAGAGGGTTTTCAGGAAAACAGTAAACTTGAGTAGGCATTGCTGAGAGCTCTTGATTTAGATTAAAAAGTGGTGTTGAGGTGGTAGTTCTGTCATCTCTTGCAGTGCTTGAAACATCAGTGGTGCTCAGTCTTCTAGGGGTGCCTGAACCCCAGAAAACCTGTGGGGCATACTATCCCTTAGGATTAATACCTATCAGGTAGGATGATACAATTCAAAAGGACCTTTTGGGTTATCAAGTCTGTGTCTCACCTGTTGCAGATAATACAACCCCTTTCACAAGTTAATTGAATTTCTCTGTAAAACCAGTCAGATTTCTATTTCTACTTCCCCTATTGTCTGTTTCAGAACCCTATTTCTTTGCTTGTTGAAAATCCAGATTATTGTGAAATTTTTGTAATTCCAATTTCCATCAAGTGTCGGCATTACCCAGTAGCTGAAAAAGTTGTTTTAGCTTTCTGGGTTTTATTCTGTATCCCTATTTGACCTTCATTTCACTAGGTTAAACAAATGAGGCTATTGTATTCTTATGTATGGTAGCCTATTTGTTCTTTGGCTCATGCCAGTCATCTGCAGTGTCTTTGCATCCTCAATTCATCCCTTCTGAACAATGGGTCATCAGAGTTGTATGCAGAGTATTTCAGATGAAGGTGCAGCAGTGCTTTGCACATTGCCATAATGTTATTCAATTTCTAATGGAAACGTTGTGTCTGAAATATCCCAGGACAACATTACTTAATTCATAATTACATTTGGGTCTAATGGGCATCCTGTGATCCCAGTATCCTCAGTCTTCTCTTCTGTGTTTCCAGTTGATAACCTCCACCATGCTGCAGAAATTCTTGTTTCTAATCCCTTGATGCAGGAATTAATATTACATTTCATTTAATTTTAACCTACAGCAGCACTTTGTGCAATGGTGAATTTGTAAAGCATTTCATGAAATGTCAGGATTTGATACAATGCAGAGATTTAATTAATTCTTTATTATTATTTGTACTTCACATAAAGAAAAATTGGATGTATTTGAAGTGTGTGTTGCCTAATTTATGAGTACATTAGCATTTGAGTGTGTTAAAGATAATATTACTAAGAATACCGGGTACTAAAGGGAGATCTTTAGCTCAGATTTTTAAAACCTTGCACTAGCTGTGCACAATTTTGCCAAATTTAATTTGATTTCATAGTTTTTCTCATTGCAGCAAGGAGAATGCATTCATTTACTGCATTTTTCATTCCAAAATGCATTGAATAACTTTTCCCCAGATAAAACCACATTTTTTGTGCAAGGATAGCTGAGCAATAAGGCAGTTTAACCAAAGTCAGCTGAATTAATAGACCCTTGCAATTCAAGTATGACAAGGCTGCAGAAAACTAGCTGAGCTGAACTTCACCAGCCTATAGATCTGAATGGGCTAGACGTTACTTTTGGTAGAGGGTATTATGCTGACTTGTACAAAAAGTGGGTTTATGTTTGTGCTGTTGGAATCACCAGTATTTCTCCTGTTCATTTTTATAACAAATCCAATATCTTAGAGTAAATACAGGAGAGTAAAGTTCAGGGAGAGCATTTTATTTTAAGACTGCATTTTCCTGCCTTTGAAACACTTGATTTCTCAACTCTGTGGTTGCATTTATGGCATTCCTTTTTTGACATCTCTGTGTATTTGTGTGTATGTGTACTTTGTGTATATAACGTTCATGCAGATGCAAAAATATCGTATACAGTGCAAGAAAGGCTTATCCATTGTCTTTCTATTACTGGCAGCTCTTGAGAAATGGAAGACAGTGCTTACATTCCCCCCCTCCCCCCCCCACCATTTCAAGCCTACAGAGATAGGGCCTTTGGGAACTACGCATTGTTTTTCCTACTTTGAGGAAAATGTAACTGTCATCCAGCAATGCCTTATCTGCCACATTTTCTGTACTTGAAACAATATTTTATAGAAGTACTTGGTTATAAATGTAGAGGATCTTTGGCTAGCACATGTCCTCTGACTTTAGTAGTTATTCCTAGGAATCTGACTACTAACACTTCTTTAAAAATAAAAGGTGGCAGGTCAGTCTGGTGCTAACACTATTTGAAAAACATGGTAAAAAGCTTTATAAAAAGCAATGTGAACCAGACCAAAACAATGCCAAATTTTCCAGAAATGTTTTGTGCTCTGTTGTGGCTTAAGACCAGCCAGCAACTAAGTACCACATGGATGCTTGCTCACTGTCCCCCTCCCAGGTGGGATGGGGAGGGAAATCAGAAAAAAGGTAAAACCTGTGTGTTGAGATAGGAACAGTTTAATACCTGAGATAAAGTAAAATGTAACAACAGCAGCAACAGTAATAATAGGAAAGAGAGAGAATTAAAACAAACAAGAAAACCCCAAGTGATGCACAATACAACTGCTCACCACCCTTTAACCTATGCCCAGCCTGTCCCTGAGCAGCAATCAGTGGACCTCTCCTCCCCCCAGTTTATATAATGAGCATGATGCTCTATGGTCTGGAATATCTCTTTGGCTAGTTTGGGTCAAGTGTTCTATCCGCTCTTCCCAGCTTCTTGTTCCCCTCCTCACTGGCAGAGCATGGGAAACTGAGAAGTCCTTGACTGGGCTAAGCACTACTAGCAACAACTAAACATCAGTGTGTTATCAGCATTATTTACCTACTAAATCCAAAACGCAGCACTTCACCAGCTACTAGGAAGAAAATAAACTCTATCCTAGCTGAAACCACGACAGGCTCCAAATAAGTTTGATGTTCATATGGGAAGGAGAGGCCTGTGGGTAAACAGGGAACTTTCCTTTTTTTTCCAGGTTTCATTGCAGTGTCTGGCCAAAACAAGGATCCTCATGTCCCTGCTGTCAGTCCATGTCTTTCCTCTGGCTCCAGTGGGCTTTGGATTTTAATGTTCTTGAGGTGTTTGGGGTCTGTTTTATGCAAACACCACTTGTCTTTCTTGCATATTAAAAGGTTTGATTCATTAATCTGCTTAAAGAACATTAAAAGCCTAGTATAAGGGTTGCTATAAAAACTGTTAAATACTAATATTTGTTTGGATTTTCAAAGGCAGGGGAAGAAGGTAGGTCCCCAATGGGAGCTAGTTCCACTAAAAGCCATAGGAAATTTAATTGTTAAAAATTGCTTTTCCTTCTGTCAATCCTTGCCCCTGTGTGCAGAGTGCATATGTGAATTAATAGCATGCTAACACTTAAGGTCATAAATGTCAGCTGGTTCAGCTCTCAGGAGAATAAGGACATTGTGGGTAAAATATAGCTATGGCATTTGATAAAAACTGAAATCATATCAGTTTAAAAAGAAGGACTTAAGGGTATGTACTGCTGAAGTATAACTCCTTCCAGAGAATCTCACCTTCTCCTTTCCCAAAAAGAGGATGTGAGTAAATAGAAATGGTGTCTTTCGCCTCTGTGTCTCTCTTTGGTTGGTAAATGTCTGATATGCCTTGCTGAAGAGGATTACAAGAAGCCTTTTAAAGAGGAATTGCAATCAGAGGCAGAGAAAAAGCAATCTGACTTGCTATCTACTCCTCACCACTCTAAAAATGTACAATTTTAAATAAAAAATAGCTGAAATTGGTACTGTAGTTTTAGAAGAAATAATGAAGAATGGAGTTTTATTTTTTATCCTGCAGTAGTGACACAGCCAGTTTCTCCAACTTCAAGCTAACCTGTAGTGTTTTTGCAGGAAAACCTTGGTGTCCATATCTGAAAAACATCATTCCACACCCTCCGATAAGCTATAAGCAACCCCCAGTCCTGGAAGCTAATCTGTGGGAATGAACTCTGGTGTCCCTGTGGAGCCTCAAGGTCAGAGCCTTAGGAAAAGAGTAACAACGGAAGTGCCTCCAGGATATGGACAGCATTTTGCCAAGAGTAGCAAAAGAAACTATAATGTTTAAACCAAAACTGAAATTTGAATAGCAGGCACTTTTATTGAACAATTGTACAGATTTCAAAACCAAGTAATCTCTGCATTTACCCCTTTTTCTGTTTTTCTTTGAAGTTTATTTTCTGTTTAAACAAACTTGCTTACTTCCCAGAAATTCTTTCCTCTTTTCTATAAGTAGATTCATGAAGCAGAAATTATGTCTTCATGTTACACAAACTCTACACCCTTTGAGTTTTATTGCACTGCCAGTAGTTTGGTCTCACTGAGATGTTCGGTTACGGGAAGATATGGGGCTCTGGTTCTGATTGATGGCAATTTATTACCTGTTTTATTGTTGCCTTTCACTCTGTAATTTTAAAGGTAAGATGAAATGATTTCCTAAGGAAGGTCTATGCTTGGACTTGTGTTCCCAGTCCTTTGGGATGCCCAGCATCCTCAAAGTCTTGTATACCCAAGCGAGCATCGAGTATATCTAACATAAGATTGTGTTTGAGGCAAGGGCTGAATGTCTTGAGAAAATAAAGAAAATTTCACCTTAAGTTCTTCCAGGCCTGTCAAAGAATGGTTAATGTTTTAACTCAGAAGATACTTCCCAGCATTTGCTGTGTGGGTAATGTCAAGCCGTGCAGTTCACTGTGTGAGCAGTCATGCATAGATCTACAAATCACCATGCCTGTGGCAGGGAAGAAAAAGTGTGCTGTAGGTCCCAGCACAATGCCCTGGAGGCCAGTGCTTGTTTCCTGGGCTATGCCATTAATTTTGGGAAAAAAGTGCTTCTAAAAATTTAGTGTATATTGAGCACAGGCCTGGGCCTGCTGTCATGCCTTAAGTCTTTCTGTGCCTACACTCACAGATGTAAGAGCCAAGCTCAGATTCGTCATTATAGCTCCTTGTCCCACTGCAATGATGTTATGTGGGTGGATCATGCCAGCCAAAAGGTCCTAAAAGTACATCCCATAATGGTTAATGAGGAATACGATCAGGCAGTAGTCAAGCTGCTGTCTAGGGAACACGGTAGTGCTGTACAAGCTACAGATACCCTATGGCTGGTAATAGGGTGCATAGGGCGAGAGGCAGGGCATATACTCCTGCTGGAAGCAGATCTCTGTCTGAACCCCTCCCATCCCTACTCTCTTCTGCTTTTCTCTTTTCTTTTCTCTTTGCTCTGCCATTTTTTGCCCCATAATGCAAGCAAGCGTTTTTCTCTTCCACCTTAAAAAAATCTCCACCATTAATCTCATTTGCTTCTGTACCTACTGCTCCTCCTTTCTTCTTTTCATGAAGTCTTTAAACACTGCTAGGATCTCCTCTCTGTTTTGTGAGAGACCTCATTCAGCCCAATTTTCTGTTCACTGCAGCCCCATGCAAGTCTGCTGATTTCAGAGCCAGCCTGCAATTTCCAACCTCTTTACCCTATATCAGGCATCTCTGGCATGTAGCCTGGGCTCCCTTCCCTTCCATGGCCCTGCTGTTACCCCTGAGTGCTTCTGCAACGCAACCATCACTGCTCTGTGTGGGTCTTACTGGAATCTGTCCTTGGCCCATGTGTGTCAAAGCTTTGCACAGAGCTGTAACTGCACCCATGGCTATATGTACTGTTTTCACATGTGCACATGATAAGTAGGTAAACAAAAATGTGGATAATGGAAAAGGACCAACCCCACAAAATCGTGTTGAGTTTGGCATAATCATTTTGCGTAATTTCTGCAATGTCACTGCCGTTGTAAAGGTAGTGGCAAGGTGCTTTTTGCGCATGTCTCTGATATACCTCTCTTGTTTGAATAATGACCTTTTTGGTTCTGTGCAGCACCAAAAGGAGTTACATTCAATGGTGAGTACGTGGGAGACAAGAGTGAGCATTAACACAAAGCAGCTTCTATTGAGTTCAAGAACCCATGTGGATCTTGCAGATCAAGAGGACGCTGTGTGTGAGGAGGTTCATTCCTTTGGTCTTGCAAAGAATGGAACAGCATTGCTTCAGATTGATTTCTTACCAACTTTTACACGCACCTCAGGTTGTGCTTGCAGATCAAGTGGTCACTTAGCATTGCCACGTGTTTTTCCTTCTGTCTTTCTGCAGTACAGAGCAAGCAAGGATTTGTGGTTTTCTTCTTTATCAAGAACAGCAAAGCTGAAACAGCAATATTCCATTTATGGAAATGACCTCAGGGCTGCAGTAAGTATTTTACCATTTCAGTTTAGAAAAGCCACATTTAACCCAAACTTTTGTTTTGATATGAGAATCAGCTGAAGAGATGTCACCGGTATGGATTTTAATTACTTCTGCTTGGGCCTGTTACTCCAGACTCGGGCCATGTCTACATAATTGTGTCAATGTGTCAGCTATCTAAAATACCAGATACCTGCTCACAAGCAGTCAGGTGCCATTGTTTCTAAGAGAAGTGCAAGTCAGCCCAGTCCCAGAGTTGCCTTGCTGGTTAGGATGGGAGTGTTCCCATTCCAGCAAGGCTACCTGAAAATCAAGATTTATTGGAATGGACTTTAGGTTAAGCCATGGCTTCCACACTAGAGCTGGCTTCTGTGTTCTATGTGTGAACAGAGCTATGCAGGTGTCTCCTTTCCCCTCTCAGTGTGTCTTTCCTCCCTTGGCAGTCAGCTGTTCTCACTATTTTGCTTCTTATTTCCATCCTTATGTTTCCCTCTTACTCTATGTATCCTAATTTCTCCAGATGTTTCACGCATCTGAATCTGCACTTCACCACAGAACTTCAGAATCAGTTTAGCTGAGGTTGAACTTCCTAGGAATTTGGACAAATTTGGATCTGAATGGCGTTAGGTTGGGTAACTCATTTCAGTAGAGTTGAGTCTGAACTGAGATTTTTGTGTCTGGCTCTGAATTTATGTTAGATCACATCTAAACACTGTTTTGAAAAACCTACAAAGATGGAAAGTTTAGATCCAGGTCCAAAGTCCTAATTCCTGGATTTAGGAGCAATTGTATCCGAGGTTCTGGTTTCCCATGGCAGAGATATGCAAAACTCAGCTCTATAGTTTTGGCTGTGGCCCGTCTCAGTTTTATTCCACAAGGAAGGTTTCACAGCTCTAATTTACATCCCTCTCCTAATACATATTAATATTCCTTTACCTCTCTGTCCTTCTGCAAAGGTATCAGATCAGGTTTCAGCTCTTTAAACATTGATACTGGGTGTTCCGCCTTGTTCTGTAAGTCATTGTGCTTGTCACACTCACTGCACGAGTCCTTGAATCACGTACTCAGTATTGAGCTCCGGTACTGGAGCTGCGGGTCTGATTTCTCATATGCCACACTTCCCAACAACCAGCAGTGGGTACAGACATGCCTGGGTGGTTCTGAGGCTGATTCGATTCCCATCAAAGTAATAGGAAAAAGCTCCTCTGATTGATGTAGGATCAGAACTATCAATATGGGGGTCTCCTAGAAATTATGATCTCTCACTAAATGTTTACCCAATTATAATAAGGAGCAAAATGCATTTTTTTTCTATAAACAAATCAGATTTTTGTGAAAATATGGTGCCCAGAATGGCAAACCATGGCGGAAGAGTGAGTAAGGCTTTTTCAAGTCACAGGTCTCTTTGGACACAATGTTTAACAGGCAAATTCCTACCATGGAGCACACCCTTGGGACCGCAGTGGGATGAAATGCCGGGTTGGGGGTCATGGCCTGTGTCTGGCATAGGACTGACAACCAGGCATCTCTGAACAGAGAAGAAATCAGATGCAGGAGAGATGGGAAAGAGGGCAGAAATGAGAAGCTGAAGCTAGAAGGATGCCCTGACATCTTGGTAAGCTTGGCTCAACCCGTTCAGCTTAAGACCCATCATGTCAATAAAACTCAAATCCTAAAATTTGAGATTTATACAGAAAAATCTCTGGAGAGCCAGATGCTATTGAAGAGCACTGTAGCCTTGCTGCGCCATAGCAGCCTCTGCTGAAACCTGAACCCTGGAGTTCTTTAAACATTGTATTTGTTTATGATTGAAACTACACTGAGGATTAGTTAACCTTCCTGCTTTCCAGCAAGCTACCTGGAATTTCACCACATTGCTCTCATTTAACATTTATTTACAGAAATGTGAGAATTATGAGAATGCATTTTGTTTGAAAGTGCCAATTTGTCATGGCATAGTTTGATTTAACAACAAACTCCTTGGAATTATTAGAGGCATGTTTTGTAAGGATTTCCTGGTGTAAAAACTGACTGGCTTGACTTCATTTGACTCCTAGTCAAACAGGTTGTTCCTTAGCTAAGACTGAGCAAGCTAGAGTTCACCCTTGATTTTGTTGGGAAAGCCCAGGTACCAACAGCTATAGAAGGTATTTGTAATGAAAGAATACAGCTAGCCAGCACAGCTTTCTCAAAGGCTATGTGAAAATTCATGGCTATTACTATGAAAACATGTGCAAGAGAAATGCTGGTGGATCCTGTTTGCATAACTGGAATCATTATTAGCAAAACAAGAGATCACTTTCCCTTCCTTTTGCCTGCTAAGCGGGAGTAATTGTCACAGTCATCAGTGAATCAGTCAGCTAAGGCATGGTACACAGGGCACCTTGGGTGATCGGGCACTTTGGGTGGTCAGGCACTGGCGGAGATCACTGATTTTGGGAGAGGTGCTGATTAGGGAGGGTGGGAATTAGGAGGGGTGTGAAAGAGGAGTTAAAAGCATGGACAGGCAGTAGGAAAACATGATGAAGGAATAATTTTCATGTGCCATATACTTAGAAAATACGTGATGACATTTCACCAAGGAAGGATTTCACAAGTTTCCTATGGAAAGCATTTATCTTTTCCTCGATGTAGGTGCCTTGTGCAGGATCTTCTCACAGAAGGTTCTATTACAAGTTCCTTAGGTGCTCTAAGACCAGAGCTGGCCCTAGCTTCCTGATACTCTAAGCACAACTTTTTGGAGAGGTCCTACAGTTTAACTGGCCTCTGAAGCACACATAGTCTCTGTAAATGTCCACCCCTAAGTTACTTATCAGCTGAACAAGTACAATGTTGAGCTAAAGCAAATAATAAGCCTTTGTGTGCATAACCATTACATGGTTCCTATAGTATAGTTGTCTTGACTCTGTTATTTGGCTGTATTTACCTGGAGAGAGAGACTAGAAAAGGAGCCACTGTGAGCATAGTGCATGGGAATTACAGGCAGAATAAATGCTTGAAAGTGGCATATCCAGTGGGTTAGCACAGGACTGAAATGAGGTGGCTTGCAAGGCTGTGTATGTGGCTGTCTGCTATGTCTCCTTTGCAGAAGTAAATTGTTTGGCTGTTCGGAGGCCGGGGATTTTCTTCATCAGCTCTGCTGTAGTTTTTGTATGTGTTCAAAACAAAGCAATTATTTGAGGTTGTATTGCTTGAAAATGATGAAAACACTATAGTAGACCCTCCTTGCCACACCAGTGTGCAGCTACAGTTTTGCCATGTGATTCATGTATGTAGATATGAGCTAAGTGCTCATCTGCATGCACATGCAGCCAAGACCTACAGAAGAGTCTGAGATTCAGAAATTTCCTGGAAATTCAAGGAAAATTTGGCCTTCTCATGTGAATATGTTTTTCCACATTAAGTTAAGATAAGCAAAATTTTGTTTTCCTGCTGGCTTGTTCACCTAATAAGGGCTATTTATATTCTTGGGCAGATTTTTACGTAATTCATTAGAATATAAAACCTCTATTTGTATAGCTATGTGAAAGTATGAAACTTTGACTGGAAGTGCAGTAGTGTATAAGTTATTGATGCTCCAGAACCAAAGAATATGAGCAGAATTAGAACGCCTACTAGAGAAATGGGCCTGCTACTGTGAAAGTTTCAAGTTCATAGAAATGCCAAATTTGTACATCCACACTCTCATAGATGAGTTCAGAGAAGGATACAGGGGTTAGTTAAGACATTTAACTCTGATGGTTGAGCTCCGTAGTTGTGAGGTACAGTTAATTCTTCTTAGATGATAAGAAAAATAGGGAGAAACTAAGGGCTTTTTGAGCCTTGGAGCCTGAATTCTGCTGAGGTTAAAGAAGATCCGGTGAAGCAAATGAAGACTATCACAGAAAACCAAGAGAAGATCTGAAAACGCAGCTGATAATACATAGATCTGAAGCTTAATCATCAGGAGAATGGGCTTAACTTGATGCTGTGGAGATAAATAACCCCCTGAGGCAATTAACTTCAGGAGTTCAGAGGTGTGAATGAGTCAGGTTTTATAGGGAGGGGCAGCGTCTTTTGCTTAAACAGCGCATGATATTGCAACCTGGGGATGGAACCATGAAGGCAAGAGGGAAAAGCAACGATGAGAACAGGGGAAAAGGGGATGTAATATCCACTACTGGAGTAGAGTAACCAGGGCTGGGAAACAGCAGCAAGCAGCAAACACGATCTTTTCTGAGAATCGCTGGGAGCTGAGGATGCAGTGAGCTGGCAGTGAACCAACAGCTGAGGAAATGGAGGAAGAAGCAAGGGTTGAATTTGTGGAAAATTAGTTTTCTTTCTCTGGGAAAGAGGTTGCTTTGGTTTTGACAGTCTCATTTGAACAGAAAGAGGAATTTGCCATCTGTGGATATGCCACTTCCAGAAAATCTTAACCTTTTCCTGACCGACTGTGAAGCTGCAGCTGCCTCATACACTGACTGTGTGGTAGCCTCAAACAGTCTCATTTTAATCTGCCGTCAGTTTGAGACATCAGGGTTCTTTATAGCTTTCTAATACAGAGTTCTTTGGTTCTTCTAACATGACCTTTAGTGGCATTATACCACCAGAAGTACAAAGCTTCTTTCTTGGCCATAACTCACCTCCATAAATGTTATGCACTCACACCCGGGAACATAATGCAGTGTCACAGCTTTTAATGCAGGAAGGACTGATTGCTGGGATCACTGGGAATCTCTGTTACCTCTCCTCCACACTTCGAAGTAATAAAAGTTACATTATTTATGTTCTTTCTGTTTGTCAATATTTGGAATATTCAAATAGCGCAAGTGATGAGGGACATTAAATACCCAGAGAGAGAGAAATAGGTATTATTTATGCCATAGTATCAGGTGTACAGTGCAGCAAACTAATGGTTAAATTTGAATTACAGTAAATCATGCTAGGGCTGCACAGGAAAATAAAAGCCAGCAAGAAGGGCTAATTCTAAAAATAAAGCAGAAGTTGTTTGTTAGGGTGGTCCGGAAATAAACAGGGCAGTAAAATTTGTAGATGTCTTTTTGTAAAACACTACAGGAATGTGTAACAAACGTGAAGGATTCACCGCTTTATTGTAAGGACAGGAAAATCCTGTTTCAGGACAAATTAAGTTGTATTGGTTAGGAAAGCCCATATTACTCAAAGATACCAGCTCTTGGAAGAACAGTTGAAGAGATTATATCAATGTTCTGAAGTGGAAATTTCCCTCTGGAAAATGCTGCTCCACTGGGTGCAAAATGTACTTCATGAAGCAGAATGTTGAAAACACCTGGCTTTTTGAATGGGAAAATTTCAAAGAAATTCAAAATTGAAATGTGAGATCCCATTTGGATACTCTCTTTTTTTTTTTTTTTAATTTAATTCTCCTCCGTTGCTTTTCCTGAATTTTCAGTGTTGGTATTCTTGTTCCTTTTCAGTTTTATTTTATTTTTTTAATATGCATGCATGTCTGTGTGTATTATGTGATAATCTTGTACCAGTATTAACAGTTTTTACTAACTGAAATATTTTTTACTTTTCCTGTAAAATATATTGTCTGTATTTTTCCTCTCAAATCTGGTTGAAAACAGGCTCTGGTGTGCTGGAAATGCCCTGGTCTAAATGAACTCCATTTCTTGAGGAGCTGTGCTGCCAGCTGATAATTTGGCTGGGGAGAACCTCTCCAACCTCTGTATTTCTGATTTATTTTTCTGTAAAAAATAGTTATTTACTTGTCTCTGAATTTTCATTCTTTATTGCTACTTCCCCTTGATAGTTACACTGATGTGAAAATCCTCATAACCTGTTAACTAGGAAACATAGTAAGTGGCCATAAGTTCACAGCATCACAGAATAATTGAGGTTGGACCTCTGGATATGGATATCATCTAGTCCAGCTGTTGCCTGCCCAGAGCAGGTTGCACAGGCCATGTTTAAAGATCTCCAAGGATGGAGACTCACAGCCTCTCTGTGCAACCTGTGCTAGTGCTTGGTCCCCCTCACAGTGGAAATATTTCCTTTGTGTCTAATTGCATTTTCCCATGTTACAGTATGTGTGTCTTGTCCTGCCCTGTATATCTCCAAGCAGAGCCTGGCTCTGTCCTCTCTGCACCTTCCCATGGCACAGCTGCAGTGAGCACTCACCAAATGGTTTAGGTGCATCTGTTTTTATCAGGCATCTTAACCAGTTAGCAGCGCCCAGACTGTACATTACTGCCTTGCAGTATGCGTAGTAGCTATGGTTCAAGGATGTGCTGACATTTGTGGAGTGGCGACTTACAGAGTACAATAATACTGCTGCAAACACTTGTCAGATCATCTCATCAGCTTTGCTGTTATCTCTTACAAGATAATCAGAGAGAAAACTTTATCCATGGTTCAAATCCATTGATTTTTGCCCACTATAGATGAAGGATTTTAGGTGGTGTTATGTGTTTTGCAAATGCAATATGTCTATCTCTGCCCCAGTAATACAATGGATTACTGTTTGGAGTAACGAGTTTTTGCAAGAACCTACAAACTTAAGCAAAAAAATATTTCATAACAGTCAATAGTTATTTCTAGGATTCTTCATAGTTTAATCTAGAGGGGGTTGTTTCGGTAACTCAAAAACAGCACAGCTGACCTGAAAGAAAATGTGGGCACAGTAAGGATTCTCACCAGTTACTCCTGCCCTAGTAAAAGGAGCAAGCATTAATCACTGCCGGCTCATCTTCTGATTTGCTAGTTTATGAAATACTGGGTTTAGAAAAGGAGCACGACAACTTTGTGCTGACTGGAAAAGGCTTTGCTAGGCTCTTGGAGGCTCATGCGGAGTCCTAAGAAGAGAGATGGTGCGGTGGAAGCACAGATAGTCGCGGGCTGAACAACAGGCTGGGTGGCTGGCAGGAAGCGCGGTCCCCAAAGCGCTGATTCAGCAGCCGGGAGCCAATTGTGCAAGAGGAATGGCACTTTTAAGGTGTTTACATTCTCTTATCAGACCAGTCAGTGTAAATAATGCCTTTGTCAGCAGTATGGCTGTGACCGAAAAGCTTTGCGAATGCAGTGTAAGGATTGACTGGACCTCCTATAGGAAGGTAAACCATGCTGTTTCAGCCCTGGGAGGTCCTTTGGAAAAGGACACCAGGGTTATGATTCTGCTGTGGTCAGAGTTGCTTCATCCTATTTCAACTAATTTCAACCAGCGCATCTCCATGAGGTTCAGAGAACCTATGCTGATTTAGGTCCGGTTCAAAGTACCCTCATCCTCTGTGATAAAAAGTGTGCTAGCTATACAATATACCCTTATTTATAGGCTATATATGTTATAATCAAGTTCATGAGGTGAAAAGCTTTCATCACTGTGTGACCATTCACATTATGCATTTGCTTATTAGAGTCCTTTAAGTTTTTTTTTTCTGTCCAATAACAACAACAGTTTGTGTCTTTAGCTTCTAGGAGCAAATGGAGAAATACCAGTAGGAAAAAAGAGGTGGGAGGACATTTGTGATTTGTAGTGTTTGAACTTAGAAGATGAGGAGTTTTCATTCCTGCCCCATTCTCACATAGCAATCTGGAGAAGAAAACAGAGAGATTCATTTTTGTTTCAATTAAAAATTAGTTATCAAACAAAATGTGTGCACCTAAGTCTCTGCTTGGAGTCTCAAAAAACCTTAGCATTATATAGCCCAGTAAGGCAATTAGATTCCTCAAACCAGTAGTTAACCTTGAGAAACTTTAGTTTGACTATCAAGTCCCAGATTCAGTGGGAGGTCACCGAAGTTACAAACAGATTTACATTTACTTTTGGCCTCATTTTGCATCTTTCCAAAGCAGAATTGAATGAGCATCTGAAGATACTGAATTGCTCATAGCATTAGAACTCCGCCACTGTATAAATCCATGATACACACCTACCATTCTGAATACTGTGTGCTGTTCTCAGAAAGGGTACAGAAACATTACACAAGGCATAGAGAAGGTCAAAAATATAACTGAAGATGTGGAATAGCTTTCATATCAGGAATACTGAAATAGACCAAGGTCCCTGAGCCCAAGGAGGGAGGTCTGAGGTAGATAAACTGGCAACTGAGGGAAAGAGAGTTGTGTGGTGTATGAACTGCTTATCCTTTCTTCAGGTACAACAATTAGGAGTCATCAAATGAAATCATCAGGTGGGAAGTTCATTTTCAATAGCATGTTTATTCTTTTTTTCTCTCTTTTTTTATCATTAACTGCATCACCTCATGCTTTTAAATTGAGTTGCCCAGAACAGGGTCTGTCCTGCATGTTTGTTCAACACTTCTGAATTTATGTTCTGTAAAGTGATACATTTGTGGTGCTTTCTAAACAATAAGCAGTACTGAATGGTCTTCCTACTAGTGCTTGACTGGTGTGCACCTGGCTGCTTTTCAGGAGGAAAACACCCTAAGTAACAATACCTTAAGCAGAATCAGCAGCAGGTCTGAAGGCACAGTCGTGTCACTGCTATGCTTGTCATCTCTGCGTCTCCTGATGACATTTCAGGGTACAAGGAACTGACTTAAAGAGATGTTACTGTGGCTTGTACAAACAGATGAACCATGATGACGAACGCAATAAGTATCTTTGCAAATTTTGCTCTAATAAAAGCGAGAGGGTGGAGCTACCGACCTTGTCATGCAACTGTATCTTTCAACAGAAAAGGGTCGGTTTTACACAAATTGAACTTCCTCCTCCCTCAGGTCTAGGTGCAGATTATTGCTGCTGAGGTGCCTGCTGTGGTTTGGGTGGAAGACACAGAGGCTCTTTTGGATGACACTAACACAAATAAGCAGTCCGAAGAAGCTGCACAAACTCTCCGCTGTGGCAGCTGCCTGCCTGCCCCAGCCTTTAAAACACTGTCAGCAAGTGGTGGACGAGCTACATCTTCTCAGAAAGACTTCTTGAAACAGCCCCAAAGAATTGAACTACACAGAGCCATACCTGCACAGTGCCATGCGGGAATCCTGGGGAAACGAGCTACACAAAAGAAAATGCTCTAAACAAACAGCAGCTTAACTTCATTTTTGGTAGTTGTATATAGAGGGCCTTGTGGCTGTACCACTGATGGTGATTCAGGGATTACTGTTTTCCACCTCCAAATGAAGTTGTTCTTTATCACAAAGGGTAGGGAAATACTGTTTTAGCGTTAAGGATCTTCTGCTCCTGTAATTGCTGTGTGCAAACTGCCGTGTAGGGGTCTGGTTGCCTGTTCTGTGGCAGACAAGGCCTCCACTGCTGTGTTTAGAGGGTTCCTGCCACAGAAGCTAAAATAATAGAGTTCAGCTATTAAAACCTGCTTACGGTGGTGTTACCTGAAAAATTGATGCTGTACCCGGTTCCTGGAGGGGCCTGTTCAGGCACGAAAAGCCAACAGAAATCCTTTCCTCAAGAAGACAAATTCTCTCAAACCTCCCATTTTATATTTGCAAGTAGCAGCAAAAAACTTGTAATTGTTGATAAACAGAAGCATCACTGAAAGATGGTACATTACTTCCTTGAAGGTAAAAGATTTACTGAAATCTTGGCTTTAGGCAGAAGACTTCATAAACTGCTGTCTTCGTTTCTTCAGTACAGTATATACAGATCAGCTGTGGTTTGTAATCTGTGATGGCGTTATTGTTTGCATTAACCACATAAATCTTCCAGCATCTGTGTATTTCATAAGGGAACAAACATTTCTGTCTATTACATGAACACAGCTATTGTAATAAACTCATGTTATGACAGACTGTGATTACTGCAAGCAGTCTCCCCAAAGCCTGCAGCCAGGGCGCTGCACTTAGACAAGAGTATTTCCAGGAGCCTAGAGAGGATTAGCAGATCAGGCTGCTCAATAACGTATGCTTTCTGTCTGTCCCGCCTTGCTGTGGGGACTGGAGACCAACAGCTCGATACCCCAGGGCCAAGTTTGCTGCCTTTTGCCCACTGCCTGTGGAGAAGCTCAGGGAGGAGTTACTTCCCCCCGGGGCCAGCGGGGCTGTTGCAGAGGGAGGGAAGGGATGTACAACGCCCTTGGGCGTCTGCTGCACACACCCGGTTGCGCTGTCTCTGCCTGGTGAGAGCTCCTACCAACCGGCCAACAAGGGCACGAAGCAGTAACTGTTGAAGTTAAACATTTCTGAAACGGCTCCCAGGAGCATTACCAAAGGCAGTGGCAGAGCAAATCTGAACCGCCACAGAGATGTCTTGCAGAAATCTGCAAAGATCTATGCCAGTGCTTACAAACTGCAGCAAACTGAACAGGGAAATTGCTTAGATCTCAGGCAAAATCCTAGCAGGGCTATTGTGGCATGCAAATAGCGAGCAGAAAGGGCAGTTGCATAATTAATGCTTGGCCATGGAGTTTTATGGTAGCTAGATTTCAATTTGATAGCAATTTCTGCACACACACACACACCACACCCCCCCCCCCAATTCCAAATTAGAAATCGGGCTAACAATGCTCCTTCTGCCAGCCATTAGAGTACTGAAAGGCATTTGTCCCCATACATTGACTGAAAAAATGCCTGACAGGAAAGCAGTACAATCCTGCTGCATTAAGTGAATTAAAAATTGCTTAATTGATAGCTCCCAAAGAACAAGATTTTACAGGCTTTGTTATGCAAAGAAGCAATTTGCAATAATGGTTTCTTTTGCCTTCAATTTCCATTTAATCCCCAACTGTTTCCTGGGCTAGTATTTTTTTCTCTGGAAACTTCTCATGCTGTAAATCCATGACTGTTAATGTTAGATCTGTGTATGACTGGATCTCCCAGAAGCACATGTTGGATTCAGATCAGGTGTGGTGCATGATCACATTTCTGTGTAATCATCCAAAGCACATTTCTGTTGCTTCTGTGTGCTGGCCTGGCTGGTGAAAATCTAGAGGAGGTCAGGCAGGTATGGTAATGGGTCAGGCATAAAGCCTGCAGGTACCAGTCAGAGTGAGCCCATCAGGGATTTTTTGGTACAATCTGAGTTGTCAGAGTGAGTTTATACCAGATCTGTGCTTTGCACATGGCATGCTTGTGTTTGTGATCCCAATTAATAAGCTTCAACTCCGGATTTACATAGCTTTTGCCATACTAGCAGTAGTACCTAAGTGCAGAAGCTTGGTTTCTCAGGTCCCTGATTTCAGGGTGAGGGCAGTTGTGCTGCCAGGTCCTGCCATGGCATCTCACTGGCCAGCCCAGCCCTGCCGGATGCTCTGAGTGAAGTATCACAAAGAATACAGAAAGAAGAAATCTTCCTCTTTGCTCATTTTTATTGTTTTAAATTCCGTTTTTATGAACTGGGACTACATCTTTGAAATATTGTTTTGTCAGCTCTTTCTTCCCTACCACTCCCAACACAACAAAGAAGGAAAACAAAACCTCCCCCCTGAGGCTGTTGATTCTCCAGCAGAGGAAAAGTGGCCTATGTCTTTTATCTGTTTCATGTAAATTATATTCCACTGGTGTTCAACCAGGTGACACACAAAAGACACGCTACTGACACATGGGAATGGGCCGAGCAGGAAAGAAGCAGAAGAGGAAAGAAGTGGAGTGGTGGATGCAAATTAGCCTGTCCCTAGTGACAGCTGGGGGCTGAGGTTTGCCCAATGGTTTGACCAGAAGCTGCTTTTGTCTGCAGGACTTCATTTGAAGTTCAGACTCAAAGTGATGAACATTGAATCATAAAATCATAGAATGGTTTGGGTTGGAAAGGACATTAAAAGATCATCCAGTTCCAACCCCCCTGCCACAGGCAGGGACACCTTCCACTAGACCAGGTTGCTCAAGGCTCTGTCCAACCCGGTCTTGAACACTGCCAGGGATGGGGCACCCACATCTGAACCAGACTGGCTCATGAGGGTGGCTGGAGAGGTTGGGAGACCAAAGACCCCAAGATGTGCCAAGTCAGACACAGCCACCTGCGCTCATCTGCACCCATTGCAGGTGAGGCACTGCTGTGGCAGGGAGCTGGACTCAGTCTGAGCCACCCTCTTTTTCTAATAGCTACATATCCCTCCCTGTTCATTATCCTAATGAGCCACTTACTCCATTGCTGTGTGTGACACCAGCTCCTCCTTGCCTCTCTGGCTCCAAGGTGCTTTTAAAGGTCTGTCACCAAATTGTGATAAAAAAATCAATCCCACCAGAAGAGGAAACTTTATCAAAGCAGTGAGGGGTGCTGTTTTTGAACTAAGCGAATAAAACATCTCTAACATATCTCCAGGGAGCTAGAGCAGAGGAGCTATCTAAGCCAAGGAGACAGTGATATTGCACAGTTATGAATCCTTAAGCAATAATCTATAGGAAATATGCATGAGGTGTAATGAATATTATTAAATATATAACAAAATGAAGGCTATCACAAATTGTTTTTTTTCTGAGAGGTGTTGGGTAGGAGAGTTCAGCCTTTGCAAATGTATTTTCTTTCCAGTTTGTTGTAGTTGTGCTGACTAAGGATTACTGAGTTTTACTGTTGGTGTACATGCATGAAAAACATTCTGAATACTGACATATATTTATGTGCCAAGACATTTGTTATGCAGTTTAATTATGAAATTCAAATATCAATTGTACAATTCATTATGCAATTATACAATGACATTTTATTCAATATATATATACACATACACATATACATGAATGAGACATTTTTTATATGCCAAAATGAACATTTCAGACAAAAGGGAGTAATTTCTTTTATGAGGACTTAAATCAAACCTAGCCACTATCAGTGATATTAAAGAATGCTCTGCCTGTTTAAAGCTGGCTTTTTGAGGTCAGAAGAGACATAAAAAAATGTAACTAAGGTTCTCTTGCAGCTGAAATATAATTAAATCCACAACTGCTACTGGCGTGATGTCTTCTAAACAAAGTGAAAGACAGATCTGTGTTCTGTCATAGCACACCAAAGTGGAACTGTGAAGAGAACCAAATTTCTTCTGTTTCAAAGGAAAAGCTGAGTCATGCTTATGTTCACTCAGGAAGGGCACTAGCTGGGAAAAAGCCGAGCCAAATGCAAGCCAGAGAGGTTCCCTGCAGCTGAAAGACTCCTCACAGGCAGAGGGAAGATGTGGGTGTGGGGAAGTGAACTCCAGCTGATGTGAATATAGATGAGCTCTTACATACTTGCTTTGCTGGCCTGACTGATGGCACCGTTGGCATGTCACCTCCGTGCAAAGAGTGTCCCTCAGGTGAGGATGCTGCAAGGAACTTGCACTTCAGAAGCACAATTTTGCACAGATGCACAATTTCAGGTGTGGAAGTCCCTCGTGGGTAAACCAGCTGTGAAGGAGGAGAAGGGGCACTTTGTGGATTGCAGTGGTGGATGGTTGGGGTGAGTGGCTGTTGGTATCAGCTTCTGCAGGCAGGTGTGCGTGAGCTCTGCCTTGCCACAAGCTGAGCAGAGCCAAAGGAGCTGTTCGTAGGGTGACACAGGCACAAAGGTGGTTGTGAGTCCTGTTGTGAGGGAGGCAGAGGATCACCAGCACTTTTGTGTTACTGTCCTGCTGCACAGCTCCTCAGCAGCATCCTGGGCAGGCATCCACATTTCCCTGAAAATGCACATGGACATGCTAAGCCATGCTGCCAACAGTGTGCCCTTAGCTTCACTGCGGTGCACAAAACACACAGAGGTTTAGACGGTTTATGTGTCTTATGCATAAACCCCTCTTTGTTAGCGCTCTCTCTCTTCAGTCTCTGTGGGGAAGACTCCCCAGCAATCATGCTGGATAAGACTTGCAACAATACATTAAAGTATAATTTCTGCCTCTCTGAGAGGCTGGCTATTTCAGTATCTTTAAGGGAACCAAAACATTTCTCTGCACGGTCCTCTAATTTAGGGAGTGCACAAAGGTTTCACCTGTAGATGTAACAGACTTTTATGCTTCCCTGTGACTATTGTAGTATGTCTGTATTGGATACCATAAAAAAAAAGAAAGCAACCTTTGGATCTGAATGAAGAATCTTGATTGAAATGACAGGGACTTGAGCTGTCAGTAATTAATTATTAAATATCTATGCTTTTAACATTAGAAATTTTTAACTGCATTAAAATTCTGATGCTTTGGTATTGCTGTGAAACTTGATTGGCAAATTGATAAAGCAAGTCATTGAGAAATATGAAGTATCATCATATGAACAAAGACTCCATGTCAAAGAAGAATGAGTTAGAAAAAAGGCTGTTCACAGCACAGTAAGAATTTGATTTATTTTGGTGTGATTTATTACCTGGATATATTTAATACCTGATACTAAACTCAGCTGTTTGCCACACTGTAAACACAGACACAAATCCCTCTTTACTTTGCTTCCTGTAAGCTGTTAATTACATCTGGATTGTCCACATTCATAAAAATTCTTGGATCTACACTTTAGCTCTCTGATCTGTGAGACCTTCTTCCAGACAGGAGTGAGAGCTTTAATGCGCAGAAACAGGAAAACACCATGGATGTGGCAGATGTTGCTGGGAAGACAAGATGAATGTCCAATTGCATTTTCCCTCAACATCCTCCTCTGTGTGCATCACACATTAACAAAAAACTCAGTGAATTCATTCAAATGCATTTCTCTTCATAGCACTCTGATTGATAAAAAAAGTAATGCAGTGTTTGTGAATATGCAAATGTTTCTTTTTCCATCCCTTTCAGACTTGCAGTCTACACAAAGACGAGACATCTTATGTTTCACAGCAGAACAGATTGTGGAAGTCACCAATTAGCCATGTCAGCAATGATCCATACTATACATCTGAGTTTTAAGTTTCTTAGCAAATTCAATACTTGCTGCGGTCTCTTTGGGGTAGAAGGCAAACTAAGGAGAATTTAATTTTATCCCAAGACGTATGACCATTAACATCTTCCCTAATTTATCTCCTGTCTACCAGTTCCTTTCTGCCTTAAGGAAAGGCTTAAACAGGTGCATGTAGCCTTTTCTGCTTATATGTTCAGCTTTCTGTTACTCTTTTCTTCCAATATTCCTTCTTTCTCCAGATATCTGATAAATAGGAGTATAATAGCTCTGGGAGGTTTCACTGTGATCTTTGTTCTTGGTGTGTTTGTTTCAACCATATTTTCTGGAGAGAAGTGATTAGGGCAAAACCTCATCTTTATTTTTCTAAGGAAGAAAAAGTTTGCATCTGAACCCTAGAGACCCAAAACATCAGATGGCAAATAGAAAGAACAAAAATGTCATTTTGCTTTGAAATCTTGTGATTCTTTGGGGCCTGACTCATGACTGGGGTGTGCTGGGATTTGGCAGTTACGTGATCATTGACTTCTTCCTCCCTATTCTCCACCCTGTGCTGCTCAGGAATTTTTCTAGAAAAGAGCTTCGACCTTTCCACTTTTTCTTCACCCGAGCAGCTTCCTCACCTCTTCTGAAATACCCTGGCTTTGGTGGTGCCCTGTTGCGTGAGAGAACATGCATTACTGAATTCATCCTCACAGTGCTGCTGGTAGGGGGTGATCACAGCTACTGCAAGTATAGTGATGGCAGAGGGGCTGTGAGTGCTCTTCCCCCTCAGCGTGGCCTCCCACATGGTCTGGAACAAGGGTCCTCTGGCAGCAAAGAATCTCACGTTCACACTCACACTCTCACTTGGACTTGGTCTGAGCTCAGGTAGCCCACAAATCCCATCCGCACTTGTGGCAAGAGACTTTCCTGTCCCACTCCAGGTGTCTGCCTGATAAAGGTCACAGGATGTCTCTGCAAGGACAAATGGGCTAGGCAGAAGCTTCACAGAGTCATGGGACAGAAATAAGCATGCCCTTGAGTGCACTTCAATGCCTTGGGTGCACAGAGAGTTCATTCCTGTAAGTATCAGCTGGGCTCCCCCAGAACCTGCCCTGGAGGTGCTTCTGCAAGCAAGATGGATAGGAGGTGCGTCTGGCCTGGAGCCTCATCTTTGTGTCTCTGCCGCACCACAGTGGAGATGCACTCAAGAGATTAAAGGCTAGATTAACATTTAGGCTGCTATCTGTCTCACCTGGTGCTTCCGTGTTCTTTAGATCATCAGAACCCCTGCATGAGGGCTGCTTAGCCTGAGAAGCACTTGATGTCCCTTGTTGATAATGACAAAAAGTTAAGGCCATAATGCACCTACATTTTTTCTGTGTGGATACACACAATCCTCTCTCCTCAATGCCTCTGAGCTGCTAATACCTGTTTACTGCGGGCATTCATAGCTCCAAGTTCCTCTACCTCACCTGAAATGTGCAATCTGAGAGAGCACACCTTCTGCATTGCACTTGTCCCAAAGCACAAGAAGTAAAATCAGCACTTCTTTGGCCCCAAAACCTGAAAAAAATACCTAAAAAAACAACCTGACAAAAACCCCCCAAAATCTTGCACAGAGATGGTAGATAGTCAAGTCCTGATTCCTCTGGGTCTAAACCCAGTTCTCCTCCAAACAGCACCCAATTCAATAGACTAGAGGATATTCTGCAGTGGGTCTCAGCTCTTCTCTTTGTATAAAATGCTTCAGTGTTCACTGGAAGAGGGCTAGAGTGTTCATCTCAGACCACTGCTCTAACACCAGGGTATAAAAGTTTTTTTCTCTCTGGCCAAAGGAGTATTTAAACATGCTGTGCAAAGCAGTGCAGCTGACAGCAAGAAGGCCTGGTGGCAGATGGCTTGCATTCAGAGCGCTTGTTCAGGAGATGGAAGACCTAAGATTAAACCCTGCTCCACATCAGGCAGAAGAGAAGGCATCTAAACCTGAATCTTCCACTTCCAGGGTGAGGTCTTTCGCCCCTGGGCTACTGGGCGTCATGTCTGCCACCACATCCTCCTCCTCCTCTTTCCGCATACAATTACTGACCTGGTTTAGCTTGCCACTGATTGGAAGAAAGCATCTCCTTGACACCTGGACTCAGGCATCAGCACTCTGGGGGAAGCCTAGCTTAGTACTCATCCCTCTCCTGGCATTTCCTATGTCATGTTCAGCATCTCTGGACCTGTGCTGCATGACCATCTCGTTCTCATCATGCGGTGAATGAAGGAAGAGCTTGTGAAAGGCAGTGGGAGCCTGCGTGCCAAAGAATGAGAATGAAATCTACATACTACATATTTATTCCTTAGTGAATTGCCTAAGTCACACAGGATGTCTCTGAAAGTGGAGGAAACTACCAGAAGTTCTCACAGGTCCCATGCTCATGTCTGAACCAGGACCATCTGTCTCTTTTCTCTCTCTGGAAATCCATTTCTACCTTTGATGGTTTTCTTTGTTGATACAAGCAGCTCTCCATGCCTGGATTGTGACTCTGTTTCCATTTGTCTTTGTAAGCCTTTGGGTAGGGTTTGTGTCTTCCTTTTTGTTCCACATGTATGGTACTATCAACATAACCTGATTTCAGCAGGACCTGATGGAGTCTTCCGGGATTTCTTGAAGTTCTTGCAGGATAGGACCTTTGATAATAAGTGTATGTGGCTACTTAACTCACTTGAAGTTGGCTGATTACCAGGCCCATCCTGTAATCTCCCAATCATCCCACATACACTAATTTGGCAGAAGCAGAGCTATTGTTAACCTGTCAAAATTGTTCCTCACATCATGAACCTGAGATTTTTCATGAAATTTGGGCATTTCTGTTCCTGAAGACAATCTTTCACAAATGAAAGGCCTACATTTCAGTCCGAAGATTTTGACTGTGGTAGAGAGATCTAATGAGATGGGAGATAAGGCGTATAGGGTAGGGCGTCTCAGAGAGGGGAGGGTTAATGTCCCAGTGCCACAAGCAGTGATTTATTAAGTGAGCCATGGCTGCAGGGTCTGTGAATGTTGCGCATGCTCCTCATATTCATCAGTACTGTTTGTGAGCAACATCTCAGGAGAAAGGAACTCAGTATTAAAGACACCTGACTTCTGGTGGTATGTAGAGCAGGGGAGAGAGAAAACTCCCTGCAGCTTCCTCCTTAACATCTGTTGTGAACAGTGTTTTGGAGGGTGGTCTTGAACTCCAAGTGCTAACTAAAATCTGAGTACAAAGATCAGTTTGGGTAGATTTTCTTTCTCAGGAAGTGACAGATGATGAGCACTGATACTCAAAATCACTTCATGTTTTGCCTGTGATAACTGGGATTCAGAACACACTGGTTGGCTGGAGACCTAAAGGCAGAAGCTTGCCACAGGGAAGTCCATAGTGTTGACAGTGAAAACTTAAAGCAGATTTTGCAACTAGTAGTGAGACATAGTTAGAAGTTTTCTCACAAGCCTGAAATGGGCATGATGAATGTAATTTTTAAGGCAAATTACCACCAAAATGCAAATGCTGGCTACTGACTTTCTTTCAAGACTAACCAGCATTTTGGAAGAAAAAACAAGGCCAAAAAGAATTTATCTTCTCTTTACTGCAATGCTGAATACAGAAATACCAGCTGTCCTTTTTCAGTAGTCAGTGTGTCAGTTTGTGGTATTCTGCGAATGTGAGTCCACTGCCTATACTGGCGGATGTTGTAAGTGGAAAGAGGGATGTTGGCATTTGGCTCTGGTTGTGCCACAGGTACTGGCAAATATCGAGTGTGTGGAAGTGTATGGAGACAGTGAAAAAATACCAGTGTCTTGTGAACTCAAAGAAAAAAGAGTAGGCAGGCATAAAAAAAGAGAATCGCCTGGAATTTATTGGCATTGGATTGGCCGGCAAAACAGGTAAGATTTGGACTACGTGTGACAAATGGGGCTTCTTGATATGCATCTTACCCCCAGTGGTGGCTGTCTGAAGTGCATGCAATTAAGGTTTTTTTTAGTTATATGAAGAGCAAGAATTATCCCAATTACGCTGTTTCACCCTCTGAAGCTCCTCCGAGGAGGAAGCTAAGCTGTGTTTGCCACGGTAGGTGGAGGAGCCAGAGCCAGGGCCGCACTGCCGCAGGCCTGGCGGAGGCAGAGGCAAGAGAAAGGGAGGAGCAGTGACAGGGAGCCCCGGGGGCGCACTGCGGAGCAGGGCCAGGCTGTTCCCCGAGGAGCAGCAGGGCGGGAAGGGTGACTCCTACGGCCGGGTGGGGTCCCGCAGCCTGAGCCAGCAACCTCAATGCTGGGCCGCACCCTGGCCCTGCCCGCGGTGGCGGCAGCAGGCAGCGTTCAGGCCGGCTTCCCAGGCCTCCGCCGCCGGCAGGGCGGGCGGGAGCGCTGCTGCTGCTGCGGCTGCTGCCCCGGCGCTGCCCTGGCACTGCCCGCTGAGTGCCGGGGGTCGGCCCCGGGAGCTGCACGGAGGAGACAGTGCGGTTCGATTAATTTCATTTGGAAGGATATCAAGAGCGGTTTCTTATCTGCGGTTTGGGGTGAAACAGCTTCTGGTCCATCGGGACCTGGAGGAGAAGTTAAACATTCAAAACAAGCCTTCCAGATAACGACCATCCAAACATTTTAACGGAACTGCTCTGAAGAGTGTCTAATCACTCACGGCTGACGTTCGGTGGCTCCAGCAGCTATGGAAGATCTGGGAATAGGGATTAATTTATGATACATACAGGAAGGCCTATTATGAATCGTGAGCAGAAGAATGAGCAGATGATGAGGACTAGATTAAAGAAAAATTAAAGGACAAAAATATAATTAATGTCAGTGAATGTTGATGTATGTGAAATCAATACTGCAAATCTTGTTTGCCACCTTTTTTGATGAGATGGCAAGTTAGTTTGATGAGGAGGATGGAAATGACAAAATTTGTCTCAACATCACATGAGACAGCAATTAGGAAAGCTGAACAATATAAAATTAACATGGCACATGGCACACTGATTGAAAGCTGGCCAGCTGACAGGTCCTGGAATACAAATGGAGAATCATCACAGAGTCATTTAGGTTGGAAGGCACCTTTGTAGGCCATGAAACCGGCCCCTTGCTCAAAGCAGTAACAGCTTCAAAGGCAGTCAAGTTACTGAGGATCTTGTCCAGTTTGGGATGTCTCCCCAGGTGGAGATTCCACAATCTCTTATTTAGTGTGAAAGTTTCTCTTCCTTAAACAGGTTTGTTTTAGCAAAGTTATTTGATAAACGGTTCTTCTATCAGTGATGTTTAATACTTTTTCCAAACATATGGGAGAAAGCACAGAATTAGTGCAAATGAAATTTGCAGAGGACACTAATGCTGAATAAACTAGCAAATGTCAAAGGGGTAGTGTCAATATTATAATTCTAGTGACCTTGGATTGCTTGTTTTAACACTTTATAAAGTAATTGGAGAGAGAACAAAAATCTTATGTCATTCAGATGGAATGGACAAATCCACGCTGGGGAAGAGTGATGTTTGAGGGACATGGTAAACAGGGTGAATAACTGTCTAAGCATGAGTTGTTGGTGTGGGTCAGCAAAAACCAAACTTTTGTGACCCTTGAAGTTAAAAATATGAGGAAATTAGAGAAGCTTATGGAGTCTATGTCTATACTAATCGGTGAAGGGTTCAGTTCTCTGTGAGGGCAAATGGGGTAGCACAGCTTCCCTCCATACACGTAGACTCCCCCAAACACAGTGGCCCCATCCATACTGCTTGCTTGAGCAACTTGTTCCATGCTATTCCTCAAACCATGCTCAGGCATTGTCTGGTAGAGGGCTGGTTCACATATTCCCAAAATGTGCTGTGAAACTAACCATGATACAGTGTGAGCAAATGTGTGTCCATACTTGCACCCGCGTTTAGTTTTCTCATGCTCTTAGTTTTTTATTTAGCACAGGTTTACAATTGCTGGTGTTCAGTGTCGAGTCTGGGCATTCATAGGGCAAGAAGAATGCTATCATGTTAGGAAGGGTACAGTTGAAGTCCTGAGGAATGGCTATGCTTCATAATGTTCATATTTTACTGGGGAGAAGGTAAAGGAGGGTCCTGGTTGTAGTCTTGAGAACAGTGCTTTGAGAGTATTGTAATGAATTCCTCAGTCGATCAGGTATGTAGGAGGCTCTAATGGCCAGGAGCTGAACCAAAAAAAGCTTTGACAAGAAGGAAGTTCTCAGTTTCATAGTTCTAGTGTTTTAAGTAGGCGTTTTCCTAGTAGACTTTCTGTAGTTTAAGATGGGATTCATGCAGCTCCTATGGGCTGTGCAATGTAGGAGGGGAGCTTAGATGAATCCAATGGATTCATAATCTTTGAATTAATTAATGAGATTTTGAGATATGTATGAAAGTTTGGCACTTTGATTCTGTTGTTCTGCCAAACAAGGGGACTGATAGAGCTTCAAGGCTTTACATGTCATCACTACCTATATACTGACTGGGAAGATTCCCAGCAGAGAATAGAAGTTAACACTTCTGCCTTTTGTATACTGCTACTGATAATTTTACCATTCTCATTTCATTGTATGTTATAGAGGCACTGTAGAATTTAATCATTATAGAAGATTTTTCTTCTTTGTAACATACTTAGTAACATTTTTTTTGTAATTTATCCATTTATTTTTCTATCAATCCCTATCTTCAGGTTAGCAATTGTAGTGGGTTTGTGTGGTAAGGTTTTGATGGGGAGGGGGCTACAGGAATGACTTTTGTGAGAAGCTGCTAGAAGCTTCCCCCATGTCCTAAAGATCTAATGCCAGCCAGGTCTAAGATGGACGCACCACTTGCCAAGGCTGAGCCCATCAGCCACAGGGGTAGTGCCTCTGGGATAACGTATTTAAGCCAGGGAGAGGACTGAGAATGTGTGAGGAACAGCTCTGCAAGTTCCAAGGTCAGTGCAGAAGGGGGAGGGGTAGGAGGTGCTCCAGGCTCAGGAGCAGAGATTCCCCTGCAGCCCATGGAGGTCCATGGTTAGCAGATATTCACCTGCAGCCCATGGAGGACCTCATGCTGGAGCAGGGGGGTGTCTGAAAGAGGCTGTGACTGTGTGGGAAGCCCACGCTGGAGCAGGTTTGCTGATAGGACTTGTGACCCCATGGAAGGGATCCACACTGAAGCAGTTCGTGAAGAACTGCAGCCCATGGGAAGGGGCCATGTTGGAGGGGTTTATGGAGGACTGTCTCCTATGGGAGGGACTCCAATGCTGGAGCAGGCTAAGAGTGTGAGGAGCACTCCCCTGAGGAGGAAGGAGTGGCAGAGACAACATGTGAACTGACCACAAGCCCTATTACCCATCCCTTTGTTCAAATTTGGTTTATTTCTTATTATTTATTTCTCTGATTTGATTAGTAAGGAATTAAACTAATTCTCCCCGAGTTGAGGCTGTTTTGCCCATGACAGTAACTGGTGAGGGATCTCTTCCTGTGCTTATCTTGACCCATGAGCCTTTCATTGTATTTTCTCTCCCCTGTGAACCTGAGGAGGGGAGTGACAGAGCAGCTTTGGTGGGCACCTGTGATCTAGTCAGGGTCAACCCACCACAGTAATAATTACTACAGCTTCCTTTTTTCCTTCATAGGAGCTAATTTAGTATCTGGCTTTACAGTTGCTTCCTAAGGGAAGGGATGTTTACCCTTGGTATTTTGAAACTGTGGCTTGTTGAACATAGAAAGTATAGTTTCTCAAGAATTCCCAGTTACCATTCACACGTTTGTTTACGTTTTTATCTCATTTGATTTAGCTCATAACTATTTTCTACTTAGTGGCATTTGTCCTTTTAAATCACAAGGTGAATAGATTACTGGTTTGGACTTCACTGTCCTGACATGTAACTCACGGCACATAAATCCTTTTGCCAAAAATACAGTTCTGTGACCAAACTAGCTTCAAACAAATTCTAGTATAGATTTACGTTATATCAGATGTGATTAATTTTCAAATTATGAAATTATTATCTGTACTTTTGCATTTGTTTAGTGGCAATAGAAAATATTCAGCATGCTTAATTCAGATTGAAGATCTGGGTGATAATGTGGCTTTCTACTCTGGCACCACACATAGCTGATTATGGATCTAGTCATCTAGCTAATTGATTTGATTTGACACTCTGCAAAACAGACCACCTGCTCACTCATCTTGAGCTTCAGAAGTGACAAAATTCATAAGCTTTCGAGATAATTTTCTTCCTTAGTGCCAGCAACTTGGACATTAGTTGTAGGGGTACACCTTTAACAGGAGACAAAGAAAGCAGCTTGGCTGCAAAGAGCCTGCGGTGTCCAGGCTGAACACACAGACCAAATGGGCAGATCTTTGCCAAGCTCTTTAGCTGTGAGTGATTTCTGAGCTGCATATGTGTAATGTTGTACCTTACATAACATGTGAGGCCATCTCCCCTATTCCCTGTGCATACACAGGTCCTAGCAATTCGCTTTAACATACTCATCATGCCAGACTCTGTAACACTGTCATGTTGCTCATAGTTGGGTAACTTCAGTCCCTCTCGTCTATTATCCAGCTCTTGGTTCTGATGATTAGGCAATTATATGTTTCTTCTTTTTGTGTCTTTTGGCTTCATGACTAATTTTGTTCTCAACATCTTGATTTTGATGAGTGTTCTTTGGGTCTCCCTTTTCACTCACTCCTTTTTTTATTAGTTTGCTGCCTTCCTAACTCCTGCAGCAGACTTGTCTCCTCAAAAGTAAGTTTTTCTGCAGGTGTGGAGGCCAGCTGAATGCCCAGCCACTTCTCCCTCTGTTCCACTATTTCAAGACCATATAGTATTTTAAATCTTGAAAAATTAGGGAACTGTTTCCCATCTATTCTCCTTTGGGCATGAGCCATTAAGGGTTTCTGAAAATGCATTCTCTGCTGGTAATTACTGCTTGCAAGTATAAACAATCATGCCCATGTGCTGAAGGAACTTAACTAATGCCAGCCAATTAAAAGCAATGAGGGGAAGATCACAGTTCCTGTGCTGGTGCAAACACTGGTAGCCAATAAACACAACTCTTTGCCTGGAAGAACTGAGCTGACTAAGGATGCTTTTGCTAATGTTACATGACCTCTTTTGAGTGCTTTCAGGTCTTCAAAGGAGTCACGACCACACTTTGAGAAACATTACAGGAGAATGATGAACTTCATGGGAGACTTGTCATTAGTAAGACAAAACAAATCAAAGAGGTGCCTCAGTCCTTGTTAAGAAAATGGTATTTCTGAAATCCATCTAGATCATAAATCATCAAAGGATTCTCTGCAACAGACCCACTTGCCTCTTCACACACAGAAATTACAATAATGTCCCATATACGCTGACATATTTCCTTTCCTGTAAAAGTATTAAAAATCATCTGCACTGTGTTAACGAAGTCCCAGTCTGATTTCCCATTAGAATCAATAACAGGTCTTCTGTTAGACTGAGGGATGCAGCAGCTTGCAATTTTTTAAGCATTGGGATCCCACAGAGGAAGATACCCTTTATAGGTTAAATTTTCTGCATGGAAAGCACATGAAAGTGCAAAAGGCTTTCCTTAGTCTTGCTGGAGGAAAAGAAGGCCAGGGCATGCTGCTGCTGGCACTAGCAATTTTTGAGGATGGCATACTTAAAAGAGGAATTCTAGAGTGGAACTGCACATGACCATTTTCAGCAAAGCATTTCAGATGCATCCTGCACCACTGACATCAATGGGACATTCACAGGACAGGATGGAGCTTTAGTGGTTTGTTGGCTGCAATTCTCTGTGACGTTTTCTGGGGCTGCCTGAGGTCAGTGCAGTAACTAAAGATAAAGAGCAGCAAAATTCAACCACCTAAATAGCGAAGTTAACTACATTTTACTTCAAAACTTTTTCATCTTGAAAATTTAGAGAAATTATGCACTTACTGCAAGTGAAGTTTTTGCTCAACAAATTAATTCCTTGAACTGTTGCTAGGTGTGGTTCAAAACAGTCCTAATTCTACCAATATATCCTCTTAATTAACAATAAAACATGACTCTTCAAGGAATTAGAAATGTGTTTCAACACTGTCCATTCTGCTGGCATAGCTTTGTTGCTTTGTTATGTTTTGTATTACTACTGTACATAGATACAAGGCAAATACTCTACTTACATAAAATTACTGTCTACTATCAGAAAAGACATTTAATACAAATCATATCAAAACTCTGCATCACATACTGTCAATCCTTAGTGATTTAATAAAATGTCCATTATCTACTATGCATAAGTTCAGAAGTCACATCCTATATGCATGTGCTTAACAACAAGTTATTTCATTATTTCATTGAATTGGTGAGGCTAATTACAACTTAAAATTGCAAATCATCTGTGGACCGTTGGAGTCCTAAATTAAACATTCCGATTAATTTAACTGTGTAAATCTGTAAATTTAACACTAGTACAACAGAGAAAAGACTGTAATATATGGCTCTTATAGTGAGTCTATAAAGGCACTTTTAGAAATTAATAGTTTGCTTTTTTTAAAAACCAACAGAAACAAGGAGAATAAAATAGCATATTTTACAGTAAAATTATTAGGCAAATAATCCTGTATTTAGTACTACATTTAGGCTTTTAAAACATTAGCAAAAGGCAAAGGTTGTAACTATATTTTCAGTAGTTTATTTTTTCAATTGACAACAAATACTTGCTTCTAGGAAGTTTCAATTTGGACTAATTCATTAATTAATTAACCTTAGGGGTGGGCAGGGGTGTAGGTTTGAGAGCATTTTGGCACATATTAATCTATACAGTGATACCAACCACTATGCTCTTTCTGGATCACAGCTTCATATTTTGACGTTGTTGCAAAAACCAGCAGGAGACAAGATCGTATCAAGGCCTTTCCTAAACCTGGAATACCAAAAATCAAGACAGTGCTATTTAAAAATAAACTTAGATTTGGCTTGCAGCTTGGTAGGCAGCTCCCACATTTCCACAGAGCAGGAAGGGATTAATACTGTCTCCCTGCAGGCGGGAAGGCAAGTTGCCACCCTTCACTCTATACCTGCCAGTGCAACCCAGGGAGGAAGGAGGGGAGGATGTTTGGATGGATGAAATAAAGAAGAAAGGAATCAGGGCTGGAACTGCACTGCTATGTGGATGGATAATGGATGATGTCTAGGACAGAGATTACCCCAGGGGATGGCCCCAGGTTATGATCAGAGTTGTTAAAAAGAAACACGAAGAGTGGGCTGAGTCTGTTTATTTTTCTGGCAGCAACTGGAGAAGTTTTAACATGATCTTCATTTATCTTTGGGCTTGCTGATTTTGACCATATCTGAGTAATTTAGCAGGTGTGCCCACCACTCCCCTGACTTGTTTTAAATCTTTTTTTTTTTTTTTTTTTTCATGCAAATCCATTTATTCCAAGGGAGTTTTTAAAAATCTGGCTCTTGTTACTTGTGATTTTCCCAGGGGTGTTGGGGTGTGTGTCCTGCTTTGGATTCTTTGTGTACGTTTTATGGATCCATACTGAAATAAATTTGGTTTATTATTCCTTGCACACCTTAGTGTGAAAAATGATGGCATGCTTAGGACATTTCAGGGAAGTTTTTGGTCATTTTGGGTGTTGTGCTGAGCTCTTGAATGATTAAAACAGCATCATCTGTGGCAATCTCCACAGAGGAGCTCTTCCCTTGTTATCTAGTTTTTCCTGTCTTAAGAGTGTTTCACAATGAACACTTAATGTGAACAAAAGCGATGCAATCAGGTAAATCGGGCTGCAAAAAGCCTAGGATTACAAGACAGTGATGGCCTGGTTACCTGGGCAGCATGTGAGTAGCTCAGTTACTCGTTTCTTGCGGCAGACGGGGCTGTAGAGCACATAGACATTAAGAAGTAGGCGTGTGCAAATGGGTGCAGCAAACCAGCCAGAGATCTGAAGTGAAATTTCCAGCCCAGTGTCCCAAAAGCCTTCTGAAAGTTTCCTTATTCTGGACTCATTTTCTGAATTCCACAGTATTTCTCCTTCTCCCCTTGAAAGCTGCAGTTTAGCACCTTATTCCTCCCCAGTGCTACAGGAGGATGGAAACACAGCTCCTCTCTTGACAACTGATCTGGATCCAGCCAGATATTAGGATAGATTTCAACCACCATTTCAGTTCAGCTGTTTTGCTCCTTCACTTCCAATAGTGTGGTATTGATATGACTCCAAATTGCTTTCCACCAGCCTTGTGCGTGGTTTCCCAAACAACATTTGACTGTGGCCATTGATTTTGTCTTGGTAATGAAAAGGGTGAGTAGGATCCTTTAAAATACATTCCTTTTTTTTTTTTTTTCCTGTGTTGAAACCAGGCTTGCAGTATGTTTTTATGCCTTGTCAACTGCTTGTAATGTTACATTCTCCTGAGATTGGCTTCATATTTTAAAGTCTGTGTCTGGAGTGCCTTCTGGTTTTTTGCTACTCTGTGGGGAGAGTAGCATCCCAGTGCTGCAGAGTGAGGTGCTTTGAGCAAAGACAGAGTGACAGCCTGCAAGCCCCAAGTTAGGCAGCTTAGTAACCATTCTATATGGTCATAGCTTGTGAAGTTCCTTTGATTTAATGGCTATAGGCCAAAATCTGGAGATGTGCCCCTTGTGTGGGACTCTACAACTTAATTTTTTCTTTTTAGAGATACATACTGAGCACATGCTGCATTGAGCAGAGCAGCATGAAAATGACTGAAAGAAGCACAAAACACATTCTGCAGTAAATTTGGTGAGAAATTATATTGGCCAATATAATTGCTGTGAGTAGATTTGACCTACTTGTATGGCTGCTTCAACTTGGACACTACTTTTTCTACTTATTGAACTTCTTTTTCAGATTTGTGTTCCATGCACATTCATAGCCATGCCCTGGAGTGTTTGCACAAATGATGTTTTAGACATGTAAATCTGACTAATAACACACCCACCCATAGCTGGCAACCAAGCTCTGCAGCCTGACACCAAGGGGATGATCTAATCCCGGGAGGTATCTCTGGTCTGAAGGAAAGCAGGGAGGAAGGGTGGCTTCTCCAGCGAGTGGCTCTTAACTTAGGGCTTTCTTATCGAGTAAAGCACTGGGAGAAGTGTGGTCCTTTTAACAGCCATGTCTGCTTTGTGAAACACCTCCTGTACCATGTCTGCCTGCAGTTCTAACACGCAGTGAATGCCTCCCCCATCTGACACTGCTTTTTCTGGATTTCCAGAGGTCTCTTCCTTTTACATAAATTCATTCAGGTTTATGGATGGGTCAGTTTAGAAATTGAAATTTAATCTTTTCCAAAGATGGCGTTTTCCTGATGCTCTGCCAATTTGTTTACTGCTGATCAGCAATGACTACCTGAAGGGGGAACTGGTGATTTGCTCCAGCAGGCACCTGTGCCATTGTAGGAATTGTCCTCAGCCTCACTAGTTACTGCCAGCTGTGGCAAGGTGGTGTCGGGGGAAAGAAAACCTTGCCAAAAGGTGATCAAGCACATTGTAGGTGCAAATCAGGATACCTCCGTGAAAGTCAGCAGAGTTAAAAATCTCGGGCCTCTGTCATGTCACACCCTCTACTTTCCCTACCCCCCCCCAGATCAGCATCAGAACTAATAGAGAAAACACATAGGTTTTGGTTCAGTTTCCTATTTTCAGATATGACTAATATGAATGTAGAAAGAGGGGAGAATTTGGAAGAATGGACTCATGAGAAAACCAGCATCATCTCTTCCATCATATTTTAAAAATCATGGCAGTGAGGTGAAGTTCCCAACGACTGGAAAAAGGGAAATATAACCCCCATTTTCAAGAAGGGGAAAATAGAAGACCCAGGGAACTACAGACCAGTCAGTCTCACCTTTGTGCCTGGCAGGATCACGAAGCAGATTCTACTGGAAACCATGCTAGGGCACATGAAAGACAACAAGGTGCTTGGTGACAGCCAGCATGGCTTCCCTAAGGGGAAATCCTGCCTGACCAGTTTGGTGGCCTTCCATGATGGGGCTACAGAACTGATGGACAGGGGTAGAGCAGTCGATGTCATCTACCTGGACTTGTGTAAAGCGTTCAACACTGTCCCACACGACATCCTTGTCTCTAAATTGGAGACATCAATTTGATGGATGGACCACTCGGTGGATAAAGAACTGGCTGGATGGCCGCACACAAAGAGTTATGGTCACTGGCTCAATGTCCGGCTGGAGACCAGTAACGAGTGGTGTCCCTCAGGGATCGGTGTTGGGACCGGTCTCATTCAACATCTTCATCACTGACATGGACAGTGGGATTGAGTGTGCACCAAGCTGTGTGGTTCGGTTGATACCTGGAGGGAAGGAATGCCATCCAGAGGGACCTTGACACGCTTGTGAGGTGGGCTGATGTCAACCTTATGAAGTTTAACCATGCCAAGTGCAAGGTCCTACACCTGGGTTGGAGCAATCCCAGGCACAGCTACAGGTTGGGCAGAGAAGAGATTCAGAGCAGCCCTGCGGAGAAGGACTTGGGGGTGTTGGTTGATGAGAAAATGAACATGAGCCAGCTTCAGTGTGTGCTCGCAGCCCAGAAAGCCAACCATGTGCTGGGCTGCATCAAAAGGAGCGTGACCTCTACTGCTCCTCTACTCTGCTCTTGTGAGACCTCACTTGGAGTATTGTGTGCAGTTCTGGTGTCCTAAACATAAGGACATGGAGCTGTTGGAGCATGTCCAGAGGAGGCAATGTGGATGATCAGGGGCCTGGAGCACCTCCTGTACGAAGACAGGCTGAGAAATTTGGGGCTGTTCAGCCTGGAGAAGAGAAAGGGGGCAAGGATGCTGGGGATGGACTCTTCATTAGGGACTGTAGTGGCAGGACAAGGGATAACGGGTTAAAACTTAAACAGTGGAAGTTCAAGATAAATATAAGGAAGAAGTTCTTTCCCGTTAGGATGGTGAGGCACTGGAACGGGTTGCCCAGAGAAGTGGTAAATGCTCCATCCCTGGCAGTGTTCAAGGCCAGGTTGGACAGAGCTTTGAATGACATGGTTTAGTGTGAGGTGTCCCTGTCCATGGCAGGGGTGTTGGAACTAGATGATCTTAAAGTCTTTTCCAACCCAAACCATTCTATGATTCTATGATTCTTGGAAAAATTCCTTCCTTGTCTCTATCAGCAATGGGTTGTCTTGTGACATGAGGTGAGTGTACAACCATCCAGTTTCTAAGAAGGCTCTTATCTAATGCAATTCTGGATCCTTCACTGTTCAAGACAGGTTCAGGTCCTTTTAAAAATCCTGTCAGTCTTTTGCCTTAGCGATTGAGCATCGCTGCTGAAGTTGCACTGCAGTAGGTAAATGCCTGTTTATTTTTTGTTTATGGATTGATGCTGCAGTATCCCAGGTGATATATCCTAGAAAACTGCATAGCTCTGGGAACTTGGCCAGGGGTATAGTGAGCTTTATTTCCCTAGCCATTTCCCTACTTTTCTTGTTTTTCCCTTCATGTGCATTTCTTTTTGGGTTTATGCTCTGAGCAGCAGGCACTGGTGCTGGGTGGGAAGCTGGCCTATGGGATTATGGAGAGGAGGGCTTGGGTGCAGCCTTTGCCTCCCTCCAGGGCTGCTGTAGGTACTCCCTCCAGTGCCCATCCCAGCCTCCTGGCTGGGGTTTGGCAGGGAGAGGCCTCTGCTACATCCCATTCCTGGCAGGTATGTTCTCCCTTAGGGTTCCCAGCGCCTCTAGCTGTGCTAACAAGCCACTGCTTCCCCACCAGCAGGCAATACCAGCCTCAGCACTTTGCCTACCTCCTGTGCAGTAATGCAGAGGAGAAAAGGCTCCCTAGTTTATTTGCTTTTCTTGTGTATTATAGATGCTGTGACACTAAGCCAGACCTCATTTATATGTAACTCACTGCACTTGTCCCTTTAAATTATAAAGGCACACAACTGTCTATAAAATGGCTTAACATGTACCTGTAGTATATAATTAGCATTGCATGGGATCCTCATCTGTTTGTTGATGGGCTAGTACAAACAAGCACAACCTTCCAAATGATGACACCAGGCATGGGCTCTGTCTGGAATCTGCTTCTGTCAGGCATCTAAGCCTCTGTCTGTCGGAGATGAGGTGGACCGAAGCAAGCTCTTGTTGCCATTGTGATTAACACAGAGCCCCACACATCTGAGTACTCCTAGGGATGTCTTGTTTTCCTTGCAGACATGTCTTACAGGCAGAGCCTTAGGTTTTTTATGCTGGCCCAGGTTTTCTAGCCAGTTGGTAGCCCTGCTGAGCACAGATTAGCTACCTGGCATGTGCACAGCCAGCCTGAAAGTCCTGGGGATTTCCGACAGTTTTGTTCTGCTTGTGTAAATGATAGTATGGTAAGTCTGGAGTGCCCAGGATTGTGGCTTTGCCATGCTCACTCATGTTATTCAATGAAGGCAAGCATACATACTCTCAGATCTACTGAACATACACAGAACTGTGCAGAGTCAGTCTGGATGCTTCCTGAAATGCTGGGTTTGTAACACATGGTCTATAGAGCTCATTTACACATATCTCCATCTGGGAAATCCCAGAGAAAGGGTTATGGCAGCCTGACTATTAAATTAATTTAATTTTCTTTCCTTAAGGGCATCTCCATTTAACAGCAGTCACAGTTTTATCCTCTGAAAAGAAATTCTGAAGTTACGCTTAGCTAACCCTAATTATTTGTCAATTTATGTTTGCATCCTCCTGTGACCCATCTTCAGAGCACCTGATATGAGCCTGCTCTCAGGACTCAGGAGTACCACCAAGAACCCAAAGGTAAAGGCTTTTCTGGTTCTGTTCCTCATTCATATCTACTACTTCTGCTACTACACTTTGTTTTCTTCTTGAATTTAGTGGACTGATTGGCAGGCTGTCTACAAGTCTAGCAGAGCCAGACTTAGGTGGGATGCTGCTAGAAGTGGACACTTGACCCTGCCCTAAATGGGGAGTCACTTGTGAGGCGAAGCTTGCATGGTGACCTCAAATGGTGTGGTGCCACCATGAACAACAACACAGGGAAGCTCATCACCTCATTGTACATGTGAGCCTGAGGAAATTGGACTGTTTCCAGTATTAAATATAACATGGGTGAATTCAAGGGTGTGTGTCATGTCACGCAACACAGAGCATGAATCAGATCATGAAGCAGTGGGAGGAAAAGCCCCTGTGGGTGCCTTTGAGAAGCAGCTCCTGGGGGACCTGTATGCGAATGCAGTTCCGGGCTGAGGTGCAGCATGTGATGAAATTAGGTTGCCCAAGGGCAAAGTGGGCAGTCCTAGGTCTTTCTAGGTGTGTTGGGGTAGGTAGAGCGCCTTGTCTGCGTGTTTGTGCATGTATAGATGAGTACATAGATTTACATGGGCTCCAATAATTTGGAAGGGGCTGTGTGTGTGCATGGTGTGGCAGGGGTCAACCCTTGGTGAGTATGGGAGATACACAGCAAGAAATTCCTAGGTATATCGTGGGAGATCCCCAAGGAAAGTGGGATTTCTTCTTGCCAGAGGAGATGGGGCTTCCTGCTGAACAGCCTCACTCTCAGTGCAGGAAGGAAGGGGATGTGGTCGTCATAGGAGAGGTGGCACCTTCTCCCACCTGTCAGACGGAAATGGGAGCTCAGCCTTTGTTTGGGCTGTGTGTTTAGATTTCAGGCTTTGCAGGCAGGCACTGTCCCTCACTGTTTGTCTATCCTTGGCCAGGTAAGTCCAGATGTAAGCCAGGGCATGCAGGTGCCTGTGCAATACTAATGAGCAATAACAGGAAAAATATTCAGTACTCTCTACAGCAACTGCTGGCTACACAGTCAGGTGCGCTCACAGAAGAACAAGATGAGTGGGAAGGTAATTCTGTTTGTGTATGAAGGAAGGGGTGTGAGTGCCCCCCACTCGGCCATTGTGCGCGTGAACAGTTTCTGGAGGCAGCTGAATGAGATTTGACCAGTGACTAAATCACAGTATGGCGGTGTTTGTAGAACAATGGGGGCACCTGTGAATTGGTTTCTAAGGGTCCCTGTAATAGGAGAAGTTTTTAAAACACTGGAGAGTTTATATCTGAAAGGATGAGAGGGGGTGGAAGTTTGGCTGAAGAGCAAAAGTGGAAGTAAGGAGGTTTAGGAGCCCGGTCACCTGGACACAGTCAGGGTATCATTTCCTCCTCTGAGCCGTGGTTCTACAAAAACTAGTCAGCTTTATACATCTGAGATACCAGGTCAATTAGATTCATGATATACTTGAAGGGAGCATGAACTCTTGGCAGGAGGAACTCCAAGCCCTTACTTGCAATGGCCTTCAAGGGCAAGTAATTACACTTTGCTCAGTTTATATGTCAATATTTCACAGAATTAATGAGATAGCTCTTTACTGAGTGTATTGGTACTCTTGTCCTTTAGGTTAACTCAGGGGAGGGCTGATTACCTCTCCTCCCAAAAGTTCAAATTCCCCAATACTATTAGAAGGGTCTTTATTTCTCTTCAAGCTAAGCTGAAGTGGTATGAATTCAGTGAATTACAATAAGTGAGACACTCCTTAGTGCTATTTTCACTCGCTCTTTGGATTAGATCAAGTTGCCCTTTCCTTTGAAATGAAAGTAATCCATTTTTATGTGTTTGTTGCACTCTCTGTGCTACTAACAGGAGAAAATCAATATCAGGGCAGTCAGTCATTTTGGTGTTGTGATTATTATGGCTAATACACTATATTCTATTATTGAGGGAGTTTGGAGATGTGGATTCTTTAGATGCTGATGATAGAGGGCTCTTGAGATAAAAGGTGAGAAGCAAAACAGCAGAAATGAGGGAAAATAAGTCAATTAAAGTCAGGTGCTGGCATTATTTGACATATTTTTTAGAAGTAGTTTTTTGATCAAGTGCATTTGGGCACTGCTGATAGCATTAATTCTGTTCTGTTCTTCAAACACACATATATTCATCCATCTTAAATTTTATTTTGAATCTATGTGCACTGATCTGTTGTCAGATTGAAGATGTGCTCATTAAAAGAACTAAAAATCCACTTAACTCTCTGTGAAGGGCAACTGATAGCCTCAATTCACTGGAACCATCTGGAATGTCATTCCCCATCTTGCCATCTCAGAGGAAGCTTTGTTGTTTTTAGAAATTTATCAGGCAATAAGTAATTGACTTAATGTCTTTTAATCTAGATACTGAATGGACCCTATCTGGGCCCTTTTCATTTTGATCTCACAGCCTGGGTGTGGGACCTCGTTTCTTTCTTGTAACTTGATTTCTCCTGGGCTGGTGGGATGTGTGTGATAAGTCCCAACTTGACCTAGGGGGCTGCCCACTCATCTTTATTGCAAAAAATAAAATCTGGTCACATTTCCCTACATTATCTGCTCCCCAACAGTGACAACATTTCAGGGTGCTACAGAATGATGTACTGCACTGACTATTCCAGTTATGTCTGCTGTGTAATTGTAAGAGTCAAAAAAAATACCCAAAACCAAAAAATCTACACCTGAATTCAGAATTCCTTGGGTGGAGAAGCAGCTTGGAATTCAAGATTCTCATAAAACCAGTAAAGATGCCATAATGCATTGCAGTGGTGCTCCTTTACATTGCTGTTATTAATCAGCTCTGTCTTTTCCTTATTCTTTTTCATACACTCATTGTGTTTTCCCTTCCCTTTCCTCACAGGTTTGCTCCCTACAGCTGTAGGAGCCACACAATGAGATAGAGTCAAGAGGAGGTTAGATCAGGGGAGCGCTAGCATTACAGGTAGCACAAGAATTAGTTGTAACCCATCACTGGATATGAAGTGATTCAACATGATGAGTGTGAGTAGTGGCCCACCATGACAAAGTGGAGGAGGTAAGGAAAGAGATGGCAATAGGACTAGGAAGTCTTGCAGTTTGGGTGAGTATACTTGTTCTTGGATCAGTTAAAAGTCCTTTCAAAACTATAGTTACTGGTGACATACTTCTCTGGTGGAAAAGCAGAGCCTCCTGAAGGGTTTTGGAGAAAAAACCATGGTAATTGCCATGATCTACCCATAGCAGGGAGTTCTTCCAGGAGTAACAGGTGAAATGGAAATGCAAAGGCTGGTTGTCTTCAACCAGTGACATTCGCAGGCCAAAACTATTGCTGTACAAGGCACTCTGCAGAAACCAAATTAGTACAGTGGCAACTTTCTTCTGTTTTGTGCAGAAAAAAACCCCACAGGTTATGATTCAATTTCTGTCTTGGATTAAAGCAGATGGCCCAGGTTTGAACAGGTATATAACTTTTTTAAAATCACAGTCACTTCTCTACATTTGTTTCTTCTTTCAGGAGGCTGGAAACTGGATGTGAATTCCAGGGAAAGGGTTAAGAGTATCAGGAGATTGTCAGCCATTGGTCTGTCTGCCTTTAAAACAAGGTGCTGGAGGGCATATCTTAACTTGACATGTTGCATTGTTAATTTACAGTTTGGGTGTGGAGGGACCTGCCTTCCCTTCTTTGTAATCTACGCAGGTGTGCATAGGACTTCAAAGGCAGTTGCAGTGGAGCTTATGTCTGTGAGAAAGCCTCGCTGAACAAAAATGTGCTAAGAGGTTTGAACCCCAGCTCCCTTGTGCAACTGCCTGCAAGTCCTGGATTTCTGCGGGACGGGGTTTTATCCCTTCTCTGCAGACCACCAGCCCCTTCTGCAGATTTTAGGTCTTTTGCTACAGTGAGATTGTTAAATGATCTTTAATAATGTGTTTGAAATCACACAAGCAAACTAGTCACTTGCTCTATTTTTATTTTTTTTACTCTGCTTCCAGATCACTCCTGAAACACTGGATTTCTGCCAATGTTTTAATCAGCGGTATTTTGAGGCATCTCTGAGGAGGGAGTTTAAAGCCAAAAACCGGTCACAGCCTTTTCACACTGGGAATTCACTATTGATGATTTGTCACACGAAACTGGGCAGCTAAAAGCTACTCTGCTGGTCTGGACTGGTTGGCTAAAGCTCTTTAAACCTAGAATAACTCATATGCACATAAACAGCCCATAGTGGGTGGTGCAGCACAAGTGCTCAAGCTTCTCCAGACCCTGTGTGCAGTTATTTGTAGGAACTGGACCCACAGTTTTGCTCACACAGGCATTTACACACAGGTACCTAACCATTGACATTTCGCAGTTGAGCAGAGCAGAGATCAGTCTACCGCATTTTCTCTCCTGCAAGCTGGAGGGAAGAGATTTCAGCTCTGTATTCAGAAATCCTAAGCTTCCCTCCACCCCCCCTCCCCATTTTTGACTTCAGTATAGAAAAGTTACAATGAAATTAAACATGTCAGTAAAATTGAACCTCACAAATATTTCATGATTAATTTAATGGCTCCAGTACTTCATTGTTGCTTATTATTGTGGTCACAATTATGGAAAGAATAAAGTGATTGATTCCTTATGGCTCTGCTTTTTTTTTGGTGGTTTGTTTTACAGCTTTATCTGTCCATTTTATGTTTTCACTTATCAATTTTTATGGACCTCCCTAAACAAAATTCAACATTGTTGTACAGGAGAGGGTACCAGAGCTATGGTTGTGCAGCAGAGAACATTACTCTTTGTCAGCAGTTTTTGACATCTGGCTTTGGTCTGATGCAGAATGAGACTTGTACCTTTCAAATGCTTTTGGGGAAATGCACAAGAGTAGCAGTGTCTGAGGTCTCACAAGGCTGGTACATTCTCATGCTCTGTGTATGACTGGGGAGGCACAAAGCATCCAAAAACTGCCTGTGAAATGCTTCCTGGATCCAGCTGTTGCTAATGCCTGGCTGCAGAAATAGCTGGGAGCTGGCAGGAGTTGCCAGTATTTTTAATTAAAATGTGTGTAGCTATAACAGTAAAATTATGAGTTTGTAGAACAATTGTTTTATATAACTATATTTATATAGTCTTTCTGCAGTTCCCCTCATCTCCTAACTGCCAAAGACTAATGGAATACAGAATGGCCTGGGATTTTTTGCTTTGCTTGTTTTTCAGAGGTCATGAATCTCTTGTAAAAATGATATGCTAGTGTTTGCAGCCATCTTTTGGGACAGAAGAGGTCCGAACTGAACTTCTGGGTATTGCACATTCAAACACATGGGCTTTTCCTTGCCTAGGGAAGGAATTAAAGCCTGTGATATTTGTATCCTGGGTGACTATTCAGTGTACCAAGCTATTAAGTCTCTCCTGTAGAAGCAGTTCCATTTTGAGCCTGGAGAAAAGAAGGCTGCGTGGAGACCTCATAGCAGCCTTCCAGTATCTGAAGGGGGCCTATAGGGATGCTGGAGAGGGACTTTTCATTAGAGACTGTAGTGATAGGACAAGGGGTAACAGGTTAAAACTTAAACAGGGGAAGTTTAGATTGGATATAAGGAGGAAATTCTTTCCTGTTAGGGTGGTAAGGCACTGGAATGGGTTGCCCAGGGAGGTTGTGAATGCTCCATCCCTGGCAGTGTTCAAGACCAGGTTGGACGAGGCCTTGGGTGATATGATTTAGCGTAAGGTGTCCCTGCCCATGGCAGGGGGGTTGGAACTTGATGATTTTAAGGTCCTTTCCAACCCTAACTATTCTATGATTCTATGATTCATTAGGCAGAAAGAGAGAGGAGTTGCTCTTTCACCAGCATTCAAACATAAAATGCCCCTGAAGCCTCTGCTGTTAATATTCACGCCATTACTCTTGAATGGGACTGATGAACAGAGTCCTTGATATACCCTTATATATCTTATATACCCCTTATATATCTTGTATACCCCTGTATATCTTATATAGTATGCCTTATTCTTGTAATGGTGTTCTTACTGTCTTTAAATCTTTGGAGAGTTTACAGGCATTGCATCATGCTAAATAGGTTTGAGAATGTGGTTTCTGTGAGTGGGAGCTTAAATCAGTGACCAGCTTCTTGTGGAATTCTGTGGAAGCCTTAAAGGTGGTCAAGAGCTGAGTTTTAAGTGGAAACTTGGCATGGAAAACAGAGCCCATGAAGATGAAATGACAGCCTCAGAGGATGCAGATGATATCACTGAACTGGTCCAGGACAAGAAAAGACTGCCTAGAAAGATGGCTAAAGTGAAACTAAACTGTGGAGTTGGCTCCGTAGCTTGGTCTTTTGGGGGACTTCAGTTTATCACAAACTCTGCACATAAATGGAGCAGATGTCCAAGGAGTGAGAGATGGCAGCTGGCTCCCAGGGATGTGTGTGCACAGCCCACTGGGAGAGTGCCCAGGCTCCAATTGTGCATGTTCTTATCTGTTACTGTCTGCTGGGGTGTCAGATGAACACAAGTTGTCTCTTTTTAAAGGAACAGTCCAGTGGGAAAGACTCTGTGACCTTTACAGAGAAAAATACTTGCAAGTCACTGACTTTTTTAAGAGCTTCAGAAAAATTAATCTAGAACAAAACTCAGAAAGGTAAGAGGGGAGTTAAGAGGAAGGTATAGAAGAAAATAAATGTGGTGAGAGAAACCAAGAGAGAAAAGAACAAAAAGGAAATTAATTTTAACAACTACAGGTCATTTACTCCCCAGATGTTACCTATATATACCAGAGCTGTAAAGCTAATAGCCTTTTTGCTGAAACAGGTTACAGGTTCTTCTGTCCAGTCATTGCTAACTGGCTTCTAAATATGAAGACCAGACAGGATATGAAGCTACAATTAAAAATAAGACTAAATTTAATCATGGCAAGCAGAGACATTAACATTTGTTTTTGAGTTTGTAGCTGAGATGAAGAAAAAGCATGTGTCTCTTTCTCTTTCTGTGCATTCAGAGATCCCAGAAGTCCTAGCTGAGGCAGCAGAGAGCAGGAAGAGAAATAGTAAAGCCGGTGAGAAAAGGTAACAAGAAAATTTATGAAGGGAGACAAACATGAAGCACCTTTTGAATGGGATTCTGGGCTGAAGAGAGAGCAGTACACTGTGAACGTGTCAGCAGAACTTTTCCGTGCCTTCATATCCATATACATACCAGGGAGCACAGCCTTTGGGGATTTGGGAAGGGAATTTCAGTATGAAAGTTGAGTGGAGATAAAGATGTAGGTGGAGAACACTGGAGGAGGTAAAATCAACGTGACATACTACCGGGGATGGATGACAGGGGTGGGTGGACTGGTCCCGGGGAATCTGCCCTTTAGCTCATTTCCACTCTATTTCAAGGCATGCCCAGTGGTGTGGTGGGCCCCGCTGATCTCAGCAGTTCCAAGGACACTGAGCACATGTGGCCATGGCTGATTAGAGTATCTCAGAAGATGAGTGTCTTCCTTGGGTGCATTATTTATTCCTCTGCTCACCAGCAGCTGCACACAGATCAGAGGGAGTCAAGCACATCTCCCCATGGAGCAATGCCCATCTTTCTTTGTAATTCCCTGGGGTGAACAGCACTTTGGGGTTACCATCCTGCTTGCCGCCCTCTCGCAGGAGCTCCTCCATCTCTGCCTGTGTAGGCCACTGCTGTCTAGGCCCCCCAGCTAGGATCAACCCAGGCACATCTGTACCTAAAAATAATTTACAGATGTTGTTCATGACCCACGAGGTTTTCTGAAAGATTTTGCAGACAAAAATCAGCAGTGGGTGATGACAATACATGGAATAATATTAAAGTTATAGACACAATTTCCCACTTAGAAGCTAGGAAGATGATATGCTTCTAAAACATTTAACAGGACACTGTCCTCTTTGCTGTGACTAGCCTGCCTGTGGAATGTGTTTTCATAAGGTGCACAGCTATGTCAGATGGGAAACTTATTTTAGTACTCAGTTTCCTTTGTGTGACCCGTTTCACCATTTGGGAATTGGCTATGTGTGAAGATACGAAACGCAAAATGAAGTGCATTAGAGGAACAGCAAAACCTGAGATCTTCTCCAGGCTTCCCTCATGGATGTGGGTAATGTGGGACTTGGTGGTTGGGAGATGCAATGCTCAGCCTTGCTTTTGTTCATGGTGGCAGAATGTGGGATATTTTGTTTCTGAGTGAGAATGTCTTGATGAAGGAGCAAAATCTTCCATCAGAGGCAACTAGGTTTAAGAAAAAAAAACAACAAAGCAACAACAAAACCCAAAACTGAATAATAGGATAATTACCCAAAGCTAATTTTCCAGGGGGAGAAATAAAATAAAACAGATTTTTTTTTGAGCAATTTTGGGTACCACGAGTCAAAATGAACAGAATACTTGTCTGTTTTTCAGAATGTAATTTTCAGAAATTAGGCATAAATTAGGAGCCTAAAATCAGAATTAAAGACCTCAGTGTTTTGTCTGATATGGGTCTATAAACATAAAATCATAAACAGACAATTGCAGAGACACTCCTGACTCTGTGCTAGGGAGACTCGTTTCCCCTTTATCTCTGCTGGCTTCACTGTTCTTACTGCACTTCAAGCATCCTGCAAAATGGCATGGTCGAACTGAAGCACTTTCAGAGAGCACACAGGTGCCTTGACCACAGTTGTCTCACCACAGCCCTGGTCCCTACTGTCTGATTGAGCTCAATCTAATTCTAAGCCTTGTTTAAATAGTAACCCCTGATTTACTGTATTTGATTCCCATGGACCTAATATCTCCTCTGGCTTGCATGCTGCAACATCTTTCCAGTGTGCTGACGGTTTTCACCCAGCTGTAGCTGGTGGCATGCTTACAGAGATGGAAGAATTAATCTGGCGCTTAGTTTTTGACTCTGCCTTCTAATTCCTTTCTGTGAACTTGTCCATGACTTGGATGCATGCCACAGCCGTACAAATGGGAATGAAATATAATAGATTTCTCTTAAGAAAAATGCTTTATTCTAACATAAGAGGCTGGGTTCTTAACTACCTCTGCATCAAACACTTTATGATTTAAGTGGAAATTGGGACTTGCTTCTAGTCCCAGCTCTTGGGAAATTTTTGTTTTAAAGGTTTTTATTATTATTCTCTAGCTTTCCTTCCATGCCTTATCCAGTTATCTTAGAGCTTTGTGTTGCTGATAACTGTGAAGTCATGGTTGCTCCAAAATGTGACTTTTTACTTGCTTCCATTTGTACCATGTTGGAAAACCAGACAAAAACTGCCTTTTCTCACAACAAGGGACTGAATGGACTCCTTGGGATCTCTGCAAGGTGCCCCTTTTGCTGTGGCATATGCAGGTATGCACTCACCTCCTGAGGACCCTGGGCCACAGTTTCCTCCAGCCAGGACTGCTCAGCCAAGGAAAAGGTGAACTCATCATGGGCATGCAGACCTTAAAGAATGCCCAGGGAAAACATGGTACTATTGCAGTCTACATACCTGTCTACCAGCTCTAAGTACCTACCAGAACTAGCCAAGCAAAAACCACTTTAGGAAGGTTTTTCCTACTGAATTCTGCACCTTGAAGATAATAACATACGAAATATCAACAATAAAAAGTACACATCACAACAGCAACTCATAAAGCTTATTCAAATGGAATGAAAAATAAAAGCAGTGCTGAATGATTATTTTAAAATGCAGTAAATAGAAAGACGTACACATTTTTTATTATCCCAATGCTTCATTAAGCAAAGAAAAAAAAAGCCCTGCATGATACTACTGCCTGGTTTTATTCCCCTGCTACCAGGTCAGGACCTGATGTTCTCTGCAAGGCTTTGATTTGTAGTATTTTATGCTTCTCAGGTGAAGATGTTGCATACCATACAGTGAGCCAGTCTCCAGGAAAGTGGAAATCTCAGACATACACATGTGCCATAGAGCAGTGCTGAGTTTTTCTTGTCTGGGGAATCTCCTAAAAAACAGTAACCTCTGAGTGTCAGGGATTTTTTTATTTGTTGAAATTCCACTAAATATAAAATAAATATAAAAATATTTTAGATTCAGAAATGAAACTTCAGTAAAAAAGCATTAAGGAAAAGCAAAACCAGGCCAAAAACCACAGCTAGCGTATTTCTAACAGTCTGTAGTGCATCATTAACACTAGAAATACATCCCCTTGACAACAGAGTCATGGCTTCTTTACCTGCAAGTGACAAACCCCACCAGCTGTGTTACAGAAATAACAGGCAGGGGGAAAGAAAACGAGCTCAGGATATTTTACTGGGATGTCTGGTTCCAGCACTACTACAGTTACCATTGAGAGAGGATGATTAATTGAGCCTAGCACTAGCAGCTTGTATGGGAGGCAGCAGGGCTTTGGCAGTCTCAAGGGAAGCCTCCCAGAGTCCCAAAAAGCTATTCAAGGGGAAAAAAAATGGCTTTGCCTTTTTGCGCCTGGAATCCGGATGTCTGGCAGAGGGGGCAGGGGCGGAAGGGTGTTGCAGCTCTGCATTGTCCTTCGCTGTTCACACTGCTGACACACCCCAGTATCCTTCTGCTGTGCAGATCCCTCTCAGCTGCCTACCACTTTTGGCTAGAGGAAGGGCCGAATGCTTTCCCATGTAGCTTCCTGGCAGTCCACTCCCTCCCTACCCTTGCAACAGTAAAGCTTGGCATTAACCTTGAGTTTGATGGTGTCCCTGGCTTAGACTTTTTCCTGGTTTGTTTTACTTGGGCACTCTCACCTTTGCACATCCATGTTGTGTACTACCAGTCTCCTGAGTGGTTTTGCTGTTCCAGGTGCTGGAGAGCTGCTAACCCACCACCCACTCATGCTTTCTCCTTCCTTCCATCCCCAGGAGACATGTCCTGCATCATCTTGGTCAACCGCAGCATCTCCTTCACAGTCCTCTTTGCTCCACCAGGTCCCTCACCAGCATCCCTCCAGCCCTGCTCCAATTCCTGATGGTCACCAAGATGATCACTTCTACGTACATAGTTTCTGAGCCTTCAGGGCCTTCTGGACATGGGTTGCAAGCTGGGGAAGCCCTGAAGTTTTGTGTACATCTCAAGTCAAGGACAGAGCTCCCACACCATGGATGAGTTGTGCATGAGAAGACAGCTGGGGTCAGAGCTCTGCAGCTCCAGTGGCAGCATCTCACTGCTGACCAACTTGAAACACATGGAGGCATATAGCAAGTCAAGCACTGATGGAAATGAGCTGATCTAGATTTAGTTTTAAGCCATAGTTTGCTCAGAGTTTTCTAAGGAGTGGTTTCAAATATAATTCTTTGACCTCGGCTGTTTAAGGGCTCATGAGTTGCAGTAACCACTGCTTACAATCACATTTCCCCCTTGCTGAGCAAGGGTGTGGGGGAAGGTTTCTAAATAGGTGCCATCAAAGTCAAAACACCATCATTCATTTTGAAAAGAAAAGCAGTGCTGCCCATGGCCCCTCAAACTCAGGCTGTGGCTCTGCAGCCAGATGCTGGGGCTCGAGGTGGGTATCCCACAGTCAGACAAATCAGGCTTCCCACTGCAGACACACCAAATCCCCCGTGCTGCACATGTGATGAGCATTTTTTGACCCCATCTCATGCCCTCTCTCCCTGTTTGCTTGCATCTCATACATTTGGGTTGCAGTGACACCGTCATCATCCCACCCAGCCATCTGCTGGGACTTGCGGGGGTCCTTGGGATCTTGGGTCTGCACAATGCAGTGATGGGGACACTGGCAAACATACTATAACACTTGCTTATGAATGCATCCAGTCATTTAAATGAGTCTCTTTGCTACCTTGTTTTGTAGGTTACCCATTTTCCTTTTGGTTCTCTGTTATGGAGTTGCTCTGCAAAATTTCAGTATCACTTCACAGCCTCACCTGTTTTTTTGGCCATTCACAGCAGCAGTGAGCAGTGTTGACCTGTGGTTTTAAAGTCTCTGCGTGGTAACAGTAGTCAGTAAATGCCTTTTTTTTTTTTTTTTTCCCCAGCCTGTGATCTATAATGCTATGAGGCTATTTCTCTATGGAGCAGTTTCAATGCTCATGGCAGTTTCGATGACCAGCTCCCTTTAAGAGTCATTATTTGTAGAAGTCCTGCTATAAGACACCCTCTTTTACCTCTTCTTTCTACATTTCCTTTCATGTTTTATTTTAACGTGTTTTCAGGACACTCTTTTTCAGCAAACCAAACAGACCTGGTCCATAAATGAAAGGTGACCTTTATGCACAAGGAAGGAGTTCTTATGAATTGCAGGAAGTAATAGACTATATGGGAAAAGCGCCTCCTGCTCTTTTTATTTTTTTTTATGTACAGTATTTCCCCCTAACTTCATGACTATAAAACACAGCTTTAAGTACCAGCCGGAAGCGGACTCCTGAGTATTTTCTATTATTCAGCTTTACACAGTTCCCTGCCTTTGTCCTTAGACAAAAGGCTGCAGTCTATTAAATTCATCTGCTCAATTTGAAATGAAGGCCATATTAAATAGACTTCATTGTGCATTTCTATACATAGAAAGTACTTTGGGGATTATTGGAATGCCTGCTGCAGCCATCTACAGCTATTTGATATAAGTAAATGCCTATTTAACCAGGCTTTGAAATGGAATATGACTGACAGAGTAACATTACTCTTCATACGTCCACTTCCATTATTTCACCTATTCAACATGTTTTTTTTTTCTAAAAGTCTTAAAATCCATACTAAGGCTTCCAAGACGTATATTCCCGGCCAGCTTTTCTTTCTCACCATCTCCAATGCCATCCTGATTTCCTTTGCTCACACACTCCCACATCCAATAATCTGGCACTTCCTTTACAACCGCTCTGCATTATAGAGATTCACTTACTTCTAGGCGTGCTACTTTTCTTCATCCTGTGATTGTTACCTTGGTGTCTGGCTAAACCAGCCCAGTTCCACCTGCCAAAACTTTATGCCAGCATATCCTCTCCTTTTAGATAAAACAGCAGAAGCACTCCTCCCCGTCCCTGCCAGCAGGAAGGGGCTTTCATTTGTTCCTCCCTGCAAGCCCTGGATACCAGAAATTGACTGCTTAGCGCCTCTCGTTCCCTGCTGCTGGTAAAATTCGTGTCATCTCCTTTTCCACCCTTCTAAAAGCCAAATAATATTTGAGGAAACCCTTATCTTTCCGTTTTCCCAGTATCTGGGCTGTCATGGGTAGAGCTTTTTGAAGTACTACCTCTGGAAAACCAGTATTTTTGGGTAAACAACTATTTTTGGGTAGCTTAACCTTCTTTTCTGACCTAGTCCTCCCCTTTGTTGTTCATGATGTGAGCAGAGAGAGAGGCATAAGATCAGGTTTCACAATAGGGGGTATTTACCATATAGTCACTTGTGCTGCTTGTTTATCAGAAGCATGCAGTTTATCTAAGGGCTAGGATGTTTGATCCTTGATAAGATGCTGTGCTTTCTACTGACAATGACATTTTCAGGAGAGAATCACATTCACAAAAAAACCTCTAAGCCCTAAAATGGCTTAGTGAAAAACAAGGAATAAATCATATGCTTCTAGTGTGAAATTTGAAGGCATGCTTTTACTATCCAGCTGACACACACTTATTTACATTCAAGCAACAGCAAACAAAAATCAACAAATGCAGGGAGGCAAATCTGTGAAAATACCACAAGCAGCAACTCTTGACTGCTTCCAGAGGCATTGTGGCAGTATAATGTGCTATAATGATTCCAGAATTTTTCCTCCTTGACTTTTACCAAATGGCATCCTGACCCACATACATCTGTACCCAGGTCAGATCAATGAGAACCACGCATACCACTGGTCAGTGATTTAAGTAAGTTTTCTTCACTCTTATTGTGTACTTTCATGAGGTACTAATGTGAGGAGACTGAGAGAAAGCACTTGTTGGTCTTGGTATAGCTCATTTTCTAAAACATTTTTAAATCGTCTTCTCAATGTATACATGTAATAAACATTCTTTCCTGGGCTCATTTTCATGGCTTCATGTTCAAAAACTACCATTTCTAAATGCAAAATGCTCAGTGGCGTAAACCTCCATTAACACAGTATGGAATCAAGCCCAGTGGGACAACAGGAAGTCAAGATCGGATTTATTTCTTTCATCATGAAATGATCACTTTACCAAAAAAAGCCCAACCAAACCAAACCAAACCAAACTGAACCAAGAACATATTCAACAGTTTCTGAAAAAATATTGTATGATATAAAACTGTTAAAAAATGTATTCATTATTATGTGTTAATAACATTGATCTGAGGAAACAATGCTGGAAAAGACAAAAAATTGGAACTGTGTTGTGAGGATGATTTCTTCTACTTTTTGGTAGCACTCCCATTAACCCGAAAGACTCTTACTCTCTTCATGTGTGGTGATTTCTATCCAACTTCGTAAAGGTGTACAAACCCACAGTTGTCCTGATTCAGTGGGGAGACTGGTTCCTAGAAGCCTAGAAGCACTATGAGGCTCAGAAGATACACTAATTTTTTATACTTTGTGCAAAATTACACACCTGGTGCATTTAGCAGGGTATACTTTAAGTTGTAATGTCTTTGTTTAGGGTATTTTTCTTCCAAATGAAAAGTAAAATCAGCAGGGATTCTTTACAGAAGCAACATCACAGCTCAGAATGGCCCTTCCCATTTTGATGTTGTGTGGATTCATTAACAGCCTTATCCTGTCCTGCCCAGCTTTAGGAAATTTGAACTTTATTTTTATTCAACTCCTGAATCATTAATATGCATTTAATTACTTTTCTCTGTTTGCTTTTAACTTTCTTCTGCATTTATAGTCAAGGCAATTAGACACCAAACAGCATCTGCTAGAAAGAAAGGCTGCAGAAGGTACAAGAAGAGCTGTAAAATTCCAGCCCCTGTCCTTATTCTGTAATGTCTTATTGTCTTAAAAGTAAGATGGCTACTTTCAGTATAATACTCTTAGCTCAATACGGTTCTTAATGTGCATATTTATTTATCTGAAAATGTAGGAAATAGTCTTGCTCTTACAGTAGCTGAACACAAACATCTCCAGTGTTTTTCCTGCTTATGATTTACATTGTTATCTGTGAAATCAGAATAAAGTCCATTGGGATTGATTCCTTTTTCCCCAAGATACTGCCTGTTTCCAGGCTAGGAAAGACAGCTTTAGTGTAAGAAAAGGTTGACGTTATTACAAGTCACATAATTTCAGCCTCAAATTCAGTGTTACAAGAATCACTTTGAGCTGTTCAATTCATTTCAGACTAGAATAATAAGAAGTTGTAATGCTCAGCAAACTGAAAACACAAATGATCACTGAACTCCTCTGAACCAGCACATCTAAGAGTTGCTCTCACAAAAGTATTTTCCCATGGAGCAAAATGGACAGAGAAAGAGAAAGAACAAGGTCATCCAAACCTACTTTTCAATCTTTCAGTGATTATATTCTCAGACTTTCCTCTTTCACTCTGTGTCATTTCAATTCTATGTGGCTGAATAAGATAAGGCAGGACTTCACAAAAATGAGGAAACAAACTGTTTAAATGGAGAAAGCTGCTGTAGCAACACTGAGACAGTTCACATATTCATGAAAATTTTTCAGAGCTGTTTGTGCACTATAGAAGTGTTTAATAGTTTGTTAAATACTAAATTTTTACTTTGATTTTGTTGGTACTTCTGGTTCATCATTATTTCATTTCAGAATTACCTTTAATGGTATTTAAAACATTTAAAATATTTGAGGCAGTCAGACTCCAGCCAAAATGTTTCCATTAGCCAAAAGCATTTTGTCATAACAAAACATCCTGGCAGACTTTTGGTGGTTGATTGTATTCTCAATTTGCCTTAAAATAGGTTTTTCAAACTTACACAATCTTAAGTCACAAATGAGAGAAAAAGAGAGTTCTTTGTTTCTTTTATTCTTCAGAGGGATGTTTATAGTAAAAGTTATGTGAACTGATGGGCTCCTGGAAATGACTTTGGCAGTGAGATGCCAATGACTCTGTGACTTGGGAAATTTACTTCTCAAGCTGATGCTTGGTGTCGCTGAAGTTCCTGAAGTCCGGGGAGGTGCATCTTTGGACCCCGCTGGTGGAAAGGTACCAATGTCAGTGGAAGGGCAGGGATGACCACTTGCACTGAGACCAGCTGAAGGCATTCCAGATGGCAGGGCCCAGAACCCCGACTCTGGCAATGCTGCTTTCCAGCCTGCACCCCTTTTCCCCTGTAGCTCATTTCTGCAGGTGATACATACCCATATTGAACCTTAGAATAAGGGAGCCATCATCCCTGCTCATTGCTATGCATAGAGACAGGATTTAAATATTTTATTCCCATCCCATAACTACTGGCTGCATGTCCCACATTTGTGTCACTTGGCCAGGATGCTTCTCAGGTGCCTGGTCATCCTGGCCTCTTGGTCCCCACTCAAGATGTCAGCCAGGACTGCAGCAATCAGGACACATACAGTGCATTAGTTTTGTAGCTGCAGATACAGAGTGAGACCAAATCAACAGCAAAAGTATAGTGGCTCACCATATCATTAATGTCTTTGGATTATAGAGCAGATGATCTTTTGTATGGTGAATGAACCAGAGCAGGCCACAGGGATATTTCAAAACACAAAGACTTTACAGTACTTTGGAGTACATATCCTTAGAAGAAGGAACTGTGGATGTGAATGCATTTTGCAGTGAACAGAACAAGCAGTGGAAGTAAGGGAGAACTGCAACACACACAGGGCTCAAATTCAAGGCAAAGCAGCTATTTTTTGGCGATGATTTCCCAGACAACCACAGTTTCATTTCTACAGCAGTGAAAAGGCACCACCCAACTAAGCAGCAGGGCTGTGTACCTTTGTGGTTCAAGGCCTTTGAGAGTTTCCTGTGGATTTATTGCAAAATAATATAATCCTAAAATGGTGTAACATGTGCAGCTCTTGTCCTGCTCATATCTATATTCAGTGTGTTTCTTGCTTTTCTACCTAAAATGTCCATTGGCCAAACAACCTGACAACCTTTAATTTAATGGGACTAGGACTGAGGCCGGAAGGATCTCTGCTTATTTAGATTTCCTCTAGCACCTGTAAAGTTACAGAAAGGACAAAGTCTCCAAAAGGGTAGAGTCACTCTTCATACTACCTCCTTTCCCTGGAGAAGAATGGGAGGCAGCTCTCACCTTGGGTTTTTTTGATTTACTTGGGACTACTTTGCAGACACCTCTGTCTCTTGTGTCTTTCTCTCTGTCTGGGCTTTCTTCTTTTCTGTCACAACTGTTGCGAAAACCAGTGGATATAATAATGAGAAATATCCAACCTTTCAAAAAGCAGAACTGTGTAACCCTCAGACTGTCATAAGGACTCTCACGTGTGCACCCTGCTCTCCTTCCTCCTGTCCAAACATCCCATGAAGGGCTTATAAGCTCAGGGAGCAAAGGGTGCTTAAGGATGTAGCTGTCCAGAAACATTCATTTGACCAAGTGCGAAGCAATGTGCGTGCAGTGATTAATGAAGAATATACATATGTTAGCACAACAAAATGGCATGGAAGCTCCTCTGATATCTAAAATGCCCCAGAGAAAGCTGTTTTAATTTATTGTAGGTTTTACACTGGTAAATTGTGGCTCCTTTGCACAGGGTCCTCCCTCTAATTCCTATTTATCTGTTCTCCTGAAAACTGTAACTGGAATTTGACTTGTTAGGTATAGGAAAGTCTTTCATAGAGTAAAATGTCCAGTGTCACTTGGTACCAGATAGGAAAACCAACAATTGTACTGAAGATAATTATGTCTTTTAAGAGACTGTTAGTTTATATTCTGTGCAGAACATTTTTAAAACATTGACTTGGAAAAAAAATGGTTGAAACAAATTCCTCTGTGTACCAAAAGCTAAAAAATCAACTGAATACATAATTTTTTTTAGGGGAAAAAAAAAATAGGTGTATCCTTACTTCTTCTGGCAGACCCTTAAATCCACAGAAAAGGAAGAAACACATTCTTAAACTTAGAAAGCTGGAAACACACTGCTCTGTAGCACACTTTTTCTTTTTTCCAAGACAGCACAGTGAACTCCTCAGATGGTCGGGTTCTGAGCTTTACCACTAAAACTTGCCAACACAAGAATCACAGGAAGGTTCACAAGGCTAGGCTTCCCTTCCTTTTTCTCCATGACTTTTTGGGTGGTCTCAGAAATTATGTTTGTGAGTTTTCCCACCCATAGCAGATGGAACAGGGTGTTAAATCTTTAAGAAACAATTGTTCCCCTTAAACATGCTTGCTGAGTATTTGAGTTGAACAAGTGGTCTAAGAAACAAACAACCGTTTAAAAGGCAAAACATATTCAGCTGCATTGATTAAAAATTACCAGTAATGTCATCATCATATTTTTGAGAAATAATGTGAAGTCACTCACAGATCATTTGGGGTCCAATTCGTAAAGTGGGAAATAAATTAGGACACAGAAGGTGTAAAAAAAGGGAATAAAATTAAATCTTTCAGTCCTTTGATGTATGAACAGTAAAGTAGTATATAACCTGAGGATATTCATAGAGGTAAAACACTTCTGCTTTTTGATCCCAATACAAAAATGGATTTCTTTATTCAGATTTTTTTTTTTTTGTCAGATTCGTGTATGAAGACTGAACTACAGTCCTGATTTGACTGAAGATATTGGGGAAGTTGTACTGAATTTAGTGAACAGCCATATGAAATATTTTAGAAAATGTTAAAATAACTCTTACTTTTCAAAATTATGTATTTGGGGCCTTTCCAAAGGAAGCCATTGAGGGCTGCATGTAGTTATATTTATTTTTCACACTATTTATGGAATGAAATAAAATACGATCTTTGTCTCGCCCCAAATGATTTTCTTACTTTTTAGCTCTTACCCAAATTGTCCTCTCATGGTATTGTACATCAGTTACTGATTAATCACACAGCTCCAGTCACATCTTGGATTCTCTGCTCCCTAATTAAAGAAGAGAAAATAATGTTATTCTGGGAATGGGAAGATGCAGGAATGTAAGCTCCCTTCCTGAAACCAACAGTGTCATCCAAATTCATGTGAGTACAAAGGGAAGTAGGATTTATCCTGTGCTATTGTTTTATTTGTATGAGAGTGGTATAAAAAAAGAGGTTTTCTGGCATACAGCAGCTGGAAAGGGAGTTTTGATGCAACCCACAAGCATGCCACCACTGTATTTAGCAGCGCTGTGTAGGTGATGGCACAAGAGACCTCCCTAGTGTCTCCAACGGATCTTCTGAGCCCCCTATGGCATCCCTCTGGCCTCTGAATCCACTCCAGTCAGCACTCACCCTGTGCACGTCCTTCCTGTGGTGGACATGTGCCCGCATGTCTGCTGCTGCTTGCTGGGGAACAAGCAAGGATAGAAGTTCCTTAAAGACTCTGCACAACTCCAGAAACTAATTTGACATTTATAGGGTTAAACCCTGAGACAGGCCAAAATGGCTAACATCCCCTCAAAGATCTGAAGGTAAAGTGACATTAGCCGGCTGAAGATCTTGTCAGTAGCTACTTAATAAACATTAAATAGAAATAAATGATTGTTAAAATTTTAGCCACTGCTTGATAGGTTCAGCCAAATCAGTCCCCCTTCTGCAAAGTGTAGGCAGGAGCTTTGCTTTCCTCTCTGCTCACAGGAGATAGTGAAGAGGCATGCATTATGGAACACAAAGCACCGGCATACCTGAGCTATAGCATCTGTATAAGCCTCACAGGCAGAAGGAACACGCATACTCAATGAAATAGAGGGTTCAGCTGCAATTTGGGGTGGGGGAGTAAATTTCTTTCTTTCCTCAAAACACTTCCACAAGTTAAATGGGAAAAACGTAGAACTTTCTTCTCAGAGTATAAACCAGTCTCTAGGCATTGCTTTTTCCTGATGTCCTGCCTGTTCTGTACCTACCTGCAGATAGGACACTGAGTACACTGAGTGGACCTGATCGGGCATGGCCAGTGCAATGCTCAGAGCTCATTCTGTTTTCTTTTTCCTTGTGCAGAGTCGTTTGATGAGAACAATTTTGACCATGTTCAAAAGTGTGTGTTAACTAGCCTGTAAAACAAACTCAACGTATCATCACTAGACAGATGGATTGATAGACTCACATATGCATATTTTTGCCACAGGAAGTACCTGTGACTATGAAAAGAGGCACAGTTTAAGTAAGACACCATCTAGAGCAATGCCATGCACTTTCTTCAGCACTCACAAGTTTTTATTGAGAAGAGAAATTTATGAAAATGGAAGTTCTACAGTGTTTTGGAGCTTGCGCAATGCCAATGCAACCTCTGACCTCTGTTAAGGCCAGGAAGTTCTTGGGTGCTTAAGCAGGGAAGAGAGCATAGAAACATGTCTCCAGCCCTTGCTGGTTTAATGCAAGGTGAGTCTTATGGCTGATGGAGAGCTAAGACTACAGACCTTGGATGGAACGCAAAGGAAGTGGTCGCAAAGAGGTGGATCACTGTGCCTCTGAAAGTGAACCGTCTTTTGTACTCTCTAGGCTTTCATCACTACATCGCCCTGTGCCTGCACTAGGTCTGTACAGAGTTACACACCCCAAGAAAGAGTCTGTATGTCATGATACACCATCAGTCTGCAGACTGACAGAGTTTGGTTGGGAAAGCTCTCACACACTTTCCCGTCCTTCCTGCATGTTGTTGGTTTTCCATTACTCTGCTTCTGGATGGCCCCAAAAAACCACAAGAACTTCCTTTCTTGTAGTGTTTCATCACTTTGGCCTCAAAATGAAACTAACCAAAATGAAAAACAGCTGGATCAAAAAGAAATCTAGTAAACAAACAAACAAAAAAGGGCAAACCTCTAGAAACTCAGTTGTTTTTAATTCTGCATCTGGTTTTGGCCAAGATGTGCATTCACTATTAGTTCTTTTATTCCCTGTCAGTTCATAGGTTCTTCGCAAAAAGAATCCCATTTGTTTTCAGTCCCTTACCAGCCTCTGATCTGTACTTCTGTTTTACTGCTGTTCAGCAATTGCTTGGCTGCTGTGCTACTGCTTACGTTGTGAGACCAAATCCCTAGTGATTAATGATTTAAATTCCAAGATTTTGGTCAGCACCTAGTAAAAAATTATGACTTGTTTCTTTTCATTTAGGATCTGGAATACTTTTGTTGCTTAGGTTGATGCTAGTATGAAGAGGTTTTTTTTTTCTAAACCCACTGAAACGCTTTGTGGCTCTTCTGCCCCATTAACCACAGTTTAAATTTTAAGGCAGGTAAAAGGTCAGCCCTAAAAACTTCACTTGAACAGAGGCAAATGCTGTCAATCAATAATTAAGTGTTCACTGCTAGTAAATCCAAATTCCTGTATACAGAACTCTTCTCTTGGCATGTCAGGCTCATCAGCTTCCTTTTCAGTTTGACCTGCAGCAAGTGATAGCAACAAAATAATAGCAGGCATTCTGCAGTTTTTTAAAATAATAACAGACATTCTGCAGTTTTTTATATCATGTGTATTGTTTGTTCATGGGTTTAATTTTATGAAATACAGACACAACAGGAAGTAACTCAGAAAAAGCAGGAGTTTCAGAGCAGGACTGCTGGGAAGGGCCTCTGGCTAATTACTTTTAATAGATTATTTAAAAGTAAGCTGTTCTGTGCCAAATGAAAGGTATTTGGGGGCATGAGAGAGGAGGTTAATGACGGTGTGTGTGCAAAAGACGCTAAGCGACTGGAGGCTGGGGAGTCCAAGTGGGTTTAGGCAAAGGAGAGGTACAGCCTGATGAGTTTTTCCCACACTGCTCCCTCCGTTAATGCCAGCCTGATGTGAAAGAACCATTATTTCAGGTCTGCTCGGTGCTGGACCTTCCCTGAAGGGAGAGCTGAGGCACAGCCCATGCGTGGGGCGCTCTGTGGGTGGATGCCGGCCAGTAGAGGTCCAGGCTGGGCCTTCCAGGCGCCGCTCAGGCAGGGCCTCGGGAGGGACTTTAGCCCCGGCCCCACCATGAAGGCGGAGCGTGCTATCCTCCTGGCCTCAGTGTGCCTAATCTCTCACTGCTTTATGTTTTCAGTTCTTTGTTTTCCTTGTCGTGCTGCCAGCGGGGCAGACAGTGCAGGCAGTCAAGGAGCAGCTGCCTGCCGGAGCTCTGGGGTTCACGTCACCGAGGCAGGACTGCCGGGGCAGAGCGAGCAAGAGGGTGAGATTAGGTGAAACATTAGCCACGTCCTCTTGGCTTCCTTCCAGAGCCTTTCAATTATTTCTTTATATGCTGTTGGTGCTGTGCTTGTTTGGCATTTAAAAGGTATGCTCGGAGAGGATTTCACAACGAGCTGCCATTTTACAGTTCAAAACAGATGCGGGCTTATCACCCATGGAAATTTATGTCTTTGTGAACCCCTTCCTCTCCCCTCCCTCGGGCCTTACAGCAGAGCCACTCCAGGGAGATCAATCATGAGGACTCTGTAATAGGCTAAAAATAATGCAGGTTATGAAAGTCTGGAAGCTGTCACTCATTTGGGGATTTAAAGATTCAAATGTCAGTCAATAACAATGACTCCAGGAGCTGGACAATAGCAGAGAAAGGCCAAATAGTCTTCTAAGATGGTTAATGTGACCCACAAATCACTTACTTTAATGCCAGTTGCCAAACTGTGTCTCCTCAGTTTCCCATGATGCAAGGAACAGGAAATATTTGTGACTGTTCATCAGGAACAGAATTTCACCTTAAATACAGAAATATAGGTTCGGAAGGCAGAATGAACTGTGCCTATATCCCTCCTGACAGATGCCAGTCTAACCAGTTCTTAAAGACTAGATGGAGACTCCACCAGTGCCCTGGGCAACCTGTTCCAGTGCTTTCTTATCCTTCCCATTGGAAAGTTTTCTTTATCCCAATGGGAGCATGGGCTGGGTTCCTTATCTACCCAGCCATATAAATGCAGAGTGGCATGTTGCAACACTGCTGGTGACTTGCAGTGTCCTAATGACAGTACTTCATTTGGGTCAGGGTGGGGATGGTGAGAAGCATACTTCAATAAAGCTTGGAGTGCAAATTCAGATGGCTGAAATATATTTTCTGCCCAGGTTAACAACCAAGAAAACAGAGAAATAAGTAAATGCAGGCATGAGCTTTCACAGTTGTGTAAGTGTTGTAGGATTATATCTTAATTTTGTGCTGGGATTTGTACTACTGTTGTCAAGGGAGGCTAATGCACTGAAGATGACTCTAATGAAGTGCTATTTTTTAAACGAATAGGAAATGGGAGTGCTCAGAGATCAAATATTTTATGTTTAATCTCGACTGGCTCTTTGACAAATTTTGTTGGCTCAACTGTTATGCTAGTGCTGTGTTAACACTATAAAAATGGGCAGAGGATTTTTGGGGATTTGTGAGGAATAGGTAATATTCTGACTAACTTCCAGGCAATTAGCACTGCTTTTGAGTTGATTTTGCTTTTGCATATCCTGGCAGACATCATGCAAAGAGTAGCTGGAGAAGAAAGACATGCCTGCAATTTGACACACCCGTAGCTTGCCAAGAGAGATCACTGCGGCATCTTCAGTGGATACATTCACAAAGGCATGAGACAACGCACTCAGAACAGTAGTCCGAGGGGGCCACTGCCTGCTCATAGGGTTGGATCTCACTCAGGACTCTAAACCGCAGAAGTGAAGAAACCTCAGTACTCTCCTAATCGTGGGAATGACCTTAATATCAAGAGTTATTTTTAAAAAAGCTATGTTTCTCTGCCCTCCCTGTGTGTGCAAGAGAGAAAGGCAGACAGAGAGTGGTACCAGTTCTTTTAGATGGACAGAGAGTGATACCGTCTTCTGTAAGAGCTCTCTGGACACCTGAGAGTAGAAAGTTTCCAGCTGGCTGTCAAACTCTTAATTTCTAATAAACTCATGCTAGATCTTACCAGCCCACATCTGCTCTGCTCTCTTGCTCAACAAGTAGTTATGCAACCTGAGGGAAAAGTGCTATTAATTCCTGAATTTCGGAGCTCAGTTCTTGCACTGAAGACTTCTTACCCATCTCTCTTTCCCCTTCCTGCTGTTCCTGGGTTCTCCATACCAGGATGGAGGAAGGCAATGCTGGAGATACTTCACTTCACAGCCACTCCCTACAGACCTGATGCTAAGGGATAGAGGGTGAAGGGGATGTGCAGGATCCCCACTTTTCATTGACCAATACCCAGAAAAAAATGTTGTGGTGCCTTTTGTATAACATGGATCAAAGGGCTTCCCTGCATTGGTTCCTGTTTGAACTATCACTTTTCTTTGAGTAAACCAGCCAATTTAATTAAACTGTGCCGTGACAAAGAATCTAATCTCTGCTGAAAGCACATGCCTTATTTCTAAGGCAGATTGTCTAGACAGATGTGTGTGAGAGCCCACTTCCAAAGTTCTGCTCCAAATACAGGTACTCCTAGATTACAGCTGTATGAGCCGGTCCCTTTGCTCTAGTGAAGAGCTTCAGCTTTTAGAAGCTCTTGCTGTAAGACACATTTTCCACTCCTCAGTCTTTCAGTGAACTCTTTTCTGAAACCTCTTTATCTATAAACATCTTCTTGAATGGCACAAATGAGGCCAGGACACTTTTAAACCAAGACCAGTTACAGACTTTGTCCATAGTATCCAGAGTTCCCAGGTTCATATGCACGAGGATTCCTCTAGTTGTTTTGTTGAAGTAAACATTTCCTCCTGTTGGCTTATCTGCCTCAACCCCCCTGCAGACTCGCTGTTTCTAATAACTCGCTGTTTCATTAACCTATGGGGATGCCCTACAAGATTTGTCCTCTGATGAATGAGTTTACTTTTGGCTGTGCTGAAGTTCATATCAAAAATTGGTTGCTTGTGTGCAGCTTGCCAAGCATATCACATTGCTCCTTCTCAGGGAACTGATGTCTTCATTACTGACCACTCCATCATTTCATGTGACTCCTGGTCTGCCCCTGCTCACATGCATTTCACATCAGATAAAGTATGTAGGAGGACTAGGGTCAAAGGCCCTCCTGTCCCACCTGTGCTCATGAATCACAGTGCCAAATCACATTTCTTAGACTTATGTGAATTTGGGCTGCCTAGTAGATACAACAGAGCTGCGGAGGAGCTCTAGCTCAACTCTCCTACTTAATGAGCAAACGCTAAATTTGCCTAGGCCTGCCTAGCAATGGCCTGTAGGCTAATGTCAGCCCTGGTGACATTGTCATCTGTCTCATTGTTCCTGGAGGAGATGGGGAGTATCACTAGAGCTGTTTCTGTAGGGAGCCTTTCTAAATTACCACATGAAACCTCATCCCACCATAGACTAGAGAGCAGCCTCCACCACCATCTCCCCAGCCCTTCACCACAGCAGTGCAAAAACCTTATTTGATGGCTGATGATGGATAAGCCGGAGGCAGCTATTTGCTGTGTCAGGGGACACTTCCTGCTCCTGTGTGTTGTGTCAGTAGAATTAGGTCCCAAAACTGATAAAAGTGAACTGCTGGTTACTTTAGAAAATACTGGGCTCCCCCACAAAGCATATGATCCTGTCTGTGGTGTTCTGCATGAAACTCAATGCTGAGGTGTGTTCAGAGTGCAGCTGCTTGGCTGAGCCCTTCAGAAGACCTTGGTGATGGGATGCCTATTCTGGAATGCCATTCACCTGTGGGCATGAAGCTGCCATGAAGTTGTGGACAAGTGCTGAGAGCTCAGCATGCGTGAGATGGTGGTGAATCTGGGCTGCACAGGAGCCCAGCAGCACTGAGGTCTGATAGTGAGGTACCACCTGAGGTTGAGAAATACCAGACTTGGTTTGAGAGTGTCTCATACAGCTTGAGCACTCCCTTTTATTTTGCCTCCCACTAGACACTTGTATTCTTTACTGGACCTAGCCATGGTGATTTTGACTGCAAACCACATGTATTGTTTCCATCCACACAGGGGCTCTACTTGCTCAGTTCTGTCACTGTCTAGTCCTCTTCAGCCACTTCTCATCAAAGCAAGCTTTTCCTCAAAGCGGTCCTACTATTTGACAAAGTTTAACTGGTCATAAACACAATGAACCAGGTTCTGATCTCATTTACTTCTGTGACCTTAATAGAGTTTCTCTGACTTATACTGATGCACATGAGAACAGATCCTCTCCCATTTAATTTGCCCTACTGCCTATTTGCTAAGTGCTAACTGCATAGTTGGCTCAGTACAGAACGCAAAGGACAAAACAACTAATGCATAATAGAGAGCTGTTACCTCCCAGATGCTGCTGCCTGGGCCGTTCACACACTGCTGTAGTCTTGGCAGTGGCTGGCTCCTCCCATGGTGCTCCTATCTGAGCACCAAAATTACTGAGAGAACATTTTCTGTAAACACCTTGCTAACCTCTAGGTGTCTTGCTGACTTGCATGTAATCAGATTTAAATGTCAACATGATGTTAATATTTAACAATTATCACCAGGAGCTTCTCACACCTCTTCTTTAGAAGATACAAAGAAGCCCGATGCCTACCTATTCCTAAAGCTCTATCATCAGTTTGAAGCAGATTCAGGTGATATGCTGGATTTTTATCAGTTATTATCACCTGCAGCAGCCCCTGGCACAGGATTGCCCTAAAAATATGCTTTCCCTGGACACCTTCCAGATTTTTACCATTGCAGTCTCTTCATGAGCCAGAGAGAGCTTGTATTGTGCAAAACAAGAAATAGATAAACAAAACCAAGGATGAAAAAATAGCTCAAATGATTTAATTTCTGTTTTAATTCCAGAAAACACATGAGCCCCCTGACATTTCCCACACGCAATTCTCTCTGAAGCACAAAGATGATGTATTTTAAATGATACTGTTAATGGCATTGTATGTTGCTACAGGATAATGGTCTGCTGTGGAGAGAGAATTGTTGAGGCAAAGATAAACACTGAGGCAAAGCCAGAATGTTTATTTTCTAAACACCAGACTGTAATGCAGGCAAAACATACAATATCATTATTCTTATTACTAATGCATTGGAAGCCTGAACATGCCCCATAACAAATTCTTGTTTGGGCCCCAAGTGAGAAAGGCACCCGGGTTGATGCAAATGCAGATGCCAGAGGGCAGCCGTTGACAGTATCATGGGCAGTACCCTGAAGTTGCCCCTCTTGGCTGGTGTCTGCCCTTCTGTAGTCCAAAGGTGGCTGAAGTGCTGCCTGGAGACCTGGCTGCTCACAGTTGAAGCACCAGGAAGAACAGATTTCTTCTTCAGTGGTTCAGTGAGAAACTAAAAGCATTTGCTGATTCTTCTGCTTTGTTTGAGGTAATGAAACCATGGGAGATATGACCAGCCTGTCATCAGAGTGTTATTTTATGGTTTTCAAATCTAATTTTACAGATACCTGTGAATAACTCATGCACATGTTTGGCTCTGAGCACTGGTGAAGTACAGGTCCATACAAGCACACAGGCAGATTCAAGCAGAAGCAGGGCCTGGTACCATGCAGTAACAGAGGACGAGCTACACCTGGGCAGAGTGTGCAGCTGCTCCTGCATGTTTGGGCACATGCTGGTGCAGGTTTTCCTTTGTGCATGTCCTGTGGAGGCTGAGAGCCATGGCTGCACTGGCTTGTAGGAGGGGATCCCAGCAGGTGTTGGGTGCCCTTTCAGCCTAGTGATATCCGCCCTGCGCCTTGCAGCAGTGCTGAGGCAGGTCCCAGCCTTGCTGTTGACAGCAGTCACTGGTTTGGGCACCTTGATAAAGGTAGAATGCTGGCTTTTTTCTACCATTCTGCCCAGGGATGGGTGCAGGTCCCAGGTGTATGAAGATTTAAACACCTAGCTCTTATTAACTGTATTGGTCATCAAGTACCTAAATACACTCACGGGCCTGGGCAACTCCCTAAATCCATTCAGAGAGGGCAGCAACATCCTTGAATGTTGTATGATCTGAATGTATTGTTTTCAGATTGGCTGTAAAACAAATGTGTTCACCCACAGAAAATACCAGATGCCACTCTATTGTACAGAATGGAAAGACAATATAAGCTTTTCACAATTATTCTACTTCTCAAGACTGTAACCCAGATCCTTTTAAAATATAACTGAAAATTAGACACTAATGTACATATCTTATGTGTGTGACCTGGTTTTCAAAGGTATTGACCATCCAAGGTTGTGTGTCAGCATCACCTGAAGAAATAAAAACTTCTGGGCTCTCCATCCCTTTAGAGAAAATAAACCATTTTCAAACAATCCAGCCTTTCCATGTACATATTGATGTATTAAAAAAAAAAAACCCAAACCAAAATAAAATGAAAAGTAAAAAAATAATTCTTCATTATTTGAACTATGATGGATTCCTCCATTATATCTCTGTCATTGGCACTTTCCTTGATAAACCCAAATCATGGCATTGTCCTGAACTGCAAATTTGTTTCATCCTGCTCCTGTGGATTTAGCTGCTGTGTAGCCCTGTGTAGTTCACTGCAGATTGCTGTGCTCCGCAGTGACTTGCTGCATCTCCCTTTCTGACTCTTTTGTGGATTTCCAGCAGTAAACCAGGCACTGAGAGAGATGGTGACCCCCATGGGGGTGCAGTCAGGTGTCCCCACAGGACTGACATGGAGGGGTTTGACACAGCACAGACCTGCCCTGTGGGGTATAGTCAGTCTTACCGGGAGCTATGGATTCATCTTAATTGTTTGCAAGGCTCTTTACAATGTCTGTATATAAAAAGATGGCAACCACAGAAATGCCAAGGGAACATGATGTGATTCATGCTGTTACAAGCGCTATGAGGTAAGCTGACCTGATTACAGAATAGTGCCTTTCTAGCTTTTCCTTCAGTTTTGGAAAACTCCCACAAGAGTTGTAATTTTGATTTCACTTCTTCACTGAAGAGGCCATATCTGACAGGTAGATGTTAATTATTATTCCTTGTATCTTGATAATGTTAAAAGTCTCCAACAAGATCAACAACAGCCACTGTATGCTCATATACTTACAATCATGTTTGTCCCAGACTAGCTACAACTGTCAAAGTAAACTGTGTGAAAGGACATGATGTACAAGCAGAAAAAAATATTGAGAGTTTACAGTTGTCAGGTTATTCTCATGATTTTTGTCATTAAACTATTTCTATAACTATTCATATGTTAAAAGAACAAATTCACAAGAAATATAAATAAAAATTAAAGCTGTGTGGGAATTTCTGGTAGTTACCTGAGTTTCATACCTTATGCTTGTACTATGTTATCTTCCGAATCATCTGTGCCTGTCATGTATTTGACAATACATGTTTTGTCAAGTCAAACAGGCTTCCTTAGAAAGAAACAGATGATACTATCATTGCCCAAGTAGGATTCCTTGTTTTTATTGCTGAGGTAGTCAAAGCTCTGTCAGGATCTTACAAAATAGAGTTCACACGATGTTTTTCAGAAATTAGCTTTAGCTTGTTTATATGAGTAAATGCATTTGCAAATAAAGACATAAAGGCAAGTTGGTTTGCTTTTGAGAAATCTCAGGATTGTTTTAATGACAACTGCGTCAATGCAATCCAGTAGATTTGAAAAGGAAAACTGTAATTACTGGATTACATGGTGCTATAATATTCAATATTATGGTAATGAGGGATGTATTAAAGATGCTATTGGATTGAGGAACCCTGCCTTCTAGACTCTACTTCACAGAGACTTTAATTGGGTATTTAGCAGAAGGCAGTTGGATACATATTAGAGTACTCAGGGAAGTAGTCTGACAACATTTTGTCTAATCTTTTCTGCTTCCATACCCAAAGAAGTAGATGTGAGTCTTGCCCTCTACTTCTGAACTGCATAGATGGAAAAAATATGAGAAAAAACAGTTGTCATTTTGGTGTGACCAAATATAAATTGCGTGACTGTAATATAAATTGTTTTGATCTGTCAGTGTTTTAAAAACTGTTCTTCAAGCAGGACAAATGTGGTGATAACTTTTTCAGTCACTCCTTAGACAACACTGATTTCTCTCTTGGATAGCTGAAGATGGCGAGCAGCAGAAGGAACATGTTAGCTGGAAGTCTCTAGTGAGGGCACCACTCCACTTTTTTCTTTCAAAACTTTATTGGTTTAAAGGATATTTCCATAGTCATTGGCCTGTTCAGAATATTTGCTGTTCACACATGCACCCTGATTTTCCCATAGTTGATATGGGCAGTGTATTCAGTTCTACACAGCCTCCACAGACACAGATATGATAACCATGCTTTGTAGCAGTGGTGGGCATGCATGCTGTGATGTGGTCTGCCAGCAGCCCCTTGGGGGTGGGCCTTTTGCAGCAGTCACTTTTGGTGGGATACCAGCTGGCACATTTCTTTTTATTATTGTTAGAAAAACAAGGTCAAGTACAGTTGAAGCAGGCAGTTATTTGGTTTGTGGTGGTCTTTAGCTCCATGGAAAGTTCATTCTGCAGATTCAGAGCTCTAAAATGCTCTAACTTCTGCCCAAAACGTCTTACCATAGTGATTTCTATATCCCAGAGAACTGTGGCTGAAAGCAATGAAGCTGATCGTACTCTTCACTCTACAAACTTCTGTGGCCATGAAGGTTCTCAAAGTGCCTCAGCTATGCTTGAGATGTCATGGATGGCCAGGGCAGAGAGTAGGGGACAGGTCAGATTCATTCATAGCAACCTGTGTTCTCTTATGTAATGTCTGGAGCTTGGTATCGTGACATGAGGGGTGAAGAAGATCACCTCCCAAGTCCCCATCATGGGGGGTGTTGGGTGGAGATTTCTCAATAGGGAGGGAGTGTGGCGAACACTGAGGGCAGAAGCTGCTCTGTGTGATTATTGTCAGTTGAGAGTTGAGACATTACCAGATTACAGACTGATTTATCCAATAGTGAGCTTGTGCCATTGCTTTTACCATTGGCTGCACAGTTGCTACAAACTTCAAAAACAAAAAGGTTTTCCCCCATTTATCAGAGACTTCTCTTTTAGTGCAAGTCAGCCCCAGATGCCTGTTCTCATACACACAGAGGCTGCTGATTACAGCTAAGGTCAATAGGCATTTTGATATTGATTTTAGTAAGCGTACGTTTGAGTACCCTTTGCATATGCTATTGTGCTTTTTCTTCATCAAGGCTTGAACACAATGCTTGCTGGGTTTGAAAAAAGTGTGTTAATTATGTGAAACACTGAGCCCAGCTCAAACATCAAAAGGGCTTGTAAGTGCTCACCTTCCCACTGGAGGTTTGCGTGATGAGCACAGTGATCTGTGCCATGCTATGGATGACCATGTTCTTTGTCCTTAACTTCTGCTGGTTTGCATATATGCGATAGATCTGAAATAATTACAATTCTCATGACAGTTCCACACATTTGTAATTGCAAAATTCATGCTTCAGTTAAAAAAATTTAATTCATACTAGAGATGTTTTCATTAGAACGTTTTGAACTTCAAGGAGAGGGAATGGAAAGAAGCATGGATTAGAGGTGGCAAAAGTAGAAGGAAAAGAAAGGACTTCTATGTCTTTGTTTTCCAGCAGAAGACAATTCATTGTTATTTATTAGAAGAACTAATAACAGATTTTAAATGAATTATCACAATCTTGACAATAGCAGTATTCGCCAAGTGAAGGGGTAGTCCCCATTTCTACCAAATTTAAGCCTACTGGCAGTAGTTAGTACATTTCTCACCTACCTGTTGTGAAAATTCTGGGCACAAGCCTTTTTGCTCTGTGTTTCCTAGGGGGTTTGAAGAATCACTGAAATAAGCAGTTAACAGAAGTGACTCCAAAGTGATGCTGAGGTGTGGAAAAATCTCAAGTCTCCTCTTGATCTCATGTTTGAGCCCATTCTCCTGAGGGAAAGTTCAGAGGGAGACTGAGATGAAGGGATTATGTCTCTTTAGAAAATACAACCTGCTGAAAATACTGCTCTGCATTGTTGACACTCTTTTAAGCACTAGCAGGGGGCAATGATTTGGATCCATTTGGTTCTCTTTAAATTAAATTATTGGTAGGATTGTGCTAGCATTAGCTGGTGAATTCTTCTAAGCAACATCAACTGGTGGCAATGACAGCATTCCAGAAGGCTTATTTAAAGTATAGAGTGCATTGTGTAATTCTTTTTATTTGTCTGTTGCACAATCTATTTGCTGATACTTGTTTCTTTCCCTCCCTCTCTCTCCCCCCTAGGCTATCAAACAAAGCTGCCCAACCTTACGCTCATCCATCAACCTTGAGTTATTAAAAGAATAACTGCAGAACATTTACAAGTGGATGGGATGGAGTGCTGGCTGCTTTTCAAGAACACAGAGTGAGTGCTACAAAAACTTTGCAAGATGGCAAATTTTCTCATGCTTCCTGTTCTTGCATTGCTAGGACCTGCTAATAGGAATGGTTTCTTGAATTTAAGGTAACTGATCTAGGTTGATGCCAAAACTGTTAATCATATCTAGTACCAGATGATAATTTTATCTGAGTAAAATATTTTGGTTTCTTTTTTTTTTTTGGTTACTATTTCTTACGAAGTCTTTAGGATAGATTGGAGGGAAGGAGGGGATCAGAATAAGTGCAGACATCTGAGGGTTAGTGTTATATAACTTTCTCAAGGATAAACTTAAAAAAAATCAATGCATGAAAAAAAAGGTGAAGAGATGTTTTAAGTGTCTCAGACCAGAAATGTAACAAAATGAAGGTAAAATGGATCATACTAAGGGACTTTTTGTCACCGATTAAAAGACAGAAGTTGTGATGGGATGAAGTTGCCATGTAATAATCTAAGAATCTGATCAGCAATTTAGGGTGTGCACATAGACGTCTAAACTGGTGCAGTACAATTTACTCCCACTGCTTGAGGAGCTGGGAAATACTGTGCAGAGGCTCCATGCAAGCCAGCACTGAACCAGACGCGATGTAGCCCTGAACACTGTGCCAGCTGAACACAAGTATTCAGCCTTTCAGTCCCTCTTGGCATATCTGCACAGTACTTTACTGTGCTGTGTGGACTTGCCAAATCAGCTCAGTGCTAGCCTGGGAATCTCTGCATCATGTTCTCTGCAATGTAAATGTACCCTTGGAAATAAAGCTAATCTGTTTGACTTCTAGAGGGGTAGGAGAATGCTTCCTGGCTAGCCAGCATTGCTCTAATTAAGTGTAACTGTGGGAAGAACAAAACATGTGAGTCTGTATAGTGACTTTCCAGACAATAATATCCCAGCAGGCACTGAAAAGCTGATCCCTTTGAGCATCCTATATTCTGTTCAGTAAAAAGCTTCAGGCTCTACTTTGCTGGTTTAGAGGCTTGCAATTCCAGAGATCAGCAGACAGTTAAGAACTTGTTCCCAAGAAGAGGCAGTCAGCTGTCAGAAGCTGCCACTGGATGAGGTGGGGAAAGGCTCTGGAGTCCAGAAAAGCAGCCACCACAGTCAGCTTTCGTGGGAGGCACACAGACAAGCTCATACAGATAGGTCTTTTGTTGTGGGTCCATTTTCTTTGCCTTGCCTTTGTTCTAAGCAGATCAGGCTCAGCTTTAGCAAGGCTGTTTGGTGGTGGACACCGCTCTACTCCTGGAGGCAGAAGAACTGAAGATGAGTCAGGACCATGAAGTCATCCTGGCTGACCACAGGGAACTGGAGCCTGGGAGAATCATGGGGCTCTGCAGCAGGACACATGTAAGCTGGGGACCTGGCACCAGCAGAAGGGGCATCTGAGAGATCAGGAATGTAATTTACACAATTATAATGACAAAGTTTATAGGCTTGGATTTTGAAATTCTTGGGGTTTGTGGCAGTTTAGAAATTTCCCACAAAGTTCTGTTTATAGTTCCTGGTAAATTTGGCATGTCAGAGGGCATTTAATATCAGGAAAAGTAGCATAGTTACACTACTAAAATATGACTAATTTTCAGTAGCTCCCACACTGTCTGTGTGTTGTCCACTCAATAACAACACTGCTTGGTGACTCCACCCTGCATGCACAGCAATTAGATGGCTTTTCATACAATCATAGAATAGTTAGGGTTGGAAAGGACCTTAAGATCATCTAGTTCCAACCCCCTGCTATGGGCAGGGACACCTCACATTAAACCATGCTACCCAAGGCTTTGTCCAACCTGGCCTTGAGCACTACCAGGGATGGAGCATTCACAACCTCCCTGGGCAACCCATTCCAGTGCCTCACCACCCTAACAGGAAAGAATTTACCACTCTTCATGTTGTGAAGGTCCTCAGCAGCGGCAGCACAGAGAGTAATGTTAGGGAGCATTTACCAAAGTTGGTTGTGAAGAAATGCCATGAATTGAGCTACAGATACATGAAACACAGAGGGTAAATTCCTGTGATAGCCTCTACACAGGAGGGAAGCTGAATGAAAACTGATTCCTCCCCTTCTAGCTGTCCTCTTCTCCCTTTTGTCAGTTCATTTCATATCCTCCCTCTGACTTTTCTTCCTAGTGCATGTTGCTGTGATGTACACCACACCTGATACTAGCCAGTCTTAGCACCCTCTTGCCTTAACATCTGGCTCTCCTTGCCTTCTCACACTCAATGACTTGTATTTTCACCCAGAGACCCTAGCTCATTAATTAGGCTTCTCTGCTTCCCCTCCCGCCTGATGTGGCCTTCAACTCTGGCTCAACACTTTTAACAAAATCCCTGGTTATCAACCTGATATTCATCAAGCACATTTCTCTGCCTCTTGTTTAAGTCTCTTTCAGCACTGTCCTTATCCTTTGCTTTATTATTTGATTCTTCCATTACTCCCAGGCCATGAATTCCCTCAAAGCCTTCTTTGCTCTTGATCTACCTCTTCAATGCTTCTCTCTGAGCTTCTGTGTTGCACTTGGAATCCTGAGTGCTCACTATAACCCTGATCATGATCTGAGGAACAATGTTGCCACATGAAGAAGCCCTGAACTTTTGTAGGAGTTCACCCTGGTTTTAGGGACAATTTTCACTCTCCTGCTGGCACATCTGTTTCAGAGAAAAATCAAGTACCAGTTGTCTACTTTCAAATCTCCTACATGTTATTTCAGTTCTATCCCTAAGCAAATATTCCTGCCTTTTCCCTTAAAATACTTAGCAAGTACACCTACTACATTGATTCTTCTGCTCACTCTTTGATTCCTTGGGCAAAAAATCTGCCCAAGCAGCCTAAGAAAAATTCCTCACCCCCTACCTCCCTATTAACCCCCCATAGATTAGCACCAACCCAGGGACCAGCTTCTTAGATCTCACTTCTTTGCACTCTGTTGAAGTTTAAAAACTGCTCTCTAACAAACTACTCCTTGTGCTTCCTCTTTTGTCACCATTGTCTCAAAAGCTGTCCCTAGAAAGGCATAGAGGCTTGTTCTTTTCAGGACAAGCTGCGCCAGGCCAGAAGAGTGCAGCACATTTTGTTTCAACCTTTGAAATTCTTAGTATATCAAAAGAAACATAGAATAATTGGAAAAATCCTTTAAGATCATCAAGTCCACCTGTTACCTTAGGTTAATAACGATCTTATACTGATGCTATTTTCTGTTCGTTTGTATTTCTGCTCTCCCCATAGTTTTTCCCATCTTCTCCTTCCCTATGAAGTCCAAAGACATTACCAGTTTGCCAAGAGCTGTGGTGGAGGCTAATCTGGGTCATGCAACTTTCACTCATGTATCTAGGCCATCCAGTCCTGATTTATTTTAGGTAATGAGTTTAAGATAAATCTCCAAGCCATTAAAAAGACGGTATCAGTTACTGCTGTGTTGTTTTCTCTGTGAAAAATTCCTAGGAGCATTGATTTCCAGGCTGATAGTTGTTGTTGGTCTGTTTTAATATTGTCTCATAGACTAGAGCATTCACTTTCCATGACAAACCAGGAACGGTTGCAAGAATTTCCTACAGAGGAACCATTCATATAAAATACTTGCATCAGGCATCCGTAAGAAATTAAAAATCCTGTTGTATGATGCTGAAAAACTTCAACAACCTTCTGCTGAAAGTTGTTTAGAAGAAAACGAAGTTTTAATCCTCTTTCTCCCCCCCCTCACCCCCACCCCACTCCCCAGTTTTTAAGGTGAATTTAATTGTGTTAGAAGGAACAAAATGAGAACATGATGAGAGAATGACCCAGTGCTTTTTCTGAGAGTGCAAAACCCGTCTTGCTGTACATGGTTGGTGGGCACAATCCATCCTCAAAGAACTGCTTTCTACAGGTCACCATCACAGCTCTAAGCTCACAGTGACTTACCATCACTATCAAACTAAGTGCATTAGAGCCACGGAACATTTGAATGTAAAAACATAAATCTCGATTTACCATCATCAGTCTCCAGAAGTGCCTGGCATTGGCAGAACAGCTCTTTTAAAACTGTGGACCAGCTGCTTTGCTAGTTTAAATCAGCATGGGACATTGTGAGGTGGGTAAACACTGGTACTACTTAAAGGTTGTTTTAAAGAGATCAGTGAGTAACTAATGTTTAACACACTCACTGGAAGTGAATAAAACAAGAATCTGGTTTGCAGAAAAAAATGTAAATTATACAGGGGAAAAAAAAAAATAAATTAGTGGCTAAGCACCAGTCAGGTTATGTTCCTCCACTTGGAGGTTTGTAAGAACAGATTAAACCAACGTCTGTCACATGTGGATGGATTCAGCTATGGTGGAGGGACTGAACTGGATGTGCTCTGGAGCTCTCTTCAGTGATTGCACTGCACAAAGAAATGGACTTCATTACTGAAACTAATTACTAATTAGTAATCATTACTAATGAGATTAGCAAAACACCTTTGGCTCCTTGCTTCCTGCTCAAGACAGGCCAGAAGATTTGCAAATCGGTTCAGTCCTATGTGTCAACATCCATGTTATTCAGCCAAAGTTTCTTAGCCTGCACTTGATTTCTGAGCACATGCAGGAGAGAAGACAGGCAGTGCACTTAAATCATTCTAGTAAATTCACTAGCAAATGTTAAATCATTCCAGTAAAATTTTAATGTTCCTTTTCCTGCTCAAATGAGCTGTAACAGCTATTTAAATTTTAGTTAACTATACTGTGTATCTAGTTATTACTGTATAACTATATAAAATATAGTTATAAAACTGTATACTGTAGTTACCTATTAAGTAGTTATAACAGCTGTGTGGTTTTTTTTTCAGAAGGTGTTTTAGAGACTTCAAGCAATGGAAAAGCTCCATTTGCGTCAATCGAAAATGTATCAGAATTAAAGTGAGAATATTAGTGTATTTTGACATAAATTAGTTTCAAGTGTAAGTGGTGGGCAGAGCAGAGATGTAACAGTATCATGTAACTAGAATTCACAGCGTACACTCTTCCAGCGGATTTTGCTAAGCTATAGTAAAAAAAGATACTCTTCCATCTTAGTCTGACATTTGTTCTAAGAGGTTATGAGTATCTCAGTAGTGTATGAGGCAGATTTTAACGGCTCTTCTATCAGATAGATAGTCTCTCTTCTGTGGGGTTCTGTGATGGCTTGCCCAGTCTCCTGCTTTGTGTACAGTTTGAGGATCGATATGAGAAGAGGGACAGGACAACTGTACTTTGAGCAAAATATTGCAGTTTCTTCAGATCCCTGTGTTGTTCATGCCACCTGAGTGGAATTGTTTTGAGGCAGGAAAATGCTTTACCATGTGGTGCAGTTAGGGCTGAGATGTAGCTTGCATAAGGGTGTTTCTCAAATTACTCCTGCGGGATGGGTTGTGCAGGCACCTGCAGCCTCAGGGTAGTTTTCAAGACTAATCCCCATGGCCTGACACTGGACAGATGGGGAGACTACATTCTTTGTGCACAAGGGAAAGAGTAGGCCAGGTCCCTTGTGAGGCCTAGAGGGAAGCCTCCCACTAATCCACTAGTGATCAAGGCCAGGTATGAGTACCCACACATATTAAACCAACGTGTCTGCATGCCGTGTAAAAGCCAGAGGAAGTCCAATGAGTGGATAATAGCACCCATCATAAGCACCCAGAAAATATAATGTACATTCCTGGTTTCATAGGAAGGCACTTGAGCCTGTGTTATCAGAGGTTTTCAAAAGGATCCCATTGAAAGATGACCCTGACTTTTTTGTGCTAGATGGTTATACCACCAACTGTGCAATGTAAATTGCCAGGCCAGTTAACATTCAGTTACCTGCTGGTGTCATTCTACTGGATGGCAGAGTTAGCTGGGGACCAGCTGCACTTACTGGTTTAGAAGGAATGTCACTCAGGTGCAGCTCTCCTGTTTGCAGCACCAGCTCCAGCCTGGCAGCAGGTTCACTGCAGTTTTGTTGTGGAGTCTGAGGATGAAATCGAGCAGCACAGCTAAACTGAGCTCAGCAGCTTTAAATGGGACAGCTTCATTCCTCCCTCCTTCTTCCTCCCTCACTCTCCCCATCTTGTCTACCCTCTTGTTTTCCACCCTGATACTAGTAAAGCCTTTACCTAAAGGAGCCATGCTGGACTCCAGCTGTGTACCTGCAGAACCACCTCAGGTCCCTCTGCTGCTTTCCCAGTACCAGAACTTCAGATCAGGAATACTCTGGCATTGCGGGCATTAAGCCTCAGATAGTAAATCCAACCAGATTGCTGAGCACCGAAGAGAAGAGCATGCTTCAGAAAAACTTGCCTTGCTCTTTAGTGAGATAAGTAGGTCGCTACCTCTGTCCATGTGCCAGTGTTGTTAGTGCTGTGTTGTCTCTGGATAACACTATCTATGTCCCTCTGCCACCAGCTTCAGTACCTGTATTATACTGTTCCTGCCATTGTCTGGGGTGTTCCAGCCCTTCTGTTTCATCCAGCAACTTCTTTGAATTGTACCAGCTTTCTTCAATGCATACTGTGCCACTCAAAGCAGGACAAATCAGTTTTTACTCTGTCCTTGTAACTTCTAGTTGGAGTCTGACAGGTTAGAGTACAGTAGATTGTCATGTCCTGGCCTTCAATAGTAAAGGATAACTATTCATGGTACCTCATCATTGAAAAAAGAACAGGAGAGAAGCACATGGAGATTAAGGGTATTTTTAAAAATAGGATACTGAAAGAGGAAACTGTGAAATAGGAGCCTGGCCATGAGAAAAGACTGCAGCTGATTTTCAATTAAATGATTGTTTTTCTGAAATTTTATTTTTTTCAAGTCAAAATATTTCCAAAGCCGTATCAATTCTGCCAAGAAGAGTGACAAAGTAATTGACAAGTATATTATGCTCTGTGACAAGATGATTAGGTAATCTCTTAGACTAATATCCTGACTCATTCCCTGCTTTGTTGTAATACAAGTGTCCAAGGATGGCAGGATTTGTGAATGAGCAGCATAAAAGAAACTTGAATAGGTGATACTGGAAGACCAGTGTTCTACTGCCAATCCACATGTGCTTTCCAAAGTGAAAAGCAAGAGGCTTAGTCTGTAAATTGCTGTCTCAGTACACTTTTCACAGAAGAGTTATTTGAAAGGCATTATTTTCATTTCTGAAGAGCAAAAGCAAAGGTCAGATTTCAGTACTTATACATGGGCACAAACAAGTTAGGTGGCACTTTTGGTCCATGCTAGTCTTGTCATGGGATTGCAGTAATGCTTCATTGGAACAAGTCTGGAGACAGTAAAAAAGTAAGTGATAGCACATGGTGTGTATGGGAGAAGGCAAAGGCTAAGCTAAGGTAGAGAAAGTGGGGTCAGAAGCTGGTGGACTTATAGAATCATAGAATAGTTAGGGTTGGAAAGGACGTTAAGATCATTTAGTTCCAACCCCCTGCCATGGGCAGGGACACCTCATGCTAAATCATCTCACCCAAGGCTTTGTTCAACCTGGTCTTGAACACCGCCAGGGATGGAGCATTCACAACTTCCCTGGGCAACCCATTCCAGTGCCTCACCACCCTAACAGGAAAGAATTTCCTCCTTATACCCAGTCTAAACTTCCCCTGTTTAAGTTTTAACCCGTTACCCCTTGTCCTGTCACTACAGTCCCTAATGAAGAGTCTCTCCCCAGCATCCCTGTAGGCCCCCTTCAGATACTGGAAAGCTGCTATGAGGTCTCCACACAGCCTTCTCTTCTCCATGCTGAACAGCCCCAACCTTCTCAGCCTGTCTTCATATGGGAGGTGCTCCAGCCCCCTGATCATCCTCGTGGCCCTTCTCTGGACTTGTTCCAACAGTTCCATGTCCTTTTTATGTTGAGGACTTAAGATGGTGACTTAGAGGAGGATAGGGTTTTGCTCAGTCTAGACCTGAAGTTATTTCTATTAGTTTGAGAGATCTGTTAGCTCCTTGGAGTCACTCTGAAGCAGTCTATGGATCTTGTGGACTACTTTAGCAGCTGGGGTGCCAGGACTGCCTCTGGCCACACAACCACAGAGGGCCTGGGAAGTACCAGTCCTGCCTCATACATGCAGATCAGCTCTGCTGGGGAACTGTATGGAGAGAAAATGCCAGCTGTAAAAGCTGCATGGACAGCCTGGGCTGAAGGGCACCATGGCAGGAGAGAGGGTTTAGCAGGAGAGAGAAGACTGTGGCATGGTGCCCTAAATGTGTTTCAAGCAGAGCACAGGATGTGGGCACAAAAGCCTCAAGAGGCTGTAGGTGTGCAGGCTGGCTGTGTGTGCCACAGGGCCTGAGGGTCAGAAAGGCACTTTGTGTGGGCACCTGTCTCTGGGGCAGTGATCCAAGAAGGCCCTGTGCAGCTGCTCCTGAAGCTCCAGGCTGCCTGTGCTCACAGGGAGGTCCTGGCATGCCCTGGTGAACTCACGCATAAGCCTCACTGCTCAGCCAGCAGTGCGCAGCCTGCGTGGCTCCGTGTCTGGGTGCCAAGTAGGGCTGGATGCAGGAAGCTGCAGCTCCCCGCCCCGCTCCCTGGAGACCTGTCTCACTGCCTGTTCCCAGAGCACACCTAACACCTACAGGCAGCGTTCAGCTGCCCATGGAGCTCAGCAGGACTGAGCTCCTTGAAAACATGACTCAGATATGATGGAGGAGGCAATGGGGATGGCACTACTGTGTGGGGTTTTTAGTTAATGGCGTGGTGGGTAGGGTGCCTGCCAAGGGAAACCTCAATATCACATCTTCCTCAGCCTGTAGAAGCTCAAACATACATTTCCCAAGCAGCCTAATAAGCAGGCCAGCTGTGGGAGGGGAAGAAACTCTGTTGTTGAAGCTGGGTCTTGGCAGAATAAATTATACATGACTCAAAGGTCCATGAAGGGAGCATCCAGGGGACTGCAGCCTGCAGGGGCTACAGCAGAGCTAGGAAGGGAATAAACTTGGCACATCCCCGTCTCAATGGCTGTTTCTCCATCTGAGACCCATGCAAAAGACACTCCAGCACCAGATGTGAAGATTGCCTTTCTTAGAAGGAGACATTTCACCACAGTGCTGGGCTCCTTCATGTCCCTCAACCTTACTTCAGAATTGTTATTTCTTGGTGGCTTCAATATTTTCAATATGTTTGAACCTGCTCAGATTAAGGATGGCTCTAAGGACAGCTATTGCTTGGGCAAGTGCTCTAGCCAGCAGGATATCACACAGGACTTGGGTAGTGGCATCACCACTGTCCTGAGTTTTAAAAGAAACTGCATTTTGAGGAAATGGTTACAGGACTTTTCTTCAGGAGAGACTTTCCAGGAGAGATTTTCCAAGTCCTTCTCTGCAGGGCTGCTCTGAATCTCTTCTCTGCCCAACCTGTAGCTGTGCCTGGGATTGCTCTGACCCAGGTGGAGGACCTTGCACTTGGCATGGTTAAACCTCATGAGGCTGGCATCAGCCCACCTCACAAGTGTGTTGAGGTCCCTCTGGATGGCATTCCTTCCCTCCAGCGTATCAACTGAACCACACAGCTTGGTGTCATCGGCAAACTTGCTGAGGGCACACTCAATCCCACTGTCCATGTCAGTGACAAAGATGTTGAACAAGACCGGTCCCAACACTGAACCCTGAGGGACACCACTCGTTACTGGTCTCCAGCTGGACATTGAGCTATTGACCACAACACTGTGTGCCTCCATCCAGCCAGTTCTTTATCCACCGAGTGGTCCATCCATCAAATTGGTGTCTCCAATTTAGAGACAAGGATTTCGTGTGGGACAGGGTTGAATGCTTTGCACAAGTCCATGTAGATGACATCAACTGCTCTACCCCTGTCCATCAGTTCTGTAGCCCCATCATAGAAGGCCACCAAATTGGTCAGGCAGGATTTCCCCTTAGTGAAGCCATGCTGGCTGTCACCAAGCACCTTGTTGATTTTCGTGTGCCTTAGCATGCCTTCCAGGAGAATCTGCTCCAAGGTTTTGCCAGGCACAGAGGTGAGACTGACTGGTCTGTAATTCCCCGGGTCATCCATTTTCCCCTTCTTGAAAATGGGGGTTATATTTCCCTTTTTCCAGTCGTCGGGAACTTCACCTGACTGCCTTGGCTTTTCAAATATGATGGACAAATATGATGAATCAGCCACACTGTGAACATTTTTGGCTTTGCATCTAGCCAGAATTTTCTTGGATACATCTTGTGATAATTGCCGTTGTCCTTTCACTGTGCACCTCTGAGGAAAGCCTGGCACTGTCCTACCTTAGGCAGCTGATGGCAGGAATTAGGTGCCCTGTTGCCAGGGTTTGGCACTGGCGCAGCTCCCTGCTCAGCACTGCCGTTCAGAGGTGCCTAATCCTCCCTGCACACTAGTTTAGCAGCTAGCATGGCAGCCTGCAGATGGTCTGGGGGGGCAACCCTACAACTGTGTGTTGGATTCGCTTTGTGGTGAGCTAACTATATCATATCACGATGAATTTTCACTCTTGGTGTCTGTTCCCTTGCAGTTTCACCAATTCCCATTTAAATCTGCAACATTGCCTGAGTAAAGAACCATACAGAGTGGCCAGCTAGTATTTTTTGTTGAAGAAAGAGATGCTTTAAAGCAGGTAGTGTTGAACAATTACAAATACTATTCTACACCACAAATGTTTCCAAATATAAGCAGATACTCAGGAAAGAATGTACAGGAAAAGAGAATCTGTTTATTGTGTTGTCACCTTATATAGCTAAACCATTTACTGCTTTGTTTGCACTGAGCTACAGGTCATTTGTACGTAGCAGCTGTACACCAGCTGTGTGTGTAGTTGCCTCTATAAAAATTACGGGGGAACACACATGCTGCAATGTGGAAAAGAAGGTCCTCCTATTGAGCAAAGGTGCAAAAGATGTGCTGGACATTGTCCCTCTATGACCCATGCAGAGACACTCATCAAATGTGGTGTAAATGGGACTAGTCAGTTCCATTTCCTCTAATTGGGTTACCTGTTTATTTGGTAAAAGGATTATGGTTCAGGAGTCCCTGAGCTCGCTCCATGTAGGGCTGGAGTAGGTCCAGAGAGGTGCTGACTGAGCCTGAGCAAATGAGCCCCAGTGAACTCATGTCTGCTCTTTGTGTGTACAAAAGTGGTGTTATGCAGGGGCATCTTAGGTCTGTCAAGGGCTGACTACTAACCAGGACTTGCTGTGTTAGGATGCCTCAGCCCCTGCCCCTGGGCTGGGGAAACCTGCAGCCATTTGGCTGTCTTGGACCTGTCAGCTCATGCATTTACACACTGTTACTTTTGAGCTAAAATCCCTTTCCGTTAAACTTCAGTTAAATTTAATCCTTTTCCATTAAACTTCCTATTTAAAATAATTCATGATTATCCATCCTTGTGGAGCTCCAAACAGAAGCTGCTATATCTCACATCTCTGCTACTGAAGTTTTCCAGCTGCCCCACATCTGTGCAGTGCCTCACCTACTGCAGAGTGCTCGACCAGACCTTCTCCTCCCCTTCACTGCAAGGTTAAAAGCCAGTTTCTCTGCCGGGTGAGGCTGCCAACACTCACTCCCAGATGATTATCGCTGGTTTCTGATACTTTGAAGAATAAGATGTATTTGGTGTGATATCAAAGTGAAAAATCACAAAGGCCCAGAGATTACCAGGAATGTAAAAACGACTGGGCCAAAAATCCCTTGTATACACATGGCTGAGAGTTACACGCTAGTGGTGAAAGCAAGACAATACAGTCTTCATGACAGCAAATCCACCAGTAACATAAAGTGCTTCTGCCTGTTTGTTTTTTTCCTCTCTCTTACATGGGTTAACTTGCTAATGTTTGCTTTAATTGTTTTCTACAGGATTTATCAACAGTGGATTAAAGACTAGATTATAGGGAATGCAGTATTGGTTTGCTTCTTGTGGTATCCAGTGCCTGCTCTATAGTTAAGATGTTTGCAAGACCAGGTCTAACTAACAATATTTACAAGCACTTAACAGCAATCTTTTCTTCAGACTTTCTGTCTCAGATGATTCAGCACTGAAAGATGCAGTCTCTAATACTGCATTTTTCTTCTTGAGCCAAAACTTTATAACTCCTCAAAGAAACCTTACCCCGTATTAATATAATATACAATTACAAATGCTCTTACCTCACATACTGTGCTGAATGCATTCATAATGTTAAATGTGGCGCTGTGAGCTGTTGCTTGGACCTGTGTGGTTCCCTAAAGACATCAACCCTGCTGTCAGAGACAGCGATGCCCTGGTAGAAGATCTGACAACAGAACCTACAATCCTCTTTTACTGCCATGCCCCTCCCAGCCCTGACGGCTTAAACTTGTGCTGATGAACCAGAAGCCTGTTGCCAACATTCTCAGGAGCCCCATAGGACTGGCTCAGCAGACTCATCTGCTGACCTGGAGAACCTCCTAGGAAAACTGTCTCAGGAAAATGAGAATAAAATATAGGATAACCAAATACCTTTTTGGCAATAAGAACAAAGCTATGCCTTCTTAGCTTCAGAGAATCAGTTTTTAATGTGGTATTTGCATGGGTTCTTCTGCCATTCTTGTCTAAATTAAACTGTCACCTGTGCAGCTTCCTGTACCAACACACAGTTGTTTTCTCAGGAAATATGTTGGTGCTGAATACAATTCAAATATCTGATTGAGAAAACAAAGTTCCTTAAAAAAGGAACTGGATGTACAAAGATACATGTTGTAAGGCCACATTCTTTCTAAGGGTAGCATCTGGGCTGCTGATGGCACACCAGGTTAAGAAAATAATCAGCGACATCTCCAAAGAATGTTCCCTTCTTCTGCATTTGTTTAATTCTTTGGGACCTACATGTAAATACAGAATTTAATTCTTTAGAAGACCAGATGAGCAATTTTATTTCTTTCACTTCGTCTTTCAGTTCACAAAGTTAGGGGGCCATGGCTTTGTTTTATACTTTGCTACAGGACAAGGAAAACTTTTCTGAGCATGATCTTTAAGTCACAGGATCGATTCCAAGTCATTTGTGTTGAAAGTTATAGTGAAACATCCCCAAATGCTTTTGCTGTGTACTGACCCCTGCTATTTTGAAGATTGTATACCTTGAGCCAAAGGGCTGGGGTGCCTGTTAAAGCAGTAATGTGTGCTCTTTTACCTGGGATTTATTAAAACCAGTGGCAAATTCTGGATATATTGTCAAGGGTTAATTTTGTATCTCCCTGGGGCCTCCTCCTAAGCATTTTTTCCCAGATCTGAATGATGATCTGACTACTATTAATGGCTCTGTAGCACCTTCTTCCTCCCTCCCCCCAACCCCCCAAACATTAAGAATGCTGCCAAGCTCTATTCTGCTTTCACTGAGTGCATTATTCCTCAGATTTCCTTAATGAGACACGTGGCATGTGCTGATGTACCTAGCCAGTGCCTTAGATTTCAGCCAGGAAATCTGCCCTGCTTTTGTCTCAGAGGCTTTTACATCCACTGCAGAGGTGTCGTAGCTGCTCAGGAGCAATTGCTGAGCTCCCATAAATTAAAGGCAGGTGTATTAAGGGAAATTGAAATGGATCCTGGTTTCCTCTAAACTTGAGTGGTGAAGGAGCTTCATATGCTGCTGAGCTACCCTTGGAGCAAGATGAAGAACTGCCAAGAGAAACCCAGGATAGAAAGCTGAGAGAGGAAACCACCAATGTTGTCCCAAGCTAAGCCATCATTGCTAATGAGTCACATGTGTTTAATGATGCTCATTTAAAAAAAATATGCTGGATGCTCAGAAGCAATAAGACTGAAAATTTATCATGCAAAAGTTCAGGAAAGAGAGTTACACTATTGCTCGTTCATGCTCAAGCTGGAACCACAGCTCCAGTTAGAAATGGATGAAGGGCGGGGTTTAATTGTTTTTTTTAAGACCCAAAAAACTGTTTAGGGTGTTTATCTTCTTTTTCAACTTGAGAAAAATTTTTGACACTCAAAATGTTAGTTTCTCTTTTAATTGCTTCCTTTTTTTTTTTTCCAGTAAGTACATGAAGGTAACTGCAGGCAGGTTAAGGTTTTTCTTTCCTTTCACAATAAGCAAATGATATATTTTTCTTTCATTCTTCTGTAACTTTTCTAAAATTAAAAATATAATTGTAAAAATGTAAGTGGCAGAAAGGGAAATGAAATTAAGAGGTGTTATTCTGCCGTTTCTCAGAGCTCCTCCTGTTCCTATAGTAATGCTTCCAAGGATGTGAAAGCTTTGAGAGGCTGCAGAATAACAAAGCAGGGTGAGAAGAGGGAGAAAGAAAAGGGGGGGGGGGGGGTGTGTGGAGGAAAAAACCCCAAACACACACACAAAAAAAAAACAACCAAGAAAAAGCTTCTTTTAGCACTAGTTTTCCTTCTGTCGTAGTCTAATGGACACTGAGGAAAGAACTTCCTCCTGACATTTGGAAAATCTGAAACAGAAAAACATCTCATCTGATTATTAAAAGCTTTTTCAAAACTATTGGTTTTGAAAGGAGACTTTGAGTAAAATTTTTATGAGCACAACTGAAAATTTATGGTCCTAATAATAAACATGGATCAGAATCATTCTTGTTCTGCTCATACTTATCCAAGTGTTTTAGAGTTAGAAACGTATATAATTATGCTAGAAGACACCGGTGCTTGTCTTAAGATATTTTCTGGATGTCATTGACAATGATGTGTAGTGCATTGGGCCCAAAATGTACTGTTTATATATTATTTGATTCCAACTGTTATGTACTGATATATATATATACAGTGATACACACATATACACACACACACATACAAATATATCTCCATACACATATCTGTGTATTTGTACATACGTTTGTGTATACATACGTATAAAAGATTTATGAACTAAATTAGAAATTAATGTCCAAAGCTACAACCTGTGAAAGAAAAACAGGTGTCAATCTTTATGTTCTTTTTCTGCCTTTCAGCTTCTTGCTGTGTGGTTCTAGGATGCAATCTAGGAGAAGTCAAGAACTTCAGAGATTTGAGAAGGTGAGGGCTTGAGTTTGCTTTGGGCTTTTTTTTTCCAGAATTTTGAAACAAAGTTCTGTGTTGACTTATTGAGATTTTCAGGGGGAAACTGTGAACTCTAAATACCATCTGAGTTATGCTGCTATAACAAGATATAGTGAGAAGCAGCTGCAGTATATGAAGTTGTATTTGGAACATCTCATGCACTTACATTTCCAAAAATGTCATATTAACCCAGTTCATACTTGCAGTCAGTGTGATTCCTTCCCCTTGCCTTCAGAGAACTTTGGATAGCTTAAAATATTCACTTTACTATGTAATTTGCATGCAACTGCAAACAAGGAAGGGAGGGAAAGAAACCCAAAACTTCAACATGTGGAGAAATAAAAGGAACAAATCCCAGTTGCAATCAAATGCCTATTTTCATCCTCACCTTTCCTCTTTTTTCTCACCTGGCTGGCACAGAAACAGCCTTGGAAATGGTGCAGTTTTGTTTCTGACTTTTGAAGCCAGTCTAATGTCCTCAGTCTTATGAGATAACATAATCTGTTTCATATATATCTGTACTTCCTGAAAAGTTTGTGGATTTGAATATGAAGGAGTCAAGAGCCTGAGAGAGCCTGGAATGTTAGAGTCAGGAGCCTCTTTCACAGTATTTGTGGTCTAACCTGAATGAAATGGATGGTACCAGAAGTTGCAGAGGAAAGCCTGCCACTAGGAATTCTAGGGAGAATTTGTGAATGGCGAAGTTTAATGCATACAAGACTGGAAAAGGCCTTTTGTTTTTGTGCATGCACTATGCTAGAAGTCATTTAGACATGCCTGTTATTTTAAGACTTCCTTCTGCTGTTCCTTTTGACCTCCCTGTACTTCTGCAGTTCAAAACAATCACACTCTTCTTCTAGTTGGTCCCTTCTGGCAGTGAGCAGGTATTTGCTCCTGAGGAGGAGGTACAACTGCTCCCTACAAGCAGCCCTGGCCTCACACGACCTGGAATGCCACAGGTCTTTGACAGGATTAGTACCACCACCACTCCCACAAACTGATTTAATATCAGCTGAGAAGCTTTTTCTTAAATAGTCCCAGTATTCTGGAAATCTTCACACTCAGCCTTTATCTCACAAAAAAAAGCCGAACACAAGAGTGGCCTCTGTAATGCCTGAAGTCAAGCCCTAAGGAATTTAGTACTTCCACCTGTGTGAGCCACTTCTGACCTTCTTGTGATGGGATAATGCTGATATACGGTGCCATTTTTTCACCCCTTTTGTGAAGCTGAGTTTTATAAGTACCTGGGATGATTCCCATTTGTCTATTGGGAGGAGTTCGATGAGAAAAAAGAAGAGTAGTTAGAAAAAGTAAGAATTAATTGCAATTATCTATGAAAAGGGAGCTCACATTTGGTTCTGCATGCAGTAGGATATCTGTTTTTAAGCAATAAAGAATAATGTTTCCAGAGATGATCAACAGCCTCAGGCAAAGTCCATTTTCCTTGGTCTTACCAAAGAAACACCGTCAACTATAACATTGTACCTGAGGTGAAGATTTTAAGGAAGGCACCAGTTAAGGCACTATTTTAAGGAAAGAAGAATAAATAAAATAGCCTTCTGAAAGCCTGGGGATGGTGACTGGACCTAAAATTCAATGAGGAGTTTGCATAACAAACAGCAGTGACCTTCTTATCAACAGCTGGGCTGCTGTATTGCATCAGCTGGGATTTCTCCATTTTATCAGGTGCAAGATACTGGGAATCATGACAGGACTGGATGCTATGGTTAAGTCTGGGTGACTTTTTTTAACTCACTGATTTAAAAGGTCTCTTTTCTTGCAGGTGATTGAATTCTCACCAGCAAAGGAAAGCAGAGAAGATGCATGATGTTTTGATGCCTCAAAGGCTGCAGTGTTACGAAGTTACCTCTTTGTCAAAGAGAGGTAGTCACTGGTTCTATGATGATTTGTCTAATTGTGAAAGGACTGAGAAAATGTAAGGAATGGGTCAAGACAGGAGAGGCAAGATTGCTCTATTTAAAATACTGTCCTCAATAAAGACATCCTCATTGCTCTATGTAGCTTTCTATGTGCATTAGGTTTGAATCTTTTCTACTGAAAGGTGTCAAATGAAGAAATGTTTCAACAGGAGAAAAATCTATCCTATTCTATGAATGTCTATGGGTCTGCATAAAGAAAAACCCAAGGGCAGAGTTGGTATAAAATGGTGAAAAACAGTGATGAAAAATCTGTTTTCCTGTTCAGTATTTTGAAGAAGTATTTATAAGAACAGATGGTGGGCAACAGCAGAACATGTTCACTTTTATCAAGACATTTGGCTGACAAGCACAGACTGAAATGCATTTCTTTCCTTCTCGACTTAATAATTTTAATTAGAGGCAAAAGGTGTGGCAATCTCATTGTCTGGAGGCGTATGTGCAATATTGTCTTGGTTGGGCAGGACCGGGTGGGAGAGAATATCACTGCCTCTAATGAAGGGTGGTGCATATCTGTGCAATCTCTATTTTTTTTTATTGTCTGGTAATCTAAAAAATGCAAATTCTGAATCTGCTATTGCACAATGTACATAGAGATACACTGAGGCTATGCTTTCAGTTAGTCAGAGAACAAAAACATGACTACAAAATGTGTGCAAGCAATACCACGCCACTGAAGAAGAAAGGCTTTGTAGAAATAGTGGGACATACATTTATTATCTTGAGGGGGAAATTTCAAAGCTACTTATGTAACTTAGCGGTGTCTGGAACTCCTTCACTATTTAAATACTTGAAAATCTCACCTATTAACTAGTCATTTTGAACTTCGTATACTCTCTCCCTAAGAACATCAAAGTGTTCTGGAAATAGTAATTAAGAATCATATGCTCTAACCAGGTTTAATGGTGTTTTTTTTTCATTTACCCTACTTATCTCTGGTCAAATTTAGTTTTTCGCAGAACTGATGATGTCTTTTGTCCTTTACTGGCTCACAAAGCCCCAACCCAGAGCTGCTTCTCCTGTTCTTGCACACCACAGTTGAGAGGTGAGGAACATACCAGTATTGGGCTGGTCCCGAATGGAAGCACTGAAATGAGATTCGTACCCTGAGCAGCTCTGGCATGACGTTCTTGCTGTGTGTTCCCTCACTTGTGTACGGGTTATGAAAATATTCAAAATGCCTTCATCTCACAAACTGGCATTTGTTAAGAGCTGTGCTTCTAAGATTTTCTGCAAGATGCTAAGCTGTTTTCATGCTTTGTCATCATAGTCCTCATGAAGGTGGCTGCCTGATATATCCACCACAAAGAAAGATCATAGTATTTATATAGGATAGTTTCTAACTGTATCCTTAACTGCATCCAAAGAAGCATAACCAAGGTCAAGGGAGGTGATTCTCCCACTCAGCTCTCATGAAACCTCCAGCTGCAGTGCTGTGTTCAGCTCTGCCCCCCCCCCCCCAGTACAAGAGGGACACGTTGGACCTGTTGGAGTGAGTCCAGATGGGGCGGGGGCACAAAAATGATCAGAGGGCTAGAGCACATCTCCTGTGAAGATAGGCTGAGAGAGTTGGGCTTGTTCACCCTGGAGAAGGGAAGGCTCGGGGGAGGCCTTAGAACAGCTTCCAGTACCTAAAGGGGCTACAAGAAATCTACAGAGGGACTGCTTACAAGGATATGTAGGACAAAGCTGAAAGAGGGTAGATTTAGATTAGGTATTAGGAAGAAATTCTTCACTATGAGGGTGGTGAGACACTTGATCAGATTGCCCAGAGGAGCTGTGGTTATTACTATTATTGCAGCATATGTGGACCCATCCCTGTCAGTGTTCAAGGCCAGGTTGTATGAGGCTTTTGAACTGCCGCTGACTTCAGGTCTTTGTTTCACATGTTCATAAAACTTTAAGCCAACAGAAGTATTGATTTTCAGAAGATTTTATTGAAGGTTTCCCCTTACTGACTGAAGTTCACTTCTTGAGAACTGTTTTAAGAAGCATTGTCAGTCTCCTGGCTGTAAAAAGGCAACATAGCTCTATCAGGCATTACTTTAGTGCCTTATAGTCACTCCTGTTTAGAAGAAAGTTCCATTCACTGTGTAAAGCTACTGATATGATGTCTCTTTATGACTAGAAACTTGCTTTTGCATCCCTTGTGAGTATAAATCTCTGGGATTTATAAGAAGTTGCAGCCTGCACTGAATTTTGCTGCTGTCCAGTGGGGACAAATCCTCAGCAGGGAGATGCAGGCAGGAAGGTTGCTGCTGCCTGTACCCTCCATCTTAGAGCAGCAGCTTGTGGGACAGAATATTTCCTGCACACTGTTTGAGTGGGAGAACTGAGGTTTTGTGCCCATGCACAGCCATCAACCTCACACAAGTTGCATCAGCCATTTATCAAGATTTATGTTCTAGTCCTTATGGTCTGCCAGGTAAATGGTATATGGTCTGTCTGATGCGTCACAATAAACCATGTGGTTTGTTACATAATATGTACTTTCAAACTTTAAGTACATTGTTAAATTTTGGCAGGGGGGACTGATCAACAGTCTGACTACCAGGTATGTCGAGTAGTGAAAACTAAATAAACTGATATCCATCACTTCCCCCTTCCATCGTAGACCTTTCAACTATCAGATACGTGACTGAACCTGGAGGAAGAGGCAGCCACATTTTCTCATGATGACAGTGCTTGAAGATCTGCAGTGAACCAGGGGAAGTAAAGAAGTCAAGGACAGCCTCTGAAAAAGGTATATGCACAATAGTCCTCATATCAATTTGTCTGCATTTACCAAACTATCAGAATGTGCTGGTTAACTGAGTTGTTAAGAGACCAATGATAACAGAAAACAAGCTGAAGACAGATCAGAAAGTTTAACAGCTAAAGCTGAGAATTTCAGCCTTATTTTACTTTGCTTGTTTTGGGGAGACACTGTCTGTAGGCACATACACTTGTCTTTGTTCAAAGTTTTTAGACATTAAGCACAACACCATCCTTAATCAATTCATGTTGTTTTTTTGATGCTAGATCAGCAAACCCTGGTGGTTTATAGCAGATGGGCATCTCATCCTCTGAGGAACTGTTACAGGTTAGTGGATGCAACTGCAGCATTAAACTAGGTGCAGAGGTGGGACTGAACTCTTTCTTAATGTGCTCTCCCATGGTCCATGTCCCTTTTGGGAGATACAGTACTGTACTGCTCTCCTCTGAGAATGGGGCTTTTACTTGTGGAGAAGTAATACGAAGCTTAATTCTCCCTTCCTCCAAATCTGTGCCCAAGGAGCACAGACTGGGTATTCTCTGATAAACTGCCACTGTTCTGGGGAGCCCCTAGTTATTAACAAACAAGGACGGATCTTTTGAACGATGTGTCTGTTGGTTATATTTGATTGGAAGGACAGGTCAACACTAAAACAATTTACGTTTCAATAAAATAATATTACTTCATATTTTAAAAGGTTTAGAGTGCATAGAGGCCATTTTTTTTTGGATGAGAAGCTGTTTTACAGACAGCATAGTCTGTGTTTCATAGTTCTATGTGCAGCTGCTTGTAAGACATCATAATACATAAAATAGTAATAGTAGATATTAGAGTAAATATCCAAAATCTAGGTAAGCAAATCCAGGTTCAAATACAATGCCTTGCACCTGATTGAGGAAGTGCTAATGACTGACTTTCTGGCCTATGTTAAGCAAGAGGACTGAGTAAAAGACCCCTAGATTCATGACTCCTGCCAAGAGCAAAGTTTTTGCACAACTTGTTTTCTATGCATTTTGAAGGCCTACTTCTGCAATAACTGCAAATAACTTCAGATTGCTCTTATAGGCAGATTGACACAGGTTTGAAGGTCTAATCTGAAACGGCACAGCTGGCACTACTCCACTGCCTTGAGAAGAGCTACTTTGGTTTACATGTGGTGAGATACTGGCTCTGAGCATCCAGTGTGGTTCACACTATTTGAGATGAAAATGTAGATTTTGCTGGCTTACAGGGTAGGAAGTGTGTTATCTCCTATAGGGTGTGTCTGATCAGTTATGTTTCATAGAAGTTGTGTACTGGTTTTGAAAAGGGAGATAAATGGTTTACTAGTAACAAACTTGTCTCACCCCATCTAATCACCTGGAGTAAAAGCTGTTGAAAACAAATTTACTCTTTCCTGTGTGGCAAAGTATCAACATCAAACCTTAACCTTTCCTGAGACTACAGCAGTCTTGTTATCACTTGTTTTTGTTGCTTCTCTTACTGATTGTGGCCAACTATCAGTAAATAAATATCTTCCTGACCATAAGGTGATTTATAGGTAAATCAGTCAGATTTTGCATAGCCTCCATCCCTGCCCTTCTGCCCTTAAATTGAGTAATATACCACACTGAAAATAGATCCACTAACTTCACCATTACGGATGTGGCAGATCATCACTGAATGCTTAGCTAATTCACATGCTGTTATATCAAAGGCAGGACATTACCTGTAAGTTTATTTTATCTAAGATGGAATTAACACAAATCAGCTGACTTTGTTTTAGGTGATATAAAAATACTGCAAGAATAAAAAGTAAAGCACCAAGTTTTTCCCATTTGCTCGCACGGGTGTAGGGATGACCTAGAATGTGTAGCACAATTCACATTTTGGGGGTGTAATTTCTGCACTTCGGTCATTTTGCTGTTGCCTGGGGCTGACTGGTGACATAGGTGATGGACCTGTCACGACACTGTCAGAGTGGCTGCCTAAAATGGACATGGAGCATGTCCTGCAAGCTGGTGGCTGTACCCTGGTGGGTTGGTGGGTTTCTCTGGGGGCTTTACTCCTTTCACGGCTGCGAAGGAAATACAAAGGCTCTCAAGTACCTTTTCTCCAGCCACCTGCTTGCCTTAGCGCTGGACTCTCAGAGTTGCTCTTTGAGGGTTCAGAGGTCCAGCAAGTGCAAGATATCTTTCCAGAGAACTTCCCAGGCCAACCCTGAGAACAAAGGCTTGAAACTGAGCTTCTTGTCTCCTTTCCACCCCATTTGTTCCTTCCAGACAGGCTGAAAAGAGGGCAAAGTCAGCAGAGGCTGGTGCTGATCAGGCAGTTTTGGAGGTAAAAAATTCCAGTATGACTGCATGCTGACAAGTATCAGATAAATTAATTGCCTGTGTCTTGACAATGAACCCTACATAATGCAACGAAGGAAGACTTGTGGCATGGGGAATGCTGTGCACTCAGCTGACATCATCTTGGAAGGTGTTCAGGAGCAGGATAACAATACGGTATTATTCCTTTAAGGAAAAGAAAAAGTAAAATTGTGAACCCTGCAAGAAGCCATCAGAGTAAAAACCTAGCAAAAACTATCTTAACACAGTGGCTGGGGATAGCAAAATGTTTAATTTCTCCTTTTATTACAGTTGACAGAATTACAGGGAAGAATAGGGTTGATGCATGGATGCAGCCAATGAGCTATGCCTCTTTGAAAAACTGGGCTAGTATGTTCTGACTTTGAGAGGCTCTGTCTTGCTCATGCTCTTTCCTTCTAACACACCCAGTACTGATTGTTGGAAATTCCCGTTCACTGCTCAGTCTCTCTGGTTTCTCATTTTTTCTTGTACAATTACTGTTTATACTCTAGTGAGCTGTAACTATCAAGTCAGAGCACAAACTGTTGGTTGTATACATGTAGAGGTGCTGAACAGGGACAAACCAGGAGGATGCTTCAATTCCACATAACTAATTTGCATATAACCATGCAACACAGACTGCATGTGCAACTTCTACAGCAGAAATAGTTTGCTCTCCTCATATTATGTTTTAAATGCAGCTTTTCTTCTGTCATCATCTCATGATAATCGTGACTTGGAAAAAGAGCATGCATAGAGCAGGACAGCTCACTGGGAGCTCAGGGAGGAGAACACTATGAAATTGGATTAAACTGGCTCTGAAGAATGAACAGTGGGAAACTGGCAGCTAATTTTTGGTGACTGGCATAGCATTACACTCCCACAGCACCTAAGCATGCGTGTTACCAAAATGATTCAATAGGCAAAAGCTGAGGTGATATACAAAGCATAGAGCAGACTTTCCACATACAATTTATTTAATTCCATTAACTGATTTAATGGTCATTTGTCAGAGGGAAGTCTATTTGCTAAAACAACCTAGGTAAATATGATTGATTGTCCTTTTCAGCTTCTGCAATTGCATTATTTAATGCTGTCATTTCAGAAATGGATTTCAGATATCAGAAGGGATAGAAGGAATATGGGAAAGAAGTGACCGTTTGACTAACCTTTAAATCATTGACTAAGCAATTAGAACATTTGGGACTTAAGAAACTAAGGAAACACTTGTTATATAAAAACTCCTCATGTGATGTAAATTCCCTTATGCCAGCTGCTATTTAGCATCCTTATTATTAAGTGATATATGAATGGCAATGTGAAGTCATATAAGGAGTGTATCCTGGGTTTTTTACACTCAACTATATAATGTATATATGCATTCTGCATGCTCAAAACATTAATTAAATTATATTAAGTAAACTCTATATTTTGGGAGGGAGAATTTAACTTGACTAAAGCATAATAACCATTAAGTTAATTCACTGGAATTTAGAAAATGCTCCTATCGTACAACTCTGTTGCTAGTACCCAAAAAGGAATTGTAAATTACATTATGGTAAGTTGGTGGCAAAAAGCACTAAACCCTCCCTGCCCCCCCCCCCCCCCCCCCCAAAAAAAAAGAAATAGTGCAGGGCTTCTATAGTGAAATAACAGGAAAAAATATCCAAGTTTTGAAATATATCTTAAGGGCTGAAAATCTCAAGCTTTATTCAGTGAAAAGAAGATAATCACTGTTTGTCATCACTCTGTGTGAATCTTCTGTCTGCACAGCTATCCCCCTTTCAGTGGCTCTCTACTCATGTTCCAATTGGGCAGCCCTGTCTAAGTGAAGGAAATAAAGGACACAGATGGTATGTTCTACAAGGGCAAACTGGTATCTTGAATCACGTGTTGATTCACAGTCAGTCTTCACTGACTTTTACTCAGAGAAGATCACAGAACATCTGCTCTTTGGAAAGATGCTCCCCCAGGTCTTACCATTAACTCAGACAGAAAGCAGAGAGGGACTGAATAAAAAACAGTATCACATAGCCTTCTCTTTGCTGCAAGAAGAGGACAGGCTACAGAACAGTCAGACAACAGTCACTAAATTTGTGAGAAGGATGAGGTGCTTGGACCCTGTCAGTCTCCCCACTGTCTCTAGCACCTCTTCTCTGTTAAAAGTAAAAAGCTGTCTCTTCTGCAGAGCACTAATAATTCTCCATCTGGCTTGAAATAAAGATCAGTCAATGTGCTACAGGTAACCACTGGTTGATAATTTCAGATAGTATAATGAGGCACTGAATTTTTTATCCTAAATATCCTAACTGCAAGAATTCTTTGTGGATGACACAGAACGGAGGAGCCTTACCAGTAGCTACACCTTTGCCCACCAGGCATTTCAGTTAATCTATATGTGCTTGATTGTGGACGCTTTTGCTAGTATTCTTTGTAGATTAGATATTAGGAAGAAATTCTTCACAGGGTGATGAGGCACTGGCACATGTTGCCCAGAGAAGCTGTGGATACCCCATCGCTAAAAGTGTTCAAGGCCAGGTTGAATGGGGCTTTGTCCAACCTGGTCTAGCGGAAGGTGTCCCTTGCCAATGGCAGAGGGGTTCGAAGTAGATGATTCTTAATCCTTAGGGTCCCTTCCAACACAAACCATTCCATGATTCTACGATTCTACATTTCTAACTATAGATCTGCTGCTGACTTCAGGTCTTTGTTTCACATGTTCATAAAACTTTAAGCCAACAGAAGTATTGATTTTTAGAAGATTTTATTGAAGGTTTCCCCTTACTGACTGAAGTTCACTTCTTGAGAATTGATTAAGGAGTGTTAGTCTCCTGGCTGTAAAAAGGCAACACAGCTCTATTACTTTACAGCTTTTTAGTCACTCCCGTTTAGAAGAAAGTTCAGTTCACTGTGTAAAGCTACTGATATGATGTCTCTTTATGACTAGAAACTTGCTTTTGCATCCCTTGTGAGTATAAATCTCTGAGATTTACAAGAAGTGGCAGCCTGTACTGCATTTCAATGGTAAAGCACTGGAATGGGTTGCCCAGAGAAGCTGTGGATGCTCCATCCCTGGCAGTGTTCAAGGCCAGGTTGGACAGCACCTTGGGTGACATGGTCTAGTGTGAGACATCTCTGCCCACAGCAGAAAGTTGAAACCAGATGATCTTAAGAACCTTTCCAACCCTAACTATTCTGTGATTCTATTAAAAATAAATAAACAAGCACATAAATAAATAAATAAATTAAAAAAAAGTTTACTAAACAGCTGCTGAGCTGGAAACCGTGGTGGTGCTGGGGCAGCAGGATCTCTGGTTCTTATTAGGAAAAGGCTAATGTTATATCCATCTTTAGGCAAGGCAAGAAGTAAGGCTTGGGAGGAGGAACTGTAAACAAGTGGGGCTCATCTCAGTCCCTGGAAAGATCATGGAGCATGTTCTCTTGGAAATCATTTCCAATCATGTATGGACAGAAAGGTAAACCAAGAGCAAATCTTTCTTGACAAACTTGAATTCAGTCTGTGATGAAATACCTGCCTACATGTGCTGGAGAGTGCTGGATAGAGTTGGCTTCAGTGTGTGTTTTGACATGTCAAAAGCAGATGAGAAAACCAGACTGCTCTCAGAGGTGGTAGATGATATAACAAGCAGCTATAGCCACAAACTGGAGGTTCAGGTTGGACATAACAAAAGACATTATCATAGGAGGGTAGTGCAGCAGTGGAAAAGGTTGCCCAAGAAGGATGTGGATGTTTCCAGACTTGACCAAAGTAACAGCTGACCTGTTCAACCAGCGCTGGCATCTGTCCTGCTTCCAGAGAGAGTTTCGAGTTGATGACCTTCACAGCCCTCTTTGTCCAACATTTCTGTGGTTATGTGTTTGCCACTGACCTTCAAGCAGTGCTTCAGCAAAGGGAGCAGTGAGCTACTCCAAGCACAATACCTTCATTCATTCATGTGACATAGTGCAGCCACACGTGTCATGACTCTTGTTCAGACTTAGGCCCTTCTAATGCAATTGTGTCATTCCTGTCTGGACTTTAGTAGCACTCTGTGTGTTCGCCAGGACTGCTGAAGGTCCCTGCACCGGACTGCAATGGGAATCCACGTGCCAGGTAAGCCAGGAAAGGAGCTTAAGGCTCCCTCTTCCCCCTAACAGTTTATTATCTGCAGCATCAAAGAGAAAGTGAGTTTCATCAAGGCATTTGCATCATCGAGTCAGTGCCATCTCCCATTGTGCCGGTTTGCAGGAAAGGGCAAGGCTGGGTGGAGCATCGATTCCTGCCTCCTTCCACTCCCCTCCCTGGTCCCTGCGTCTGCACCAGCACCCAGCATGCCACATACACCACTGCTTTCAGACCTCCACAGCCAAGAGGAATCTGGGAGAGTAAATGAAACACAGCACCCAGATGTGCTTTGTAGCTTGTTTTGGGAAACATCATTCTCCTTGCTGGGGGAAAGCTGTGGAGTGATAATGCAGCAAACAGGAAATGATTCACCAGTTTTCTGCACACATCTCAGGCAATATTTGTGTTACAATAAATATACTATTTAATTTTGCCCTAGAAAGTGCTTATAAAATTAACAACAAAGAAACACCATTTCTTGTTTTCGCCTTTGAAGAGATACAAATGTCTGTTTAAGATTGCCCACATATTGCCTTCATTGAGTTGTTTACTGCAACAGTGTCTTATTCTTCACTGACTAACTTTCCTTACAGTGCCTGCCAAGCACAAATTAGGTCAACCTAAGCAGCAGTATGAAATGTAATTAGCCCAAAACCTTCTTAATTAGTGCTGTTATTCAGGGTGGGGAGAGCTTAGCTCACAGTGAATTGGGGTAGGGCATGCTGGTGGAGAGAGAATCTTCCTAAGGAAGGGTGGATCTAACACTGGATGGCTGCCCAATATCTTTTGAAATTTTGATTGCAATGTTTCATGACTACAGTGAGGACTGTAATTTGTGCCTGTAGGGTGCTCTGCATTGCACTAATAGATTGCAATAAAACAACAAACAACAAACTAATCTTATAGACAACACCTTGCAACGAGAATCAGTGATTCTAGGTGTTCAGTGACAAAAATGTTGGTAAGAAACTGCTTCCCTCCTGCCAGAGGCACCAGTGGGGCATTGCCACCTCTGCACAACAGCTCCCATTGGAGCGGATGATGACGGACTGGCATCTTTTGCACTGTGACCGTATCTCTGGGGTCCAGTTCAGGAACCCCCTTTGCAGGGGACACAAAAGATCAGTGAGGCTTCCAGTGAGCAAGTACTTGTAACACCATATTTGATGTTGTTGGCATCTTAACTGTCAGAGAAGCCTGGGGCTAAAGGGGTGAGATTGTTAGTTTGACACCTCTGAAGACAGTCAATTCATGAGAAACTTATGCTAGCCCTTACCTGAGCAGTATTTGGATGAATAGATTTCCACTTTTTGTCATCAACCAAATTTCACATTCTCTCACCACTCCCTTCCAGTCAGTATAAAACAGTGACCAATTTCACTTAAATAAAGGAAGAAATGCTAAACCAGCTTTTCATTTCTGCTACTCTGCTCAGTTTTGACTACCCTCATAATGATCTTCCATACGGAGTTAATAAATTAATTTTCATTTTTCCGTGTGCAAGTGCTGCCATGTACTGATGCAGGACAAGTTACTGATGAATAATTCTGATTAATATATAATACGTTGATGAGATTCTCCTGAAGTAAAGGGCTAAATATAGTATTAGTGGACATAGACTGTAATAAAAACGTACAAGGACCAATACAGAAAAATATGCATGGGAACAACCTACAGAGCTGTGAAAAGCAATGATTTTTGTACTGGCTATGCATGAGTCAATTCATGTCTGAAGGCAGCCCAGATATGTTCATGTAGTATTGCACTCAAGCTAATAAAGCTTGGAGAGATGCATGATAATAGGATATTGTGTGCAAATTCCCATTCCCAGTGGGAAATCATTATATTGCAAAGCAGAACCACAGATCTGCACATAAGTAAAGTCCTTCACTAAGTTTTAAAATATGACCTAAGTGTGGTATAAACTTTGTGCTGATCAACCACACAGGGGTTTTTTGTCTACTGTTATTTTCATGAGAATTGCATTTTAGCATGGAAATTCAACATCACTTTCAGGACAAAGAACTCTCATTTAAGTGTCCTGTCCTGAAATCTCATCATCTCGACAATACATCAAGTCTCAGGGTTTGCCATGGTTCTCATCTAGGTCTGATTTACTGAGGAAAAGTCTTAACATATCCTAGGAGTTGGACTGCATTCATCATCACATTCTTTCAAAAGCTGAGAAGGTGGCTATTTTAATATATGGTGTGCAAGAGCAAAACAAATCTGATTATAAAATGGTTACACCAAAGAAGCAGTAAAAATGTTTTTCAGGCTCACTACCTAGATAGTAACTTACTAAGACTTATTTTAGTTTTGTATGAAGCCTGCAGCCATAGAAGCTTGTCACAAATATAAGGGTGTGTGTTCACTTTTAAATTATCATCATTCGAATTTACCAGTGACTTCTGTGCATCCCATTAGCAAGAAGGAATGTTTGCACTTCAAAACTAAATATCTAAGTGCATATTTAAACCAGCAAATTAGAAAGGCCTGATCTTAGATGCAGAAACTGATATTGAATGTGTTCCTCAAAATGTGTTCCTCAAAATCTCTCACAGATCCCTGTTTAGATGGGAAAGTTGCCTCTAGACTTTCAACATTCATTCATAGGTGAAAAGGGAATATTAGAAAAGGAATGGGATCCTACCATGTGGTCTGGGCTGAAGCATCACTGTGCCCTAGGAATGGAAATTGAAAGTCTTTCAGTGACCTGAACAGTGATTAAAACACAGACATTAGAAAGAAATAGTGAACCTGCATTCTGAGAACCTAAAAAGAAAAATATACTCAAAGACCTAGTTAAGGGATGCTCGTCAAACTCCAGTGTTAATAACTACGTTTCAGTGACTTTATTCTAACCTACTTTCTAATAGTCTGGATACCTGTAAAAAAAACCCGATTAATTCTGCAAGATCTAGTGAGCATTGTTTTTTCAAGTTAGTGAGAAACATTGTAAGGAAAATCATAGAATAGTTTGGGTTGGAAGAGACCTACAAAGGTCATCTAGTCCAACCCCCCTGCCATGGACAGGGACATCTTCACTCAGATCAGGCTGCTAACAATCACATCCAGCCTGGTCTTGAATGTCTTGGGTACTATGTAGTTAGGCAAAAGTAGGCTGTTCTGTGAATACTTACATTAAAAATACATCCTTACTTCTGATTTTAACTTTTTTTTTTTTTTTAAATTTTACACTTAGGCAAAAAATGCATCAAAATAGACCTAAATTAATATTTCTCCCATCGTTATTCCTGACTTCATTACATAGATGTGGTGCTTAGGGACATGATTTAGTGGTGAACTAGGCAGTGTTATATTAAAGGTTGGACTTGATGATCTTAAGGGTGTTCTTCCTAACCTAAATGGTTCTATGATTCTACATCAGCCTTTACAGAAATGCTTAACTGCCTACTAAAATAGACCCGTCATCTAACTCCAAGTACATGGTACACAGAGAACCAAACTCATTTCTACTTTGATCATTGGCCGTGATGTGGTTTTGTGTTCACAGTATATATTTTCCTCTCTATGTAAATCTACGTATCATTTGTATAAATTCTCTGATAATGCTGTTAAAACAAAGCATATCATACACTTAGAGCTTTAGCGCTTATATTGACAGCCTTTTTAAAAAGAGTGCAAAAATCAATCCTTCCTCAAACTGAGGATTAGCCAGCTACACAATAATGATCACTGTTGCAATATGTGCAATATGTGTCAAATCTAATAACCAAAGTCTGCCTAAATAAAAGAATGTGTTCAAAACGATTATTGGATTATTGCAGGCTCACACAGTCTGATGTCACTTTTCATGCTTCTTGGATGGCTTTTAGTATGTCTCAGCTGCTGCCACTCAACACGTGCTCTTTAAGCATGGAAAATAATGCAGGAATTTAGGAGAGCAGTGCTGATGGTTCGAATGAGATGGCTATTTGGTGAGCTGGTGACATAAAAGGCTATTCTTTTTCATCAGAAGGCTTTTCCACAAAGGCTGGGAGAGATCCTGCACTTCAGTTGATGCATACCCAGTTAGTACATATCCTCCTCATATAACTATTGACAGTGGTGGGCTTAACCAGCAGATGATGGCTTACTCTTAGTTCCTTGTCAGTCGCTGCACACACTAATCTACAGACCTGCGCTAACAACTGCCACCGGAGGGATACAGCTGCTTACTAGGGCTAGGGCTGGCCACCCACAGCAGCACAGATAGTTCTGGTCAGGGTGCAGGCCCTCAGCCAAGGAAAAAAGGGTTTCATGTGTTAGGCTAACAAACACGTGGGCTAAATGGTCTCTTACAATACAAAATTAGGTAAATTTGCTATTTTGTACTGGAGACCAGCGAATTACAGTCCTCTTGCCTTATGATGTGTGGATTGTGCTATATGCACTGCATCCTCAGTAGCCTGATTTTGTATATACCATTCTATGTTTCTACATATATAAAGTTGAAACAGTAAGCTTGTAAATAATGGTGGGTAGCTATTTGGTGTGATAGCATCACCCACAGCACATTCAGCTGCTGAGATAAGGATGGTTTTGAACAACAGGCTGTGAAGGCTTGAGTTAAAAAGGTACAGTCTGCCCTTTTCATCTGCCTAACTAATTTTGGGATTTCTGTGTGGGAATGTTGTGGCTATTATTGTTATAATTATACTTTAAATCTTTGACCCAGGTTTCTGAGGACTAGTGGTACACACTTTGCAGGAGCTAATACTTCCTTAGCAGTGGAGCAATTCACAGCTTTCTCACTGCCAGTGCACGTCTTGAGCTACAACTTTGATATAATGGGAAGTCTTAGTCCTTAAACTTTTCATGAAGCACCCTTTCCTCAGCTACAATTTTCTCTTTTACTTTGGAATTCCAAGTCAATCACCCTAAAATGTTAATGCTTTCAAAGCCTCTTGGAATACTTCAAGAAAAATTCAGGAATGTTTATCATAAACTATAATACTCAATACTTCTGTTAATGCTACAAGCCATTTTTGGAGTACAAGGGACCGTCAGACGACATCCGGTATCACATATGACTATTACACCGATCCCGAACAATATATTGTCGGATTAAGTGCTAAGGCAGTTGTTCCTTAGCAGCAGTGACTGTGCAGCTGGTGCCAAGAAGCTTCAAACTTGTCCATAATGCTGCAGTAAGTTCCCACTATTTGTAGTGTTCCCATGGGCTTGCACAGGGCAGGTATCTTGTGTAATTTCCAGTGCATGAGACAAACCCCTGTCACCTCATGTACGGTATCGCTCACAGGCAATGTGCCTGTGACAGGTGCAATTCCACAGAGCCACATTCAGGTCTGTTATCCTCGTCACCTCTTGCACTCTTTCTACATTCCATGTACTACTGTAGACAGCTGGCATGCAGCTATGTTGCATTAATTTCTGTTAAAACTTCAGGATCCAACGTGTTGCAGAGAACCTGCAGAATGCTTGCAGAGCACCTTTGCTGTTGATCTAAATCCAAAACCACCATGGTCGCAACTTCAGTTTCAGCTACTGTCTTGCAAACCAGTACTGTATCAGGTGATGGTAGGACGATTTTGCTTCCTTTCTGCTCACACACAATCTGTCAAACATTAGATTTACTTCAATATGGCTTAAAATGTATTATAAATATCGCTTCCCGCATTAGAATTTATTAAGATTGGAAGAGAAATACAGCCGCTTCTGCCAATGCAAAATGGCCAGGTTGTCTGATATGATTCTTGCAAACCGTGGAGTGATTGTCAGCTTTCACGCTTTATGTGAGGTGCTTTGAAAATCTGACTTCTGAAAACATGTTTTTCTTAAATTGCCACAAAATTTTGGAATCTTGACTTCAATATCAAGTTTCAAATTTTTTCCATCTGCCTCTTGTGCGTGACTGAGGCTGTGGGCACATTTCTTCCCTTATGACTACTGCTGTGGGACACTTGAGTCTCCAGCAGATACTGCTGCAGCCTTTCAGCTGTGGGGTGAACGTACAGAATACATTTCTGATATAACTTTGTGACAAAACCTCCACGCCATGCAGCCAGGTTTACGCAGTTTAAAACAATGAAGCATTCGCAGTCACTCTGCTTTTCATCAGCCTGCTCCAAAAGCCAGTAAAAGGAAACAGTACTATTAGCTTCTCATGCCAGAACTCTGATCATATTGGCTGGATAATTACTGACTAGATAGGAAACAACACCCTGGTAGACGCATCAAGGTAATCACCTAATGCTGCTCAGCGTAAGTGCAAGCTCTGTTGTTATCACCATCTGTAGCTCTCAGCTTCTATGTAAACCAGTAAACCAGTCACTTTGAGCACTGCAGAGGACAAGAAATCATTTGCTACCATGAAGTGTTGGCCTCTCCTGGTTTGAAATGGTGGAAGCAAATGCATAAGGATGGCCAGTACCTTACTCCTGGGGTTGGGAGACTCCTCTCTTCCAGTGACATCTTGAGGCACTGTTGAAGGGGCCACCATTCCCCCCGACTGCAGCTGCGGTTTCATGGTCCCTGGTGAAGGAGCAGCCATGCGTTTCCATGGGCCACCTATGCACCAGGCAGCACACACATGTATCACAGAGCTTCACTGCAGCTGCGGGGACAAACAGGGCAAACAATAGTCAGTCACCTGCTTGTGGCATGGCATCCTATGAGCTCAGTGCTCAGTTCTTGCTGCATTTCCATGGGTGATGGGAAGCAGGCTCCCTGCCATGGCAAGCTGAGGCGGCTTCTTCAGCACCATCCCTGCAGGTGCAATAGGTGTGCTTACACCTAGAGAGCCAGAATCACAGAAGCCTGGGAACCACAGGCAAACGCGTCGTCGTTCCCAGATGCAAGCTGCTCTGTAATTCCAAATGGAAAACATTTACTCCCCACCTGAAAGCAATGAACTTTGCACTTCTTTTATAACATTTTTTTTTCCGTGAAATACTGATAGTTTTTTCTAGACATTTTTCTATTAAAAGTTTGATTTGTTGAAATACAATTTTCCATCAGAAGTAATAAATGATGGATGCTTCCTTACCAGCCTTTGTTAAAACTGCATAAACCCAAATAAAACATTCCTTGTGGCATTACTAGGCTAATGCAATATATTCTAAAGGTCATATTTGTAAAAGGATGTTCTATACTGCATAGTCTCAGTGTTGAAAAACAGCCCAAGCTCAAGCTAAGTCCCGCTACAGTAATCTTTCCTTACCCTTTGTGTTCCCTGATTTCTGCAGTATACTGATTGTCAATAAATAGTCAGATTCCCTCATGTACTGTGCCCAGTGGCACTGTACATGTTGAAAAAGCATCTGCTGTATGAGCCGTGCTCTTTGAATTCTATCGATAGTACAGGGAAAACACAGTTTAAGTGCTTTAGCAGGCAAAATTCCAGCTAAAGAGATCAATTCTATTTACTGTTTTTTCTTCCTGTACATGATCCACTTAATCAAGCCATTAATGGGTCAGCTCCTGATGAAGAGAGTCAGAACCTGGTTTTTCAGAAGGCACATACAAAACATGAGGTGAGATTAAAGCAGCATCTTGTGAGAAGTCTTTGACTCTTTCCCTCTTGAACTACCAATCATTCTAACTGCAGGAGGGGAAGAGTGAAGAAGTGAAATAATAGCTATTACTTAACTACGTGGAGCCTACTTTGTGTTAAGATGAAGTTTTAGGTGTGCTTAGTATCTGTTTGATTTCACTAATGAGACTTCATAAATTATAAGCCAATAAAGAATTCAGATGGGAATGATTCCAAGCTGAATGTGAGAATTTTACTGCTGGCTATCAAAGGCCTTCTCCTAAAATGCTAATTTTTTACACATAGCCCTTTGATCAGCACAGATAGTGAATGTTAATCAAATAAAACTCTGACATAATTCTTGTTATTCTAAATGGGAACTGAAAAGTAGTCTGCCAAAGTTTAATTGTTCATTTGGGCTATGCTGCTATCACTTTGCAAATCTCAAGCCCTGATATTAGAGAATATCCTTTTAAAGAAGAATATTATTTTACTGGAGATGTGCCTGAATATCACTGGCATGAGAGCACAAATATTCCTCACTTCTGAGAGCTAAATTAATACTCTTACTCTCACTGAGTACTGCAGCAAGTTGCAGTGATGGGTGTACTGTGGGCTTGCATAAGGCAAGACTGGACACAGCATTTCTAAGTTAGCTGTAAGGTGAGATGACGTGGCCTGGCAGACTCCTCTGACATGCCCATTGCAAGTCTATGGCACAGTTCCATAAATGAGGCCACCAAAACAACCCATCCCACTAAGCCATGGCCACTATGGACCTTGCAAACACCTTGTTCTGACACTCAAATCATGTAGACAGTCACGTTATCGCTTGCCTGTGAAAAAAAAATGTAGTTAGGAGGGAAAGGAAACACCTTTGTTGTCTTCTGCCTAACAATCCTCTGATGGGGGAGCCACAGCCTAACACCAAAGTATTAAAAAGCCTTTCTGATTAGCTACTAGGAGAATAAAATGTGCCCTGAAGGAAAATCATTGCAAGAGAGGTGTTTATTCTACTATAACATAAACTCTACATTAAAGCTGAAACCACTATGATTTAATGTATGTAGAATATTTTTAACATAGACTTCCAGGTATATATCCACCTACTCTGAGGGGGAAAATATTCATTCTTTTCACAAATCTTAGGATATTCTTTTAAGCAACTTTCTGTATAAAGTTCTGATCATAGTATCACAGAACAGCACGGGTTGGAATGGTTTGGGTTGGAAAGGACCTTAAGATCATCTAGTTCCAACCCTCCTGCCATGGGCAGGGACACCTCACACTAGACCATGTCACCCAAGGCTCTGTCCAGCCTGACCTTGAACACTGCCAGGGATGGAGCATTCACAACTTCCCTGGGCAATCCATTCCAGTGCTTCATCACACTCACAGTAAAGAATTTCTTCCTAATATCCAATCTAAACTTCCCCTGTTTAAGTTTTAACCTGTTTAACCCTTGTCCTGTCACTACAGCCCCTAATGAAGAGTCCCTCCCCAGCATCCCCATAGCCCCCCTTCAGATACTGGAAGGCTGCTATGAGGTCTCCACGCAGCCTTCTCTTCTCCAGGCTGGACAGCCTCAACTTTCTCAGCCTGCTCCAGCCCCTGATCGTCCTTGTAGCCCTCCTTTGGATTTGCTCCAACAGCTCTATGTCCTGGTAAAATACTTCTGTGTGTATTTTTATATGGATTTCTCCTGTTCCTTTTAAACCTCAGTTATAAGCTTCTAACCTCCTCTAGATGGTTTAAGAAGGAGTAAAGAGGTTTGTGAATACATAAGGATGTGCAGCCCTGACCTACGTCCATACATCAGCATCTCCCCACGTAGCAAAGAAATCCCTCAAAAGTAGCCTAGAAAGGGCTGTTTGTGGAGGAGGCACCACCACCATCTTCAGGGGTCAGCCTGCTGTCCCTTTAGAAAGGGGACACTTCAGCAGCTCTGAAGGAGAGGTCCTCTCTGTAAGCAGGTCTGGGTGAGGGTGAAGGGCAGAAACAGGGTGCTTCACCCCTAAGGGTGCTGAGAGTGGCTTTTCCCACCCTCCTGGCACCCTCACAAGTCAGGAATCACTACCCCTGGGCAAGTTCTTGCTGCTGGCAGGGCCAGGATGGGAGCAGTGCCTTGCCAAGGCACCCATGCCGGAGATAAGGGCTGCCTGGGAAGGAGGCTGTAGCCAGCACTGTCAAAAGAGGCCCCAAAATGGGAGAGGCAGAAAAATTCCAGAGAGTGAAGGTTATGCCTAGAACATGTGGAGACACCTCAGGGTATCTGCGGAGAAGACTTGGGCATGGCTCTTGCAGGGGCTGTTATTTCTATTTATGAGTGCAAGGGCAGAGTACAAAGGCTCTTGTGTGCCTCTCCCCTCACCCCAATGGTAGAGAGCCACCATAAACCAAATTAATCTCTAACAAAGAATATTTCTTCCTGTTTTTCCTAGGAATTCCATATCAGGATGATGTTGGTGGCTGGATCTCCCCTGAGCAGGTGCAAAGAGGGAGGCATAAGTCTTTCTTCATCAACTCTAGAGATATTGCCAAAACAGCCTTCTGACATAGTGCCTGGCACACAGTGTGCTAAGAGGAAATGCTCTGCTGTCCTGGAGTCCTCCCCTGTGTTTGCAAGAGTTCAGATCTTGCCAGAAAAGCACAGGAAGAACTGGAATTTAAATGGTTTATTTCAAAATGGAAGTGTAAAGCCTTTTTAAAGCCTTTGGTTATGAGGCAAAAGCTGCAGGGTGAGCCCATCACAAGTGGGATCTAAATATGGTTTCACAAAGTGGATGGCATGAAGCTCGCCTCCTCAGAGCTCCCCGGCGTGCTGCTTCTCTGGACACACCATGGAAGGATTCATCTTAGCCAGAGACATTGCAGGACACAGCCTAGAGAGGAGATTTTAATTTCTCCAGCAACACTGGCAAATTTTATAGTCAGCACAGGGAGGCTGCTTTATGTAAGGTTGGGAGAAATCCTGCTTTTGTGCAGAAAATGTTATTCTGCCATACACACACATGCACAGACACATCTCCAATCATGGAGCAGTTCATTACTCCACTGAGACAGGACAGCATGTGGACCATGGTCTATCACCACTGTACTATCATATTAAGCTTTAATTTCTCCATTTAACTGCACCAACAGCAATGCAGGTGAATGTAGTTTCTTGAAAGTCTGGTCGTATCATATCTATACTGTCTCTGAGATGCTTTTCATCTGCAGACATGGGGTGATTGGTTGGATACACCAGAGAAGGATACCTTTACTGCTTTTGGAGGTGTGTGCTAGTACCCATGTACCAGCACAGATGTACCAGCACTGGCCACTGGTGCACACTAGAAAGACAGTGGTCTGGGGAGAGGAGAATCCAAGTTTAACTCATTGCAACTGAGTGTAATGGTGACCTTGTGAGAATACAGCTGATGGTGGGATTACCTTTTTTTCTCCTTGGCCAGGTAGGTGTCTCTGTGGTCAAATGCTGATATTATAGTTCTATGCATACATGTCGTTACTAAAGATGTAATCTGCATTAGAATGGGAAAGCATGTCATGGAAAATCAAGTGATAGTTTTCAAATGAATCTTATTCTGGTTTCATGCACTGCAGTTTCCATTTGCTGCACTGTATTTTATTTAGGTAGTATCTAAGAGCTCCTATAGATAGACCAGGAATCTCTTTTACACAAACACAAAGACTCACGAGATTCCCTGGGCTCTGGGCCATTTTTACTCTTGCCTGTTTTCAGTTCCCAGGAAGTGTACACATGCAGAACACACTATTTGGTCTCTAACAGGGATAGCATTAGTGAGAGGTAGGATGAAAATACATGAAAATTTAGGTCTCAGCTAACGCTGGAATGTATATGGTCATTATCCACAATGAGCCTGCAGGTTTGAATGCAAGAATTATCAGGGTTTATTGCAATTGCGCTTCTGGCATGTTAATCAGATTGCATAATTTATGGTAAAACAGTAGCACAGTAGCAGCAAGCATGTAACCTATGATAGAAAGTAAATTATGGCATCAAAAGGACCAGAAACCAGCAGGTAGTTCCTCAGTTCACCATAGACATTGCTCTGATCACACAGCAACAGTTCCTCAAACTTGGCTGAAGTGTGCTGTACCTCAAGCTTATCATAAAGACATAAAATCTTCATTGGAAGCAAATTTCTGCTTCCTCTTTCATTCTAGTGAGAAAAAGTAGCATTGCAGAAGTCCATTTCTCCTTCAACCATAGTCCATAAATGCTTTTTAGTTACATCACCTTTCATGGTATGACATCAACTACAGTTACTTAAAAGGCTAATACATGGCTCAGGTATCACAGACAGTATTTTGTCCTGGCAAGTGTCACCAATAAAAAGATACATGACAGAGCTACAGATTTACAGCAATTAATTTTACTTCTGCTGGACATTATAAACCTTTTGAGATGATTCAGGAATGACGTTTTTAAACACTTTGGCAAAGGAAACTTCCAATAGAGAAAAAGTCTTTTTTTCCACTAGGTCTCTTTAAAAAATTACAAACAGTGAAGAATGCGTGATAAAAGCCATTTTTCCGTTACTGTTTATGGATAATGTCCCACACACATGACTAGCACTGAGCAGAAACAATGTAAATATACCTGAACTCCCTTGATTAATGCACATGCCTTTCCTTGCAGATCAAGTTTAAACTGGGTACAATCAGGTTATCTGTAAGAAATTAATTGTAAGTACCATCTGTATATGACCATTTGGAGGAAGTAATAAACTGAACTTGCTTTTCTTGCATATTTGTGACAAAAAAAAACACTCTAAGTTTAATTACTGATAAAGAACAGTATCATAGGATTGATTTCTTCTAGTCACAACCATCTCAAAAAAAATTATGAAAAATATCAAAATGATCTCAGCCAAGTAATTTCCAGTAAGAATACTTTTGAGAAGATTTCCCTTTTGCAATAGCTCTTTTGTGAACAGAAAACAATATTTTTGTGTTACAGTGCTTATGAAATGGGCAAAATTTTGATTTAATTGTTCATTTAGAAATGGTCTTGGAAGCAATTTCCAAGCAGCTGCATTTCTGTGGATTATTCCCTCGGTGCCATTCACGACATACGGTATTACTAAATGTCACAACTCATCCTGAAACATCACGTATTGTACAGTGCAGATGATTTATTTTGCCAAGTCCAGGTTTTTCTTTCTTAGCTTTAGAGCTTGGAAACAATCCCAAAAGTAATAGGGAAGTTTGTGAACCTTCCCTTAACTATGCCTCTTGGCTGGCTCCCTTTCCTGTTTTCTTGCCCTCTCCAGGGACATGTAATCACTGCAGCTCTGTAGTCCTTTTACGGCTGTGTCTGTGCCTTTGCATCTTCTTAGATTTCAGCAGGAAAAAAAACTATTTGAAAAGGCTGTTTTGAAAACTGGGTTTTTATTTCATCCACTGCTGGGTAATGAAGCTACAGGTGGCTGCCTCCAATATCTGCAAAGCAAAGTGCTATAAATCAAATGTAGTAAGTTGCCTTGTTTTGCTTCTAATGGGGTCAGCCTCCCCCAGAACAAAATTACAGGAAGCAAATAGCTATAACAAGTGATTGCTGCATATGATTTCTCTATCATTACACAAAGAACTTCATAATAACTCCATCATAACTTCATAATAACTCCATCCCTGGCAATGTTCAAGGCCAGGTTGGACAGAGCCTTGGGTGACCTGGTCTAGTGTGAGGCACCAATCCCCATGGCAGGGGGGGTTGGAACTAAATGATCTTAGGGGCCTTTCCAACCCAAACTGTTCTATGATTCTATGGTAATACGCAATTATACGAAAACTGGACTGGTTATGCAGGGATCTCAGCACTGCAGGTAAGACAACCTGAGGTATCTGTCTGCACTTGGATGCTTCTCTTAGCTTCTTACATTTTCTTGCAACTTCAGCACAAAAGGTTTCTTTTTTTTGTAGGTCTATTTGTTTTCTAAAGCAACATCAGGCCAAAAGACATCCATGACGGCCAGAATAAGATTTGGGTTAATTTATTTGTTTATAGTCAGGAGGGAGAATGAAAGCTGCATTCCAGCAATAGCTAGTGACCTGAATTTGAATCTAGCAAAATGAATGCTTGCCTGCCAGTTTAAAAATTCACCTCTCTTGAACCTTATAGGCCTAAACCTCATTTGTCATTAATCTGATTTTATATATTAATAAGTATTATAAAAGAAGAACTTCCATTCTTTCTGTTTCTGAAGATGTTTGGATTTCAAGGCCTCACCTCTGTTTTTACACCTAAAATAAATACCCCTTGCCTGTACGTTAGGTGAAATACTCCCATACATCCTACCTTTCACATTCCTCTCCTCCAGTAATATCATGAAATACCAGTGTTGAAGAGAATCAGCTGTGATTTGAATGAAGAATAAAGCCTCTTGAGAAAGTAGCGTATGGTCAGGTAGTGAAAGTATTATCACAGGAGGTATGCCAAAGGGGCTGAATTAAAGATGTTTAGGCCTTTTGTTAATTTATTAAGCAAAGTTTTGGAGCTTCGCTCTTCCCTTCTTAATGGCCTTTTACCATTGCTTAATCTCATTACATTAATGTGATAGCAAACCTTCTTGAAGCCAGCCAAAGCTCACATGCACTGTCTATCATAAAGCAAAAGCAATATCATAATTATGCATTTATTCCTACCTGTGGTCAGATGTCACAAGTGCAGTTGTCACATCTTCCTGATAATCCAGACTTCTCAATGCAGGAGTCCTGTCAGTGCTGTCACTGTGAATGTGATGTTCACAGTTCGGGGTACACAGAAGTATTAGAGAAAAACACAAAGTAAAATGAAGGCAATGCTGCCAGAAGAGCGTCCTTCTGGTGGCATCCTGAGCTGATAGATGCTGAGATACATGCAACAACTACTGAGAGGTAGCTACAAGTAGGGATTTTGTATAATCCCTGCAGAAGGGCTCTGTATTCATTTGGAACTTATTTTGTGCTGTCAAGTGGTTCCATAACGGAAGAAATAATCTCTCTGGTGCTATGTTGCCAAAGCACATTCAGCTCTGACAACAGAGAAAGCCATGAGGAGGGGAAGTCTCAGGTGCTGGGGTTCAGGGGAATGAAGAGAGGGGGGACTAAGAAGGGTGTTCTACACAAGTCTGAGAGATGTAGCTGGTTTGGGAGGGACATCGTATCAACCAGTAGAAAGAGCACTAGGTGTGAAATTAGGAGGCCTGGATTACAAATCCCCTGCACTGCTGTCACACGCTGCTGCTGTGTCCTGTTCTTTGGGTCATCTCTCAGTGCTTCTCTTTCCCACCTCAGTCTGACAATCTGATCCGGCTCATAGGGGCCTCTTGATAACACAGGCATAGACCCCCACCTACACTTCAACAGCAAAGAAGGGTGGTTAGTGATTTTACGGAGGTTTGAATTCGCTTGTGGTAAATGTGTAGAGAGGGTTTGCAATGCCTTGCTTTTGTTGTGTTTAATCAATTCCTATTCAGGAATAGAAGTATTTACCAGACAAGTAAAGACTGAAAGCAAAGAACAACAAAAAAAATCACTTTCTGGATTTCTCACTCGTGGTGGAACTCACTCCCATCAGAAAAAGCAAACACAAGATTTAATAGGTGTATTTAACCTTTTTTTTTTTTTAAGATTTTGAAGTTTTTAAATAATTCATAAACTTTTTGCTGACATTATGCACTAAAGGAATCTCCAGCAGTGCCTTTGAAGGCCATAAGCAATTAATAAGTAGGAAGCACACCTTCCTAATTGATAAGTAAATTGATTTCCTCATGGATATCCTCATGGATAAGTAAATCCAAAATCTGTTAGTATAATGAAAAATTTAGCAGCCTAATTCTCGACTGACTATTATTATAGATCCAATTACTATAGAAATTATGCTCTAGCACTGCCAGGGCCACATTACACAGCTACATGGTTGCAAAAGCCCTAAAGTTTTCTGCTCACAGGTAGTAAGGCTATACATCTCATTGCAGCAAGCATTCCTTATGATGATGATTATAATAATGCAACAATAAATTGTAAGGAAAAGGTGGGGATAGCAAAGAGAGATAAAAATAAAACCCAAGAAAGACAACTGATGCAAACGAGACAACTGCTTACCACCAACAGACCGATGCCCAGCCAGTCCCTGACCAGTGACCTCCACCAATCTCCCTCCTCGTTTTATTGACGAGCATGATGCCATATGGTCTGGAATATCTTTGGTCAATTGGGGTCAGAACACATTCCAGCTGTGTTCTCCCAACTCCTTGTGCATCCCCAGCCTACTTGCTGGTAGGGTGTGTGTGAGGAGCAGAAAAGGCCTTGAAGCTGTGTAAGCACTGCTCAGCAGTAGCAAAAACATCCCTGTGTTATCAGCACTGTTTGCAGCAGAAATCACAAACATAGCCCATACCAGCTGCTGTGAAGAAAGTCAACTATTCCAGCTAAAACCAGCACAAGTGCTGTCTGGTAATCAAATCTAGAATTAATGGGCTTTATTTTCTTTATTAAAAAAATGAACCCCTCAAATATCCCAAAGCCCGCTACTGAAATGTCATTATCTTGAAAAAAGTTATTTTAAATTTAAAATCAACTCTGTCTGAGCTTCGCTGTGCACTACTCCCCTGCAGTCTGAGTACTGCCAGAATCAGATATTATTGTTATAATACTATTTTAATTGAGCAAGATGGAAAAATAAGAGCCTGGGCGAGATATTGCTGGCATATCTTTCTAATTCAACTTCATCCAGCCAGATTGCCAGTCAATGACGAGGCCATTTCTCCAATGACTCTACATCCGTTTCTGCTGTAGAGTGGCTCCTTACTGGCACTCGGGTTCCCAGAGGCTGGGGCATGTCTGGCTGTGTGAAACCTGCAGCTCTGCAGTCTCGGGGAGACCAGCAGGCAGACGAGCAAGGAAGAGCATGGGATACCAACCCGTTGCTCCCTGGGACCCTTGGTGAGCTGTGATAAAACGTGCCAGTGCAAGCTCCTGTACATCCAGGATCACAGGAAGCAGCTGTATTTATGTGCGTATCTAGGAAGTACATGTTTAGGGGAACTTACCCAATGTATCAATCTACTTAGATGAAAATAATTGGCAGGGGTAGTGGTGTTTTATTTAAACACTCTCCTTGGTTGCATTTCACAGAGATTTTTATCCTTAATTTAGTCACGGGGGAGTTGACTGAACCAGCCAGTGGCTGATGGCAGAGCTGAGAAAGAGCAGAGGCCTCTGGCAGCCCTGTGTATTGAGCTGCCATCAGTCCACTGTGACCTTCTAGCTGTCCCAAGGAGAGTACTCTGCATTTCAAAAATGAAAGTGAGTTCAATATGGCAAAAGTAACATAAAGTTCAAAGGCTGCGAGTTGTAGTGGGGCAAACACAGGCTAGAAATGAACTTTCAAGCAGTAACACTTAATTGTGGAAGGGCTATGGATGCTGTGGGCTATCCATCTCACTTCTAAATAAGATTATCTCCTGAGAAATATGCAGCCATTTGGAAAAGAAGTCACCAGGCAAGTACTGCGATCCCTTTGGTTACAAAGTAAAATGAAAATTTTCCTGATAAGCAGTCTATAAATTGATCTATACATTTTCAAACCCTCTGGAGGCAAAGTGACACAAACACTGTCTGGTCTCAAGTCAGTAATTAATCTGATCTTTTATTGACTTGTGGCAGATTTTCTTATAACGTATCCCCAGAATTTAAATCACCCTGTGCTGGATTACTATCTGCAATATTCTAGGAAATTAAATTAATCAATTTCTCATTTCCTTTGTTTTTTGTTTTTTTTGCTTGTTTGTTTTTAACTAAAGCATCAGCCCCATCCACTTCTTGTCTCTAATGTCCTTCTTAAATTTTCCTATTTCAGGCTTCCTGTAAGATAACCAGTAATGAATAAATATGTCACCTATTAGCACTATGAGTCTCAGCCTAAATCAAGTAAGTGTGTAGACAAAGTCCTGATGATTTGTGGTAATACAGAATTTTTTTGTAACCCCAAATGGAACCTAGTCCTTCTTGATGCAATTCTTTATTGTCCTATCCTTAAATGACCTGCAGGTAAATAATGAGATATTTGCCTGTATAAACAAGTTCATGGTAGGTATGATACCAGCAGTAGACATGCATTTCTCAGCTTTGGCTCTTCACCAGTTTATTTTCAGTTGTCCAGTAGCCTGCATTAGGGATGACTGACCGATATGTTGAGAATAGATCAGGCAGCTGGTCCTGATGTTGCACTGTGCAGGCACATACTGCTTTTAAGAATGTGAGATTTTCAACATGGTTTTCAATCATGTTGGTATTCTGGTATTTTTCCTCAAAGCCCTGTCATTCTGACACATTTTTCCTGAAGTGAATAGTTACAATGGTACATCTTGTAAATATTTTTTTCTCACTTTTGACTTGATCAAAATATGAGTAATGTTACTTGTGACTGTACCACTGGATCATGCATATACGGGCTGAACAAGTGTGGATGTAATTGAAGAGCAGCAAGAATATGTGATGAGGTTCAAACTAGCAAGACCATGAATTAGCTTGATTGGGTTGAGACCAAGAGAGAAAGGGGTCAAACCAGTGGATGTTGGTGGATGGGAATTGTCAGGGTATAGACAGATTCAGCTGAGCCCTGTGAGCTCAAGGGGTAAGAGCTATGGGCCTCCTTCCTTCCAGGTTTAGCTCCAGAGTTGTAAAAACTGTTTGGTTTCATTCCCATCATTTATTCTACATATGTTTCTGAAATTCCTTCCTTTACCATTTGAAGTGGTGATATATCACACATCTGACATGCAAAAGCATCGGCATCCTATTTGTGCCTGCCTTGCGGGGCTCCTCCAAGAGCAAGCTCAGCTGTATCTGCTGATGATCTACCTGAGGAAAACCTTTCCCAGTCCCACCCTTCTGGGTATGGATAGGGCAGCAAATTGAAAACTCAAAGCCTCAGGCATAGGGGTGGCTGTTTCAGATACAGCAGAAACTGAAGATACCTCCTCCTATACTTACCTTGATGTTAATCAGATATCAAGACATTGGCAGGTTCTTCAGTATTCTGTCTAAGCCAATGATGTAAATTCTACACGTAGGCTTGACGCCCTTGGCAAACTGGCCCTGTTTGTTTCCGCTGTCCTTATGAGCTCTGTTATTGCTATTCCTGATTGGAATTCAAGGCCTTCAGAAATTCAGTTGATGTTACAGCCAAACTCAGACCTCTGGAGCTCTCAGTTCCTGGGCACATCATGGGACACAGGAATATACATACCTCCTGTGCTTGAGCTGGCATGCCTAAACACCCCAGGCAGCTGCTGAGGGATCAGGTACATTGTCTGAAGGGTCCATTTGTCCTTGGGTACAGCCATAACAACCTCTGTAAGGTATGACACAACAAAATATAAGTGTAGTTGTAATGCCAAGAATGGATGTGTGATTAACGGCTCAAGAGTCTCTCCTTTTTGCTCCTTTTTTCTTCTCTCACAAAACACTAATGGATTACACAGTAGTTCCAAATCCCCTTTAATCCACTCTCCATGCCAGTTCATGAATGCACAGGTAAAGCTTCTTACTTTATGCCCTGTCCAATGCCACATAACTTTTATCAGGCATATGATTTTACAAATTAACATTTAAAAATAAACTCAACACCTCTGTTACACAGTACCTTACCATGACCAGAGACACTAAGATGAAGAAAACCATCTCTAACTCATATCTGCTCAGAGACCCAGCCTGCTCTTCAGCACCTCCCATATGAAGATGATAGGCTGAGAAAGTTGGGGCTGTTCAACGTGGAGAAGAGAAGGCTGCGTGGAGACCTCATAGCAGCCTTCCAGTATCTGAAGGGGGCCTATAGGGATGCTGGAGAGGGACTCTTCATTAGAGACTGTAGTGACAGGACAAGGGGTAACAGGTTAAAACTTAAACAGGGAAGTTTAGATTGGATACAAGAAGGAAATTCTTTCCTGTTAGGGTGGTGAGGCACTGGAATGGGTTGCCCAGGGAGGCTGTGAATGCTCCATCCCTGGCGGTGTTCAAGACCAGGTTGGATGAGGCCTTGGGTGAGATGGTTTAGTGTGAGGTGTCCCTGCCCATGGCAGGGGGGTTGGAACTTGATGATCTTAAGGTCCTTTCCAACCCTAACTATTCTATGATTCTTTGATTCCTTCTCTGCAGCTTTGTATGTGGTGTCACTCAATTTTATCCTATGCTCCCTCACAGCTAAAAAGGACATATATTTTCCATTTTCTTCACAGTCTTTTCTGCAGAAAAAATGATAATTCAACAAAAGGCAGCTTTGCTGTAACTGGTTACAAAACTCAACTCACAGATGATATAATAAATTGCAAAAAATTCACAAACTGTACACCAGCATACTCCAGAAAACCATAACAGTGCCTCTGTAAGGATGTGGCAAGCAAGTCAGATTTGCTGGATGAAAGAAATCCAAACCAGACAGTAATTTCTAACCTGTTCAGCATTTAAATTCAGTAGGAAACAAATGCATGGCTTGCCTCCTTGTCCACATCTTTGCATGTAGTGCCACTTAAGAGGTCCCAGGGTGCATGAGACACCCACATGCAGCTGACAGATATGACACATGGGAAATCTGTCATGAGTTATGAATATATGAGAAATCTATAGCTGGGGACAAGGTGGGGACCATCTAGTATTCTCAGGTAATACCGGACAACTGTACAGAAGCAGCTGAACTGAGACCTCTATGTTGATAACAAAGCACATTACTAAGGTGTTTTTTTTTTTATAGCTGACATGTCAGCTCATGGCTTGCATCCCAGTGGTCATTAATATATAAAATACTTAGCTTAAAAGTTTGCTAAATGTCAAGTCAGGATCAGAATTTCAAAACAAACGTTGTTTAACAGAAGAATTGTTCGTTTGAATTTGTCTTTTCTTCTTTATTCCTTTTTCTTTTTCTATGCCTATACAAAACCTGGAAGGTGGTGGGAGAGGTGTTCATGTTCTCCTCTCAGTGCACAGTCACATGAGTTCCCAGTGTGCTCATGGCTCAGAAATGGCAGGCATGGCAGAGGCTTACACACAAGACCAAGATGGAAATAAATGGAAAACTTAACGTAGCTATAAATAGGCAGAGCTATTATTTAAGCTTCCACATATAGGAATTAGCTGCCTTAAGGAGGCTCTTTGGTATGAAAATTCTCTGAAGAGGATAATTGGAGAGGCCCCAGATAATCTTATTTATGTTTCCTAAGTGACAAAAGCCAGTATTTAGTTTGCTGTTTAAGGGGCATTGGAAAGAACCCCCCAAAAAGAACCATAACATCTTAGGTTTGAAATCTTAGTTGTGAAGATGACTAAAAACTGGAAGACCTCAGGGAGCGCTGTGATGGATTGCCAATGACCTGAAGTCTTGATATCAAGATGGAATATCCTTCAAATGAAATGAAAATGAAAACATTTTGCTGTTTCCTCTTGAGATTCCGGGACTTCACACAGAAACTACTTGGAGAAATTCTGTGGTCTGTATTTTGAAGAAAATGTCAACATGGTCCCTTTTGTCCTTAAAACCTATGAAAACAATCAGCCATTTTCCTGCTCTGTAATAAGAAAGCATTCCATGACAGGTCAGAGGGTTTGAATGAAGAAACAGGATTAATTTAACCCAAGAAGAAACCTATCACTTTACTTAGTTACAAAAGAAAATATCAGATGGTTGTGCCATTGCTCTCAGTCTGCTGCTGGATGGCGAAAGATCAGGCACTGTGTTTATACAGCATCTAGCACTAAAGGAGGCTAATCTCAAAAAAGATACATACCGTGATAGAAAACTAATGGTCTGAATAAAGTAAAACATGCCTCTTGGGATTACTGGTGAAGTACAGCTACAGAGGAAGTTCCTGAGGCCTCCAGTCTCCAGGTCAGTACAGAAAGGTTGACTGGGTTGTTTCTCAAAGCTTCACGAGCAGAACAAACAAGAGAGGGACACTTCACGAGAACACCTACTAACTGCTTCTAACACAAATTCTATATACTTGATATATATTTCACTGTTATTTTCAGTCTTCTCCATTTTGAAGACCATTGGCAAGTTTAGCTGTTGGTTTCTGCATAAATAGGATTTGACTCTTCAAATATGTATAGGAATTGAAACCTGAGCTTGATCCAGTTTTCTTTGCAATCTCTTAGGACCAGGACTGTGACTTTAGGTTTCGTAGAAAGGTTTCCCATAAGGAAGAATCTGATCCTGTGCTTTAAGTTTAATTTTGAAACAATCCTAACAGAAAATCTGTACCGTTTTCTGGGAGATGACAAAGATTAAGAAAACAGCCCCCTCCAAAACAAACAATATAATTACAATGGCAGAAAACGACATGTGAATAAAGCAAACTGGATCCACCAAATGCAAACATGACGGCACTGTAACAATACCTACCCTGACTACGCTCACCCAGTCCGATGTTAAATAAATCAAGCAGGGATGTGTTTGAGAGGGATTAGCTCCCTGAAGGTGTCTGACCCCAGGTCAGAAACTGAATGATAACCTGCATGGCTCCAGGCACTTGCCTTGGGATTGAGCAGCAACCTGCAAGGATATGCCCTGCTGAAATGCATCCAGATGATCTGGTTCACCAGGTCCCAACGATTCCAGCATCCCACCCCACCCTGCATCCCACCTGGCTTGTCCATTGGTGAGGCTTAGTATTCCTCCGGGCTCCCCATGGCACAGGGTCAAAGCAAGCTGGAGAAAGGCTGCTGGTCCCCACATGTCCTGTTTCACACGAGGCAGCAAAGCAAACACAAATGTGGCATTTCAGAAAACCTGCTTCCTATGTCTACACCAAAATCCCTACTGACGTCACCAGGTGCAGTCTTAGGTCATGTTTAGCACTTCTAAGAGGCATTCATCCATCCTTGTAGGTGGTGAAGCAGGGCGCCCTGGCAAGTACACATCCATCAGGTGATGATGTGTGGAGACAGCAACATAGGGATCACCGTCAGCCTGCGGGTTCAGCAGGTCTCTGCCTCCAAACCAGACACGAAGCTGAGGAACAAACCAGTCAGGGATCTGCGGAACTTGGTGCTGTGGGAAAGCAACCTCCTACAGGAGCTTCTAAGAGGTGCTAACAGCCTGGCCACACTGCCTCCGATGGGAGGAGACTCTTCCTGGGAGATTCCCAAGGAAGAAATGCTTTAGAAGTTCAGGACCTGACCACTTTGAAAAATAAGGGGAAGATTCATCTGTCTCTCTTCATACCAGGGAAGTTCATTTTCACCAGCAATTGAAAACCATTTTGATGTATTTCCTGACTAAACACAAACACTAAGCAGAGCCTTTTTCCTGTGTAGCATCCCCTTGCATTTTCCCTGCAGAGAGTCAATTCACCTCCTTTAAATCAAAATATTGAGTGGACAGTTGGATCCAGTGGTGAGTTTCCATGTATTTTCTCACATTGCACAGGTAAAAAGCCAAGTACTATCACTAGAGCTACCTTGGGCTGCTCAGGATGGAAATAGTTGTTGGGATAAAGACACACTCCAGCCCTGCCCTGCATTTGTTTCAGGGCAGGCCAGGATCTCCTGTCCTTCTTCCCCTCACCTTTCTCATGCCCTGGAGAAGCCTCTCTGGCTGCCTCCTCTGCTTCCACACTTACTTGAATCCTCACCCTCTCCCCTTGTCTTTAGGCCAGATCTCACACCCATTGCAAAGGGCCTCCATTCCCCTTATGCAACTGCGAGGGAGGAGCTGTGGTTTGGTGCAGACATCCCAGGCTGGAAGTCTCTCTGCAGGGCAAGCTGAGCTTGAGCTGAAGCTGTAGCAGTATTTCCCATGAAATCTGACCTCCACATGCAATGGTCCCGTGTGGTCATCCCTGCAGATATAGCCCCATGTTTCTGAGAAACTCCTGCCCAGGTGTTTGTGCTGCTCTTACCCACGCTGAGACATGGCACAGGGTGGTGAATGTGGTGGCTCCCCCAGCAAGGCATTCTCATGCAGGTGCAGGCTGCGATCTGGTGTGAAACCAGGTCCTGAGAGGAGAGCTTAATGCAGAAAATCATACACTTAAACCTGTCAGGTTTCACACAAATAAGAGCTGTGACACAAGTTACTGGCCTAGATTAGCTCTGCCAATGGTCCACAGACATGCCTACAGGTCCAGTTTGTCAGTGGAAAATACGCAAGGCAATTCCGTTTGAAATTGCCTCAAAATTAAAGAGAAAAAAAAAAAAACGACAGTGGGGAGGTGTATTAGCAAACGGATGGGATACAAGGAAGTTAGCACAATTACATGACACTGGAACATGGGAAGGCCTCCTTTTGCACAATATTACAAAGAAATTTCAACAAGGTACGTGATCTGCGCCAGCCAGCATCGCCCCAGAAGCTGCCATTGAAGCAGCTGGTACCGGCTGCTGGCAAGGAGCGCTGCGAGACATTCAGTTTCTTTAATAATTAAGAGCTCACTCCTGCCAGCTGCTGAGCATTCCCATCTTCTGTCCCTTTCAGATGAAGATAAGGAAAGTCATATCTGCATGACAAGTATCTTTGGCAGGATGAGAGGCTTTGAGGGCCAAAATGTTCCTCATAGATCATGTTAAACATTTAGATGCAAAAAAAAAAAAAAAAAAAAAAAAAGAAAAGGGAATCCAGGACTAAAAGACTTTGTAAAATCAACAGCTCTGTTTATCAATGTGTAAGTCTCATTTTCTTGCCTCTCTTCCACTGGTTTTAAAAACGTGCCGGATTGTGGAATGCCATTCTAGCCCTGCATAATGAAACTGCAGTCTGTGGAACGGGTGAATCATGGCTGAGCTGTTAAATACAGGAGGCCCAACCTCTACTGCTGCCACAAATGAACTTCTTGGTGTAAGTCAGACAAAAAAAATGTTGCCCATGAGTAGAAAGAGGCATCTTGATTAAATGCTTGGAGGATAAAGCTTATTTTTATATTATGTATGTTCTTGTCAAGAACACTCTAGAGAATCTGAGGCACTGGATTCCTAATTTTGAAATTATCATTTCAAACTCGGAATACAAAAAAGAGTAATAGGATTGTAAAATTATGTTAGGGGCATCTACTGTACAGAGCATCTTGTAGCAGTCAAATCAACACATTTTATAAACCCTGAGAACACATTTGATCTATGGAGAGTTGGGCCATTGAAAGGTTTGTTAATGGCTGCAATTGAGAAAGCAGGTTTTTCCCAGTCATTCAAAGCAGAGACTACCGTGAGATAACCAGGTTTCTTAACACTCTTGCTACTTCTTCCATTTATTGACTGAGGAATACCACTGACAGGGATGTGGTGAACATCAGTCAAAATGCTGGAAGACCTAGAGTTCACAGATGATATCTGATTTGTTGACCAGACGTGATGGTGTGTGACTCCAAAGACCGACAACGGGAGGAAGCTGAAACAAGCAACCTTGCAAAGCAGGAAGTTGATAAAGGCTGATAAAGTGAAGATAAAAAGGATACTGAATAATGTAGCAAAACACACTGTCAAAAGCAGAGTCATTCAGGCTGGAAACTTTGTGAGTTAGTCCTGTGATAGAAGGAGATAATAGTACTTGGACTGGAGGAGAACCAGTAGCTTTTAGTTTCAAAGTGGTGTAGAAATTAAGATTGACGGAGAAATAAGCTTCAATTCTGAACACCAATGTAAAGAGAATTTTACTGAAAGGTCAAACACTGGGGACCACAAAGAAGCTGATGAGATTACTTCAAAACATTGCTATCCCTCCACTTTTTTGACTAATGGATAGTAGGATGGATAACACATGAGAGCACAGTATAGTACAAGAGAGATGAATCAAAGCTACTATTAAAGAAACTGGAAATGGATTAGCCACTGTCTGAGGAAATCAGGTATCAGAGCTAACAGGCAAGAACTGGAGTGGAGTCTGCAGGGAACAGAGGAAAAAGGAAGACCATGGAAGTTTGTGCTAAAGAAGATACATGTGGCTTGGAAAGCCATCAAACAGCACTCTATGAAAAATATGAGTTAATGATCATCTCAGAGGCCCAAAGTGTCTCCTAGCTAAGCAATATTAGCAGGAGGCTTGCTCCAGTACGTCTTTACATAGATAAGTCTCTGTGAATTACACTGGAAAATGGAGCTCTGTTAAATAGGCTTACATGTGTTCTTGCAAGGGTGATGTTTAACTGTGCATCAATGATACACTGCCTACTTAAACATTATCTGCTTGTAATATATGCCAACTGTAATATGTGCCATTAAAAAACAGCACTTTTCTTTTCTTGCTCTGTACTACTACACTGCTGATGTCCAACAGAGCAATTGCTGGGACAAAGACTTCAGCAGCTTCTTACCCTGCAACGATACCGACCTCGCTCTGCTCTCCTCCTCTCACTGACTGCAGATCATTCCTCCTTCTCACTTTGTTTCACACCACCCAAAACATGTCTTTTTCTCAGCCACTCATTTTCCCTTCACCTTAGCCACTGGCTTCCCCCACTGCCTTTGCATTAATTTTATTGTGACAAAGAAGCAGGGACCACAAGTTTGACTTCAAGTGATCTGAAGGAAAGGAACAGACACAAAGAGCTGTATCTTCACACATGCTTCATGAAAAGTATGAGCAAAATAGAAGTCATGGTCCTTTATGGAAGGACCAAGCTTCCCTCCTAGAAACCTACAGCAGAAATGGCTCTCAGAGAAGCCAGAGGAATATTTTGTGTTCCACATTGGCACAAAATTACCTAGCAATGTTGGGGAAAGCTAACCAAACCATCAAAAGCAATATGCAGAGAACCCAACAGCTTTCACCACAAGAACCTTGCAGAGTGATTGCACCACATCTAGTGCTTATCAGTTGAGGAGTAAATTATCCATCTAACCAGAACACAGTCTTTTATCAGGCTATTGGAACTAGACAGATTTGGAATTATTGACATTTAGAAACTCATTTTCAAAGACAGGCATCAGCTGACAAATGGGGAATATCTAAGCCAAGGAAATTATTGTAGTGTACAAAATAAGTAATGTGCACCTTGAATTATTAATTATTCAGTGATGTCATAAACAAAATTTTACTTCCTACCCTTTCAGAAAATGTAAACTCATCTCAGTAAAAGTAACAGTTAACTGAAGCTATTCGGAAGTGCGTATGGAAACAGAGAAGTAAAAATAAATCATAAAGAACATTTTTGCTGAACTCTGGGTTCACCAAAATACCAGCAAAAAAAGGTGGTATCTATGGAGTAATGATGTATCAAAATACTGCACAAAGCTCTTAACATACATGGAAAAGAACAAAAATACCTCCAATGTCACCTCCAAATACAACTCCCTGTTATCCTAACATTCACTCGTCTTTAATTGCCAGTGACTTCACTCATGACTTATTGGCAGTGCCTGCCTCAAGAAGCTTTGCCAGTAAATTGGTTGCAACAGAGTAGCACTGACACAAATACTTGTTCGCGCAGACTTTTTTGCCTTTAAACATACCATCATTAAAACGTGTTTCCATAAAATGTATGGTTTTCTTACCTCAGAGTTGCACACAGATAGGCTATCTGCTGTTCCAAGCTCAAGGTCCCAGTGATTCCCAACCCAGTCTCAAAAAGAAATATCCTTCAGCTTATTTTCTGGTATCATAATTTTCAGCTGAAAATGTTTCAGGGAACTCTCACCTTGTTATAAACTCCCATAGTAAGGCCGGCAGAACATTAAAAGCCCTGAAGTGAACCCAACCATTCCTTGCCCCTGCTTGAAGTGAGCTTGACAGATGATGAAGATTTAGCTGTTCTCCCTGTTTCCTTGGCTGCTTCATCACATATTTTCTAAGGAACAGTGTCTGGTGGAAAATAGTTTCCTCATCCCACAAAACTACAAAATTTCAAAGCCTTTCCTATCCCGAGCTGGAAAGAGCCCAAAGGTTTTGCAAAAACCAATAGATGCCCCACCATCCAAGAGCCTGATCTGAGGCATTCAGCACTGATTGACCCTCAACCTGGGCTAGCAAGCCAGCCATTTGTTCCACCTGCCCCAAGGTGGGAGCACCTATTAACCAAAAAGGAAACAATTACTTCTGTAAAGTGAACAATTTTCTACAATAAGCATTGGAGTTTTCACAGAAACCACTGAAAACCATACACCTTATCACTCCCCAACAGAGAAAACTGGGAAAGGAAAACAGCGAGTGTTGTTCCTTTGGCCTGGAGCTGGCAAGGGGTGTATCCAGACTGGGGCTCCTTCCTCATCCCAGAGGAGGGCTTTAATCACCCCACTGCTGGCTGCTTGTGGGAAAGGGACTTAAGGGATGTTATGACCCAATAGCCTGTTTTGTCCTCAGGAGCACTCCTCTTTCTTTAAAGAAAAATGAAGAGGGAAAGGAAGGAAGGGAAGAGAGAAGAGAAGAGAAGAGAAGAGAAGAGGAAAAGAGAAAAAAGGAAAAGAAAAAGAAAAGAAAGAAAAGAAAAGAAAAGAAAAGAAAGAAAAGAAAAGAGAAAAGGAGGGAAAGGATTTGTTCAATACATGTACGTCCTAGTGAAAAATTCTCAAGCCTGACCAGAGCGGGGACTACCTGATAGAAAGTATTTGGTTGCAAAATTCGTGACCAACTCTGGTTAAAAACTGCTATTCAGAGGAAGCTTTAACCACCACAGCTCTCGCTCGGCTCCTCCGTGTTTGCTTTGCCATGTCCCCTGGTATATTTGCACAAGGGTTCAAGGTCTTCTGCTGCTGCGTGCGTGCCCTTTGCCAGCCTTGTTTCTGTGACGTGTTCAGGAAGCAACACGGTGACCTTTACAGTCCGATTGCAGTACCTGCCGCAGACTGGGGCAAGCCACAGTCTCCCTCCCCTCAGAGGCTGCCCGTCTGCCCCCGACCCTCACCCTGGCCGTAGGGGAGGACACGGAACCCGTCGCCGCTGTGAACGGGATGCGGGCTGTTGCCAAGTGACTGCCTATCTCATGAAGCAATGCGGAGCGGCTGGGGCTGTCTGACCCTCCGGGAGAACGCCTGACGCTTGGCCCGCGGCGCGCAGCTCCGGCGGATGCGATTTCTTGGCGTTGCCCCCAGCGCACCCTCCTGCCAAGGTTTCCACATTTGCATTCTGCTGGTGCTCCCAATAGGAAGGCGCTGCTCCCACAGGCACCAGCCACACCTGCCGGAGGGCCACAGCGGCCCCATTCACAGCACAAACCTCCCAAACTTCAATCTGCACTACTGCACCTTCTGCAGCTGGATGGGGTGTCCTGCGTGCTGCTCTCTTCCGGGAGCATAATTGAGCCTCTTCTGTTTCAGCCCCATGTCTCTCTGCCGCTTTTCTCGTGGCATCTTGCACAAGCCAGTAGTTAGGGAAAAATCCTCCAGAAGAGTAATTTTAAAGGCTGTGTTGTCACTGCTCTAAAGGTGAAGGGGACAGCAGATCGAACGCAAAAGAAGACATTCTACATAATTTGCAGATTCTTGATAATAAAAACCTTTGTAAAGCCTGCAGCTAAAATAGTGGAGAAAGATCATCAGCAATTAAGATTTATCTGGATGAACACGAGGCTCTGACGAGGAAAAGATAAGAGGGAAAATTAGTGTGCAGTGAAATCAGACAAGTAGAGTGAGGTGAAATCCAGTGGGATCAGGTGGCTGGCAAATGGCTGAAGAAGCACAATATTTTAGGTTTGATTTTTCATTAGTAAGTACAAACAAGTATGCATGGAAAGTAATCCAAACTCATTGTGCACCAGCTGTCATGAGGGAGTGCAGTAAGGACAGCTCAGGCACTGGTACAAGTTGTACACAGCCCTAAGACACAGTCTATCCATGAACCACTTCTGGCTGCAGCTTTTCCCATGCCAAAGGCAATGCAATTACATGCTCTCTTGCTTTTCTTTTTTTTTGCTTTTCTGTCTATTCTTTCTTTTATTTAACTTACCTGTCAGCTAAAAAAAGGGCATTTAGTACAATGTAATTAGACTCAATGGGGGAAATTAGGTTTACTAGGAGGAAATCCTGCTTATGCTCTAATGCTTCCTGCTTGTTCTGGGTATTAGGTTCAAAAAGACCAGGGATAGTACCTGTTCCATTGTCAGTATATTTTTGCTTAAAATCTCGGGACATCAAATTTACACATTTATTTTCCGAATCAGCTTTAGTATTTACACATAGCCATATTTACTATGACATGACATCAAAAAGTCACAGCAAATCACTTGCATGGCACTACCGCTTCCTGATCTTTTTGTAGGAGGTTTGCCCCAGTCGCCTGTACTATTTCAGTGGCGCTGTCCTACTTCATCAGCCCACCTTGTACCTGTACAAGCTTTCTTCCCTCAGTCCTGCTCCCATTTCACAGCACAAAGCTGCTACAGGTGAGGTATTCTACTCATCTTCTTCTCTTTTCCTACTGTGTAGGGGATCACCTTGCTGAAGAGACTGAAATCAGGTGAAGCAAGGATGCACTGGGGATTAGAGCTGAGGGAGCAGTTTTTCAGTATCTTTTGTAGAAATGGGCTGCGCAAAGGCATAGCCTGCAGCTGGCTAGCCATGCTGCTCCAGTGACCTGTGGAGGCTTGGGATGTGTCTGTCTGTCTCACACATTAACAACGGGAGCTGGAGCAGACACCCCCATGCTGGTTCATGTATGGACAGCAATGCAGAGCAGGAGCACAGAGCTCTACTCCAGCTGTGAAGTGCTCCAAAAAAAGCTGGTTAGTGGGAAGTCAAGCCACAAGGTTATGTTAGGCCACAGTTCCTTCTCCAATCCCGTGACCAGCCCAAGAAAGTTTGGTTGTGTTATCCTCTCCCTGGACTCTGCATGGCTCCTTGTACGGACACAGCACAGGATCTTGCCCCACTTGCTCTCAGCACAGCAAGCTCAGCTCTAGTAATTTGCCTTTCACAGAGGTGTTTTCTGCTCACTCCACCATGTGTTTTGCTCTGCACAGAAAGGTATGGACAGGACGAATCCTGTCACTTGTTGAGCCTGTGCGTGCTGGGCTTTGAGGTGGTGTGCCTCCGGGATGCACAGGCAGCAACACAGGACAAATAAAGGAGACCAGACTGTTTAAATCAATTAAGTCATGTCTCAGTGGTGCCCATCAGCTCTCACATGTTGATGCTTTCCCCAGTGTCCCCCTAACAATTAAATATTCCAGCTTTCTAAAGGTTAACATACATGTTTAACTGTGCTCCATTTACAACATACAGTTCAGACATCTAATGTATAGCCAAAAGTGAAAAATACTCTTAAGACTTCAGTTGCATGTGGGTTGCTGGTTATTCATATGTCCTAACACCTCCCCCACATCCCTCCCCATAATAACTTGCAGCGCTTTCTGCTTCTCTCCCTGGCTCAGTGCCACCATGCTCTGCACTTTGAGTAGGAGTTTATACCCAGGAAAGGCAGGGTGATTTAGGGGTTAGAAGGGCTTAGGAGAGCTAAGGGCTCTCCAGCATTCATCTCCATTGGGTCTCTGCTTTTGCAGAGCAGGACGAGCCCAAACAGGAACATTTAAACTCATTATGTTTCCACTACTGTGAGAAAGAAAATGGGATTGCCGTCTCTACAGCACTTGAAAATCTGTAGATGAAAAGCTTTATAGAAGAGCTTTCTAGCTTTCTAACTAGCTCTTTTCTAACAGAGAGCTGTACGATTCCTGGGATTTTAATTTGGGGTGATAAGTGGAAATTGTGACATTATTTCTAAATGAGATTCTTCTTAATCACCAAATTACAACACCCCGTATTAAATTAGATTTTATAATATTGAAGATTATGAGAATTTGTGCGCAACATGACACAAATATCTGACACATTTCAACTTAAATAAAACCATCTTCATTTTCAGATCTTTGTGTGTATTTATGAACTTGCCAGCGACCCAGCAGCAGTGCCATACATCAGTGATATGAAAGAGGTTCTGCCCCTCAAACTTGGTCAGAAAAAATTGTGGGGTCAAGTACTGTCCTCGCCTCTGGGAGTCTGATACCCAGCATGTTCTAGCATCTCAGAATGAGGTATGAAAGCAGATGTAAATTAGGAAAAAAGGAAGAAAAACAGAGGTTTTACAGGTCTCTTGCATGTTTTCTGTGGAAGTAGCACATTTAGGTTGTTCTGCTAATAGGCTGGCAGCCACTTGCATTGTGTAATGTTGAGTGGGTCTCACGGGTTAATGGGCTGTCACTGAGTATGGTCAGAAACTTGTTTTGTGTGTAGGAGATGGGCTGACCAGAGATTTCCCCAAAGATTTGTTCTGCAGAGTAGCAGAAAGACTACTCTCTTTGTGTTCAGATGATGTGCAAGGTGAAGACACTACTTCTCCATGTAGCTACAGGCTCATGATGGTTGTAAAGGTCATTATAATATATGAATCTGAAATTATCTTATTAAGTATCAGGGCAGCTGTTTGTGAAAGAAGACTGTGCTCAAATCAAAATATATGCTGCAGTCCCCAAGTCTTAGTGTGGTGACAGAAGGCTGGATAACCAGGATGAACTCATCCTTCTTCTCAGGAAAATCTGGTCTTTAACCTTCAGTCCTGTACTTAAGCTCTTCCTGAAGCCATATCCCAGTGGAAACCACTGGCAGTTATGGCTGATACAGCACCATTTAGCATTTTTAGAATTAACTACACCTTTGATTTTTTTAACTAAGATTGTTCTGGCTGGTGTGCTTGCTGGTCAGTTGGGGACTGAAATAGATACAGCCATGAGAAGGTGTCTTTGGTGCGTAGGTGAGAAAAAACATTCAGTGTGATATGCATGAAGTAAGAGCAAGTGTGCCTAACCTTCATTTGGTTCTGATTTTGCAGCTTCTTATCCAGACAGTTGAATATTATCAGCACTCAAAAAGTCATCCGATATGGTAGCTCTGATTAAAACTATTACCTCTCACTGTAAATTTTGCCTGTCTAGGTAAGGCAGGGGAGCATCAAACAGAAATGGGAGAGTGCCCTTTGAAGGACCTGCAGAGACTTCCCCGAGTGTGAGATTCATCCCATGTCTTTTAGAGTGGGATAAACCTGTTTTCTCTGATTTCAAGCAAAAAAGTTATCCATGTTTCCATCAGGCTGAAGTGTGCCTGATTACAGAATATGGAATACTAATCCAAACCTGAAGCAGAAGCTTTACATTTTCCTCCCTATATTATATTCAAATTGTAACTGTATCTACAGCCATAATCATCTCTGTAGCCAAGGCCCAAATAATCATTTAACAACAATTAACAGAGGCACATGGAATCCTTACTTTAAATCAAGCCTCAACTGAATTTTTCCTGGTGGTGTCTTTCTTACTCTCTGTTCCAAGTGGAAGGCGAAAAGCTTTTTTTAAACTTTATTATTAAAATAAAACTAGCACAGATGAACTTTAAAGTATATGTAACTGAGTCTCACGTGATCAGAGGATCCACTGTTGACAGGGACTCTTTCACTCGATGCAAGTGATGATGCTCTCAGCCAGCACTAGCAGAGAGCATGTTGTTTGCAAATACCATAATTCTGCTTTTAATTTGTAACATCGGTGGATGGCCTCTAAGAAACAAATTGAGCTATTTTTAGGTTACTATTTGTAATGCTGCAGTTGAGATCTATCAGCATACTAAGGTAGAATTCAATGTAAAGGAGTCAATTGAATTTCATGGTAAATCCTAGTATAGAAGCTAGAAACCTTAGGTCAAGATTGAAGGTGGAAATAATATTTAGCTTTAATGCTATGTGCTATTTAAAGACTTATTAAAACATTTTCCAGAGCTCCACTGGCCTGAGACATTTGCCTAGGAGCAAGCCTGCAGCTGTTTGCTTGTAGCACATGCAGGAACTCTCCTTCTCCTTGTGGAATATGTTGGCATTTTTTCACTTCATAGTGGTTGCGTTTTGCTGAATGCAAACAACATAAATCATGTTTCTGTGATAAAGGCCACCCTTTGGTCCCAACTGCAGCCCACATTCACTGTGAATGGTAAGGTACTTGTCCCCTGATCTGATTTTTAGCACAGTGGACTAAAATTAGTAGAGTGACACCACATGGAAGTGGTACAAAGCATGCTCTCCTGGCTCATCACTGAGCTCCACTGTTGCTGCACACCAGCACTGTAGAGAGTCCATAGAGCAAGTGCTGGTGTGAACTGGCTGCAGGGCTTGCCCAGAGCCTGTGCTGCCTGTACACCATGGTTTGTACTTTATCTGAACATGCCAGCCTGGCCGAATCAAGTCCCAGGAGGCAATGGAAAAGGGGCACAGCTGCTATTTTACCCCCAGGATTGCACCGATAGAGCTAGTGAGGTTTTCTTGTACCAGCGCAGCAACAGTGTTTTGCTTCTCTATTTCCATTGCCATAAAAGGAGGAGAAGATTATTTTTCTACTTCCCAGCAAAACTGCAGCTAGAAACAACTGAAGGATTTTGAGTCACTCAGCAACAAAGATGGGTATCAGATAAGAGCATGAAGCAGAGATCATTCTGCTTGTCTTTTGCATTCTCTGTCAATTAATTCATTGTTTTTAGACATTTTAAAAGTTGTTTCATGAACTAAGACTTCTCTAATCTTTATAATTACAGTACAAGGTTTTCATTAAAACCTTTTCAAAACAAAAAATATTTTCTAATAAACGGAAACTTTTTCTTACTCAAATCATCCAAAGATCATTTCTTGGACAAGTCTCATGGCTTCCACTTCCTTTTGGAGCTGTTGGCAGAGAAACTTCTTCCAACACAAATCATCTGAAACAACATTACCATCTAGTGGAGAATTTGATTCACCACTGATGGGAATTCCTTAATGCAGACATGCACACTTTGTGACTCTGTTGCACAAACGCAGAACTAGGAAGTCAATTAAGTATTACTTTTGAAAATCAGTGTTTGAAATCATCTGACTGCTTTCACTGAAGAGTAAAAGAATCTTTGAGTTGTACTGCAGATCAGTAATATTAAAACCACAGGAAATGCAGGAAATCAATATGAGAGTCTCTAGATCAGGGTTTTCATTCCCCTTATGATTTTCAGAAAGAAACATTGTTTGATATTCACTCTGGCAAAGCACCTAAATTTGCATGTGGAAAAGAGATAACAAACCCCAATTACTCTCTATATACAAATTATGTAAAAATTAGAGTCTGGATTTAACCAACACAGATCAAACCCAAACTCTCATCTTTCAGGTTGATGTAAATGGCAATCTTGAGGCACACTCAGCCACATGGCTTCTTCTGGAAACTTCATTAGGCCCTACCAGTTGTCTTTCACATGTTCATCCTTTTGTTGCAGGAGGTTTGATGTCTCTGGCACCAAGCACTGTACAGCACTTTCAAGTGTGCAGGACAGATGTTGATGATTAGTTGGGTAATGGCGGCAGGACAGTGCACCCTCCAGCCTGCCCTTTCTACAGTTTCCCTCTGATGATCAATTTGTTTATTATGTTTCCCTAACATGTCCCACCAGTTGCTTCTCCTGCACAGCCTTTGGCACAAGAGCCAGAATTTCAGTGGGTCCTCCTCAGTGAAGCACAGCACTAGGAGTGTGCGGGACACATAGCAACCCTCTTAAAGCTGTCTGGTCTCATCTCTGTTGCCCTTGCCCTTCCATGCTTTTTTTCCCTGCTTGCTACATGTACTTCAGCATCGTAGCTGAAAACAGTTTGCAGTTCTGTACTTGGCCAGCTCATCAATCCCCTGTGGTTGAGAAACCTCTGATTTAGGCAAAAGTTAACTGTTAAGAAAACACACCATCCTCTGGAGACACTAACCTTATACAGCACTCAAATGCCAAAGTATGAAGTTTGATAGGAAAAAAAAAATAAAAAAAATTCAAGGCCAATGGATGCTTTTAAACCTATTCATGATGAGGGCCATATTTTCACCTGTAGAAAGTGTCTGCCTAGAGCCATGTGTACATGTGTAAAAAGCCATACCAAGAACTTGGTTCAGCTCCTCTGCTGTTCTTTCTGTACAACACCTAGAATGGTTTAGAAAAAAAACAGCTCTTGTGGAAGTTGATGTCTGGAGGAGACGGAAGCATTCTGCACAGCACAACACTCAGCAGATTGCATAATACTGAGCAGCAGCATTAGAGCACTTCCTGCGCTTAGGGTCACAATCGCTGCTTTGCTTTGAGATTAGAGGCTTAGGTTGTATACTCCAAGGATAATAAACACATTAAAAAACATAACCCAGCAACAACAAAAGAACCCCTCCCCCAGGGGCAGTTTGTTATCTGAGATAGGAATAATAAGGGTACCATTCTGTTCCTGTTGGAATTAATGATTAAATTCCTCCACCCTGTGGATAAATTTGGGTCCTTTAATATCAGGCACTAGAAGAAAAGTAAAATGAAACAATAATAACAAAAGTAGTATAAATCTCTGCCAAAAGTTTTGTGGGTTTTCTTTTAAAAATCCAGTTTCTTCCCTTCCTGGTAAGATGCAGCAGGGCAATACTTCACGATGTTTGTGTTTCTTCTCTTACACAGATAGAACATGCTAGATCTGAGAGACAGAAAGTGCTTAAAATTTGTAATTAAGAAGATAGTTACCATCTGAAACTCTCATTTCCTCCTCTCACATACACTTATGTTCCTTTAATGATAGAACTTCCTACTTCTTTTTAAGCAAAAGCTGACAATGGAAGTTTTTATCCTTTGTTGAGGCATGAAGTTTTAGAAAAGGGGAAACAAGAATATACTGTACTTGGGACAGACACACAGCTAAAAATAATCAGTGCAGATCCACTCAGATGTCCAAAAATACATTCCTTAATTTGCCCACAATATTAAGCAATTGTTGCCTTAATCTGAACCTATTTAGTAATGCCTTGCAAACATCTGCCCTTAAGATAATAGGCTAGCATCATTAACTATTTTCATTTCAGCTCCAACAAGGTTACATATTGTAAAAGTGTCCGTGGCTGGAAGCAGCTACTTAAATTGCAATTTGATTGTCATTTCCAGGTACTATTGAAACTGACACTTGTTCTCAGTGCTATGAAGACATCAGTGTATCACAGAGATTAACCAGAGGCTGTCAGAAGATATTTTTGTGTTAAAAATTCTTCCTTTACTTTCCATTTTACCAGGAAGCAACCTTTCCTGACCACATGACTAAGTTATGTGATCAGGTCTTATATGACTTTCTCCAGTGTTTGAAAAGAACAACACATTTTCTTCCTCAGAGGACCCGTGCACTGAGGCCTGCCTCTGTGAAGTCCATCAGGAACTGCAAAAAAAACCTGAAGGTTTTCTGAGGCTTATCCAGATTATTTCACTATGCTCAGACTTTTATTGCCTCTCAGTTCAACGGATATTTGCACTCAGACCTCTTTATGGTATGTTAGAAATCCTACTGCAGGTCTTGAAGATGTCATGGCTTTATCATGGCTGGTCCTATCTGCTCTCAACAGTCCACCTCTGTCCAATTTTAATAAGGTTCTTTTTCCTTCTTTCAAAATAATGTTTATTAATAACTTTCTTTACAAGTTTACTGTACGGAATGCACTTCAAAGGCTGTATAATTATTCCTTGCTTACATACTGTAAATTATATTGCTACTTTGCCAATTGCAAGGTTCACTGCTTCTCAGTATCTGCCTGTTACCTCAGTCTCTAACCACTCAAACCACCGTTTGAAATTCCTTACCAAAAAATACAAGACACAATTGGTGCAGCAGGCCATTAAATACTAAATGGCAATTGCATTTCAGGTTATGTTTAGGTTGTTTTGGAATCAGATTTTTTGTGATATGCACATATTGTGATATGAAACTCCAAATAACAAGCTGGAGAGACATGCATGTACCACTAATCCCATCAAGCATCTATGGCTTCATGAACTCAAAGACCCAATCAGTGGCTGACTCTTCAAGCTATTCAGCTCATCTTAACTAATACATGCAAGAGACATACTCTGAGTCAGTTCTTGCCTTGTCAATTCCAAATCTTTGACACTGCAAGACTTTTCATTATCTACAGAGCCAACATCCTAAGCACCAGATGTTGGAAACATCGAAAAAGACTCTCCATAGGAGTGCTGTGTTTGATCATCCTGTAACAGCTTATGAAAAAAAAATCCTGAGAAAACAGAACTTGGAAACTTCTTAAATACTACTTAACAGTCAAAAAAACCCACCCAAAACACGTTCAAGAGAAGTAGGACAAATCAAGTTGTAGCAAGAAGACTTCTTTCTGAGGACTATTTTGATTAGAATGATTTGCAAATAACTAATGCAAAATGGAAACTCACCATCTCATTAGTAACAAAGGACAGATACAAAAGGTAATTAGCATGTTCTGCTCTTAGCTCAAAAACGAAGTTATTTACATCTCCTCTGTAAACATGAAATCTAGTGTGAAATGTTAAAAAAAAAAAAAGTATTACAGAAGAGTGCCAGACAGCGACAGAAGGAAACAGGCATGCAGTTGAACCTAGGACCAGTATGACTGCTGCCAGAACATCTTTGTTGGTCATTTTACTCCTAATCAAAAGCAGATTCCATTTCTTTCTGTAGCAGGAATTTCTACTTGCAAAATATAACACTTTAGAAATGTCAGGAAAATCTCCTAAAATCTCTCTGGGGTTCTGACATGTTGCATGAGAACAGTCAAGGACATGGAGCTAGTACAAGCTTCCCCAGAGCCCCTATTTTAATCATCTCTGTTCTCTCTGCAAGAGCACCTTCATCATCTTTTAGTATCTATAGCCCCAAAGCTTTTCTAACACCATGAAAATATATGATGCAATTAGAAGAAAAAAATCCCTTTATGCAAAAGAGTAACTAGTCTTCTACATAATGAAGTACTTCCTGATTTGCTTACTTTGAGGCATTGAATTCTTGCACCCTCAGGTTTGTTTAGATGAAAGGAACACTTTCTGGCAGCTGCATGAGCAAATGAGTACCCTAATTTAGGTTATGTAAAACTTAGTGGGTGTAAGCCACACATGTACCTTCCAAAAGCAATGCCTAGGTTGCATCCCAATGGTTAGCCTGGCTGCTGGTGCTCTTCTCCCTCCCATAGGCCTGTTCTAGTAAAGATCTGTTGAAGAAAAATTACTTCACATCACAGGGTGTGGCACTGTATAAATACTGTGCAATGATCTAAGATGCCTCAAGCAATCATGGCATTCATCCAGCTGGAGTAAAAATGTAGTCTTTTCCATTGAGGCACTCTTTTTGTGTCATCAACATAGCATGCAAATATGGTGCACTGTTTGAAGTGGAAAAGAATGTGATCACAGTATTTTGAAAGAGGTAGGATACTAGTAAGGGCCCTTTCACACAGCATGACCATTGCACTGGAGGTCCCTATAACAAGCTCTAAGAAGAGCTAGCTTGCTTGCTCAATGAAGCAGTGTCATGTAGCAACACCTAAACAAGCTCTGGCCAGCCCACCACTGGAATCAGAAGCAGTGTAGACATGTAACCTGAGCTGTGCTATGGGGCTGTGTGTTGGGGAGCAGCAAGGGCAGGCACTGCTCTGAAGGAGAAAATGAGCCATGAGCTGAGGGGAGCAACTTACTGACAAGGGGGCTGTCCCACAACACCCAAAAAAGGACAATCAAGGCAGGTCACCAGTCCAGGTCACCAGACAAGGCTGTGGTGGTGAGGCATGTCTAAAGTCAGGCCAGGAAGCCAAGTCTGTAGGTAAGGATCAACAAGGTACAACCAGACACAAGTGTGGTTGCAACATGTCTCAGGGACCAAGCACAAGAGCCTCAGCTTAAATGTAGCTCCTAAGAGGTGATGGCAGGGTTGAAGCACCTGGCTTCCTCCATCTTTTTGTTGAATGGCTGCAAGATCCGCAGGCATTGAGGCCAGAAGCTGCTGGAGGCCAGAAGTGCCTCAAGGGCAGGTGTCTTAATTAGTTAAGGTACATTATCTAATTAAGCAGCCAAACCTCCAGGAGAGAGGGGAATGCACTGTGGGCACTGACACTATCCCACCTGACTTGGCTAAGAAGTGATGGTGTGCTCTGCCATATTGATATATCAGGACGTTTTATTATGGTGGAATTGCAGCAGCTATCATGGTGGACTTCAAAGTCACCAAAAAATTGATTTAGCTCCTGCCCCACTGAATGACAGAGGAAGATCCCAAAAGAGAAAAAGCACTAGCTACACTGTCCTCTCTTCTGTGTAGGTTACCATCCTTTGTTCAGAGTCCTACTAGGTGCAGTTCCATGATTTTTGCCCTACGTAATGTCAACTCTTATCAAAGATTACTATGTTTGAAAAAAATCCCAAGAATACTGGTTGACTGGCAACTCTATACTACCATCCATGCTGCTCAGGATTGCTGGCAATTCACCTACTCTAGCATATGAAGCAAGAGCTGGAGAGTGTAAAAATGCCTGCAGAAGAGGTACCTGGTACAGCATGTTTTAGCAGAACTGAGAGTTGCTGTTGGGAGGGAGGCATAGCTATCGGGAAAGGACAAAGTTCCAGTGACTGCACTTCCCATTTTACATTGCTTCAGCAGAGCATTGTGTAACTAATGAGTACACATTACAGACCTTGTGGAACAATCTGTCAGACAACCAGCAAGAGTTTGACCATGATTCGGAAGATCTAGATTTCAGTGCAAGTAACCAGTGAAAAACCAAATATTTGGCGCAAGTCTTTGAACTTTGTGCCTCAGTTCTTACTCTGGATAAGGGAAGACCTATAATACATGCTTTTATTAATCTGCTTTGACCTTCTCACATGATGGGCAATGCCATCATTCTCAGATTTTGTATTAAGTAACGATCTCTGGGTAGACAACATGGCAAAATATAAAGTACATCAAACAGCCAGAAGTACAGGGAATCACAAGTACCTACCATGAGCTATTGCTTGCACTGGTTGGAAAAACCAAACCAGAACCACACCACAGCAAGTCCTCCAGCTATTCAGTACTGTTCAGTTCTATGGTTTAGCGGAGCTACCTTTTCCTTGCTATGCATGCCAACTTTTCCACATTTCAGGCTAACCTCTCTCCAGACAACTGCATCAATGTCATTCACTAGCACATTCGGACTCCACACCTTGCTGCCTTTGTTGTGCACCTCTGGAAGCCTAGGCTGTGCATACAAGTGAACTCCTTCCTTCCTTCCTTTCTTCTTCACTGTTTTTTCTTTTCTTCAAAAACTAAGCATCACTCCTGAGGATTTTCATCTGTAAAAGTGAGATGGAGACGATGTTGATTATTTCAACTCGGATTTTCCAGGAGTGGTTCATTCGGGATTCCTGCTGACGACTAGTGTATGGATTAGTAGGGGTTTTTTTTAGAACATTCTCCGAATCTGAAATTGCTGTTCTATGGAAGACAGTATGTGATGAATGACAATTGCTGGTAGTCAGACAACAAGAGATCTAATTATACACATCCTTATGGATGGTTAGCTACGGAATGTAGTTCGAGAAGGATGCAAGTATCTGGTACTAGCTCTGGACTCTGTTACTTCCTTCCCATACTTCTGAAGGGAGAAGCCCACAGATATTCCAAAGTTGGGAATAGGGTAACCGTCATTACCTTCCTCCACTTTTTTTCCACTTTGGCCTCTTGAACTGGAGAGGCACAGGATTGCGAGAGACATCCTGAAGAAACGTACCATATATCTGCTTCAGTATAAGCAGCAGAAAGACTTAAATCAGCTATTTTGTTCGTGTTCAGACATGCCCAGTGGATGGCATGATCCCTCACTTTGCCAGGCATTTACATATTTAACAGAACTGTATTAATTGCATATGTACAAATAGAAAATGCATTTTTAGCTGCAGAAAATTCTACTCCCTGATACAATGAAACAGTTACACCTATGCAGTCACAAAAGCTAAATGTTGCTCATTATCTTTTTGCCACATTCTAAGAACAGTGACTTTAGTCCTCACCTAAATGCGCTGGCATTACTCAAATTCTGAATAAAAGGGTCTGGACTAGAAGTAGTCCTCCACTTACACTAGCAGAGAAGCAAAACATCACAAGGAATGCACTCCTGGAGTCATGTGGAACGTACTTCGCCTTGGTCAACATGCACAGATGCAGGTCCCAAGATCACAGCTGGATTCTTAGCATGTTTGGAAGAGTCTGAGGACTAAGAGTTTCCATTAATAACCACTGTAGATGGTACTGTACTTTTAGGGAAATTCTCATCTGACACCATTCTGAACTGTCACCCCACCAATTATGTTTTTTGTTCTTAAATGTCAAAAAATGTGCAGACATAGATGTAGGCATAGATTATTATTATATTTATTATTCTTGTTAAAAAGTCAGTGTATGAATTATGGCACTACGCTGTAAAAATGCAACACTACTGAGTGCTCTAAAAGTATAAGGTCCATTATGACAGGTTTTAAACATGAAGCATGAGCTTCAATATGATTTCCAAATAAAAAGCCAAACCTAAGGGGTAAATAGATTAATAATAACTGATTTATCTGGAATTTCCATACTAAGTGAATACAGAGTGGATTTGCAAGAACCAGACATATTTAAGACACAACAGAGTCAAACAAAGCTTCTAGAAATTGAAGAGTAAATGATCTTTTTTCTTTTTGACCTACATAGAGGTATTTGTCCTGCACTGTAGATGAATGTTACAGGTCTGCTATTAAACTACAACCACAGTGTGTCAGGTGGGTTTGCATGAGAAAAGGAAAAAGTAAACCAAAACCTTTTCTACACTGCCAGTCAGAGAAAACACTGTGTGCTTTGAAAATTTAAAAATAAAGACAGAAATACCCCCCCCCCCCCCATCTCCTGAATCAATCTCCACCATAACAAAACACTGATGCCTATTACCTCTGTGCCTGGGGACTGGACAAAACTATGACACTATTCCTGATTCTGAAGCAAACCCAAACAAATGGATATTCATGGATATTATTGCACTTGTAGCAGTGGTACTTTAACTGGCCTGAAAACTACTTTCATTGTATTAAGGAAAGTGAGAAATATTTGTTTCTACATGTGTAATCTTACTCGAAAGATGCATTGTAAAAAGAATGCCATACTCTTTATAAAACAGTTTAAGCACATCTGGCACAACATGAAGATCTTGAAATGCCTGAATAAAGGAAAAAAAAAACCATGACAGTGGGCATTAGTTTCCCAGGAAAAGGTTGTCCTACATCACATTGCAGATCAGAAATAAATAAGATGAAATTTGAAGAGTATGAATATAAATCCTTGGATGATGTCGCAAAAGTCACAGGCTTCACCAAACCAATGTCAGTGTATTTTTTTATGCATAATACAGTTACTATATACAGTATGTTTATCAGATAATTCCAACTAACAACATACTGAATTAATGGTTGATAAACAAAAAATATACTAAACCAATGTAAAAACAGATGGCAGCCCCCCAGTTATGCATAGTTACATATGATGAAGTCCAACTCTCTGAAGTCCAATGGATTGGCACCTTCAAGCATTAGGAAGCAGTTTTCTGAAGCACAAACAACATAATTAACAGAACCCAGTCAAGCTGTAGGGGGATTACACTGTCGAAAGTATCTCCAGTCCAATCACAAAACTGTAAATGTTATCGCTGCATAGCTGCAATGGGGCAGTCATTCATTCTAAGGCTTTACATTGCCATATTTCTTCAACAGGCCTTCTAAAGGATGTGCATTTAACAACGGTGGTGATCTACACACAAACAAAATCTGTGACAAACACAAAGCACTTAGGTTTAAAAGCACTTACGGAAAAATCCATAACATCTTTACAGCATATTGTGTATGACTGCACGTGCTATTAAGCTTTTCCTGCTTATTATTATGTGGTATCTTACTATATTTCTGCATATTAAGAGCGAGCCTTCTCCATGAGAAACCAGCTTCTCTGATACAGGAAGCCACCATGCCTATACCTTGCTTTGCTACAGAGTAAGGCATGTACAATGAAAATGATAATGTCAAATCCCCACGGATCATGACAGAAAGACCCAGTTCTTCCCTTTGTTTCTTGCTCAGCTTCTCTGCTCCATTACTACTGTGAATGTCAGTCAGCAACCATATGTCCTTGTCTAGTAAGCAGAGGCTTCCCATCTGCATCACCAATCTTTTTCTGCATCTCTTCCACTGTTTTCAACAAAGCTGCTCGCTCCTGCTCAAGCGTGAGAATGGACTGCTTCAGTTTGCCTTCATTGGTCAATAAAAGCTCTACTGTGGCTTCAAGGTTTTGGATCTTTCCATTGGCCACCTTTCAGAGTAAAAAGAAAGGAAGAGAGAGGAAGAAAGGGGAAATTTATTAATAACTGAAACCAACTTTAAAATATTTTTTGAGATACATTAACACATATAAAGTAATTTCCAAATGAAAAATTGCAAAGGTAAATGGAGGTATGAACGTTATTAGATCTGTGTACTTTAGACTACAATAAGAAACTACTGTTGGCTGTAACAAGAAACTTCCCTCTCTCAACTTGATTGCTTTGTTTAGCTCACAATCAGACTCAGAATACAATGCAAAGTAATGAAATCAGAATGTTACTAAGTCTGCAAATTATATACTAAAAACCTGCAGGCTAAGATAAGCTTCTGTATGGGTCTGTTAGGAGACCATCTCAGTCAACCATGTTTGTTGAATTGCACATGCTTTGCAAAGCAAAGACAACCCATCTTCGTGTCAACATTTAGTTCAGCTTTGGAGGTGAAGGGGAAAGAGTGGATTTAGAGCAATATGGAAACAGAAAACACATACTGAAAAATTCCAAAAATTCTCCTTCAAAAGGCTGCTCTTTGATGGCAAATCAAAGTATTAGATCATCCAATCTCATCATGTGAGATTTGTAGCTGAGCTACTTCGACAAAAGCAGAGATCTGTTTCAAAGTTTCAGCACTGAATAACATTTGGAGACAATATGGTGGTCCTGACTTTCAGGGAAGTATTTGCCCTTCTGATGAGCTCACTGCTCTTCATGTAATTGTGTTGGGTTTGCAAGTTCAGCCTTTGGGGAAAAAACATCGACAAACCATGGCGCCCATTGTTTGGTTATGCACTTTCCTCCCATCATCAATGGAGGACCTTTCACTATAGGAAATGAAGGCTGAATGAAGCCCCATATGCAAGACAAAGGGACTGTTCCAACACTAGGGTTAAGTTCCCTGCTATAATGTTGGGTGCTGACTTGGCAGCACACAGGTGGAGATGAGCTTTGTAAAAAACTGCTTAGGGCTGCAAAGTCTTTAGGGACAGAAGGGAGTAGAAGATCCCCTGGTGTAGCTATCTATAGGATATTCCATCTGGAATCTCATCCCAGAAATCCCTCTCCCCCATGCTACATTCAACAATTTCCTTGCCCAAAGAGACAGTGTGGTGAATCAACTTTTCACTAATTGTAAGCACATGTTCTATCTACCCCTCTCGACTTCTTCTGCATTTAAATTTTAAAAACAAAATTAAATAAAACTGCTAGTGGCTATGCTTTTGAAGTCAATAGACCAAACGCCAATCTCTCCTGTGCCCTGGTGTAGGACAATCCCTTCTGTAAAGGTAGAAAAATCAGATAATTATGAAATATAAATTGTACCTGCAGTTCTTCCAGAAGATCAAAGTTTTGTTTGCGCAAGCTACTGTTTGCCTTTTCTAATTTATCCAGTCTCTGATTGTCATTCAAAGAAGAATCTATAAGCTCATCCTGAAGCACATGATATTCAACTTCATAAGCTTGCAACTGCTTGGCAATATCCATTTCAAACACCTGTTGTATACAAAAATAATATTAGGTGCTGTGCAGATCAAAATCATTCAATGCTTTGAAATCCATGGATCTAGACTTAGATATCTAATCCCTGTGTACAAAAAAAAAGACTATTTTTGTCATTCACATGGCAATATTGAGGCAGTAGAGTGCAATACACTGGAATTAGATCTACTTAAAAACTTCACCAAAAATGTCATTTAATAACATCTGAGTGTGGCATAAACCTTCCTACACATACTCAGAATTAGATGTAATTTTAGAAAACTCTGCTCCACACCCATGTGCCACGTGGAGAAGTGTAAGGCTAAGTAGAATGAAAGCTTTAAAGGAGAAACAGTAAACACTGCTAGGTTTATTTATGATTTTACAGTATTCATAGAGACTGAAAATGAACTAATCTGTCCTTACACTAATACACGTAATGGACACATTATGTAATGTCAAAGTAGATTTCTATTATTTTTAAATAAGACTCACCAAAATGAGCGCTCAGTCTTACACATGAATATTAAGAAAACCTTTTATTATAAAAGGAGATGAATAAATTGAGTGATCCAAATAAAAACCACTGCTATTGTATTTTCTTTTTTCTAGGTTTTGGCAAACATCTGCCTTCAAATTATAAGAAAATATGTCTCTGCTGCCCCTGTGCTAGCTATCTCCTCTGAAAGCATTGAAGAAGGTGGTAAATTAAAAGGCCAAGTGTGCTAATCAAAGAACATAATGGAAACTAAAGTTGATTTTAAAACACATCTGGAAAATAGCCCCAAAATACAAGTTCAAGGGTTATTCATTATTTTTAAACCTCTTGTACTTTACTCGTTTTGGAAATAAGTCAAATACCAAATCCCATTTTAAATACCTCTTGAAGTAATAATAGTTATTATCTATTTTATCTGCTTTGTCTACAAAGCTTTCTTGGCTAAAGAAAATACCAGTTTATGAACTGTTTCTGACACCTGTTACATGTGCTATAAAAAATTACCTCATAGTTTTATCCCAGCAGAAACACACATACTGAGCATCTAAGTACAGAAGGCTATAACACAATTTTGAGTTTGGTTAAACATATGGATCTTTTGTTTTCTGTAGGTCTGCGCATCTCTGGAGAACACACTGCTGACATTTCAGTAAAGCAAACAGTGCAATTCAGCAGGGTAGAATGCCAGTTCTTTTTGTCTGACCTCTGCCACTTCTAGCCCCTGTGCTCTTGAGAAGTGAGGGAAATCCCTGCTGTCATACCCAAAGTATCACATCTGAAGCGGGGGAAACATGATGCAAATCAAAAGCTTGACATGAAAACTAGCTAACTGAAGGCATGTTAGGGCATGTAAACCAGAGGCCACCCTGCAGAAGGCATGAGGAGAATGGGGATTAGCCCAGGAGCTGTGTAACGACTGCAGGGCTGGTCAGACAATGGGCTTTCTTCTGATCAGAGGAGGAACTGCTCTCCCTTCAACTCACTGCCCACTTAAATTTACAGAGCTGCCTAAACAGAGTATCCTTCTGCTCAAAGCCAATGGTTTTCTGCATATCGCCTGCCTAAGTACTGCAAGTCTCTGCAGAGTTGTACACTCCACACTTTCAGCCTAGCAGACAACACACAATGCCCTTCGCTCCCTAAATATCACTTGCTTTCCTTCCCCTTGCACAGGCTTCCTAGCTCTTCACTCCTTCCTCTGACAATGAGCACTAGAAGCAATTTTCCTGATCCTAATTCATGTCTAATTAATGTCCTCCAGAAGCTTTGCTGCCAGGGATCAGAAAGGAACCCCTCGCAAGCTGCCTGCTTTCTTTATCAAGCCACAGGCTTTGCACATCTCCTGCTGCCCGTGGTGAGTCGCAGGCATTTGTAGTTCTGCACAGTACCCCCTGCCCCTCCATGTTTTAGACCACAAAAGGCCTTCAGAAAAACAAACCCCATCATCTCTTTGTCTGCTGCAAATTAGATGTCAAGTGTAACAGTTAAGGTTTCTAAAAAGGCAAACCTTAATTGCAATAATCTGTGATTTTCTCAAATTCCACAGTTATCTCCTGGATTCTTCTGACAGGTTAGCAATACTGCATCATCTTCCTTGTCTGCCATTTAAAAATAGTATAGCAAGGATTCCCAGTCTTTGCTGTCTAGACTCACTGGTGACTGCAAGAGACTGCAGTACCCCATGTACTCCTGGCAGGATTAGAAAGGCACTGTTGTAACATACTGAGCCAACACCATAAAAGCCAGTATAGACAAAGTCAGTGTAGGGAGGGACTCCCAATTTCATCAAGTAAGGTCAACATCTGTGAAGCTCTTGTAAGTAAGCTTTTGCTTCTGAAATGAGACTTGGAGAGCAAGACTGGAGACAGGAAAACTCAGAAGGCTTTTAGCCCACTGTTTTGTGGAATGCACAGTGTATGGGCTGTAATACTCCTGCCAATAACAGAGTCGCACACTTAAAAATACCTCATTTTCATTAAAAGCTTCATAAAGTGACCATAACCAACATGCAGATGTATGAATACAGAAGTATTACACGAGCCATATGCTTCCAAAAGTTTTCAGTCTTCAGAACTACAATAATAGGATTCTCAGCTCGAAGTAACACAAGACGCTTGCAGTTTTTCTGTCAAGAACTTGTGAAAAAGAGCATTCCTTTGCATACTTCTTATATGTTCATAACTTTTCATACCTGACTAATGGTCTTTTCCATCTGTACCAAACCCAAGTTGGGGAGAGTGCTTTTAATAAAATCAACAATAGTTTCTAGGTTCTCATGCTGCAGAATCAATGGCTTGTGGCTTCCCAAAAGGCTTAAAGCCACTTTAAATATAGCCTCTGATCCTTGAAGAAAGAGCATATCTGTAAAAACAAAGAAAAAAGAGAGTACATAAAGCAAACACATGTTTTGACAAGAATATTAAACTAGTAAAATGTCCAAAGACAACAACTTCTCATAGGACTGACCTGGAGGCTAAAATACTGTGCCAGACACGTGCTTTAATTACTGTGGCTATGGCGTTAGAAGTTTTGCAGGGTCAAGATTATTACCAGGAATAGCAAATTTCAATTTGTTTAGCAAGTTTTTTCCAAAAAATCCAATTCAAATTTAAGCTAAGTACACAATAAACCAGGTTTGCCAGTGTCACCATTTTTTGTGCATGTAATTTCTTTAGAGATGTTCACAGGAATCTGAATTTGAATAGATTCAGATCCCAATGCCATTTAAAAACCCTAATAAAACAGGCAAAAAATACACCTGAAGACACAACCAAAGATCTGAAATTCTGTTTTCTGGTGGAGAAAACTACAAAATCTCAGTGTTGTGGTTTAATCCGAGCCCAAACCAGGACAGTTAATACAACACTGAGCAGATAAGGCTAAATGCACACCTTCCAGCAGCCTCAGGTTTCATGTGCATGTGCTTATTTTTAGTATGTGTCTCAACCGCTTACATTAATATTCTAAAAATTACATTAAGAAGTATCCTGAAATCTTAGTAATACAGCTTAAGTGTCAATATTGCCTGTGGCCCTGGAATGACAGCACCTGACATATGTACAAGCACGCTGAAACTACAGTATATAGTGACCTTTCAATGCAACATCCTTTCTTTTCTTTTCCTTTACAAGTGGCCTGTGTCTTCATAGAGGAAAGAAACAGAAGACTGTAATGAAAGCATCAGACAAGAAACCCATCTTCACAAACCCATCTGTCCAGAGGACAGACAGCATTGCCCTGCATTTACTTTCCTGCTATTATAACTCAGAATCTGCTCAGGTTTTTTTTTTTCTGATGGACTCACTGCAGGCAAAAGCATCTAACATACAAAACAATACTAATGGAGGTGGAAAAAGGAAGAGAAGATACTATGGGTTTATTCTGTATTTCCTAAATAGATTTTTATTTTTAAAGGGCTTCTCTCTTGCTCTTTCCCTTCTTTGTATTTAAAGCTGTGAATGAAATCACAGCTACTTATGAAGTAAAACAAAGACACCAAATAAACAGTTTGTCTTCATGATAAAAAAAAAAGAAAGAATAATGAAGACTGAAAAAAGAGAAACAAACCCTGCCACACAGTAAGAAAAACAACTGCTAGCAAAACTACAGGTGTATCTGATGTAGTAAAGAACATCTGAAAACACTGGCTAACTGCCTTCTTACTGGAAAAAGAGTAAAATCAACTCTCAAGTTTGTATCAGAATGAAATTTCCCCTTGTGCTCTTTTGGTTGTAATGTTGAAGCCATAACTCATTTCACTTCTCTCTCTTTCTCTCTGAGAAAGAAAAGCAAAAGTAATAGCTAACCATAAATCTTGCACTTTGCCACCATTTGTCCTAAAAGTGGTGTAAAATTTTTCAATTCTGATTCAATGACAAGTCCAAAGTCAAGAATGATTGAAAAGTGGTAACAGAGCCTCAATTCTCTACTGAAACTGAAAGCTATGGGAAAAAGCTTTATAGAGAAAGCTTTATATTATGACAGGAAATGCTGAAGAACATCTAAGAAACACAAAGTGAAAAAAACAGAGCTGAAAATAACACATTTTTTATTCAGCACCTCACCCAGAAAGTCACATAGGTCACCTTGAGTTGATCTACAAGTTGTTAATGAGCTGAGCTGGTAATACAGAGCTGAAATATCTCTCTCATTTAAAATAGCAAAGACTTAACAAAGACCTATTTGTTATCCACTCCCCACACTTCCCGTTAAGCGGGCTGCCAGCCAACAGCAGTACAGTGAAGGTACCCAAATCAATGTCAGCATGACTAGCAGCCTCCGGCATTAAAAAAAAAAAGTTTTATCTACAATCTTGAAATAACATAAACACTATTCCACCAAGGCTCCTCCATTAATAAGTAAATCTGATTAATAAAGAACACACCTTTGCTAATGCTGCGCTCTCATTAGATACCACTTAGGAGAAGTCTTGAAAGCTTGGATAGATGATTAAAAATTTAAAAGAAGTTTTACTATTGGACTCATTAAACAGTCTTTGGGTCAACCTCCTTCTGGCCCATTTCTTTCATATATTGCTTTGTAAGATGTTTGCAGAAACTATACTCTATGGAAATCTAAAGGAAGTGGTCTATAACAATTATCTTATTAAACAGCAGTGGGGCTTCCAATATGAAGGGTTTAGAGATCCATGTTAGAAAATGGCAGAACAATTTTACAGCCTTAGTAAACTACAGATGAGTTACTTCAACATTAAAAGGCAACATTCTTTCATCCCAAGGGTTCTAATATGTGAGCAACAAAAACGTATGTATGTTCTGCAAAAGTGTGTGAACACATGGGTCATAACTGGTTGGATCGTAACTTGCCATGCTGCTAACGACAGCTGCTATCAAACTGACAGCTCTAGCCTTTTTCAGGTTTGTATTTGTGTTTCAGTCTTCATCATAGGTGAAGAGGAGATTTTGCTTTCTAATGTAAAAAAAGTCCAATGTTCTTGCCTTACATTGTTCCAGTAAACACTGTTTTAAGGAAATTACTAAACACTTTGACACATTAAAAACTGCAGGTGTTGGTTGCGATGGACTGTCTCAAAAAATAAAAAAATAAAAAAATCAGGTATTTTTAAGAGATTACAGTTTCAGTCACACATGCTTTTCTGTTTCTGACCTAAAATCAGTCCTGTGAAGATCATGTGTCTATCCTTTCTATTCCAGTGTAAAATCTTTGCTTTCTAAAGCCTTACAATCCTCCACTGACAGATAAAATACTAATCCATGTATTAAGGCAGAAATCCAAATATACTGGAGACACAAGGCACTTTAATACCTCCACTGCAGTCAACTGTCCAAGTCAAAGACTATTCTTATCATGTACAATACTATGAATAAGAAGAATTGAAAGATGAACTGATTATAAACTCAGTATATGACACCTGCATACAGCACTTGATTTAATTCCTAACAATTATTACTGTCAACGAGATATTGATGTCCTTTGAACTGTTCCAGGAAAAAAAAAAAAGTGCTGTTTCCCCTGGAGTTAAGATGCTAATCACAGACACATAGATCTGCTTAGCTATACACCATCCTTTTCACTGTGATCTCTTACAGTACTACTTTTGGCATATCCTTTACCCGAAAGACGAAAAGATTCTTGTTGGTGGTTCGTGGAATCTATAATTCATTATTTGTTATTGTGGTAGACAAGACTATATTTAGGATCTTTTCAAATACCAAACAATCTATAAATCTAAATCCATAACATAGCATCAAGGTAAATTCTTAATTGTAATCTAATTAACACAAAACAAAACAAAACAAAAAAAAAAAGAGAACTTTACTTTTGTAGATTTAAAAAATAAGTAACAGAAGTGACTTTAGGGCCTAAATTTGTTAGGATCCTACATATTAGAGCCTAAGCTTATGCTTTCAAACATTTTTGGAAGTGAGATTATCAGTCAGGCTAAAATTGTAAGGATAAGAAACACTAGTTTAAAAGACTATGTTTCTGTAGCGTAAATCCGTGATTAAACTGCAAGGGCCACCTCTGTGTGTGTTTAAAAACATAACCCTCAATATAATTTTCCACTGACACTGTTAGAGACAAAGATAATGAAGTAGATTAATATAGTTCTCAGATGATACCTTTGTTACATCTCTTTTCAGCTTAAAACTAATTGTGCTGTTGAAGTGCCACTGTTGTAACACCATGCCTTCATGGCATCAAAGTTCACATCCCCTGTGCAAGTGGTTACAGGGTGGGAAAAGGTAACAGTGAGGATGGAAAGACAGAACAGGACTGACATATGCTTTCTTCCTTTCTTTTTCCATTTTACTATAAAAACTACATGTTCCAAAAGATGACCTCTGTTGCTCTTCTATTCATCAATAGTAAGTAAAATAATTCTCCTGGATTTCTGAATCAGGTTGGGTAATAATGCTGTTCCAAATAACAGGATTCCAAATATAAAAGGGGTTTATGAAGATTTACCAAACACTCTGGCTACAAATCCAAGGGGAAACTGGGAGGCAAACATGGTGAGAAACCAGGGAGCAGCATAGAGGCTGGGGCCAATCTCATGTTCCTCTAGGTGGTTATAGAGATCTCGATGGTAGTCATGAAGAAGTCGAGACAGTTGATACATCTGGATCTGCAGGGAATAAGAACAAAGAGAATAAAGATAAATACATTTTAACACTCGGGGTAGCAACATCTGTGTTTCACACTTACTAGAAGCAGTGAAAGGTATCTGTCAATTAGTGTTTGGATGGATTGAAGAAAAGAAATAGAAGCCATTTAAAAGACCCAGGATGGGTCACCTGTGACCCTAGGACATGCTCATTTGAACCTCATACAGCACGTAAAAGAATTCTTCCTATTTATGATTTTCACAGTTTGCCTAGTAGTCTTTTTATTGAAACTAATGCATTTAACATGATGTATTCTGTTCACAGATTATCCTTCTTCATTTCTGAGAGCTGAATTGAAGTTCAAGTCCAGATTTTGACAATCCTATCTGTACTGCATTACTATGGTTTAACATTAGCATCCTTTCATTAGAAAAATTTAAATCATACCTGTAAAATTGTCATGTCAGGACGATATTGTTTTCTCAGGCCCACATCAAACATGAGAAACTTCAGCATTTTAAAAGCATCTTCTTCACTCATATGAAGTAACAGGACTCCTGCTACAAAACTAAGGCCCTGGCAATATCCTACTTCCTGGTCCAGAAGTGAATAGGCCTTCAAAATATTGTAGAGTGACAGCTGCCCAGCTCCCAGCTGTGCTGAGAAGTACGGATGTGTTGGAAATGTGCGTCCTGTGAAAACAACCAAAGGTGGTGACTTAAATTAAAAAATAAAAATAATAGTAATAAACCCACCCACCCTCACCACCACCACCAAAAAAAACCAAACAACCAACCCTTAACAAAAAACATCAAAAAACCCTTGCCATGTTATCAAATTAAACAGTCTTTCAAAAAGGTAGATCCTCTTGAAAGGTCAATTCTGAAATCATCCCCAGGAAGACTGTAAAAAAGTTAACAATACAAAACAATTGACTCTTATGCTCTACTACTGTTTTGTTAAAGTAGCTGCAAAATTAACTTAAAAATTGCTGCCAGGGGTGGGGACAGTATTTTGTCTGGAACAGCTGAGTAACTGGTTCTTAAGACTGGCCCTTGATCAATTTGTTAAAGGGCTTATAGGGTTGCTTACAATAGCGAGAGACTCTAGTCTTCAGTGGCTTGATGAGTCACCCAGTCCTCTTGATTAAAGTGTTACCTTTTAAACAACTTAGGATCCAGGTACAGACTTAGAAGACCTGAGCTCTCTAGGCTGGGGCCTCTTCCCTTTCTTTTTTCCCTAGTAAATGTGTCTCTTGCCCCCACACTCCTTGCCTGTGTCCCTCCTAGTCTTATGGGTCCTTCCTTCTTTCCTACAGCATGAAGCTCAGAGTCTTCCATGAGCTCATCCAGTTCACTAACCTGGAAGAAAAATCCCCTTTTACATGGGGTTAGCTGCCAGTACATGCTATTAGCCACTCAGCTGGAAAGCAGCTTTTCAGAAAATTAACTTGGTGGTCACCAAGTTGAATGTGAGCCCTTGCAGCAAAGAAGGCTAATGGTATCCTGGGCTGCATTAGGAGGAGCACTACCAGCAGCTCGAGGGAGGTGATCATTCCTCTCTACTCAGCACTGTGAAGCTACACCTGGAGTGCTGTATCCATTTCTGGGCTCCCTAGTGCAAGACAGATATGGACATACTGGAGAAAATCCAGCAAAGAGTTACTAAGATGATGAAGCAACCGGAGCATCTCTCCTATGAAGAAAGGCTGAGACACCTGGGACTGTTCAACCTGGAAAATAAAAGGCTCAGCGGGATCTTTCAATGGGCACAAATAATCAACATGGGGGAATGAAGACGAGGGAGCCAGGCTCTTCTCAGTAGTGCCTGCTGACAGGACAAGAGGCACTGGGCACAAAGCAAAATACAGGAAATTCACCTAACATAAGAAAAAAATCTCCACCTATGGACATATTCAAAACCTGAGAGACCATGGCCCTGGGCGACCTGTTTTAGATGACCTCACTTTGAGCAGGAACTAGATGATACCAAGTGCTCCCTTCCAGCCTCAACCACCCTGTGATTCTGTGAACGGAGACATTAAAGGCTTAACTTTTACAGATTTTTTTTTTCCCAAAAAATTTTTCAAAAGGCAGCATTTGAAATTTTAGGAAAAAAATCTCCCCCTTCAGATTTCCCCTCTGAAATACCTCAGTGGAGAAGAAATTTGACTACTTCTTTTGTTCTAGTATTAAGGGAAGCTTGGTTTTCAGTTGCACACTTGTTAAATATCACCCCACCCTTTACCTCCAGGAATGCTGTTGTGCTGCTAGATAATATCAGAGCTCCTGCTTCAGGAAGACAAAGCCTGGGGCAGAGTCCTTCTGCCATTTGGTAGCTACTCTAACCTGTCACATGGGACACTGGCATTCAGTTCCTAAGCAGGTCTCCCCTGGCCAGGCTGTCACAAGAGTTGAATGTTACAGAAGTATTTCTATCTTCCAAATGAGAAGGAGCTTGTGTTCCTTTGCAAAGGAAGCCTCTGCCTGAATGACAAGTTATTACAGCAGGGTCTGATGGCAGACCCGTAACTGCATCACTCACAGCAAGGCTCCCTTCATGTAAGTCATGAAGAAAAGTTACAAACCGAGCAAGAATAAAAATGCAAAGAAGTTCTAAAAGACAGCAAATCAAGGAGAAGCAGAACTGCTAAACTCAGAAGCTGTTTTGTTTCTGAGTGCCCTGGTGACGACTTAAGAATTTTAGCTTTCACTTAGGAGTAAACAACTCTAAGGACTCTAAATGAATTGTGATACACCAAGAGCGCCAGAATGAGAGAGTAACTGCTTTATTTTTGAAATGTAATAAAACCCACCATAATTTTCTATGTTCTGCACTCAGTGGTGCGTTTCATACACCAACAGCATCTGGAAGTCAGTTTACCTTACTGAGAAATTAAATAATTCATTGAATATGACTTTGGTTTTCAAGACCTGAAATTCCCAGTGACTGCCGCAGTTGTGCAGGTGGGGCCACTAAGGAAATACACAAAAAAGTCTTCAGGGAATTGTGGCTTTGCTGTTGTCCACATAATGAAATAGCACTGTGACATGTAAACTGGGCCAGGAAAGTGGCTTTTGTACCTTACTTTGCATCCAGATGCACACCGCTGTCCTCATTCCCAGGAAGCACTATTTACAACTGAAGATGCATTGATTCAACTAAGTGAAAGAAAGGTATTACAGCTTTGGTTCATACTGCATTAGCTAGATCTCTTTAGCTGAATTTGGGAAAGCTTTTTTAAATATTATAACCACATGTTGCTAGAACATAGGATTTTCTTTCAAGGCAGAAGTGCATGCTTTCAGAATGATTCTTAAAGATTTAAGAGAAAGCACTTCTGATAGCCTGAAAGAACACAAGTCAGAACATGCAAATTCCTTCTAGCTGCCTATCCAGTTATGCTGTCTGTCACTGTTCAGCACTACTCTATTTCAATGTGAACCATTAGGAAACTAGGAAGTCTTCAGCTTCCTGGTTTCATCTTACTAAAATAATAGGGCCCAATCCTTCCCTGAGCTAATGGGCTGGCAAATAGCTTCCTCGCAAAAACACTTTGCATGAAAACCACCACGAAGTTACCAATTTGCGAACACATGCAGTCATTTGTTTCTACAAGCAGAGCACATGGCTAAGGTAAGAAAGTATTTGAGTGCAGAACAAGGCAGAAAATACAAACAGCTTGCTGAGCCAGCAAGCCCCAGTCTGTGGTGTGAGCCAACCAAACTCTGACAGTGCTCCCTCCTGGCCAGGAGCTGTCCCACACCTCTCTCCTCTGATGAAGTTTTTCAATTCACTAACCCAGCACAAAAGTGTTTACCCCTTACTGAGGCACTCCAGTGTGACAGAATCACAATGTTCCCTGCCAGTGGTATCAACACCAGGTATGCTGACTTGATCAACAGGTACTTGCTAGAGAATGATCTCTGGTTGCACACAAATGTCTCTCTCAAAAACTGAAGACTGCTTCTGTTGCTGTGTGATCAGGGGAATTCCTAGAATTGGTGTGACAAAGTCTGTAGGGCAATAACTTACTTACATCGCAGCTGCCTATTCCTAGTTGGCAACAAGATTTCTTAGAGCGTTACCTTCGTAGTGCCAAGCTGAAACCTGACAGGCCTTTCAAGTATGGGAAAGTGAAAGCGTCATTGACCATCAACCTCCCTACCTCAACTACCCACCAGTTTCTGTTAGAAACGTGCCTGTCCCACTAGATTCTTGTTTTGCATGCACTACCTTGGTATTTTGACTCACTTTACCAAGTGTTGAAAAAAAAAAAAAAAAGAGAAAATATTCTTATTTACCATATAAAGCTTAGGTCACTATCTAAACTTGACAAATCTCACAGTTCAGTACCTGCAGAAGATTGCCTGCACACTGGGTTCTTAAGAAATAGGTGCCCCCGACAGTTCTGGGTCTAGGTGATCCCTCCCTCCTTGAGCAATTCTTCCATGTGGAAGAAAGATGGTATAGCCTTCCATTTGCAGTGAAAAATACTCAAATACTATATGAGTAATTATAAAGAGCAGAAGCATGATAGGACTGTTCCATATTATTGCTTCACAGAAAAGATGTAAGTGAAAATAATACAAGAGGTTTTAATCACTGAGGTCAAACCAAGTACAGATTTCCCCATATTTTTTATCATTCTATCATGACATTTGCTTATGTGCAGGACATAACTTCCCCCTTTAATCAAACATAGTGATTATGGAACCTCTTAAATTGTTCCACACAACTCCTCAGACCCAAACCACAAACCCTACAACAAAAGCTTGCTGTAAGATCTACCATGCTCTGGAAGACATTATTAATTTTTCTCCTTTATGAGGAAAGAGCAGAATGAACACTGAGTTCAGTGTGAGATTATCCCACACACAAAAGCTGGAATCTTCTTGGAAAAACATCAGCTCCTGGTTTCTCAGACAATATACTGAATTAAAATATCTAAGGGAGGAAAAAACAATATCTTTTAAAATATCCACAACTATATATTCATGAGGCTAACCTGTATATTATCTGTAAAAACTTCCAATTCAGCCATAAAGCAGTGAGGTGTTATAAACTTGCATCAGATGGCTTGCATTCAACACAAATGCTTTGGCCAGGGGAAAGGTTAGACATGTGAACATCCAACCAACCATCACATATATTTGAGTAATTACTGTCATGTTAGACATATTTTAATGATTGCAGTAGATTCCACAGAATACTTAACCCAGCTGAGGAGCAGCCATGCGCTGCTTGGGGGAGAAAAGGGAAGCGCCTTCATGAGGGAAGATGGAGAGGATGCCAAAAAGTGCCTCTGAGAGGTCTACAAAACAAATGGCTGTCTTGTGGGAGCTTCTGAGATGAGGAGGTCGCTGGTACTAATAGAGACATTAACAAAACCAACTGGGAGCAGCAGCAACCAAAGACAGTAATGATCCACATCTTACAGAGGGTACTGACTTAGTCTTACTGAATGTTCCTGGGTCTTATTATTGTCTTAATCTAGCAGTGGTGAGAGTCAATCTATGAAAGACAATCTCATACAACGGAACTAAACGGATGAAGGAAAAGGACCAGGAAAAATAATAGGAAGGGGCAAGAAGGGCAGAATATTTTTGATGTATATGTAGATTGGTCTTTTACAATTATTGGAAGCAAACTCTTCTGCTCCAACCCTAAAACAATCATTCAATTCCATTTAGATTTCCTCTCTCATGCTTCCTTCTAACACTAGAAAATACTTTTTAAGCTTTGACCAATAAATGTGAGGGAAAATGGAAAAATACTCAAGAAGACCAAAAGCCTGTCTGAAGCCCACCTAAATTTCACATTTAAAAGCCTTGATTCCTAACCTCTCTCTGCTAAACTCAATGAACTACATGTGCTTCAACAGATCAATTCATTCTCCCTAAGTCAGGAGCCAGCTACTGCTTAAAATTCAGCAATGTGAATAACCTGCCTTTAAAAGAGCCTTCTTTAAAAAAAATAAAATATATATATATAAATGTATTTTCATAATTATTTTAGTACAAGTAAAAATACCAACTGCTAGCACCTACCCATTGAAATAGGAAAAAAAAAAGCAAAAAGCAAAACTTCTGCATTATTTCCAGTAAAAGTGTTGAACAGAGACAGCAAACACTGGACATCAGGAATAAACAGCATATAATTCAACAGTCTGCACTTAAATACTGACTTCCTTTCTTGACAGTTTGTATTCCACGGGCCTGTGGAGTTCACTGTCAATATATGAAATGCATCACAGTTATATCTAGCAGACTCTTATTACCACATGTTTCAAAGGACCTCTGTGCTTGAAATGCAAATTTTGATTTTCCTAATGGTGTCAAGTAATGGTTCTCACACCAGATTAAAAGCAGTTCTTACCAACAACCTATTCCTAAATGGTGAGAGGCTTTTTGTGTGTTACTTTAATTGTTTTCCAGAGATCATAAACCCCTTATTTTAATTTCAAACCACTACTGTACTTACCTAGGTCAATAAGTATTGCATGTTGTTGGGAAGTTAGTTGTTTTAGGAGCTCTTTATAAGGTGTGTCCTTCGGTTGTTGTTTACTGGGAAACTGATGTTTAAGATGGTATTGCTCTGCTAGAAACTTCCAGATCTCACCACGGTGGTGACGTGGTACTCCTGAGAGAAGAAAGTCATTAAAATCTTAATTTGCACTTCTACCCAGGGTTCAGCTATAGTTGAGCTAACAGGATTGAGGAACTGAAGATCCATATCTGCTAGATATGCAAGCAGATCCCGGTCAACTAGATTAGTATCTGCTATTTCCAGTAGACCACAGAAGCAGATTAAACTACAGTGCTTATACTTCCTCAACCAATAAAAGACATTATCTTAACAGGAGAGATTAGAAGTAGAAACAAGGTGAGCTGCCTAAGTCTAAGGTTACCCTTGCATGTAGTCTAAGAAGTACTAGAAGAAGCAGCAAAAATTGCAATACTTGTCTCAGTAAAGTTATATGCTTATCTCCCATTTTTTTTCCATGTAAAGTACACAATAGAGCACTACAATAGAACTAATTTTTTTCACTAATACAGCACTGACAGTGTTGTTAGGAGTAAGTTTTAGGACGGTAGAATGCACACATACCAGAAGCATAAACAAGTACAAATGAGATGTGATCCAGACTACAACAGAAAGCAGATAATCAGAAAGCAAGTATTATATTTGTAGTTTTTTTGTATATTTGTAGTGGTTTGCTGAATGACTTCTACATGTAAAAATGTTTTAAAGATTGAATTTCTTTCTCTATATATTGTTACCCTAATTTAAGCCCCATGCTAACTGAAACCTGCAATTCTTACCTGTTTGCCTTGATTACTCACGTTACTTTGAATGGTTTTGGTCTAAACGAGAACTTCCTAAACTCAATTTAAATGCATTTTTCATTTCTGCATATGTATGAAATTTGACATCACTCTAAGAACTCTGACATAACTGGGCTTTAGAGAGCAGAGCATAGTAATAGCTATGTAAGAGCTAGGGATAACCAACTGGCTACTTGTATGTGCATCTTATTAGCAATCCACTATGCAGTGCTTTATTTATCTATTTATTTTGCATCATTCTGAGTTTTTTAAGTTTTATTTTTAACTGTAACATAGGCCAGCATCACTGGACTATTAACAGAAACCAAGTTTTTCTCACTCTCACACACTGACTCAACAGAGCCCTTTACCTACATTAATGGGAGAAACCTGTGATGAGTTTCCCTCACTCTGCAGCGGTTTGTGCTTAGGGCGTTTAGTACTGTTGGAAATCTAGATGTGCTAACTATTTTAAATGGACAATTTGATTTAACTTGATGAATAACTATATAGGCAGGTGCATTCTTGACACTTCCATTGCATGTTGGAAAGCTTTGTTTAGAACTATGAAAAACTCCTTGGAGTAGCCATCTTCCCCATTGGCTACATACAGCACTCAGCATAATGCCTTTGGATCCAACCATGGCATAAATAACATTGAGTAATAATGTTATTACTCAAATGTTCTAATTTCATAGCATATTTAAAACTATCTGTAGGTTACATTATTTTTGACGCAGTGGAAAGAGGATGGTTCCTCAGCCCTGCAGCTGTGAGGAAGACTGTAGGTGGTGCTTGCAGGTACAATGCGTTGCTGAATTTGAAGGAAGAAAGGCAGTTCTACAGAGATATCCATGTATACTGTTTGTATACATGCACACTACCCAGGCTGGAACAGAGAATTTCCATATAGTAGTGCAGTTTCTTCAGTTATTTACACAGTCATTTCTTTGGCATTATCCAGGCTTTCTTCTTTAATGATAACTTTTAATTTATAAAATCAAATTTAATTCAAAACTGAATACCAAGTCTAGTAACTCCAGTAACAGAATTGCAGCTACCGCTGAAAGGGGTTGTTACTTGCATACGCATAACCATGAAGATATCCAACATTGTTACTTGTTTAGTCAGCAGCCTGAAGAACAGCTTTAGGGAGAATCTGGTTATAAGGAGTGGTTAAGAGGTCACGCTATTCATTTTCTAACACAATTTAAGTGCATTTACACAACTCAGAATAGCAAACTGTGCTTACCTTGCCCCACAGCAGAGTGTATTTTTTCCACATCAAATTTAATCTTTGACCTTCCAGGTGTACTCAGCATTTTTTCCCAAATCAAAGTTACCTCTTTTAAGCATGGTGTGATTTCTTCATAATCAAGTTTCAGACGTCTGTTCTGCAAATTGTTTTCTGAAGCTAGGAAGTGATAAATTGAACGCACCAGTTAATATTGTTTACTATTTTTAACATGTATTAATTTAACTTGGACATTGGAGGCCTAGAAGGGTGCCAGAGAGGGACTCTTCATCAGGGACTGTAGTGATAGGACAAAATAATAAAATAAATGCAAGATTTTCCCAACAGGATTTTTCAATTTCCCAGCTGTTAAAAGAAAAAACTAGTGCAGAAGACCTACACCACATAAAAATACAGAACCAATACAGTCGTCTATTTCTTATGCATGCAGCTCCATAACAGTAATGGCAAACTAAAAAAAAAAAAAAAAAAAAAAAAAATTTAAAGGTGATCATTCATACATCCATTTTTACAGACTACATCAAAAGCAAAGTTCAAGTACAGAAAACTTCAGAACCCTGAACACAATGTATTCATGAGAGCCTCTTAATATCTCCAATGAAGAAATCAGCAGAAAGGTCAATGCATAAATCAGTCTTAAATAAGACATTTTAGATCATCAGAGCTCCTGGAGCAGAGATGCACTGTAGTGTTGGTGATCTTGTCAGATTACAATTTATAAGAACACTGCATTGTATTTTCACATGTTACGTATAAGGGATTTAAAAAAAAAAAAAAAGAGCAACAGCTGAGAAAGCATCAAAGAATCACGGCAAAAATAAAAATTAACTCTGTAGTTCAGTGTTGATTCCAAATTTTAGAAGTTAGTTTAGATTAGATTGGATATTAGGAAAAATTTCTTCACAGCTCTAAGCTGATCTGATTGTATATATCTTTGCTTTCAGAACCTCTTTCTCTAGATGACCCCTTAGCCAAAGGCACTGTGTATGTGGTATCCATTGCCATACTTTATTTTACTGGATTAGCAGTTCCAGCATTTGCTGGGAACATGCCTGTCACCTGTGGGGTTCTCAGGAAACTCAGATATAAGGTGTTTAGATATCAGGGTTGAAACAGAAAAGCTACACTGCCAGGAGCCTACAAATGGGCTAAGTGTTCTGGGAGGCCACATCCACTGTTTGAGAGAGGTGTTCTCTCCTTCCAGCCAGGACTCTTAGCCTAAGTTGAAAGAAGGACTTCACGTTTGGTATACTGATATTTTCACATGGCTGGGCCCTTTGTGTACACAGTTGCTCTTCCTGGAAGACAATCCTTTCTCAAGTTTTCACAAAGGCAAAGAAGAATTGCCATTTTCAGGCCAGGTACCTCACCCCCTTGAGGATCCAGGTGCTTACTCCCTTCCTGGACATCTAAAATGAGCCAGATAAACATTTCTCTCCCTATCCTTCACATCCTCAAAAGAGCAGCTCTCCAGCACAATCACTTGTGATTCTGTATGCAGCCGCCACAATAAAACATGTATTCTTAATCAGCTACATTTTATATGCAAAAATAGTCACAACAGATTTGTGTTCAAAAAAACCTCCAAGTTATAGTTTCTCAAGCTCCTTATCATCTTTATGACTGATCTAAACCATTACTACTCCATGCAAACCTTGCTTGCACAATGTGTACACTACAGCAGGCACCCATAGTTTCAAGTCCACAACCAGCTCCTTGAGAACTTCAAGACGAAAGCTAAACAGAACACTGCCATGACCAATACTCAGACAATGACTATGGATGCAAATGCAGAACTTTACTGTGCTGAATTCCTTGCCAAAGCTTCTTGACACCAGCCTAAAAAAACCTCAGCTGTGGTAAAACTAAGAGTACCAATTCAGATCAAGTAAACAAATAATAAGATGTAGAGATGAAAAAATGAGTGTAAATCGTCACCTACACTAATGGGAACTGAGGGAGATGCTGTTAAACTGTACGTTCCTAAAACATTTCATTAAGGCATGGTCCAATCCACTGCCAAGGCCACAGAGCAAATGAAAAGGTTAACCTCTATTGCAGTAGGGTGCACCAACCTTGTAACTTCTGGTTTTCTTTCTCCATTCTAAGAAGAAGTATCTGCTGAATAATAGCTTTCTTCCACAACTCGCGAAGCTCACGGGGTGTCCGTTTCCTTTCTTCTTTCACTGGCCCAAAGGGGCCATCTTCACACACTGGTTCCAATGGGGATCTGGGTGGAAGTTCTCCCAGTTCGGAGTAATCTTTAAAAGGGAGAAACTGTTGTGAACTACTTAGATTTCATGATCAGGTGAAGGGACACATTTTGAAAGACGGCATATCTATACATAAATGTATGTATGCATGTATCTACTTATACACACACATATACACATACATATCTAAGAGGTAGCAAGTCTAAGCAAGGTTTACCAAATGACCGTTTCAAGCAGATTTAGAAGCTTCTTTTGGGTAAAAATCATATTGGCCAAAGCCTGGAACATTTTTTTTTCTGGAACCTGATAAAAACACTATACCATACACGAACCATGGCTTACTTATTACAACTTTACAAGGGCAGAACTAAATGGAAAAGGCAAGTTTGAGAAACTGCAAAAATAAAACCTACAGCTGAAATCTGGCATGATTCAAATCAAATAGAGCAACCACATAATTTAAAGAATCATTTCTGAACTGCTTAACAAAGAAAACACACACCCTTAGCTGCACAAACACACCACCACCTAAGGCCATTCACTGGGATGATTAATAGATCTTAAAGCAAACATGCAGAAAAGGAGACAGGCACCTAAGACATGTTTGCTCTCACTTCTAATTTTTAATCATATCCTAACCTTTTGCACTTTTTCTTTTGGCTTCAGCTGGTATACCACAAAATATATCTTTTTGTCATGTACGTAGGGTAATTCTAAGACTGAAAACAGTACAAAAGAAAGTAAACATTAAGTAAATTTCAAGCAAATTTAAAAATCTTTAGGGAAAGGGAAACGACATAGTTTTCAATCAAGTTTTCAACACAAAGCATAAGTTCTTATACTTTGTGTTCTTAATGCCTGCTGTAGTACCACTTAATTTTACTGATTTATAAAACTCTGACTGCTCACTAATCTTTGATGTAACTTGTATCTAGAAGAAAAATTACCTGATGCACCACCTTCAAAATGAATGGTCAAAACCACCCATCTCTTCCTATCAAATCCCAGTGGAAAGCCACCACAACAGCAGTTCTCCTTCAGCCCAACAGAATGGCTGTGAAACATCTTCCAAAGACAAGCTGACCAGTTATCCATACAAGAAAATGCTTTAAAATTAATGCAACAAAAACCATTCCCCAGATTCTCCAGCCAAGGACAAGTACATCTGTGCATGCAATGTCAAATAGCTCCTGGAGAAGGAGCGTTCCTTAAACAACTATTCTGATGGTAGCTCAGAGGTCCATTTCTTTATCATTGCCTTGCACAGTGATAAAGATTTTGAATTAAACACACACATTATCTCATTTCTGGAAATTAACAAAATAGGAAGGTTTTCACCCCTTCAAATTCTGCTCAGAATGCTATGCCATATATTAAGTCACAAGGTTCATATGGAGCTATTCTTTTCTTGTTTCTTCAAAGGCACTCACACAACTGAGCTCAGATGACTAAATAAGAATGGAAACGTTCACAGCTGTTGGCTTCTGTTTTTCTCAGTTTTGCCACTTTCAATCTTTTCCTCTCAAGGGGTCATAGATAAATAGGGTGGCTCCAAATACCACCTATTTCCTTATACAACATTTATTTGCTTATTACCACAGTTTAATTCAAGAGCTAAAATATGCATATAAAAATGCAACATTTTCAGCTAGCAAAACAAATTAAACCTTTAAAAATGTGGACTCTGGATATAAGTGCAGATACCCACACTTTGGGTATTTACTGCATTTCAGAGAACAGCAAACTGGACGGGAAGAAGAATTAGGTCAAGGACAAACATTTGACACTTTAATGGCCATCACCATTTGCTGCAAAGAGAAGTAGGAAACTCTGACAAATGCATTAAAAACCACAGCTGGTTATGAGAAATATCCATACAATGAAGAAACTATATTATATCCCTTATAAGAAACTGGGATGCATTAATTTATTTTTCTTTTTCTTTACAGGTAAATGGAAAGACTTCTGTGAGCTAAGATCTACAATTATGAAAGAGGTTTAGGTAAATGTCATCAAATAAAGAAGGAACACACACTTGATAATTCTCAACTTGTGTTGACAGCAAAAGGAAAATTATTTTGATTGTTTTTGAGGCATACACTATACTGTCAATAATGTTCTACATATGTTTATGTAGAATGACTACATATAGTCTCTTTCATCCCAATTCTCCTTAGTGAATTTTACATACCATTATAAGGAAAATGCTCTTAGAACCAGCTTCGTTTGCTTGAATAAAACATTAAAGTTAAAAAAATAAGACCACCATCATCAAGAGAATTCCTCTAAGGCTGCATTACATGCACAAAATAACATTGCCATAAGAAAAGAGGAATTAATGAAAACGGTCACCAAACATCAGTGCAAAAAGTAAAAGGTATTCTTATTTGGATCACTTTGTCTACTGTACACTAAGTCTATTCAGTTCTTGTTGCATTCTCAAAGCATCCAATACAGAATGCACGTATATCTTGGGAGAAACAAATCTCTTCTCAACATAAACATGGCCTCAGTGGTTTATGGATCTCTTTCAGAGTCAGACTGTATTCTGGTTTTAGGTATGTATATATACACATGTGTTAGAAAATATTAGACTACCTACAGAGACAGTTTAGGGTTACCTACTAGCAAAAGAACCAAACCAAACCAAAACCCAACAGGCTGGCAAAACAGACGCAAGCAAATGAATTAAACACATTGCATTCCTAGAATGTTCCTGGTTTTAACATACACATTCTACTTTCCCAGTGCAAATTTTGTGGATTGCTTTTCTTGTATCAACTTGACAAAAGATCACCTTTGAATTTATCAGAGATATTACTCACTTATCGTCCTCCACTGACTGTGGCAACACCTGAACCACTGCAAAGCATTAATTACTTAAGACCATGGTCCTGCTTCCACTTAGGCTGAAAATTTCTTGTCCATTACTGACTAACCTGATAAGATCACTATTCACTAAAAGAAATTTAACCCACGATGCTTAAGGCTATAAAAGAAAGCAGAAAGATTACAAAATTCTATAGGCTGAGCAATTATGATTATCAACCCTACCTCTGATTCCTCTGTAGAAGAGTCCTAGACTTGATCTTGCCTTCCAAATTGCAGCTCCTTTTCTATCTTTTCTTTCCGTCTTACCACACATGGACATTTGACAGAAAGTCTAAAGTCTACTTTGATAAACTGCAACACATTTACAACTTTCCTTCCCTCCCATCTCCATGCTGGCATGTGGCAGGATGTATAGAAACCAAAATGAACCTGTTTAACTGCTCAGGTGGCCTGTCTAAAGTTTGCAGAGTTGCATCAGCTGTTTCACTGGTAAAGGAGTGGGGGAGGTGGAATGTGGAGGTAAACCCTCAAAGCAAAGTAAAACTCCAGACACAAGCCCATGTTTCATGGGTATACAACAAAGTGATGGACAGACATGCCACCCAGCTTCCAGATCGAGATAAGAGTAGAAATACTGTAACAAGAAACTGAATATTTCATTATTATGCACAAATGATCTGGAAGGTAGCAGAGAAAGCAAAGATAAATAGTAGAGCCATTCAACTGAACATAACTGGGAGTTCACATCCCACTGACTCACACTGCCATGCATTTAAATCCAAGTAATGCTCAGCCTTCAAAACTTTAATGAGATTAGTAAGCGTACTTCAGCAGGACCTGAACACTTCAGCACACATGGAAAGACTGCTTCCCTGTTCATCTGCCAACCTCGTCAACTTTTGTTGACTCCTGTTCCACATTTGACCTGTACTCCTTTCAAATATGTTGCTCCTTTCCCTGCAGCTTCCATATAAAATTCTACCTCATATATGATACATCTGCAAGCTACAGAATTTTTGTATTACACAAAATTCTCACATGCAAAGACAACACACAAAATACAAAGATTATGAAGAAAGTATCACAGTATATTACCAGGCACCACACTAAATAAAGCTTGGTGAATGACTGCAGTACTCATTACACAATATTTGACTGGTAATGATACGAACAGGAAATTTCATTAGCTCCGGAAGCAACTACAATGAATATAGAGCACTTGCTGAGACTTGTGGGAAGACATTCCAACAGTGAGTTATTAAAATGTTACCTTAAACCTTATTTTTTAGAAAATTTCATTTGTAATTCACTATTCAAACAACCTCAGTATTAAACAAGGCTTTCCAAAAAACAAGAAAAGGAAACCCACTAAGAGAAACCACACATGCAAAGTAAAAAACAAAGACGTGACAAACCCACCTAAAGGCCTAAATTTTAAAAACATTCTTCCAGAAGCACTCAGTCTAACCAACCTCAAATACCAAAACCAAGATAACAAGATTCATCTTTGACTAGAAAATGCAACACTTCATGCAGAAAAAAGGGGCTTGTTTTATTTTTATAGGAAGCTAACAAGATTCATAGGAAGATAACAAGATTCATCTTTGACTAGAAAATGCAACACTTCATGCAGAAAAAAAGGGCTTGTTTTATTTTTATAGGAAGCTAAAGGGGAGGAGGCTCAAATATAATGCACTATTGCCATCCCAACTACAAGTTGTTTATAGATGGCTCTCTAAATGCAGTGTTTACCAGTCACAACTGCTCTCCAAGGTTAAGAAATCAAGCAAGATATGGCAAGAATGTGGATAGAAGAATTCCGTTAAGCATTTTGTTTTCTGCTTTACACTATTTTTCTTTGTTGCATTTTAAACGTTACAAAATTCAACTTGGCAAACAAACAAGTGAATCTCCAGTCATGTAACAGCATCTCATTCCTCTGAATTGCAATTTTTCACTGTCCAACATGTAACTCCAACCCACTGTCCACCTTTGAAACAAATCATCCATTCTAGAACTGACACTGCTGTTTTAAAAATCTTGCTGTCTACGCCACCAACATCCTGCAGCTCATGACAAACATCATCGCTTTCCCACCACTTACTTCAGGAACCTGTTCACACCCTCTTTAAATCTAGTACTTGACTTTACCCTGCTGGGAGTTTCTGACAACCTGCAAAACAGTTCTCCCACTATGACAAATTCTGAACAGTCAATATGTGAAAACTGTAGTGAAAATAGTCCACTGCACAGAGATTTGTAGATGCTGAATAGAAGTATGCTGCATTGCAGCGCAAGGTGAAGTTTCGTGATCACTCTGCAGTGATCTAAGTGTGTCCTGCTTCTGAGCAGGGTAAGAGCACTCACCTTCAGCTTCCCTGAACGTGTCCCTCTTTGCCTCCCTGTGCCTGCTCTGGTGTTTGTGTAATACCAGGAGTGGGACTAGAAAACTGATCCAACAGAAAACTAACTACCATTTCTGAGTAAGCTCATACTTCAGCTGGCTTAAAATAACCACCAAGCTGCTCCTTTCCCATTTTAACAATGAAGACAGACAACTAGGATGTCCTAAACCATTTGCATAGCCACAAAATGTGGATCTTGTTAGAAAGACTCTAGAGGTATGATGATCCGGCTGCAAGTAGGATGGGCAGGTATAAAGGTAAAAATCAAAGAACTGACGAAACACTTTTATTACTTTGAATGTTTTAGACAGTGAGTGGGACATCCAGAGTGACTTTTGTGCACTCATACAGAAAACAGGTAAAAAAAACTTCAGATAAAGAGATTAACAAAAACCTTCTTTCAAAAGAAATATAGAACTGTAACACATCAAATGTGATCCATTTTGCAAGTGACCTGTGCTCCTCTTTGTCTTTCCACTTTGCAGGATACAACACTAATTCTACCCCACAAATAAACAAAAAAGAAAAATACCAGAGGACAAGACACTGAGTATGTCTCAAGGCGGTGGTGTGGCCGTGAGAGAAATGCTTCCCCGCTGAGTTCCACACCACCCGCAGCAGCACAACCATTCCATGGGAAGTGGCAAACAGCAGGAGGTGAGGTTGGACATTTGAACTGTAGCTTGCTACAATAGAGCTACCATAATTCAACCCTGCAAACATCCAGCTGCCAGCTGGAAAAAAAATAAAAATCTCCACTGAACATTTCACCTATGCAGAAAATCCTTTCCAGATCTCCAAACTGGAGATCAGCCTCCTCTTCAGGTTCACGAGACATCACCTGGCTGTCCTGCCAGGCAGCAAATTGCATAATGCAAAAAATGCAAAATCATGTGTTTCATTGTAAAGTTATGTACAGAAGCAAGGAAAAATAGCAGGGAAAGGGGAAACTGGTAGCATCCACAAGCAGGAGGTGGCTGAAGGAGGACCTGCACTTGGGTCCATAACAACCAAAAGTAACAGTCTCCTAAATCTGAGGCTTTCTGTTGTCTCAGAGTGCTTGCTCATCTTGCCCAAGTGCAGCTGGATTGAGTCCAGTCTTCAAGTAAGGCAGGAATCTCAACTGTCAAGAGAAAAATGGCTTTCTAGTGTATCTATTAGCAATACTTTTTTTTTTTTAATATCCTACTGATTTAGAACTGGTTTTCATTTTACTACTTTCCTGAACACCTTCTTCCATGTACAATAAACCTCTCCTTTTAAATAATGGTGTCTGCAAAAAAACCAGCATGACCTCTGCCTAGTATACACAATGCAACCACCAAAGCACTGCCAGCAATCATTTCTTTCCAGCTGAGCTATAGGAAATAAGTTTTAGCTCAAATATCTGGATCCTAAACAAGTAAAGGATCCAGAAGTGCAGGACAGTGGGACTCAAAGTGTTGTCAGCTTCATGTGAGACCTAAGGACACCAGACATTTCCGAAGTTCAGAACCTCATAAGATTAACCTCAAAATTTCAGCCAAAGCTATGTACCAGTTGTCTGGGTTTTGCTTTAAAAAAAACCCAAAATTTTAGTGAATACACCTTATCCTGCTGCGTTAACTACACAGAGTGGCAACAAACACAATCCATTTTGAGATCTATCTCACCACTTGCCTATACAAATCACAAATACGGGGATCTAGATCTTCCTGTGTGTACAAAATTAAAAGTTGGATGGGTGTATGGACTACTGCACCTCAATGGAGAAATTGGTCACTGGAGTCAGTCTATAAAGGGAAACTCATAATGTTCCCTTGTTTCCCTCTCTTTATTCTTTATACTTTTGCAGAACATGTTATATAACATCATCTTGAAAACCTTCTTTGCCCTCTATTCAACTGGTCTGAAATCGGTCTTTTGGTGATACATCAGCTGTTTGCATAATTTCTGTTTCCAAAGGAAATCAAGATAAGAAGAGCGAGAAAGACTAAAAGTACAGGTAACTTATAAAATCAATAAACTCCAATGTATGTGCTGCTTCTCCTTGGAGAGAGTACCAAAGAAAGAGGAACAAGACGATGAATGATAGCTACATTTAATTTGGAACTACAGAGGTCACTAAGTTAACTGTGGTGGTGAGTCCAAAGTAAGATCATCTGTATAGCAGCTCTCTTAAAGGCTACAGAGGCTGGAACATGAGTAAGCGTTCTTTACTGCCAGAAATGTTCCAGGATGCATGAAAACCCAAACAGAAAACCCCATACTTGTTATAAATAATAATAAAGTAATAAAGAAAACCTAACTCTGAGTTTTCTCTCCAGGTTCATAAATTGAATATATACATTGGAACAAAAACAGAAAAAGAAAACAACAGTAAAGAAAAAGGCCAGATATTTAAATTGCTCCTTCTATTAATAGTACGTCCTGTTTTCTTTTTGGCCACACTTGTTTCTCCAACTATTCTGCTGATCCAGCTGTAGGTTGTTAAGATTGTATCTTGCAGCTATTATGTCTCAGAGGAAATGCTTTGATAGGCAATTTTTGGTATTTTTTTTTTCCTATTTAATATGGGAAAGTTTTGTGGCTTTCAAAAACAAGTGAGACTATTTCCAGTCACAAAAAGATGCATCAAATCTGCAAAATCACTAGCTTCACAGAATGGCTTGAGGTTGATCCCTCACATGCCTTGCAGTATAGGGGAGCATTTAAAGTGTATTTACACAACATGCTCTGGAGATCACTTCATTCTGAAATACACTAAATTTAAGAGGCATCTATGCCCATACACAGCTTTCCCAACATCAGTCAAATTACATTGCAAGCATTACATTAACAAAACTTGTGTTATATGCTGTGTCCAGTTAATCAAAGTCTCTCTTTAAGATGCAATAAGGAGGTAAAGCTTGCAGAGCTCAAGCTGTGAAATTCAAGCTTTAATGAGCCAGAGACCATTATCTACAGACACAAGCTTCTCTGAGGTATTCTTGGCCTAAGCATGTGCTGTAGTACCTGGCTCAGTGAGAAGCATAAAATGTCACACCTGCACTTTCATGTGAAGCGATTTTTGTCTAGTCTGTGGTTCTTAAGCTTTACAGAATTTCAGGAGATAAATATGAGAACAGTGGATAACTATTGCTCAAGTGGCAAAAGTCACAGAGTGGAGCAGCATACATGTGGTCAAATTCAGTCTGGTATGAAGTACACTTTACAGAACTCAACTGAGGTCGTAAAAGAAATTTAATTCCTTCTGCTAGGCCAGGACTTTTCTAGTCCAGAGTTCTATATTGCAGCATGGCGAGATGAAACAGAAGCCTCACCTTTTCTTCAGAGCAATACTTGGTGATGCTTTTTTTTAAACCCAGAACTCATTAAAACAGTACAAACAAAAATAATTTCTCCTCCAGTTAGTTAATTTGACACAACTTTGAAACTACGTTACATACAAAGCTGAAAACTAAAAGCCTCAACAGCTGATGAGCTTGGCTTGACCAAAGAGTAGGTGGGAAAGTGCAAAGACAGCACAAAGCATCAGGGAAATTTTTCTGCTCAGTAGACAAAATGATCCACACTATCTCCACTGACAACATTCATGGAAGCAAATAAACACAGACTTTACCATCATATCGACTGGGAGAATCACATGCTTTCTGAGGGGTTGCCACTCGCAGGAATATCTGTTGCCTCCATGAATGCCGCCGTGTCCTTACAGGGCTGTCCTCACCAATGGCCTGCTGGCTGTGTTTAGATTCATAGTCACTAAAACAGTGAACACAGAATGGCTTGTGAGTAGTTTGCCTGAATCTGCTATCAACAGTGACACAGTCTTCAGTGAATGTAACAACAGTGACCATCAACTACAGAGTGCAGTGTGCTGTGCACATGCTGGGTCAAGCTCTTTATGTTAGCTAAGTGAAGCTTGCTTTGTGGCAGCAGATTTATACAAGGCTACAAACATCACACAGGTTCACCAAAAGGGCCTGGCAGCTCTTCTCTAGTTTTAATCAATTCTCAGCTTTCTTTGCAGCAAACCCAATGCATTAAAGACACACATATATATATATATATACACATATAATGTATTTTTACCACTCTATTTAAATGCCATCAAGAAAATCTAGTAATTATTCATAGGAGGCACAAAGAACTGTTGATACCTTTTATCAGCATATATCAAGGAGCTTTATAAACACCAACCAAACTTGCAACCTTCTGTGAACTGGGTATGTAATATCCACAACACAGACTTGGAGCAAAACTTTTGCCCTTTGTGTTCACAAGTCACCATTTGAAATAGACAACAACCTTTGGAATAATGTTTAGGAACCTTGTATGTTACTCATTTGGTGTAATCTACAAACTACATACAAAGCTTTGTATTCAGAATATTAAACAAAATAGTGAACAGCAATGCTGTTTCCCTATTAAAAATCCCATTAGTAACTTCCAGTTGTTACACCTTTAAACTATTCATTGCTTATTCCATCCTACTTAGGATGAACCATGTATATTCTCTTAACTGAAAACTGCTAGTACAATGCTTTGGCAGGAATAATCACTGAAGTGCATAAGTGGAAGTTGCAGGATCATTATAACATCAAAATGGCTAAGTTGTGCAACCATAATGGGAAAGGAGTCTGGTACAGCTCCATCCTTTTGACAGCAATCACATGCAGAATATGTGCAAGGGAACTGTTGCACAAATCACATTTTGCAAGTGCAAGAAGCATTTGAAATAGTTGAAAGAAACTTCTGAAAACAGTTTTACCTGCAGGCTTTAAGAGAGAACCCTACCTTGTGCTCCTAAAGTCAGAGGTGTTATTTTCATCTACAGGAGCCAGAAATTTTAAGAAATTTGGCACAGAAGAAGAAGAATGAAGCTTTTTCCTTAAGGCAGTACGGTAGGAGATGCTGAGAGTGCAGTTGGGAAAAGTATAGTTTAGAATAAAGAAGTATAAATCCACAGAATAAAAATAATAATACATACTTCTAAGTTTCAAACAAAGAGCACCTTAATCCTGAAGGCCTGAATATCAAGGAAACCAAAGCCAAAACTGAAACTGCTAATAATGTGCTACTTTGAAATACATATTTGTTTGAGCAAACTAAAATGTTCCAATATAAATAAATGTACTTCAAGTAAAGTTATTATTTTTGCTGTATTCTAAGATATTTAGTGCATGCTTAAGTAAATTCCTTTAATCTAATCAGAACTGATGCCAACTTTATCATTGCACATTTACTTAGATACCAGTTTCAATGACTAAGCTGGGGGGAAAAGGTTAGGAAAAGCTGACACTGATAAACATTGTAGTGGCAAATGAAAACTAAGACTTTGGCAAAAAACATTCTGTGAAGCGTTAACAGACAAGCTTGGAACTTTTAAGTTAAAAGTTGAGCCTTCTGACTGACCATTTAGGACTGTGGCTGTATTTATGCAACAGACAGGAGCACTAATCAAATTTCATCAGCAGTCTTCTGGCCAACATAATGTTGCTCTCTTTTAAAATAACAAACAAGAACAAACGAGGAATTAGAGATGTGTGCATGTCTACAGGGGTATGATATATGGCTCCTATGAATGGAGTGTTGGAATGGAAGGTTACAGGCTTTTTAGAAAAGACAGGCCTGGCAGGAGGAGAGGGGGAGTTGCTCTTTATGTTAGGGATAGGCTGGAGAGTATGGAACTCTGTCTGGGGACAGGTGAGCAGTCCACAGAGTCTGTGGGTCAGGGTTAAAGGGAATATAGCTATGGGAGACATTACTGTGGGGATCTGTTACAGACCGCCTGATCAAGGAGAACCTGCAGATGAAGCACTCCACAGACAGATAGGAAAAGCCTCACGCTCACAGCCCCTTGTTCTCATGGGTGACTTCAACCACCCTGACATCTGTTGGAAGGACGGTACGGCCCGGCACAAGCAATCCAGGAGGTTACTCAATTGTGTAGAAGACAACTTCCTTCTGCAAGTAACAGAGGAGCCAACAAGGAGAGGTGCCATGCTTGAGCTCGTGCTCACCAACAGGGAAGGGCTCGTTGGAAATGTGACTCTCCAGGGCAGCCTTGGTTGCAGTGATCATGAGATGCTCGAATTTGAGATCCTCAGGAGAGCAAGAAGAGCGTGCAGCAAGCTCACTGCCCTGGACTTCAAAAGAGCAGACTTTGGCCTCTTCAGGAACCTGCTTAGGAAGCTTCCATGGGATATAGCCCTAGAGGGCAGGGGGGCCCAAGACTCTTGGTTAATATTCAAGGATCACCTGCTACAAGCTCAGGAGTGTTGCATCCCAACCAGAAGGAAGTGCAGCAGGAGGGCCAGGAGACCTCCTTGGATGGATAAGGAACTGCTGAGAAAAATTCAAATGAAAAAAGAGGCTTATAAAAGGTGGAAGCAAGGACAGGCAGCCTGGGAAGAATACAGGGATGTTGTCTGGGAAGCCAGGGACCAGGTTAGGAAAGCTAAGGCCCAGTTAGAATTAAACTTGGCTAGGGGTATTAAGGATAACAGGAAGGGATTCTACAGGTACATAGCAAATAAAAATCAGACTAGGGAGAACGTAGGCCCCCTCAGGAAGCTCTCAGGAGAACTGGCTACACAGGATTTGGAGAAGGCTGAGGTTCTGAATGACTTCTTTGCCTCGGTTTTCACTGGCAAAGGCTCTGACTGCACCACCCAAGTCTTGGAAGGCAGATGCAGGGACTGTGAGAATGAAGACCTTGGGACCACTGTAGGAGAGGAACTGGTTCGAGACCATCTTAAAAATCTGAACGTGCACAAGTCCATGGGTCCTGATGAAATCCATCCTCGGGTCCTGAAGGAGCTGGTGAATGAAGTTGCCAAGATGCTGGCCATCATATTTGAAAAATCATGGCAGTCAGGTGAAGTGCCCAACAACCGAAAAAACAGAAATATAACCCCCATTTTCAAGAAGGGGAAAATGGATGACCTGGGGAATTACAGACCAGTCAGTCTCACCTCTGTGCCTGGCAAAACCTTGGAGCAGATTCTCCTGGAAGGCATGCTAGGGCACATGAAAATCAACAAGGTGCTTGGTGACAGCCAGCATGGCTTCACTAAGGGGAAATCCTGCCTGACCAATTTGGTGGTCTTCTATGATGGGGCTACAGAACTGATGGACAGGGGTAGAGCAGTTGATGTCATCTACCTGGACTTGTGCAAGGTGTTCGACACTGTCCCACATGACATCCTTGTCTCTAAATTGGAGACATCAATCTGATAGATGGACTACTCGGTGGATAAAGAACTGGCTGGATGGCCACACACAAAGTGTGGTCAATGGCTCAATGTCCATCTGGAGACCAGTAACGAGCGGTGTCCCTCAGGGATCGGTGTTGGGACTGGTCTTGTTTAACATCTTCGTCACTGACATGGACAGTGGGATTGAGTGTGCCCTCAGCAAGTTTGCCAATGACACCAAGCTGTGTGGTTCGGTTGATACCCTGGAGGGAAGGAATGCCATCCAGAGGGACCTTGACACGCTTGTGAGGTGGGCTGATGCCAACCTCATGAAGTTTAACCATGCCAAGTGCAAGGTCCTCCACCTGGGTCGGAGCAATCCCAGGCACAGCTACAGGTTGGGCAGAGAAGAGATTCAGAGCAGCCCTGCGGAGAAGGACTTGGGGGTGTTGATTGAGGAGGAAATGAACATGAGCCAGCAGTGTGCGCTTGCAGCCCAGAAAGCCAACCGTATCCTGGGCTGCATCAAAAGGAGTGTGACCAGCAGGTCGAAGGAGGTGATCCTGCCCCGCTACTCTGCTCTCGTGAGACCTCACCTGGAGTATTGTATGCAGTTCTGGTGTCCTCAACATAAAAAGGACATGGAAGTGTTGGAACAAGTCCAGAGAAGGGCCATGAGGATGATCAGGGGACTGGAGCACCTCCCATATGAAGACAGGCTGAGAAAGTTGGGGCTGTTCAGCCTGGGGAAGAGAAGGCTGTGTGGAGACCTCCTAGCAGCCTTCCAGTATCTGAAGGGGGGCTATAAGGATGCTGTGGAGGGACTCTTCATTAGGGACTGTAGTGATAGGACAAGGGGTAATGGGTTAAAACTTAAACAGGGGAAGTTTAGATTGGATATAAGGAGGAAATTCTTTCCTGTTCGGGTGGTGAGGCACTGGAATACGTTGCCCAGGGAGGTTGTGAATGCTCCATCCCTGGCAGTGTTCAAGACCAGGTTGGACGAGGCTTTGGGTGATATGGTTTAGTGTGAGGTGTCCCTGCCCATGACAGGGGGGTTGGAACTAGATGATCTTAAGGTCCTTTCCAACCCTAACTATTCTATGATTCTATGAACAAGCCCCCAGCATGCTCAGAGAATGCCAACAGATGGAAGTGAGAGCAATTCAGATAATGAACAGGCTTTGCAGGGAATTAAAAGATATAATATTATTTGGCTAATGATACTACAAGACCTTTTCTCAGAAGAGTTGCCCAAGGAAGTTGTGAATGCTCCATCCCTGGCAGTGTTCAAAGCCAGGTTGGACAGAGCCTTGGGTGACATGGTTTAGTGTGAGATGTCCCTGTTCATGGCAGGGGGGTCGGAACTAGATGATCTTAAGGTCCTTTCCAACCCTAACTATTCTATGATTCTATGTGAGTAGGAAAATTTACTCCTGAAAAACTAAGTTTAAAAAAGAACTGCTTCTGATAATCCACAAATTATGTATCTGGATGGCATTTAGCACTGTCTCCTGAAGATGTGAGGGGGATGGAGATCCCTGAGATAAGCACTATGAAGTGAAGCTGTTCTTTAGCAGATGGTATTGAGCATGAAGGAGATAAGGTTGTAGCACAGTGTGCCCTGCAAAGAGGTTTTGCTTAAAATCATATTGTAAATCCATCACAATTACACGGTAATTTCACTTACAGAATACAATCAACTTAGGTAGTTTGACTTTATTGACTTAAACTCATTAACCCATTTGATAATCCCTATAAATGTCCATTTTCAGTCTTGTTTCTTAAAGGTTTGATATGGTATACCCTTAAATGACAGGGAAAGGGAAGAAGTTGCTACTCTGCATGCAGAATCATTACCAAATCTACTTGGAAAAATCTGCTTTTGAGAGTTTAATCTTCAGGATTCAAGTAAGTCTTATTAAAATGAAGAGTAAAGTAAACTCATTTCCTACACCATACTTCTGAGGTGAAGCTAAATTAAAGAGATGCTAGTTCACAAATATACCTGAAGGAACTAGGGAAACAAGGTTCTCAATTCAGTATTTTCTCAGGGTCAGAAGAATCAACACTTTGGGAAAACAGGAAACCTTCACCTGAGAGAACAAAACCAAACAATAAATAGCAACAGCAATAAAAATTGTCTGCCAATGGTCAATGACTGTTAACAGCACTTCCAAGGACATTTGGTCTCATTAGCCTTTTGAGCTAAAATAAACAGTTTTAGCTCAAGGGATTTAAGAAAGAGTTGCATGCTTAAGATTTTCAGGGAGCTACTTGCTCCAGATTTTCAGGGAAATGATGGGTTAATGTCCTTTGCTCAACATTCTCTGTACGTAAAGAATTTCTAAGAAAGGAGACACAGAAAAGTATTATTTGATATTGCTCAAAGTAACCAAAACAAATACATAAGCTGGTTGTTGGGGTTTTTTGATTGGTTATTCTTGGGTTTGGGTTTTGGGGGAAGTGTTTTTCTGTTTGTGATTTTTGGTTGTGGGTTTTCTTTGTATCAGTTCTCCACAGTCCTACTTCTTGCCCCAGTTATTTAACTTTGCCAATATGTCCTTAATGTCAGGCACAAAAGAGTAGTAATATGTTTGTGTGTTATCATGAACAAAACAGAACAGAACAGAACCAAATGATTCAGGAAGGACAAAGTGAGCTGAATCACAGGTTCTTGGCAACTTATTCCTCACACAATTTAAGTAGTGCTGCTGTCTGCTGCATAACAAGTTTCTTTAGAGCCAGTTTTTCCAAAGCAAGTTATGTGTCCATGTGTCTGAAAGAATTTCATTTATTAAACAAAAAAATTACATGGGTAGCAGCTCTACATTCAGTAGTGGAGCAGTTAGCCCCCTCTCTCATAAAAACCTACGACCTTTGGTCTATATTAAATTATTTACACTATAGCTTCACATTTATGACATGGTACAACAAACACTTCCCCAGACTATGCTAGCTAGCTCACCTCTTTTGCGCAAAATGCCCACTTTGCTCTCCGCTTGAATTATGCCTTAGATATTTAAAGAAGTTGGGTGAAGAGGCCGAAGGATTAAGACGAGTTAGAGTAGGAGAACGTGCAAGTTGACCAGAAGAACTTTTAGATTCACCAACAGATGCGTTCAAACTGTATAGTGGGATTCCAACCAGTGATGGAGTTGAGGTAGCACAAAGAACAAAACAAAGAAAGAGAGGAAAAAGGGGGAAAAGGGAAGAAAAAAAAATAAAAAGGGAAATCACTTCTCTAATCTTTGAAAGAGACCTGGCATATACAAATGAGCCAGTTCCTATGTTTTTCATAGTTAATGCAGTAAGAGGCTGAACATTTTAACCGAATCAGCAAAGTCCCACATACACACTTACAGGCTTCAGCAAGGCATTTCAGCATATGACTGTATTTAAACTCCCCAAAACCTGTCACTGACACACCCCTTTCTTCTCCCTCATATGCACTTCCTCTTGGTTTCTATGATAAAGCCAGGCATATGATCAAGAGCTCTAATGGATGAGAAGTGAAATGCTACATGAAGAAGTGAATTCACTTACACTTTGGAAACAATTTAAGAATTGAGGTAAGCTGTTCAAAAACACTTATAAAATGTACAAGACTCGTTAGAAGTCTGTAATTCCAGTGATTTTTGAGAACTTTAAGTATACTTTTCTTCTAAGTTTTCCATTTCCTCTGGTTCTATACATTTGCTAGAAAGGAAAGCAGTGGTGATTTCTTTTTGCTTTATGTGAGGGAGCATGTACACTCTGTGTTACTAAAAATTACACGATCAAACCCAAATAAAAGTAACCAAGGAAATTAAAAATGTACTTAATTTCTAGCTGCATTCCTACAGTACAATAAGAATTGATTGAGCAAGCAGCTACAAACATCAGGGCAACTCTCAACAAACACTACAGGTCTTAAATTGCACTACAAAAAACTTCAAGTATTTTAGAATTAAAAAGGTTCAAAGAAGGGACAAAAAGGCAGCCCAGGTCATGTTTCATGTCAAATACTATAATTCTCCTTTTTTCACTGTCATCACCTATTGGAGGCATGTTTTTTTACTGCCCCACCTCCTGCAGAGAAAAAATGAGCTGGAATACATACAGATTTCCTACCGTCTAACTTGTGTAAACAAGCAACTTGGCAGCCAAACAGAAGCCTACAGACCGAGTGTTTCCATAGTAATTGGGAAAAGCCAGATACAGGGAGCAAAGAAAACTGCCATGAAGTTAAGAGGAGACTTTAGAGATGTGGAGGCAGACTTTTGAAGGAGGACAGTTTGAAGAATATTAGCATGAAGGCAAGCAGTAACTTGGTTTTATGACTAAAGTCTATATAGGCTTGTTGAAAAGTTAGACAGGAGCCTCACCTCCATCAAGAATTAGGTAATTTATGTCAGTTTTTGTGTTATTGTGAAGTCACACATGAATTCACCAATTAGTAAGGTTTTCAGGATCACAAATGCTACCAGAGTTTTCTCTACAGACAATAAGAAGTAGCATTTCTTTATGCTGCTTGCAGAGCTAAACAACCAACATTAAGGAATATTGCTTGAAAAAAATATAATAAAACCCCATAGGAGCAATCCTATGTTGTGCTTACACTTATACTGTGGAACTACATCTTATGTTTTCTCTCCCCTGAGGAGTACACAGGGCTAAAAGTGTTTTTAAAGAGAATACCTACAAACCTCCAGTGAGTGACACACTGCTGTGATATATTTCTTATCCATTAAGAGGACATATCTGGTATGCAATTATCATCCCAAAATATGTCCTCAACAAATAAAATCATAGCCTGCTTTTAGTAAGTCTTACTTTCTTTTGTGAGGAGTCTCTGTGCTCACTGAGTGATACCTCATAAGTTTCCTCTGGGGAACAGACGGTGATGTTTCAACAGGTACCAGAGATTCCTGGCTTTCTGTTGGCAAATGACTCAGCGTGTTTGCCCGCCTCCGAAAGCTTTGCTGAGGTAACTGCTCAATTGGGGAATCATCTGCATCGCTGGAGAGATCACCCACTGATCCGCTGGTCTTGACAGTGTTTTCTGTAGGAAGCGCAGGAAGTCTGTCTTTCTCCTTTTCACACAATGGTGCTTCCTAGCAGTGCAAGACTTAAGGTTATCAATCTTATCAAGAGTTATCAATCTTTGAGGTTGCAGTCTCATATCATTATTCACATCCCAGAGATCTGCTTTAAACTTGCATGTTTTATCATGATAGCCTAAAGAAAGAATCTTTGATGGTTTATGTCTTTGTCATTAATTATTTAGGTTAAAAATCACAGTCTCCATTTTACAGAGGAAAAGTTATTTTGAGAGTGCGTTTTACAGTATGTCAAATACAGCTCAAGAAATGGGGTCAGAACAGTACAGAAGAGTCAGATTTGGGTAACAGTGACAGCAATGAAAAGGGTGATGTTTCAGAGTACTATATAGATTGCACCCCATCTGAGAATATAACAGTCCTATGACCAGATGCCTGTTTCAGTCCAAAACCATGCATTTTTCTTCATTCACCACCTCATGTGTTTCTTGCAGAGCTGGCCGTTCTTTCAAAAACATAAGCAGTAAGAATAGATTCTTGACTGCCTGAAGTCAGGAGTCCATAGGTGATGAGGCACTAGAGAAAAATCAAAAGCTGTATCCAAACCTGCAGAGTACTAGGCTGTCCCCATGGAAGAAGACTGTCTTCTTCTATGCTGCTTGTTTATATTGTTTTATTTGGACTAAAAGCTTTCTGACTATGCAAAAAGGGGAAATTGCTTGACCTTTTATTTGAGTTTTATGTTTCTGATTAATGCAATGCTGCATTCACACTATGCACTTCCAGGGCTGAAACCAACCAGATTAGGATCAGCAGCATGGTAATTATTGCATTTATTTTACTGCACATTCTTGCAAGATTCAGATGATTTATATAATATTTTATTTCACATATATAGACTCACACAGTAAGATATATATAAAAAAAATATGTTTATTTATAGTAATATGGCTTTTCTATTTCAAATAGAGACCCAGTTGCACTGCTCTATTTTTATAGCATAGGGAACAGAATGAAAAGTCTGAAAGCAACTTGAAACTTCTGGAGAACAGAAACACAGATTTACTAAGAGTCCCATCATGCCAAACAGTACGGAAATCTCCAGTGAAGCTCTACAGATAACAGCATCTTACATGTCACCATTGTATTGACACGACTGCTATTTCTTAGCCTGAAAGTCTGTTACCAGAGTAAACCAGGAAATTAATTTGCTCAAGCTACCCCTCACAGGACTTGCACACATTCTGACAAATTCCATACATGAAAAATGATTTGGATGATAAATGAGCAAATTCTAAAAAATTTAAATACTGCTTCAAGCTGGAGGCCAGGAGAGTGTGAGGAAGGGATGACATGGGGTAAAGGGAAAGGCAGTCACTGATCCGAGTGGCTGCCTGCAATGAATGCAGCCCTGTCACCCTCAGAGGGACTTGGTACAGGAATAAAGATGGACCCTATGGATAAGCATGTGGCAAAAGGACTCTTGCAGGTAGGAAGAAAAGGATATACCTAACCTCCCTATTCTGTGATACTGTTTTTATCATATTGTTTGATTCCTCTAGGGTTTATTTCCTTTCACATACAATCAGTTAGCTTGCTTACTCCCAAAAAATAATCAAAACAAAATGCAAGATCTTAGAACAGAACAGTTATATGAGTGGTTGGTAACCACATTTCACATCTGACTAGTTGTTTCAGGGAATATTATCTGAAGTTTCCAAGTATATACATTCACCCCAGACTACTTACTTTACGTGTGCTGTTCAAGGAACTGGATATAGAACTGTCCAAATCCACAGCACCAGTACTGTCCAGTGGACCTCTGGCTTTACTGCCCTGCAGCAGGATTATGCATCAGCAGTTAGGATTATGATGTATAGGAATACCAAAAAAAGATTTGTGTAGCATAGTCAGGATCTTTAATTTTCAAAGACAGTATCCAATTAAATTTCCTGAAACGTCTAAGAACAACTTTTGCCCTTGTGAGAAACAAAGGCTTCATTCAGGACATTCTAAAGGATCTGGTGGAATTGAGGAATTCTCATGGGAAATGATGTGCCTTCCATGATACATACATAATCACATATTGAATACATGCACTGTAACTACTGTTAAAGTACCTTCTGAATTCCAAATGGGAAATTTTGACACTAGGTAGTTCTTGCCAAGATAAAAAGAAAAAAGAAAGCTTATAAAGCTCTTAAAACCATATAAATTTAATACCCAACAGAACATCATTTCTGGTATTATCATTTCAATGGCTACAAATCAGAAAGCATAAATATTTTTGCATAATCTGTTCAACAGTATTTTTCTGTAATGTTTTTATGTAGCCAAGAGAAATATCAAGAAACATACTATTGGGTTCTTATATGTTGACACAACTATGGAATTTCTATCTTCCTCACCTTAAATGGTATAATTTTTATTTAACATTACAAAATGTTATCATTATTCACAATAATGACTATACTCTCCTTGAAGATCAGGCAAAATGCCTCAGATCTAATAAAAATAAAGAATTTCCATCAAAACAGCCATGACAATGAAAATGCAATCAATATACAGCTGTGCTTATGCGAAGACACCCTATGCCAGTCAGGACAAACTGACAAAAATTAGAACAGTAGCTACTATACTTTGTGTAGCACGAGTAATGTTATGTTTCATACACTGAACATGCTCACAGCAGAATTTTACAGGGGTGAACTCTACAAATGCTGGCTGGTAAGTAATGAGGGGAGATATTAAACTAAAAATCTTCTCTATGTGCATAATAATAACAGGGAGAACATGCTTTTGCCATCATTTGTTTCATGGGAGCAGGTTAGATACAATGTCTGAAATAAACTTTGAAAGCCTTGTTTTGTCACTACTAGTTGTATGTCTATGAGCCAATAAACTGTACTAGGTCTTAGTTCAATTTTACTGCTGATGAGAATGAGACTGCCAAATTTTTGTTCCTTTAATATTTGTTGTTTGGCATTCAACCTGGAAAGATAATAAATATTACTTTTCTATCATTCAAATAAATAAAACAATGAAATTCTGTTCAGAGGCAATAACCACAATGATACTTACACGTGACAAAATGCTTTCAAATGATTCTGTCAGAGATCTTTTTGCTTTGTTCTTTAACATATCTAATCTGAATCTTGAAGTACTGCTGGGCACTTCATTTACAGCATTCTCAGTAGGGGGTTGTGAAGTCTGAAAGTGTTTAAAAATATAAATGTGAAATACTCAACAGCATGGAGCAGGATCTCAGTGAACAGTCTGAAGACTTCCATGACCTGGATCAATACTTTCTCCTGGTGTCCTTGGCATTTCATGCCTTTTGATCTTTTGATACTTATACTAAAATTTAACAAACTATCCTAACATAAGACCAGGAAATTCTCCTAAGGGAAATGTATTGAGTGTAGCAGCTTCAGAAGAAGTGCCCCTTCAATAAGGGGCTGTGTTGGAAAATTTTCTTTAACAACAAAGTACAATTGTACAAATTCCAAATGTTTAAGTGTAACAGATTAGAGATTGCTGAACGGATTTACTTTTCTTGCCAAGAAATTAATCAAAAATGGTGAAGCTCATAATTAACAAAAACTCTCAAGTGTCTCCACTATATTAAAACAGGGCTTCTTAAAGGTCAGGAAGATGTAAAACAATCTAATTTTTCTATATATTTCACCAGTTGAAATACTTCCATCTTAAAGCTAACAGTCTACTGAGAGTTTTGCTTTTTAAATAAATATTTCAGTTCATTTTTAGTGCTTGCAAAGACCAGTGTAGCAAATACAAAAGTGACTCTATGATGCAAATATTCCCATTCAAACCTAATACCTGCAGTTGATACCAGAGTACAATTTTCAGTGTTGTTTTGGGGGTTTACCTTGAGGCTGCTCTACCTTTTTAGCTCTAACTTCAGAGCTCCGAATGCTTATTTTCTTTTTACTTTCACTCATTTTATCCACAAAGGACAAATTGGATGCTGCTTGCTGTTACATTCTTATGAAAAAGACACTTAATTTGAAGGTCATTTTTGTTAGATAAAACCTATGTACTAGTATCAGGTTTTAGGGTTGGTTTTGTTTTTACATTTTTCCCTCCCCTGATTTAAATATTAGGAAAAAAAAAATTATGAAAAGGAGTAAAGTGAAAACCTTTGCAGAAAAGAAGGGAACAAGGACATCAGGGTGTTATAGGTTAATAATTGCTGAGACAAATAACACTGCCAGTGTACACATGTTCAAAGGTATCTGCTATTACACAGTGCTGGAGATAAATGATCAGAGTAAATATAAAATGTTGTGCTAAGACAAATGATGGGCTAAGGGCAAGTCAACTCTGTTGTTAAAGCACTGGCATCTTTGCAAATGTGAGATTAACCAATTTTGGTTCCAGAAACTGAGTAAACAGACTGCAACAGGCCTTAGGGATTTTCAAATCACACAGAAGACATATCAAGATATTATCTTGCTTCCTATATCCCTATTTCCAAGCCATTCATGACTGACAACTATTTGATAATTGGCTGGCATTAGACCAAATAAAAATATTTCAGGTACAATGATAGAGGAACTCAGGCAATGTTTCTTCCTGTCATACCACAACTACAATGCTCCTTTCTTAAAAGCATATTTCTGGTGAGATGCCCAAGGCAAAAAATCAGAACAAAACATGCAAAGGTTCTTACTACTTCCTCAGGGAGGTCAATAGTTAGCCAGTAAGCCATAAAGAAGAGATTAGCAAAGTGAACAAACAGTAAATAAAGACTTGCTGCTATGTCCCAAATTTCTTCTGGGTCTCATTATACTCCATATATTTACTTGCTAGTTTATATCACAAATGGACAACAGCAGTCATCATGTTGAAATTATCAGCCAGCAGTGGTGGGACAGCCGAGATTTTTAAAAGGGTCAAATAACTGGAACCGAAAGTTTTCAGAGAACTGGTGCTGATCCTCTTTTAAACACAGACATCCTTGATGTGTCTCAAGTTAGTTAGTTAGTCACAAAACAAGGCATCCAAAATCACTAATCCCTTCTGAAAAATCTTAACTGTGCTGTATAAATAGCTAATTAAACAGCACTGATACAACCTGATACAGAATGAAAGGTAACACAGCTCTGCAGAAACGGATGACTTGCAGATGTGGTTTCTGCAGCAATCCTACTCAGCTACTCCTCCTTGAGGCCACTTCAAACGGTGGTTTGTACACAAGAAGTAACTTCCAGCTATTAAGTAAATGTAAATCTTTATCAAGAATCAAATCCCTTCTGTTTGTCAGGACACCGACTCATACAGACAGTGGGATGGCAAATGACACAGACTATCTGAGAACAATTACAAATTCGTTCTCTCACACACAATGAATTTTCATTGCAGTGATAAGAAAGCAACAATCAGATCAGTGGTCTACCTTGTTTGCATACTTATCTCCTAGGCCTGAAATCAGACTGTACTAAGTACCTCAAAATCAGATATGCCTGTTGTGGCACAGAACAATAATCATAAGCAAAGCCAGTGTTCACCGCTCCCGACAGTCTGAAGTTCCAAAATGCAAGTAATGGAAATTTGCCTTTGGAAAGATATAAAAATGGAATGGAGTTGTTTTTTTTTTAAAGATGGATCCTCCTTACACAAGCTAAAACTTAGTGATTACTTACTTACCTGTTTTGCTTCTCCAACATGGACATGGTCCTTCTGTTTTTCTTCATACATGTTTCTCAAAACAGAGATAACCAACTCATTCTCTTTTTGATCATTCCTTGGTCTTAATTTCTTTAATTGAAAACACCACAAGCACAGTAATTATACATTTTTATAACAGTTAGCAAATATTTATTCTTTTCATCTTGCCACTGTCAATACATCACTAAGGTAAGAACCAGTTTAACTTTGTTAATGCTACTACTCCAGTCCACCAGAGGACACCAGTGTCCCAGCCAAAGAACACTTGACCTCATTTCATACACAGCATAATTTACATGGACAGCTCTGGAGGTGTTAAATTGTCAGAAGCATATTAAGACATAAAAAATATTTTTCCAATCTGTTTTTGATGTAAAGAAAACCAAAATACTGTGGTTCTGCTGCAAAACCCTTCTGCTAGAAAACCTCACTGGACGTTTCAGTTTTAGGAAATGACACAGGTATTTTAAAAATCAGTGCACAGGGTGAACATATGTTTCCCTGCTGCATTCTATTTAGATCTGAACTACTGTAAATGAAAATATTTTTAGAACAAGTTATTATAGAATTTAATCCCAGAAACCTAACTTTTGAAAAGTATATGCTGTTCTAACACTACTGATGTAATGCAGCGGATAACTTATGAATTAGGTAATGCCAAGAAAGCACATCAGATTAATAAAAATATCTTTAGAAAGACAGTTATCGAAAAATGCAAATCATGGTTACAACATACGGAACTCTGAGAATGCTACAACTAAAATTTCAGGCAGTCCAACTCAAAAAAATCAGCTGAAAAAGGCAGACAGGAGAGACATACCCTTGGTTTGACCAAGTTAAACATTTGCAGACTCTCATCAGAATCAATTAACAGTTTCCTGTGACTACTAGAAGCTTCAGAGCTTTAATATGTGCACAGAATACTAAAAGGCAACAGTGCCAGCTAGCTACTATATACTAAGAAATTACTTAGGTCATGGAATCAGTCCCACAGAGTTAACTTCCAAATTTGGTATTGGATGATAAACTGCCACAAGGAAACACACAAAGAGACTGAAATGACTCAAGAGAGGAAGGAAATATTATTTTTAAAGAGTCTGAAATTCCCTGTTCTTCAATAGTGTGCCAATCCCAAAGACATTTCCTACAATGTTCATCTGTCTTACACCCACTATGCTTTCCTCTGTGCTAAAATGGATTTGATTCAGAAGATAGAAAGTTAAACTTTTTTAGTTAGTTTGACAAGTATTAAGATCAAGGATAAATTTTAAGCAGGAATTCTTTTGATCTGGGAATGTTACAGTAATTTTGTTTGGTCAAGTTAACAGTTGAAAGTTCTCACAATGTAAGTTATTTTGCTTTCACCCACAAAAAATGTGTGCATTTTTACTCAGCAAGAAGTCAACTCTTTTCATTGAAAGCAGAAGAAAAACGAGTAAAATGAGACATGGTTATAAAAGGACAAGTTTTTAACAGCTCTAAAAAATAATGATATTGAAATTAAAGCACAAGGTGATTAACAGTTTATTAAATGAAGATAATTCACAAAAACACCCACAACTTCAGTGCTTAATGCTGATGTTAGCAAAAACATCAATTGCTTTAAAATCTTGTAGAAAACACAGAGTTTACCTTAACCTCTTCAAAAACAGAGGCCTGCTCCTCGTTATTTAGTGTTGTTAGATGCTTTTGTAGTTCCAATTTAGTCTTAGAAGGGTGTAACCCTGCCAATAAGAATAAAAAGGAACAAATCACAGGGTCATATTTGTCAGAATTAATCAATCAACATAAATATGCTTGTCAGTTATTTGAGCTGACCCGTTGCAGTGATTTCATAATGGGGCATTAGAAAGAACTCTTGGTTAATTTAAAGCTGTTAGTGAACTCATGTCTTTAAAATGAGGGACATGAACCCTGTAACAAGGAGATTTACTGAGCACAGACCAGGATTATACTCTTAGCTGAAGATTCCATTATCACACAAGATAAAATAAACCCACAATTGACTGCATTTTAGCAGATTGCTTTGCTGGTGGTTTCTTCAGTACTACTTAGATTTTGCTAACGGTATAAATATGATTTCCATTGATTTTCTCCAATTTGTATACCCTAGCCTCTTCTGAAAAAGAGTAAATTTATTGCATACTAGTAAACTTCTTGCTGTGCCTCTCGCTGACAACATTTACTGAGGGACAGTCTAAAGCAGACTGCTCTCTCATTCAGATTATTTTTACTGCTCTCATCCTGGATTAATTCCCCTTCCTCTATTTTCTGTGGAAAAAGAACAGACCATCAACAGTATTTTGTACTTCAGTTTCTGATCATGGCGTTTCTCCTTCAGAAGCAGATGATATATTTAACCAGATGGCATGATTAAAGGCATTAAGAATCCTTTGCCTTTAAGAAATTACTCAAAAATCATAGTAGTTGATACAAAAATAGAGTGAAAAGTACTTTTGGAAGTTCTCCAGTTTCATCAAATTAATACTAGATAGGTTTTAGTCCAACAAGCTACGGTCATGTGATCTGACAAGCTGCTGTTGCCCTTTATTCACTCAAGATATTACTTAAACAAATAAAATCCAACTGTGAAATTTGCTGAAATGCAAAGAGATTTTGTTTGTTTTTTTTTTTTTCCTTTCAACTTGTTTTCTTGTAACACCTACAACTCTTAACTGCTGCATTTTCATGAAGGGGCATACTGCTTGGTTCATGTTTATGGTAGTGTAATGCTGGTATTTAAGTGGATTCCATAGGACAGGGGGTCAAAGCTATTGCAGGATATATTCTTAAGGAGTTTCTTACCTGCAATTTTCAGCATTTATGCAGCTAATAGAGCCATGCTAGCTGCAATTCAGTAATATTTAGACTCGATGAGTTTTCAAAAATTCAACTAAAATATAAGAAAGGAGTTTAACTTTTCTTTAGAAAATTCTTATTACCTTACAGATAACTTGACATTGCAGTCTGCTAAATAAAAAGACTGGCTTTCAACCCTCCATCCCAAGTTTCAGGCTCTTTTTAAGCATTCATTCCCATAGAGTTTAACATGTGAGACTGTCCCCCAGTAAAATTACTTGAAGAAATATTCAACTAGGAAGTTTTTAAACCTCACCTTCTATCTTTTCACAGAGTTTATGCAAGCTTTGCATAGGACATCCTTCACAGAGCTGGGGCTGTGCCTTGGAAGTCTGTTGCACAGCAGCTACGGTGAAAGCCTGTTTCAATGTCATCATGATTTCATCAACCTGAAAAGAGTAGAGTGCAAAAGAACAGAATTTCACTCTTCCACTGAGCTTCTGTTTTCCTTAACACAAACACAACAGTCTTTTAGAATGATACTGATGCTTGTTTGGGAATGTGGTTATGATTAAAAAGAAAAGCTGTTCCCCTGTCATTTCCACACACAAACACAAAGGGAAGACAAAACTTACTGTGAAGTGATATCTCTCCAGGCCACCTAATTTTATGACTGTTGTCTGTGATAAAAAAAGCTTACTGCAGTTGTGATGCACTAGCCTGACCTAGAGCACAGTGTAGTCCTGATTTTCTGAATGGGTGCACTATGAAGAAATCCTCTTCCCAAAAAGAGGAATACAGTCTTAACTTTGTGCAATTAAAGGAAGCTTTACTGGATTTTAAAGGGGATTTAAGCTTCTGCCTTGAAAGCAAATTAAAATTCCTTTGCTATGTCAGTTGCATTTTAGTAACTTTTATGTTAGTATTATGTACTAACATACATGCTAATACTTTTATGTTAGTACTATGTACTATAAAGTACATTTATGTTAGACTGCTATGTTAGTTACATTTTTGAAATAATTATATTTCCAAGCAGAGCGGGATTTAAAGACATTCAGCAAAACAAAGAGCATAGAGCAACAGAAGACTTTTAGGGCCTACTGTTCCATTAGGCACTTACCAGTGCTTCATCTGTACACTGAAACACGTAGCAAACAAAGTGGAAGCCTCCATTTTCTGAAGACTCTCTGCAGATAAACCCAAAGTGATCCACATGTCTAATTCCCTAGTTCAAAAATAACAGTAATGAAGCAGTCACATGTACTTTCAATGTTTTGTGGCTGTATTTCTTCAAGTAACAGAAGCATGAAAGGCCCAACAGCATTACAGGTAGGTCCCATATCACTGTTACAGCTACATTAAAGTCATCTGGCCATTAAAAATCTATTCTATTACTTCATGAATCTTAAACTTCACTTAAGCCTAAGGTTGTTTGTTGGTTTTGGTGGGGTTTTCTTGTTGATTTTTTTCCTTTTTTTTTTTTTAATAGATCCATTGGAAAACACTTACAGAGATGAATAAATGCTATTCAAGAAGTATTTTACCAGGGGGGCAAAAAGTTCACTCTGTTTTTCTTCTCTTTTGCTTAAGTGGTCAACAATTGCTTTACATTTCTAAGAGCAAATGAAAGCAATAGTGAAAAATGGATAAACATTTTTTTAATCAAAAAAAAAAAAGCTTGGCTAGTAAAAAAAAAAAAGAAAATTATTTAATATATGACTTAAAGATCACACATGGAAGCATTTATTTTCCCTAAAGGCATGCAAATTCAGGTACAAGCAACCCGCAACAGTAGATAAACATTACATCCTGGCAAAATGCTAAGAAGGTTTTTTAATTGCTGGAAGGAGTATGTGAACATTTACAAGTGGAGAATATAAAAATAAAAAAAAATAAAAAAAAAAAAGAAAAAAAGAAAAACAGAGAGAATACACTGCACTCTTACCTGAGAACAAAAGGATATTTCTTTAAAGCTTTTCTCAATTGCTACTTTTTTTGTGTCAGGACTGATAAGGTAAACTTCAGACTGGCCAATCTAAAAAGAGCAAAGTAAAAATCAAGATGATAATAAATACCATTACACTTCCTTTTGTCTCGCTATAAAATGTTTCCTGGATATAAGTCTCTATTTTTTCTACCTGCATATTTAGACCAATCAGCGTATTCTTACCAGAGAAAGCAAAAATACTGAAACAACACTGATTTGGCATTCAGAGCTCTCCACATTACTGAATTAAGATTTACTTTCACAAGACAAGAGACTGAGATTTTAATTAGATGAGAGTAATATTATACCATAAATAACTTAGTTTGCACTGAGAAAATACACTCACACTCCCTTTTCTTATTTTCTGCAGTCTTGGCACATACCACATTTCCAAAAAGCTAATTAGTGAAGATGGTCCTAAACTTTAAGTCCAAGTGCGTGCCTCTACCTATATTCCACCTGATTATTTTTTTTTTTTTAGGCTTTCATTTATTTTTTTAAGATATAAATACCATTTAATTTAAAGGCTTTAACTTGAACTATACAAAATGAGCTTACTGGAGCCCATTTTCTAACTTTTAATTTAATCTGTGGGCTGTTTGTACAGCAGTGACCCAAAAGCTCATGCTAACTTTTGATGGCAGAAGGGCATTTTTAAGGTGAAACTGCTGTTTTCAATTTTTCAGCTTCTTTGTACCATTTTAACAGATAGAATTTAAATTCCTCATATTTTCTAGCACATCAAAAATTCTGCAAAGGACAAGTCTTATATCATCTTTTAGGGAAGATGGGTGGAATCGCAATACATTCAGGAGTGTGACTTAATAACAAACCTGCTGAAGCTTCAACCACTACCAAATCCCAAAAGATGCACATAAAAACATCAGAAGCACCAATATATCCATAATTTCTTAAGGAAGGTGGAAATCCTGTGTATGAATAAAGTGAGATGTGCCACACCTGTGTGTGTCTAAAAATGGTCACCTTCCACCTCTTCTTTGACTTCAACCAGTCACAATGATTTTCCCCAACCCCCTGTTGGTTTCCTTGTATTGTCCCCAGGCTGACCTCGTGTGTGCTCATGGGTTATTCCTTCCAACACTTACTCAGCAGCCCCCTCCTGCTTGCTGCTGCCTTCCCCTCCCTTAGCTCAGCCCCACATACTCCTTTCACACTTGGTCCCAGGGCAGCAGGGATCATTTGAAGCCAACAGAACAAAGGAAAAAAAAAATAAAACAGAGCCCAACAACACACCCCTTCTCCCCGCCCATGCTCCCCCCCCCCCCCAAAAAAAAAAAAGGGCACAGCCAGGTGAAAAGCCTAAAATGAATTTAAAAAATCCTAAGAAATTGGGTAGGAAAGCAGTTCTTCAGGAGGAGACACCAAATCTGGACTGTCTGGACACGGTGGGGAGAGTCAGCAGGTAATGTTTTTCACACCTCATACACCAACTAACCTCTGCTGCAGTCCTGGATAAGATCCAAGGAAGAACTTTAACTGTGAAAATACAAACAAATTTTTCCCTCCTGATGAACTCCTGATGGAGTTAGAGCTTAATACGTAGCCATACGCAAACTGATGAGCAATTGATTGACCTGTGCACACTGCATGCATACCATTACTTAGAACCTGCTGACCATGGGGGATGGCTAACCAACAAACTCAGCTCTGCCATGAACTTGTGGATACCAGAGGTACAAACCACAGTTACTTCACTTCCTTATATTCAGCTAAATTTACACCAACTGAATAGCAAAAGAATACAACTGTGCATTCTAAACAATATTTTCCCAGGCAAAAAGCAACCCAAGATAGAAAGCAGATCAGCAGAACCTCACAACTGGGAAATGAGCCTGTCAGCAGGTGACTGACATTATATTCAGGCTGAAGCTGCATGTGTCTTTGAGAGCTGTTGCATCTATTTAATACAAATTAAAAATGCACTCACTGGATTAAGAAGATCTGGACTTTGAGCAGTCCATCTATAATAATGTCCCTATCCCTATAGCATGTGCCACAAATGAATAATGAAGTCAGGAATTGTTTAAAAATTAGGCATTATTATAAAGGTTGTCTATATTTTCTGTGTGAGATACATGCTCAGGGAAAGTAAACATGGAATTGTTTTTACTGTGGCATAAAATTTCTCTCCACTTTCTTCCACTTCTCTCTCTAATGCCAGCCTGCCACAACTAACCAGAAGTTTTAAAACAGGTATAGCTAACTATGCCTCTTTTTTTGTGTGTTACCTTTTACAGACATAACACTTAAAAGCAATGCTTCTCTTCCCCTCCTCCAAAAAACCTGCTGTAACTGCACCCACTCCACTCTGCTGCTGTCCTTAAAACCTCCCAGCCCCAACAGCAGCTGACAGATCCAAGATGATCTTAGCCAGCGATCACAATACCAGCTCCAGGCTTGCATTCTGTTCACATGATACAAGATATATATATAAAATGTTACATAACTTATATATCAAGAGGATTGTAAGAGAAGCAAATAACATTCTTTACTTCTCAGGTCTTAAAAAATTATTTTGCTGCTCACCTATCAAGGCAAGGCATTGCTAGCCACACAAAAGTAGGCCTGCAGTAGAGGCAGGTGTGGAGTAGTCTAGGAACTTACTACACTACTCCACCATTACCCAGGCATGTTGGCAGCAGAACACCTCCATGAATTATGCTGCCTATCACAGGACATAGAGTTTACTAGCCCCCGGGCATGGTTTGGCCCTTCTGCTCTAGTTACAGTTAACTCATTCACCTGGAAATTTATTTCTGCTGTTACTAGTTAGTGTAACTGTACATACCATTTTGCAATTGTATAGCTACCTACTAACTTGCTGCAGCTTTCTAAAAGCTGTTCTTAGAAGCCAAATATTACAGGTAGTGCTGTTTTAAACTATTCAATATAAACTGATTTTGACTATGTAAAACAATTTACACTGACTAGCAATGCTTTCTAGAGAAATAGGCACGTTTAAGTTAAGCTGTGGTAATTGCAATTAAGTTATTAAAAGAAGTAACAGCCATCTGTCAGAACATCTGCTTTGGTGTTTGCCACTCCAAACTCCGAGATGAGAAAGCACCAAAAGCTGCAAATTTTGCTTTACCGTAAACAACATTGTCCGGTTTTCTGCAATGTCTGTTGGCTGCACAACACTGTGTCCATAGACGAGTTGACTTTTTAGGTTCAGTGAAATGGCGTCTTCTTCGAAAGACCTGACAAAGCTGCTACTCCTTTGGCTTCCCTCTTGCAAATCCTTCTTAAAAGCAAAGGAACGCAGCCCAGGCTGGGAAAAGGATTTCCTAATTGGCCTTTTCTCCTCCTCTTCACTGACCAAGGGCTGGAAAACAGACCGAAATCTGTCGCTGAAAGAGAAGCCTCCAAAGTTAGTGGCAGTTTCATGTTGTTGAGATGATGAGTTGCAATCTGATTGTTTTGTACAACTTGCACGATTAAATTTCTCAATGCATTCATCTATGAGTGCTGGAGGTGCATTTTTATGTGCTACTGTCACCCGTCCACAGAACAGCACCTCAAACTTTTTGGCAAAAGGGTCTTCGACATCTGAGAGATTACTCTGAAACTCTTCCTGACGAGCAATTTTTCCAGCTTGTCGAATAGAACTTATGATCTCAGGCACCTAGAAGAGAGGAAAAAAAAATACACAACATTAGCATCTGGTTGTTTATGACAAACAAGTCACAATATTAAGAGGTGCTTCCTGCTGTTATTTTTCTGGGATGGCTAATTTGGGTTTGCTTTCTGAAAGACCAGTTGAAGTGATTTGTATTTGTCCAACATGCACATTATAAAAGTTAAAACACTGACTATTTGACCATTTGTCTCCCTGCCAGGAATTCACCATCACCAGTGCTTTGTCAAAAGAGCTTCATCTCCAATACACTATGTTTTCAGTAAAACTTTTGCACCTGAAGGAACCAGTATAATGTGACAAATTCAAACTCAAAATGAAAAATACTTCAGAAAGTATGAGAGAAGCTACTGACTAATTACTTGGGAAAGTTATGCAATCTGTTATTTTTCACTCCTTTCTCTTATTCAAGCATTCATGTTACTGAGTCTCTTGTAAATTTGCTTTCATCATCATAATAGCATATTACCTTGTTATTGCAGTTTGGTGTTTGGGATTTTATTTTTTTTAACTGTAAATAGGTGTGTTTTCCAAGGAAACATTCCTTAATTTAGGTTTCATTTTTATTCTACCATCCTAGATGATACTCTAAAATCTGTCTGCTGCAGCCACAGATGTTAAAATATATCCAATGCATAATTACAAGTATATTAAATAAAATTAAACAGTCACAGTTTCTGATGTGGTTGTAAGATGGGAACATGCATATGTTATCTGTTAAACTGCTGTGGGGCTGATGCTTGGTTTTTGGTTTTGACTAGCCAAAGGATATTACAGTTCTTCTGCAGCCTGTGCTGCTTCTGTAATGACAAATGCAGGGCTACCATCTATGTTTACAACATATAATTCTGCCAAATTTTTAATTTCCCCAAATTACTCTGAGGAAAAAAAAAAATCATCCATGTTAAGTGTGCCAGTTTCCTGACAAAACAAATATCCTCTGTCAAGCATCAGTTGGAGCTTGCTTGCTTACAAGTAGCTGGTTGCAGATAATACAGAAAGAAGTCTGAGAGCAGCAGACTAAAACAGAAACCCAAAAGAACCACATCCTCTATGAGAAAAAGCATCCCCAAACATTAAAAAAAAACAATGCTTCGGAGACATGATCTCTGTCTTTCCCAGACATTTCTATGGTTATCCATGCCTTAAGCATAATGCAGTAATGTACATAAACCAATGGCAGAAACAGCAAAGGACTCCAAGGGGAAAAAAAAAGGCTGAACAGTGAAAACTGAATGGTTATATTCTGGGTGCTCAGAAAGACCTCAGTAGGACTTTTTTAGAGACAAGGAAGCACAGATATATAGATATGGATAAATAGATAAGCATACACACACATAGAGCTAGTGGATTCAAGAGAATAAGTAACAGATTATAAAATAAGACAGACAGACAACACAGGAAACATTACTTCACCCCTGAGTGCAAGGAATGAGTCATGAGCTTATCACTCACCAAAGACAGAGGTAAGAAAACAGGGTCATGACTTCAGAAGTCTCAGCTATGTCATGAACCTTTTAGAAAGCCACTGTGAGCTCAAGGCTCATCTCAGTTTTACCTACCTTGTACTCCTTCAAAGACCCAATTTTTAGTTGCGTAATGTATCAGGATGACAGTGAAACATAAAACTTTATTCTACCCATATTTCAAGTGCAACTGCTTTAACATTTTCTAATAAACACATTTTACTCTTGTGGGGGTGTCCTGTCTCACCAGCCACAGGCAATTTTATTTCCAAGTTGCCTGGAATACAGAGAGACCTGCAATCCCACCTCTGCTTTTGCCAAGGCTGCAGAAGTGACAGCAAAGGAGTGAGGTATTTTCTGGAAAACACTCACTTTCCTAAAGCCAGGAACAGCACCTCTCACCCAGGCAAAGGGTGCCACTATCTTAGCTAGCACAACCCATGCGGACAACTATATAGTTTCCAGCAGCACAGGTGCTACAAGGCTTATAGCTGAGCTAAAAGCCCAGACAAGGCATTAGGGATCCATCACAGATGTGTAGTTATTGAATTTGATTTCTTTAATGTCTTTTGTTATCAAACACCTTGGACATTGACAAAATTGCTATTCAGCAGTGGCTAGACTTCATAGACAGAGTAAGAGAAAGACGCTATATCACAGAGAATGACTGCAGTAGTTAATATGCTTCAGGTCTGAAAAGACCTAGGAGGCCTGTTGATGAAAACCAAAGGGAGTATTTAATTATTTATTTTCACATATGCTAAGGCTTGAATTACGTCATTTGGAAGTAACAGCTGGCTTTCGTGCTACACGTACTGAAAAACACTGCCTCCTCTGTTCCTGCTTGTTAACAAAAACCAACAAAACCCCCCTAGAACAACCAAACCCACAGCCTGTTACTATAATTTTATTACTTCTGATTATAATTTTATTACATTCTGATGCAGTACTACTGCTACAGCAGAAGCAGCAAATCGTCACCTCACTTTCCTCTGACCCTTAAGCATGTTAAACTTTAATCTCCATTAGTATAAAAAAGCTACGATGAATGAGATAGATATTTCCCTGGAACTGTTCTTGGCCTGATCAGGATTTGTGCTTTTTTAATTTACCTGTACATTTACAGGTCTTTTATGCAAGCATCTAAAAACTAAGAATCCACAGGCTCTTCTGCATCCTCTGAATCTGGCACTCTCAGCAAACTTGGATGCTCAGTATGTGAAGATAAAGTAAACACTAGTTTAAATAAAGAGGGTGAGACATAAAGAGGACACCTGTGAAATGTAAATAAATACATAAATATTTTATAATTCTGTCAAATTATTAATATAAACAATATAGGCTCTATCCTGGCAAATGTTTATTAACCGCAACTGGAATTTTTCCAGGTTAAACAGCACGCCACTGGGCAAACAGTAACCACATCTCTGCAAACCTCCGGGAATTAATTAAGATGTAAACTGAATCAGGTTTATGGCTCTTCAATTTGTATCAAGAAGGAGCAAGAATCAAATTGTTCCTGAATTAACTTAATGGTTGTGGGGTTCTTCCTGACCATAAGAAAGTCTTTTTTTATAGTAAGGGTGGCCACGTGCTGGCACAGGTTACCCAGAGATTGCAGTCTCCACCCTTGTAGGTATGCAGATTCTGACTGGAAATGACCCTAAGCAATGTGCTCTAGCTGACTCTGCTTTGATCAGGGGGCTGAATGAGGTGACTTCCAGAGGCCTCATCCCATCTCAGCCTGGTGACGTAGATACCAACATCTCCTGTACAGACATACAGGAGGTTGGTGTCTACCAATTTGAACTTGCTAAGACAGTGGGGAAGGACTGCTGCACATGCATACAATTTCTTCCTGCCACACAAATTCTCTTTTCTCGCCTACTTCTATTCTTAACTGTTTTTAGACTTGATTCTCAGTATAAATATGTAATTAGTGGATAAAGATTATTTCTGTAATCAGAAAAACAACTGCTGATGACCTAAAATTATTTCTCTAAGCCCACAAAACTAAGTATAGAACAACAGTGTAAGCAACAATGAAACTTTACTAAACACAGAACATTACCTTCTCATCACTCAGTCTGGGCCCAAGAGGACTGGTGAACAGAAGACACAACTGAAATATATTAGGAAATGTTTCTGCATTTAGAATGTCTGAATTAGATACAGAAAAAAATGTGTCTATAACCCTTAAAACTAACAGTGGACTGCTGTGATTTATTTTTTTTTTTTAAGTATGCCATGCTATTTCTGCTACAATGAGAATATTTATTTTGCAGAGACAAAGCACGGAAATGAAATGCTGAGTATTCTTGTGACTTGATTCTTGGGTAATCAAGCAAAACAGAAACCAATATCTAGAACTTCCTAATTCACATTAGTCTGCTACAAGACAAACAGCTTCTATGCCATGAACCAAATCATGAGAGAAGGCAGTAATTTTTAAACAGGCACAGATTTGCTGCACCTGAAGAAGAAAGAATAGCTCTTTCCCTTCACAGAAACAGTTACATGAAACCAGGAGTCACCCTGAAAGTATACATACAAACATATAGTAAGATATCAATGCCTTTAGCCTCTCAGTGTATTTGAGAAAGCGTGAGAAACTATTCTAACGAAAAAAGCTCAGGAACAGCTGAGTGCAACAGCTGCCTTTTGGTAAATAAGGGCAGACTAAAAAAACATGATTGCCCGTTTCTTTAATACACACTAGATAAGAAAGCAAAGCATGCCACAGAAAAAGAACTGTTAACACATCAACTAGCCAGGGCTCAGGAAAAAAAAAAACAACCAACCAAACATTAGATGCTGTGCAGGGTTTATACCTACAAGTCTCTCCATAAGGCAGTGAAGGTCTCAAGCACAGACTGAATTATTTTAAAGGAGCAGGTGGCTTTATTTAATATAAAACAGATCTGAGAGTTATCAGGAATTAGTCTTACACAATAAACTCCATGAATTCTTGGGAGACTGAAAACCATTAGGGTCAGATCTTGAGCTGAACCTCAGAGAAGGCCTCACAAGAACAGAGCCTCAAAAATCTTTCACAAAGCTCTTGAAACAAGTAGATGTTTTTGATTGAGTTTTGCCTGCCTACTCAAGAATGAGAAGACATCTGAATTATTTTTAAGTGGCTTTACGTGCCTTTTTTCCTGACCATAGCAGGCTCAATAAAATATGTCAAGAAGTCAATATGATGTTTGCTGTTAATACCTTTCTGCCTCCATTTTACTAGAGTGCTGCTACAGGAAAAACAGGGTCTACAACTATGTATCTTGGGAGAAGACATCTAGTTCTAACAGGACAGACAGCAGTACTTCTGTCACCCATAAGGTATTTATAACCATGGAATACTTTGTAAAAGTAGTGGAACACAAGAAAGGAAAATCATTTTTGAGAGATATTAAACATTTATAAAAAGATGAAACAGCAAAGTATTTATTTGCATTTTTAAAAGACTGCATAAAATCTTTGGGTGTAACCTCTGAGAGCACAGCCCCCCACATAAAGCAAGACAAACTCTCAAGTTAGATCCAACTTCAAACTTCGACGAGACACTGGGGGTCACATCCACCTGAATTCTAAGTAACTCCAACAATGGGGACCCCAGAACCTCCTCTTCCCCATGGGAAACCTACAGCTGCCAGAAAAAATAAGAGCAAGACACTATCAGCTGAGACTGAATCTTGCCTACTAGTTTAAACAAAGAATGAACTAAAAGTTTCCAGACAAACCTACAGTCTTTATTGTTTTGCTCTTCTACTGAAGAAAAAAAAAGTTCTAAAGGTGACAGAATTTCCCTCTTCCTTGGGATTAGTAGAAATTCAAGGTAGAAAAGAATTATAAACTTTCCCATTTACAGTTTAGTGAAAGACCTTTTGTACTCATGTCTTATCTCAACAGTCCTCACAGGTTTTTTTTCTTCTATTATCTTGCTTAGAGACTGCTCTACAGCCTCCTACACCTTGCAGACTTTTTCCAGCCATTAAGCTCAATTCTCATTGTCCGAAGTTTCACCCCTTTACTTGTAATCAGCAGTTCCATGATACACTTTAATTATTAGCTTTCTTCCTTTGCTATTTGTTGACATTTATTCCTCCCACAAAGCCACTTTCAAACCAGATTTAATCCAGACAAAGGCAGAAAGATTAGTTTCTTCAGCTCCTGGATGATGACCATCCATAGTAAACTCCCATCAGTTTTTCTTTGCATAACAAATACATGATGGATAAAGCAAAAGTGAGAATAATACCAACACTTCCTTAAGTATTTAAGATCAGTGGTTGGATTGGGAGACAGCTCACCTTTGCTCCATGATTTCATACCTCAGCACAAATGATCCAAAACTTTGCTGCTGTATCCTCACTACTCATAAAACAGCTATAAACTGTGCCACTCTCTGCAGCTTCACCAGTCATGCATGTTGGTCCAACTCATTTCTCTTTATAGTACCTAAAATGCACTAAGTGTCTCATTTAACCAGGGAACCTGTGGATCTTTGGAGAAAGGAGAACAGGTCAGAACACAATCAGAGGGCTGGGAACGGCAGCCAGGCTAGCAGCCAACCAGGCAAACCACACCACAGGCATGCTGCTCAGGAAGGACCCTGAAACCAGACCTGCAAAGGCAAGGCAGGGATGTCATTCCAACTTTGATAAGGGAAAGCTCAAAGCCTGAATAATATCACCATGGACCTATGAAAGGAAAAAAAAATTATACATGTGTCTACTTTCAGGGGCAGTTTACTTGGTTAGGTTTAAACAGGTGCTATACAGAGAATGGGATAAGCGAAGGTGATGGGGCTAAGACTCAAGTTTTGTAGGTATGTATGTAAGAAGCTGATGAGCAAAAGTTCACTAAAACCCCGAAGTGGCAGAAAAGAGTCATGTGTTTAAATCTAGTTCTTTTGACTTTGAGCATGGTAGGTGAGTGACACTCATGTCCTCTGAGATGACTCTGACATAGTAAGCACCAAGAATGGAGCTCCATGTAGCCAACACGTACTCTTACAGTTTACACATCATCATAAAAAGCCATAAAGTTGACTAGACTTCCTACAAACATCAGGTAGTCAGGTGCTGCTTCCAAAAGACTGCTAAGTAATGCAGACTGATTCTGTGAGTACTGTTTGTAACTTTCATGGTATCACATTCCTTTTAATATTATAGACAAATCTCAGCTCAAGAACCTTCCTCATGACTCCTCAGCCAGATGGAAAAGGTTACACTTTTTGCAAGTCATGTGAGTTGGAGAGCACTCCAGGCAATCTGAAGTTGCACAAAAAGGTTTTCTTTTCTTTCTGAAAGAACAATATTTGCAGAATCTGTTTATAGGTTATTGTAAACAAGCTCAGAAATAGAACATAATTGTACCCAGTGTTCTAGTGAAGCTGGACTGCTCTGTTTTGTGGTGGTACTTCCTCCCCGAGATGCACCATGCTGCTGATACACTTTAAGGTTTTCTTTCTCACGCTCTCAAGACATACCTTCCTTGAAACTCAAAATACATCAAAACCTGACTACTTCCCATAAATAAACCACCATGTCCCAGACTGCTGCTTACTTTTAGACACCTCCCCATGAAAATGGATAAACCAAAACTAAACTGCAGCTGACGGAAGTCCTCCATGGGGTTTTAGTATACCTCCAAATGCAACAGCACCTGACTGGCTCTGAAGGGGGTATTCCTACAAAATCTACTTTTGGGAAACCTATTTGTATATTCTGCCCTATACCTGGAAGATTTATCAGATGGCATTCATTAATTCATTTTCCCCAGCCCACTCCTGTCTTTACAATACAAACTCTTTTTATCTTGTCCTGTTTCATCAGTTCCTCCATTCAGGACCATAAACTGAACTGTGAAATAAAGCAAGTCAACAGATATTTCAAATAGCCCATTAACATCTTCATAGTGTTATCTTCTCCATCTTTAGTTTCAGTTTTCACATAATTTCACAAATGAAAACAGCACCTGAAGACATTAACGTCTTCAAAGTTGGTCAAACCTGCAGGATTCCTGGCTCACATTTTACAAGGAGGTAATACCTGTTGTAAAGTAATAGCTAGAAACCTCTGTGCTCATGCATTATCAACAGAGATTAAATCCCTTTTTTAAGGGTGTGGGAGTAGAATTCAGCTCCTTTCACAGGGTTGAGACAGGCCTAGGGGCTGAGTTGGAGGCTATGGGGTGGGAAACAGAAGGAAGCCTATTCTTAGTTATAAAAACACAGCAATGACATTTGAAAGTTTTTGGGACAAGGACTTTTTTCTTGGTGGGTTTTGTTTTGTTTTTTCTTGGGGGAGGGGGAGATTCTTCGTAGTTTGGTGGTTTTTTTAACTGAAAGGCAGTAACAGGATTTAAAACAGGAAATGAGTTACTGAGAACATTCTGGGGGAAAAAAAAAAAAAAGGCATCTATTTATCAGATTAAACTCCACTTGTACAATATGAGACAGGCTCTCTCCCAGTCTCCTTTGCTCTCAGGCTTCTGTCACAGTTACCAAAATTGGTACAACTGGCAAAAGAAGAGCTACAAAACAGACAGAAGTGAATGCAACTTCTTTCCAAATGATACAAAGCCTGAAATTGCTCTGTCCTTTTAGCAATATCCAACTGCAAACAAGAAATGATCCAAATGTGTGTCAAAATCCCCCCTCCCCTCAAAATATATTCTTGAGGTTTACACAAGGGATAAGGAGGATTATCCTATGAATACTTTTGCTTGACATGACATGTAAGTTAGCTCTACCTGCAATAGAGTAAAACATCATCTCTTTGACAACTCAGTAAAACTTCGGGAGGAAAGGGTCAGCCGAGGGTCCTTCTCCCTAGAACTGCGGGGGGAGGCAGGGGGCAGAAGATTTTCATGGGAAGACTCTTTTTGGAACATTACACTCATAAAGGCCTCAATGGAACTGGAGTGTAGAAGCTGATGAGCCTTTTCCAGAATTCTGCCTGACTGGTATAAAATGCCAGTGAACTGATTTGCTCATGGATATTTGCTGCTTTGGTGTGTAGTAGTACATTTCAGCTGCCACAGGTCACCTCGCAGAAGAGCAGGATGGGAAAGTTATGGTTAAACATCCCATGAAAACTACCAAAACTTCCACTTAAGAAAAGCAGTTATTTAGTTCACTAGTTTTAGTCCTTTTCGGATGTAAAGCAAATGGTTTCTCATGTCTAGGGATTTTTTGAGCTTTGGTGGGTTTTTTCTAAGTTATGCCTTCTAGTGATGCTCTATCATCAAAAGGTTTAATGGGATTTTAAAACTTGTCAATTAACTACCTACTTCATGAAATTCACAAGTGCAGTTGATACTAATTTGTAATTTTTTTTCCTAAAATACCTTGCAAACCACACAAAATAACAATGTATGTATTTCTGAAAATTAACTTCCTTTGAACATAAGGTGTTTGCCAGCCTTTGGTTCCTACATGAATAGTCATCTTAAGAACATCTACACCTTTTATGGTACTGACATAGGTTAAAGTTTTATAAAGTTGAAGTTTAATGCTACTGTACATTAGGCATCCCTAATGTACTATGCATTCAATCAAATGGAAGAAGAAGAATAATACACCTAAAGAGCTCTCAGACTGTTAGCAAGACCTTTGCTACATATGAAGCATATAACGAAATTGTTAACCTACAGAATTAAACTGTATTTTGAAACAAACAACTCACAGAAAGCTTACTGACTTCCTATGATTCCTAAGGACTATTTACACTAAAACACTCATCATGTAATTTGAATTAAAACTATTCAGCTTTATGTGAAGAGATTTAGCTACAACAGGATAGGTCACGTTTTAACTCTCTTGGAAACAGTTGCTAAATTGTTACTGAGGACAGTGGAAAACACATTGTTTTCCTTAGGTTATGTTGCATTTACTGGAAGCTATCAGTGCAATGTTTTTGGGCAGAAAAAAAAAGGGCAATCTGTTTATTCAAGGTCCCCTCTATTACGATACAGCCAGATCACATTAGGGAAACTACCAATTCTGCCTCCAGAGGGAGGAAAGGACTCCAAAGAGTCAAGGATCATTGTCCTAAAATGTCAGTCCTCCTAATTCCTGCTGATGATAGACAAACAAGACTCTACTTCCCTTTTGTTAAAAGACAAACCTCTTAAAATTTTACAGTAGCTAAGAAGTTCAAGTTTTCTGTATTCTACTCTTCCTCTCAGACCCAGATTTGACAAAAATCTTGCGAGAAAAAAGAAAGAGCTTGGAAAAAAATGCTTTTATAGAATGGTTGTTCTGTAAGTCTTTACATCAGGTGCTTGTGAAAGTCACTGTAAGAAACCCAGAATGTCTGCACTAAGTACATAAACATGGTAGAAAAGCGAGGAGAGAAAGGAAAACCAATGGGATACTAGAGACCTTAAGAAGTTATTTAACAATGTATTCAGAGAAGACAACCAATGTGAAAAATGTGCTGTTCACTTAACAGACTGCCTGCAGGACTGCATTTCACTGCAAAGGCCATCATGGATGATAGGAATACATCAGCTGCAGTGCAGGGTTACAGACTACCTACCCTATGTCTGGCAGTCCTGCAATACCATCCTACGTAGCACTACTGCACTTGTCCATGCTTTTGGTCATCTTAACCAGATCCCATATCTTCATTTGAATGTTAGCATCTTCACTGGCTGTTCTCTTACCACTTTAACTGTTATAGGGCACCCAAGCATGCTCCTTGTGTTGACAGTCAATAGTGAATTTGCATGTCCCAACATAAACCCCAAGATGTCAATATCCTTTTTAGATAAAGCTGCACACTGTTTTAAGGCCTAAATGGAGAAGAGTTGTCAAAACATTGATAAAAGGCATCATCAAGACAAATAGAGCTATGGGATCACTCCTGGAAGTCACCCCAGAGCTAAGCCATCCCAGAAATACCTAAGAACAAGAAGCCAGAAGAGAAGTTTTAGCAGTGCCTCCAAATGATGAAAATGCCATGACGGTTCTCCCTGCTGACAAGAATACTCACGTTTATGTCCCATGCCAAACTCACTACAAACCCACAGTGGTAGCTCTCTAGATCTGCAGCCTGTGCCAACAACTGTTTTGGTCATCTCTGTTCAGCATATAGCCAACATCTCAACCATAGCTCAGTTCAGCACTATTACCTGGCCTGTGAAGGTGCTGCTACTTGGTCTCAGAAGCAGTGCTTATCTAGGAAAACCTTAGTAACTAAAGAGTAACAGCTGAAATTCATCCTTCTGTACCTTCTCCATTAGTCATAGTACAGTCTTACTAATATTTATCTAAAGCTGCAATCAGATCATTTACCTGCATAATCTGGTTCATTTAAATAAACACAGTAACAGCAACTAGTAACAAAGTCCTACATAATGCCTGAAAGGAGTTTGGAAATATTAATGATGTAGTTGATGAACAAGAGGTGAACTTCAGAGAACTTCATTAATTTGAGTTTCAGTCTCAATATTCTTTTCATTCCTATGTAAGAAAGCAATACAGGAGAAAAAGGAAGAAAAAAAAGTAAAACCACAGTATGGAAGACAGTGCCAGACTGATTGAAAATGGAAGATATTCTCAAGATCATGTGTGTTTCTGGAGCTCCTACCATACATTTGTATTGCCACTTAATAAATACCAAATTTGATCCACAACGTACTTTATTTGGCCACAACTTACAACAATACCCACATAAAAAAGCCAGAATCTGGTCTCTTATGAAATTGCTATTTTAAGCCTACCCTGTCTCTTCCAACAATAAGTTTTCCACTATTCCTTTTTGTTCTTTCACTCTCTCCCTCAGTTTAAGGCTGGATTCCTTTAGAAAAATGGTAAATCAGACAGACAAGCACCAAACACTGAACTGCAGCTAAGCTGGACACTATGCTGTTACACCCCTTCCAGAGTGACTGAATCCTGACCTTCACAATATTTCCAAAGTATTCTATACTTAAACACTTACTTGCTGAGGAAGCCCAAAAGGGTGTGGTGAGTATACAACATTTCTAAAGCACATATGTCACAGACTTACAGCATCTCCACAAGAACTGGAGGGCGATACAAGGATGATGTTCTATGAAGCACACAGACTAGCTGAAGGGAAGCAGGAAGAAAGGAAGGAAAAAAAGATTTTGAGGCAAGACTCCTTTCAATGCCAACTTCTATCCCCTCCAACAGACTCTATCAGCACTAAGGACTGCTGATATTTCAGCCACACCTAACAGACAAGTCTTGGTGCTGTTCTTTAAACATACATGAAAGCATTATCAAATCTTTAGAAGTAACAGAGAATACTGCCTGAACTGTAACAATTATAGCAACCTACAATAATTTTGTGTATAATTCTGCACTTTATAAACAAAACATACCATCAGCTCCATAAACTGTGTTTCCATATAAAAGAACATTTTTCTTAAGTGTACAAAAGTCAGCCTCCAATAACTGCATGTCACATGGAAATGGCAATTGCTTCCACAGAAGCTAAATCCTACAGATCCAAGTGGGACTTAGCCAAAATCTGAAATTCCAACACATATTTTTGGTTCATGTTCTAGATAACTGTGATCAGAGTTTTAAAGGCAGGCCTCTTGTACATAATTGTCTAAAACGCCAAAGCACTTCTACAAATCTCCTTCTGCATGGCTTGCACCTGAGGAAATTGGAAGGTATAAAAACATTCAAAGGAATAAAACAAGCATGAAACATTTAGTGTTAACCATCCAAATTTCCATGGCAACCGCTGCAGTGAGCTCACCTTATTGGTACTATAGCAGCAGACCAATGGTCCAGTAAATGTAGAGGCAAATACTAAGATCTAATAAAAGTAAGATATTTGGTTACAGAGCTCTTTGAAATAAACATACAAACTCCCCAAAATGTTTGACTGAAAAAGGGGCTGTTTAGTTCAGCTCAGCTGTGCCATTTTCAGTAGCTGGGAGTGTGCCTGTGCAATTACATGCAAGTAGTCTCTTCTCCCCAAACCTGCAATTTCACAACATATCTACCTGAAAATCCTGTTTGGTTACTGCGTATCAAAGGTTCCCCTTGGAAAAAACATATGTTTTTGATTACAGTGATGATGCTGTAAAGGCACAAAGAGAAGCATCCACATCCAAAGCCAGCAACTTTTGAGCTGGGAAGAAGCTTCCAGATATTCAGCCAAGATGAAGTTTTGTTTCTTAAATGCAACCATCAACACATGCACTTCCAAGCACGCTGCCCTGAAAATGGAAAGCAGTACATGTTTTTACTCTCTTCACACTGGTTCAGTTAATGGCAGGCAGAATAGCTCACAGGAACTCTGGACAACCTCTTCAGGCCTGAAATCCTTGCAAAGCAGGAGCCAAAAGCAAAACAAAACCTCTCTGATGGTCCCCCATTCCTTGAATCAGGGCCATCTACTGGAAAGCTGTGTATATGCCGTTTGTCCAGGTTCTCTAACTGGATTCTCAAGTATTATATAGCTATGACTACACTATTTTAATTTGGACCAGGAATATGTTTGACAATGGAATCTCCCAATCTGCTTCTTGTGTGACAGCATTGTGGAGCTGTCACAAAGTGACTGAACAGCTCCACAATGTCCATTTAAACAGAACTAAGCCTTCACTTTGCGATCATTTCACTGCAAACAAGCGTCACAGCACTAAGTTAGGGCTAACTGAAAGTAAAACCAACTTCCTTAAATGAGGTACACTACCTATCCTCAGCACCAGCAGTTTCCCTTGAATAATCTGTTACTATATGCTACTTGCTAAAGTAGATGCAACCTACAGGTGACTTCATCTAGGTCACTGTGCAGCTTTCACACATCTGGCCAGCAAATATTGGCTTGGCCTTTTGGAAATCTGCAGGCACAAGAGAAAACAGGTAGCAGAAACCCAGTTGTTAACACTCTAGTCCACTTCAACAGGATAAAGGTGCCTGAACCTCCCCTCTTGTTCCTCAGGAGCCGTGTTTTCACGAAGATTTTACTTTAAATCTCTCCTATTAAAATTTCATATTTATGCATTAATTCATCCAGGATTTGTTACTGTAACTTGTTTAAAAATTAAGCATAACCAAAACCAATGCAGATACGATCCAGTACACAAATAACTCAGTGATAAAACCGATACACAGTGGTTAATGCAATTCCTTGCCTCAGCTTCTGCTCTCTCAGTTCCTGCTGCTTTTTCCAGCTCTGCTGCCTTACCTCCCCATATAAATTAGTAAACAAGCTCATATTTGGGCACATCTCTTGACATATTTTGTGTATCTTTACTGATATTCAAAATACTAACAAAACCAAGGCTAAGATTTTTTTTTTTTCCTCAATCACTGCCATCCATGAGAATTTCAGCTTGAACAGTTGAGCTGTAAAGGCTTCTAATAATAAAATAGAATCATAGAATAGTTAGGGTTGGAAAGGACCTTACGATCATCTAGTTCCAACCTCCCTGCCATGGGCAGGGACACCTCCCACTAAACCATCCTGCCCAAGGCTCTGTCCAACCTTGCCTTGAACACTGCCAGGGATGGAGCATTCACAACTTCTTTACATATATATATATATATATATATATATATATATATAGTTTTAATTTAATTAACAGTGTTTCTATTGAAGATTTACTTGTTAAGCCACTAGTCAACCTCCGCATACTATACACAACCCTAGCTCCTTCAACTTCAGTAAGTCTTTTAAACCATTTTATTTTAAAACCTTATTTGTTAGTTGGCACAGAAAAAAACATTCCAACATCCCTTAAAGCAGAGGTTTCTCACAAGTGCTGCAGCTTCTATGTTCAGGATGATGGGAAATTACAAACTGGAATTATCTTGAAGCTCTATGATCTGATCTGTGAAGAGGTGTTTTGCCTGACTTTCTACTTGTGGAACCAAGAGCAAAACTGCTGCTTTTGTGTTCTCAGAAACACCTCTAGTGCACATAAAAGACTGTTTCAATATAGCAGCATTCCAGAAAAGCAGGCTATGATGTGAAACAGTATTTTAGATCGTCAAATGTAAAGCAAATAAAGTTAAACAAACACTTAGTTGTACTGTCCATCTCTGATGGGACCTGGAGCTTTCCCTGGTCCTGCAAGATTTACTAACACTTTTGTTGCTGGTTTGGCCCAAACCATGTCAATCACATTAAGAGAGCTAATAGCACCGATTTCCAGAGAGCTCAGCAAAGGAAAGCAATCAGCCTTTGACTGGAACCTAAAAGATCTGTTTTGAATTGCAGGGGGCAGGACCTGTACAAAACAGCAAGCTCAGCTACCTTGTAGGCTTGGCTTGTTATTAAATCTGAAGGTCAACATGAACCCAAAAGTAGACACTCATAAGAAATTCATTCAGAAACGCATAAATGATTCAGTAGAAAAACCTTGGTAAGCTGCAATCTACATGGTCAGGAATTTCACAACGGAAGCCCCACTTCTTACTAAGCACCCATAATGTACTTTACAAATGCAGAGGACACTGCCCTACTCCATCTGCCCAGCCACGTAAAAGCCATGCGAGCCAGACTGTATTCTGTCTTTCTCCTATCGAACTGGGGATGTCTAAACAGAGTGGGTGCAATTCAGGCCTGGCATGCAAAAAAGGAAATAGAAGGATGAAGAATAAAAGCTAATAGCTCCAAAGGGAACATAACTGCTGAGTAACAGGGGTTTAACCAAAGGACTGAATTAATTTCAAATGCTGAGTGCATATTCCTCAGTCATCGCTCAGACCCCCACGGGGATGGTGGGGAGTGACTGGCATACAGAAAACAGCACATTACAACCTCTTGGCACTCAGTGACAATCTGCATTTGTCTGAAAACCTGTCAATTGGTAACAACATTTTTTCCCCAGCATAAACTGACTTGGGGAGCAGCAACGTAGTGTTCTCTGACGGGGGCATTGTGCGAACTCAGACACTAAAACCCAGCTCCGGCAGAAATCCGAACATTCTCTTTGCTGCATTGCTGGCATCTGGCCTGGGAGACAAGTGAGGGTCTGTCCTTCCAGCCTTACCCACAGTATCTATGGCTTCAAGGAGATTTTTCCACAAGTGAAACTGTGGCATTTGAGCCTTTCTTCCCCAGTGACTCCTAATTCTTCCCCAACACTAGCTCTCTATTAACTCTCTGATTCTTGATATAGTATCCAAGTAGACAAACTCCTTTACAAAAAGGGCTATCAGGGGTAAATGCACTAGCACAAACAAGGGTTGTACCCCATAGGATACCACCAACATTTATTCACCTCCCAAAATAATTTACCATCTTAGTAGTAAGGTGGGCTTAAAAAGTAAGGTGGGCTTAATATAACTCCTAAATTTATTTGGCTTCAGACAGTGTTAAAATGCCTGGTTATGTGGGCTCCTTAAGAGACCAAACCTCGATTTGTCTGGCTACAATGCAAGTCATTCACTGAGGGATTAAAGACACACAAAGGTGCTCAACTTTCTGGAAGCTGTGGTGAAAAAAGGCAAAGAGACATGTCGGCTGGAACAAAACATCCTCCTAAATGAGTGTGATATACCCTAAAACTGAACAGTAAAAATGCCAAGATCACCCTTTCAGAACACTTAAAAAGGAAAAAGAGGAGAGGGCAATTTCTTGGGCTTCCTGATTTCCAGTCTCTCATTCCTTCTCATTCTGCTCCAGAAGGCAAATCAATTTCATTTTTAGCTTCTGACCTAAACTAAGTAGGTTGCTACTCCCATGCATTCTTTCTCCCTCAGAGGCCTACTAGGCACTCTATTCTACTATTCTCACTTAGAGAATACTAGAAATAGTGGCAAAACACCAGCAAGATCAATTCTAACACAGCATATCAGGACTCTTAAGAAAAGTAAGTGGCATTTCCAATATTACTATAATTACTACTCCAGTAATGTTTCATGGCACAAGCTGAGAAACCAAGCCTTGCTCCACTGAATAGCATAGAAACTTTCTTTTTTGGTGGCTTGAGAGCTTCGTAATTGAAGCAGGCAATTTTGATCCAGCAGTTCTTAGAAAACAAACCCACAATACTTCTTGCTTTGCTATTGGGAATTTCAGAGCATCTACTGTGAATATACCCTAAAATCTATTTTTCAGAACAGAATAAACTCAAATAATCAGCTTCTCAGTCCATAGCCCAAGATAGCCAGGCCAGCTGAGGGGACAGCTATGTTGCAAACCTGCCCTTTTCTGCCAGTGCTGGTGGCCCATTCTCAAGAGTTTCCTCAGGCTGCAGCCAGAAACCTGATGGGATCTTCTGCTCAGGAGGGAACCAGGAGCATCCCTTTCCCACCTGCTGTCTTGCAGGTTGGAGGGAGCTGACCAGGGCTGATTGATCCACACCAGCAACATCATTATAGAGACACTTTGGTTTAAATAATGTGACCTTGCTTTGCATTTTCCCTTAGCTGTTTTCTTTATTCATTCCTTGTTGGTTTATAATCCTTTAGACAAAATAAGCTAAACTCAGCTTTTATATTATATATGGAACTAGAAAGACACACTATATATAAATTGCTTACCTAACTGAGAATCCGAGGACACATTTACTCAAATTCTCTTTATATACAATTTATTACAGAAACAGACATGAAATTTCTCTTAACAACTATCACTGTACTATTACCTCCTACTAATGAACTAATGCTGTGCAAATGCACCACAAATCAGTAAAAATCTTCATTTCTATGATTTTTTTATTTGCCGAGAGCTTTGATGTTTTTCAACTCCAAAATTATTTCCTTACTTTTAGTAACAGCTATTGCAGTGAACTAAACTGATTATAGATTAAAATATGTGTGTCTACAAAAGTGACTGTATTATCTACCTGCAACAATGCAAAGCTAGTTTACACTTTCAACAAACTGTCTTTTAAGGTGCTTAGTCAAAGGTTTCCCTGAAGTGAACTGTCTGACTTTGTATAAAACTGTGCAGGAAAAACAGGTATAACTGTTCTGTTTTATTTAAATAATTTTAGGAGACTAAAACAAGTCAGTACTTAAGAATTCATTATCTACCGAGTCATCATGTAAGTGGTTCAGCCAGCATCCACATGGCCAATGTGGGCAACATCAACCCACATAAGACTCGAGCAGGGCTTTATCCTCCAGCCCAAAATGGGCCCTACGTCTTGTCCTGGCAGTACCTCAGAACTCATCCCCAAGGAGCCTGCAAGTAGGTAGAAGACAAGCTGGGTAAAACAGAACGTAAAAACCTGTAATGAAGACATATTAAAAGGTAATGTTTATACAAACACTAGGGACCAATTTTATAGTATATGGGAGTAAATTACTTCACTTGTAAGTATCTGCAGGCCTGAGGTGACACTAAGCACTCATATTACTGGATGTAGGGATTACTCATTTTTAAGTAATAGATGCTGGGGGTCGGTGTTGCTTTGAGGAGGGCAGTTTCCCCCGCCCATGTCATGCAGTCGCTCCCTGTTTTGGAACAGGTTACCCTCTTATAAAAACTGGAAAAGCTTGCATTTGTGTTGAAAGCCTACAGCAGTAGTTCCTACATTTTTACGGATCAGATTTTGGTAGGGAGGAAAGCTTTCTTCACTAATAAGTCTCATTTTATATTTCTAAATAGACTGCTTTGCTTTCCCTCCCAAATTATCGCTGATGATTAACGGACATTAAAAGAAAAAAACTAAACACTTGCAAGGAACCAACGCTGCAATAATTAGTTTTGAAAGCCCAGAAAGCATTCCTTAAAGCAGTTAGAAGTGTGTTTCTGCAAGAGCTTCTGTTCCTCTCTCTAAAACACAGCCAATTCTGTGAGCTACATGTTCTGCCATGTACTTCTTCCAAGACTAACTCCTCTGACTAGCTGCTTTGTTCAGGTGACAGGTGAACACCAAGAAGGGGAAACAGCCCGCCGTTTGGTGGCATCCCCGCAGTACTTACTCAACAGTATCACTCATTTTTTGTCAGCAGCCACTGTCATGTTTGTAAGAGTTGGCATGGAAATCAGCCAGGATCATTCCCATGGATAACATGGCAAATCAGGCCTCTCACATCACCCAGGAGACAGAGCCACAGCGATGACAGGAAAGGGAACTACTTTAACAAGCACCCCACCAGGCAGCTCTTTTAAGCAGATGAAAAAATGCCAAGTGGAAAGAGGAAATGATATGTTTCTATCTCTCAGGGCATGGCTAACGTAGATTTTTGTTAAGACAGAACAAATCCTTCTATCTCAGAATCTGAACAAAGGCAACACAGTCACACATGAAACACCTCCCTCTTACTGTCTTCCCGGGTAGGCATTTCACCTGTTACATTCAGGGAGAAGGATGTATAACAGTAATTAAGCAACAGACCATTTACACCTGGCATAACAGAAGGGAGAACCAGGTTTTATGTGGTCTGCCTGCTAGGCTAGGCTGCCTGTTAAATTTCAAGATAAAGTCTTATTCCACCCCCCCACCCCAGGTAATTCCTCCAAAGAACCCCCAGTTCTTGGCTGTCATACAGCTGTTTCTCCTGCTTGTCTGTTTCTACATGTTATACTGTGCCTCACAACAGAGTATCATATACAGCTCATTTTATATTCAGAATGACTGTTTCTTTGAAGAAAAAAAAATTGAAAATAGCTCAAAATTATATTCTAGATTTCTTTAACCATCTGTATTGCTTTGCATCTGCATGTTTCACAGTTACAGTGGAAAATCCTACTGAAGCCCCAGGCACACAGATGTAAAAAGCCAGCATGACACATGCATGATCAAACTTAACACAAGTACGTCTTCCATTAAAAGCTAACTTATTGCTCTTCATAAATTCAGAGTATGACAGAACCCCGGAAAAAAAAAGGTCAAAACAAACAGTAGGAGTGCTGTTACACATTCTCCAGAGCACTAAGAAGCCTTAAGACTTCAGCAGGCAGCGAGACCCCACTTTCTGTGCCGTTTTAATTACAGTTTTCCTCTTCTACAGACCAGCAGCAAGGTAAGCATAGCCCGCCAGGACTGCAGCTGGGGTGTTAATCTCTCGGCCCAAGCCACGAGTGTTATCAGTTTGCTTCTACTGCTCAGTTTAAGCGCTTCTCCTGTTCCCTGGCTGAACAATACAGCAGAGCTCTGCTCCCTTCCCAGCGACCGTTGACTTGCCTTGAAATTAAGCGCGAACATCTGCAAACTCAGGCTGGACTTTATTTCTCGAGAGCGGAGTACGGCGAGCGCGGTGCCGCCTACCTTAGACACCCAGCTGAACAATGGTGACATCCTACGAGCTCCGGCTCGGCGGCCGGCCGCGATCCCCGCCTCTGGCGGCTCCCCTCTGCTTCTCCCCGTTGCCTCCCGGCTGCCGCCTCACTCGCTGGGACAGGAGCCAGCCCGAAACTTTCTCTGCTGCCGCCGACTCCGGGGGCCGGGCTCCAGCCGGCAGGGCCGTGAGCTGGCGGGGCCGGGAGAGTCCCCGCGGCGGAGCCGACTGCTGCTGCGGGGCAGGAAGGGAAGCGAAGGGAAAGGAAAGGAAGGGAAGGGCCAGGCGGGGGGCCGGGACCGCGTCCCGCCTCCGCCGCGCTCCGCCTCCGCCGCGGCGCCCCGGGCTGCGGCCGCCGGTCCCCGGGAAGGAGGGGAGGGAGCGGGCTTCCCCCCGCAAAACCCCCGAGAGCGCAAGCAAGCGCCTGCTACCTCATCGCGATGTCTTTCTATGAAATTCGGCGCGAACGACAGCATTCGCGACTGTTAGAAACAAAAATCTCACGTGGTTCACATAACTTTCTGGGAATACGCTGGCAGTGAAGTCTGATTTAACACCAACATCAAAGCTCATCTGTTGGAAATCACTGCAAAACGTTACGCTTCCAGTCAGGGTCGCCGATCATGTTAGCTAGCGGCATCTGACATCACGCACTAGCAGCTCTGCTTCCAGAAATAAGCGGCCGAAGAAGAGAGCTATAAAACCAGCACAGCAGAAGTCAATAGTACATACATTCCTCGCAGGTCAAGGGAAGCTACCTGCCACCCAGACAGGAAAGGTGCTCAGCCCTGTTGTTGCTCTGGCTGGACTGCCTGTGAACACACCCCCTGCTTATTAGGGTAGGGCTGCCTGAAAACAACTCATTTTCCTCCGTTTGGAGGAAGGGCACAGAAATACGAAAAAAAAAAAAAAAAGACCTGGATTTCACAGGAAATAATCCACTGGGCTCCGCGTAACAAAAAGCCCTTTATTTTCCATCACCTCACAGAAACAAAATGCAGAACTAGATTTGCAAAATCGTAACAGGAAAGCACAGTGGTCTGTTCTGCACTTGTGTCCAATAAAATTCAACTGCTCAAAATTAGACGTTGAAGTGCCAAATTCATCTCTTTGCTTTGCCCAAAGAGCAAAGGACAGTCACCTGGTGGAAGTATCCTGCATGTCCTTTGCTTAGGGCAAATGGAATAACCTCCGGGTTTAGAGCTGACACTGTTCCACTTAAATCTAAGATATTAGAGGACCACAGAAGCAAGAGTGACACAAATGCACAGGGGCTGGGGAGCAGCAGAGCCAACCTCACAGCTCAGTGAGACATAAAAGGAGCAGTTTCAGCCCCTGCCCCAGACTGCATAATCCTGCAACTGAGAGGTGTAACACCTACTCATGCTGCACTAGTGAGTGCTGTAGCGCTGTGTCTAATGAGCCACAGGTGGGCTGAGAGGGCAGCACAAAAACAGTTCCCAGGTCATTCCTGCAGCAAACAGTCCTAAGCATGACAATTCCATCCACTTCCTCTGAAGGAATAGAGAATCACAAAAGAACAAACCAGAATGCTGATGCAGAACAGTAACACCTACCCAGAAAAGGTGCCACAAAACAAAGGACTGCATCTGTGAAGAGTGGTATCTCCATCATGGCAAATAAAGTGGTGATAGGCTGAGAATGGAGGTATCCAGCTGCAGTGGATGCACGAGCCAGTGCATGGCAGTGCATTCCCAGCCATGCCCTGGCTCTGCAGCCCAGCTGAGCTGATGCTGATAGGACTGGGGAAATCTGTTGCCACTGGATATTAGCACTCTCTAGAGAAACAGGTTTTAATCTGTATTTGTATATGTACAGTTTTTAATCTAGAGAAACAATTTTAATCTGTAAAATTAAGTCTTGACCAGTTTCATTGGCTTGCTCAAAGACACACAGTTAATCAGGAGAAGAAATCTGATGCAGGAATTTGAAATCCTCTTCCTGAGCTACATTTGCCAAGGAGCCACAAAATACTAACCAATATGAGCTAATAAATCAGCATGCAAGTTACTCACAGTGACCTTCTCATAGTTGGAGAGCCCAAAGGTCCTGCCTAGACCTATTTTTAATCAACTGACAATCTACGCTATAGTTTCTTGAACTAAAACCATAACAAATATATTTGACATTTTCATAAAGGAGAATAGAGTTCCATTTTCTAACACTTCTACAGGTTAAAGTAGAGGTGATTCACAAGCCAACAGCTCATTCTGTGAGTACAATAATGGCCATGGGCAGTTTGATTGCACAGATATTCTTAGCCATAAGCCCAATTAATGACTAAATATGATCAACACTTATTCTGATGGCGGTCTCTAAAGGTTTCTTAGCATGACAGAAGGAGAAATTTTGACTGCTGCTATTGTTCATGATATATAGAGCACACACATGAATAAGTGACATCTGTTCTCAGGGCTTTAAGTGAGATACCTTCCAAGAACACTAGAAGTATTACCATCTGAAGTACAGAACTGGGTCTGCTTTTATGTCATAGAGCAACTGAGAGCAGGAGCAAGGCAGAATGTTCCTCATTATGTGCTGCTTACAGCTGTACAGTATATTCACCATTTGGTGGTAGAATTAGAGTTGCATTTCTCTGAGTATGAACAATATTATTTCTAAATAATTATTTCTTCCCCTTTGAGGAGATCTTGCCTGCTTGGGAGTTTTTCCAGCTCCCCCTTCCTGACTGGCACCCTTCCACAGTTTTAAACTAACAGTACACACATCTTCTCTGAGTCCACATTAAACTCTGATGTTAGTCAGAAGATCTGGCTTCTCATCCTGGCTGCAACTGGCTCCAAGAGTGTCAGAGTGACCCCAATCACCTCATACTACTTAGTTTCTATTGTGTGCAATTGTTATTATAGTGTTGTTTGTGTGATTTTAAATGCACTCTGAAACCTACATGCTTCTATAAAACTAGGAGGAAGAGTGTTGTTGTGGTGAAAACAATGAATTAGGAGATAGAGTAACAGTGAATGTATTCCAGTTTCTGCTAACATGATTTTCAGGCATGCTACATCACTGCTCTCTCTGCTTTAGTTTATCTGTTAAATGAGATGATATCTGCCAACCTTGAAGGCAGAAGGAGTGGGCACATTTGGCATTAGGAAATAGCTAGCACCTAGGCTTAAATGTTCAGACATAAAAACTTCTGGTAATACATGAAATTCTTCAGTGTAAATGAAGAGGTCACTCACTTTCCAAAAAGATAGATTTAGTAATGCAGTAGGAACAATAAGTGCATTCATTTTTCAGGATGTTCAACTTTCTAAAAACAGAACCTCTTTATTTCTCTATTTTAAGTTTGGCTTGTGCAAATAACTGTCTCTCCAAAAATACTATATATCCATTTTAGGTAAATGGAAAAATTCAGGGCCAGGGAATAACATGTGTATTTCATAAACAGTAAGTAGCACTTGACACCACCTTATCTAAATGTATGATCTTTTAAATAACAAAACAAAATCCTCATTCCTATGAACTGTTCCATGTTATCATGGAAAATATTATCAGGATATTTGTGGCTGTTTTAAAATAGTAGCAATTAAAATACCTCAATGCCACAAACTAGTTACATTGTCAGAAAGATGATCTTTCAGTTTTACAGATATCCTTCAGAAATTTACACATATACAACTACCCCCATTATTTCTTCTCCAAGAAAACTCTCTCCATTAAAAGAAACTGGAGATAAGAGATGTGAGATATGAGGAAATATTAACAAGAAAGGAGGCTGAAGTCAGCCTTTCAACACAAGAGTATTTTCTGACTCATTCTCTGATTTCAGCTTTCTTTAGATTTAATGGCTGTTAATATTTTTTAGTCTTCACAGTATGTCACCACTGAACAATGTCTCACAAGAAGTTGCATTAAGAGCATAGCCACCTGAGAACTGGCCTCTCCTGTTGATTTTCTGTTAACTTTGGTGGTGGTTTTACAGCACACCCCATTCCCTTTTGAAGCTTTTTTCCTTTGAATTGTACTTAATTATGTTTTGGCAGCTATTCTTTTCATTAATTATCCCCTATGCCCACATTCACTGACCCAAGTTTCATTTATCTCTTTTGTTTCTCTTAACACAAAAAGGCCTTTGTAAATTCAGCTGAAAAAATGCAGTAAAAGAATATGCCTGCCAGTAATTACCAGTATCCATTACCTGGTCTTTGTTTAAAACACCCACAATTTTTATCCTTTATTACTTAGTTGTCACCATTAATTAGGATTTCCTCGAGTTTCGTCTCATCCCTTACCATTTCAAGTAGTAGGCTAGATGGTTTCTATTTTATAGAACCATATTTTACAGAGGAAAAGACAGAAAGAAAGAAACTACTGTGAGAGTACTGTTTGTCATGTGAATTTCAAATGTAATCAGGTTTGGTTCTCAGATACAGCTGTATTAAAAGATACCAAAACAAAGGTGTCTATTTAAGGAAATCTCGGGCTTTTATATGACGCAAGATGCAACAAATTACTCATCTGGATCCACTGAACAAAAAGAATAATGAATCCTCTTTGATTTCATCCTATCCAAAGGCTCAATCAAACCTGACCAGCTAGCTTCTGAAAAGATACTGTGGTGAAGAAGAGTGAGTTTTGATACATCTTTTTTTGCCAAATTATAAGCAACTTCCTTTTTTCTCAATACAAAATTAAATAAAAGATTAATCACAAAACCAAACTACCTTACCAAACAAGATCTGCATCAGCTCCCTGATGAGAGAGAACAGCAAGACTTGACAGCTAATTACTGCTTAGTAGTGGCTGTGCCCTTAACACAAAGTGCATAGGTGCCCACCACCCTGGACTGCGCATCTACACTAAGATGAAATACAACTCTCACCAGAGAAAATGGGATTACTTTCTTGGTGGTTTCCAGATGCTCAGTGGAAACAGAAATGGCAATGTTTTGGGTAACCTTTGTACTGTTAGTGAGTTAAGAGTGCAGACTGAAGTTTTGGCTATCTGCTAACCAGTAGCAAATACGAAAAACCCTAGACACTGGGCCAGTGCCCAGAGATAACATGCTCCCCATGTGGCAGACAGAAGAGAACAATTCCTCACCAGAGCGGTGGGCACCGACTCAGCAGTGGCATCCTTTCTGCCCTCTCCTGTAGGTTTTAGCTTATATATGACTGTCTTCCAGCCACAAAATCTGTAACTGCTCAAATGCTTTAATTCGAGTGACAATAGCATTTCCTGCTCATGAATGAATAGTAGCATTGGTGATGAGTTATGTGTCTTCTTCCCTACCAGCAGTACCCATCTTCTCTCCAGCAGAGTGTCAGAACATGAGTGTTACAATGTGCTGAGGCTCATTTGGGATCCTTCGTCTCAGCAAGAAGACTGAGGGAAGAAGGGATCTGTGAAGGGAAAGGTGATCCTACAACACGTAGGAGAGAAGCACAAAAGGCCAACAACCATGTTGCTCAGCAGACAGTGAAGTCCTCCTTCACTGTTCGCAAGTGCCCATTCACAAACATTAAGGTCAACTAATTCAAAATGCTCATCTGGTCTGAAATAATCCTACCGCTTCAAACATTTCCAGAAACACTGATGAGTAAACTTTGGATTGGCAAGCTTTATGCTGGATTGAGTATTTTCTGTCCTCCCACACACAGCCAAAAAAAAACCCACAAAAACCAAAATAAAAATCTAAAGCTGTCAGGAACTTTGCCATGGTTTCTGACTAATTCTGCTTAAGCATAATTGTGTATCTGCCTTTGACCAAGATCAAATGTGCACTGCTGAATAATTCGATTGTGATCAACTTATCAGATCCCTGTAAATGGGTGAAAAAAACCCACAGCCTGAATCTGCAGATAAGTCCAGGAGACTTGTAAAGAGATCGATTAGATGTGAATAGTTGTATGCAAAAAAACCCACATGGACGGTGTGGCAAATGAGCTACGGAGAAAACTCACCGCACAGTGGGAAACTGCCACGCAGAGACATCAGGAGTTCCACACATTTATAGTGTTGCAATGGGGGGGGGGGGGGGGGGGGTTTGGGCAGCTGTGAAACTGGACCAGGAAGAGTAGAACACAGGCAAACTGGAAAACTAATCTGCAGGAGCAGATTAGAGAGCTCAGATCAAATGGGGATGTTCCCAGTGTTTAGTGACAAAGGTACAAGTTGAATCCTTGAGATCATCAACTAGGTATTGACTGTGGTTGAAATAGTTGGAAACCTCACATTTTTCTCAAGCTGAAGTCTCCAGGCTGCTGAGATGGCTCTAGGAGAAAGAGCATCAGCCGTCACAGAGATGAGACACACCTGCACACTCACCCTGACACAACCATAAAATACTAATGATGTAGGAGTGCTCACTTTACAAATCCCTCTGACAATAAGGCATGAAGGATGTGAGAATTAAATTGAAATTAATGTCCCCTGGCACTAGATATATGTCCATGGAAGGACTTCCCACCCTTTTCCTCCAGCTTCCTGTGGATTCTTTGTGGCAAGCACTGAATTATACCAGGAGAAAGGAAAAAGAAACCACGAACCTCTCAAAGTTTAAGAAGTATTTTGTAAAATGCAATTAACTAAAGGTTATAATTAAAGATCTTGAAACGTGTATGGTTAACCCAGGTTACCCAGATGGGAAGACAGACACTTCATTTGAAAATACAACCCATTTCCTTTGTGGAGAAGGACTCTCACAACTCAAAAAAAGTTAAACATTAAGCACTTCTACTTACCATAATGGCTAAGTTATATAGCAAAAAAGGTCTAGAAAGTGCTCAGGAAGACAAGACTATGACCAAAACATGACAACTCTCACTTTACTGGTTAAAAACATAATTATAAAATTTACCAGTTCCCCAGGTGCTATGGGAGAGAGACATTCTATGAATGCCTATTTCCATTACATAGGACTTCAAGTTAGTGAAGATGTCCATATTCACTTTATCCTACTAGAACACTCTAGTAATGAATAATATAAATCATGCAATTTTGTGTGCACAACTTTACAGTTGTAGCTTAGCTCTTGGTTCACATAACTAACTATAAAATACCCCCACCTAAGCATATTATTTTGTGTAATTCAGTTGCAACAGCAGGAGACTAGGAAACTAGAGTTCTACAGTATTGAGAGCCATGAAAACTAACCAGTCTTCTCAATTCTCCACAATTTATTTAGTAACTTGATAAATCTACTTGTAACAGTATTGATTTCTCATAACTGAATTCAACCACAATCCCCATAGACAGTACACAGATTCTGCTGGACCTTTTGTAGTACAGGATACTCTAAAGAAACATCCATTTCAGTACACTGAAAAAAACAGTTAGTATAAAACTTTGTTAAACTATTCCACGTCCAACCCATAATATTCTTGGGTTTGATGGAAAGAGCTTAATAATAAAAATATCAGTTCAGGTTTATCTCTCAGCATGCACAGGGTCCATAACTTACCTACAGTCAATGAAGCATTATTGCAATTCACATATGATGAGCACCTGGGTGTAAAAGCCATTCATTTGAGAAGGATCCGATCCTGCCCTCACTAAAATCACACACCAAGTTGCTACTACATCCTTATGCAGCCTAAGCACAGGTAACAAAAAGAGGAAACAAATACCAGATGGTCCTTTTCTTTTCCAGAATCAAGCTGAAGAAATTTCAATTTCTGTAACATTGCTTTCATATCACAAGCCACACTGCTCTAGTGCTCTTGGACAAAACCCCAGTGGGAGAACTGCAGCAGCCTGCTGAGCCCTACAGCAGCTCCTCACAGCTGATCAACAAGTGCCCTCAACAACTCACCCAGCCCTTGCTCCACACCGTTTCCCATCACCATTTGGTTACAAGCTTCACCACAGTCCTTCCCTAGATATTTCCTGTGTAATATGGAATTGAGAATACCACTGGAACCCACTAAAATAATAGTATAGTAATTTGTATGGTGCATAAAAATCTACCTTTTTATTGAATTATCTGTGATTTTTATTTCACCGTGTTGTGCTGTAGATTATATTCTGTCCCAGCTGTCTTGAAAGTGGAAAGTTTTATCAGCAATGTTCCCTTGCACATGCTTTTAACTTACTGTTTCTTATCTCTCCCCTTCCTACTTTCCTCTCAAGGCTTATTAACCCATCTAGTGTTCCTTTGGCAATGATGTGGATTCTTGTGCTCTTGTGATTGATTTTATATATTTTCGTCTAAGTCACACTATCTTTCAGTTACAGCAAAAGCCACAAAATGGCAATAAACCATCTTTAAAACACGAGATTCAAGTACTGTCTCTTATTGATCTGGAAAAAACACCTTCCCCACCATACAGTTAGGTTTTCTATTCAGAAATTTGCAGCTCCTGGTTTCATTACAATGTTCCACGTTCAGTTATTGTAAGCCAACACTGTTTTAACTCCTAAAAACATGCTGGAAAACACTTGTGAAATACAAGATACAATACAGAGACTTTCAAAATACAGTAACAGGACTTGTCCTTATGGCTTTTTTGTGGTTTTGATAAAGCTGCATCACTTCAAAGGTCTCAGAACGTATTACTGTAAGACATCACTGCACATTCTGGCCACATGTGCTGACTGTGCTTCCACTCCCCTGCCAGAACAATGGAAGCCTCCATATGCTGAGTCAGCTATTCCACAACCACGGATCCTGGATCCACGCAGACTGAAAGCATTCCCTCACTACATGGGTTTTTAACCATGTTTTATCACTGAGAATGTCAGACAGCTATGTCATCTCATGTAAGACTCCTGGAGTAGGTGAAATTTAGGAAATGTGTACATATTTTCAGGAATAAAGCCCTTTCCTCCTTCCTCGGTATTCCCAGTATCAATAGGGAATTCTAGCATTCCAGAAGAAACCTGCACACAGCTGGAAGGATGGTCTGGACAGCAGAGCTCTTCACTGAAGCAGTAAGTTCAGATATCTCTGCAACTTGTGAGTCTGAGGTCACATATTTGAATGTGTTCACAGGCACAAAGACCCAAATGAATAAGTGAACCTCAGAAGTTAGCTGAGCAGGGTCTTTTACGCCGTGACGTAAGAAATTCCAGGTCTCCTGTTGATTTCAATCATAATTTAGGAGTGGCATGTAGGCCAGCTTTAATTTGTTTTCCCAGTTGTTTCTAAGATGCAAATAGATCCATAATGTCATCCTCATGCACATGTTTTTATTTCACTCACAACCCAGCTGGGACTGAGCTCCAGTTAAGACTAAGGCCTGCAAGTCTAATTCACCTGATGTCTCAAGCTGGCATCAGGGCTTCCAGAACAGACTGACATGCCTGTGCATATGTGTGTGTGCAAAAGTCAGGTCACTGAGGGTTATCCAGGCAAGGAAAATTTGTCACATACACAGTTTTTATATGGCTTGTTGGAAGTGCACAGTCTCAACTTGTGTGAAAGGATTTATTCCAGGACCTTGACGGTTTGAATTAACAAGAAATGTATCTATATCTCAGAAACCTATGTTTTGTTTGTTTGAGGTTCCTGGGAATTTTTCTGACTTTTCCAGTCTGTGCTTGCTTAAGGACATTCTATTAAAACACAAAAACTGAAATAAGAAGGGGCAAGGAAAAGGAAGGAAAAAAGAATTAATTTTAAAGAAACACTTGAAGCATGCCTTCTGCAGTTCACAACTGGCCTGCAGAATGCCCATTGAAAACCTCCTCCCAGTAGAAAGAAAGCCTGAACATGAGCAATGCACGCACTCTGAGGTTTATTGTTCCCTGGATGGATCTAGTTCATTAAGGAGTTAACAACATACATCTAAAGAATATTCTGAAGTTTCTAGAAGGTCAGCTTTGGTCCTTATCCAGCTACAAGCACATTATATCAAAGTCAGAACATGACTGAGAGCTGATGTTTTCACATCTATCAGATATTCTGCTGAGGGCAACTGAGACATCCCAGAACATTAGCTGATGCCAAATACTAACCCCAGTTCAGCATGTGTCTTGTTTTGTGAATTTCATACCTAAGAATAAACTCCAGGAATACCAATATTTCAGTTCTAGAGACAGCATCTTTAGTTACTGTTGGTTCTTGTACTAGCTTGTGCCATAGTAAAATATCATACTTTTACAGGCATTTAGTACCCAAACAAAACAAACCCAACAATAAACCCCCCCCAAACAAACAAACAAACAAACAAACCACACCAAAACCACAAGGAGAACCCAAAGAATTTAATAAGGACAATATTTTTGGGGAGAAAAAAACTCCAAAACAAACAAACACACCCCCCCCAAAAAAAAAACAAAAACACACAAACCACACCAAACCAAACAAAAACAAAACAAAACAAAAAAAAAAACCAAACAAACCTGACTTAAAATGGGAATGACAGTACTGAAATTCTTATCTAAAGCCCACCAGGGTCTTTTAATTGATTTCAACCAGTCTTAGATTAAGCCTTCAGCATCTCTAAGATAAGGTGAGGAAGTCTGCTGCTGGAAGCAACAGGGGGAGAGGTGAAAACTGCTACAGCCATCGGAGCAGCTTACATTTGCTCTGGACAGCCACTAAGTGGCACTTAAACACCTCATCTTAAACCACGGTGAATCTGCAAACCTGTGTGGAGGGAGCGGAGGGAAGGGAGGGGGTGAGCGTAAAAAGGAGTTATGCGCTCTGGAGACTAATCCCTTTTAAGAACAATGAAGTTCACTTCCTGCAATTAGAGAAACTTTCAAAGGGCCTGACTATGTATGAAAATGCTGTACAATGCTTTGCGGGAGCAGAGCTCCGCAGAAGCAGCTGCTTTGCCTCCTAAGTCCCACTCCTGCTTTGGGAATCCAAGTGCCTCGTTCCAGCAGATCATTAGCTTCTGTTGTGCCATTTGAAATATGCACTTAAACCATGAAAATGAAAGTGTCTCATCGCCACTGGACTGCAGGTGAAGCTAAGGCAGCCTAGTATCTGCTAGCAATGCCTCTGAATTCAGTTTCAATTAGAGATCTCTGCAGGGACCAAATGCTATTTGTACCTGCAGATGCACATCAGGGGTTTGAGTAGTCATCAGAGAATAAAAAGTGATGGAGTTTTGCTCTTCCTAAGACATCAGTACATTATTGCTTCCTAGACATATGTTATACTTTCATTTGTTTTTTTAATCAAAGAAAGAAACCTAATTTTCCTAATAGTGGTGTTAATCATCCTCAATATGTTAATGCATTATAGTTATCATTTTTCTTTTTATCAGGTTTTAAAAATCCTTTTGCTTCATTAAAAATCTTTTTAAATAATTACAGAAATTGGAAACCATTTTTTCTTATATGAAGTTCATTGGAAACTGTCACTGGAAAAAACCTTAAGATAAACCCAAGAAGAATAATATATTAGGTATTTTAGGTGCTAGGCAGGCAAGTATCTACAAGCATGTTCATTGTCATTATTGGAAGTATTTCTGTTGTCTTCAATCAAACTAGTCTGAACTTAAAAGTGCATACAGGTTTTCAGCATCAAAGACTCAGAAGTAAGACATGAACAATTCGCTTTTTAGACTCTCAAAAAAAAAAAAATATTGCAGTTTCAGTTAGCCATGGTTTTAGATGTAAAATACATCACCAGGTTTTAGTTGCAAGCTGGTGTTCACCTTTGTCCTGAATGTGGCCTCCATAAATCTCAAATTAAGAGTTATGAATTTTATCTTTTGTTCTCTCTTCCTGTGAAAGTTCTTTACATTATTATTTAGAAGCACAGCATACCAGCAACAAAACAACTCAACAAGCCACAGTGGATCATGGTTACTAAGAATGCAATTTTTAAGCACATTCTGCACGTGTGAAACTAGCTTTGTGGGGTTCTTTTAAAGGCTGAAACGAGAAGCTTGCAAATGCAAAGCATTTAATCACTCATGTAGAAGGATCAAATTTAACCCAATGCAAGAGGAATCACTGGCAGCGAAGCTGTTTTTATGACCAGCAATAGATCTCAATTACTGTCACTCTGGGAAAAGTGGGGGGAGGGTGGGAAATAAGAAAGTCCACATCAACCAGCAGTTTCATACAAAGGACAAACCAAGTATAAACCAGCATTATCCACTCAATCCTTGTATCGGATCCTTGATTATCAACCTTTAGGGCAGACACACATATCCATTTAAGCCTGTATTTGTCCAGTCACACAAATCATTCTTTAGGCAAATATTTCCCACAGTCCTTACCATCACTTGATGTCCACAGAGAGGGTAAAAAACCCCAGAAATATATAACAACAGTGCCTGCACTGGGCAAGGGAAAGCACTGGTTTTACAACAGTGATTTGTTACTGTTAATTCACTTTGACATATAACAGGATGGGAGATTGTGCGGCTAAAGTAAATAAGCAGTTATATATGCCTCCTCTGCTTTGGTTTTCTGCTCCACTACAGCCAGAGAACCCACATCTGATGACCTTGAGGGCACAGATAAATATCAGCCCAATGTAGGCAAAACTCTAAATAAAAAGCCAATTGTATGGAAAAATAATGAGCTATTTCAGGAAGGTGATTACTCAGTATCATAATTTATGAATTGATATCTTCATATTTCAATGTGGACGGCTTGAATTTGACAAATTAGGGCCATTTTAGAATCTGGAAAAAAAAAAAATACAACTGCCTGAATATGAACGTTTAAATAGATCCAAGTGAGCTAAAGACCAAGCTTTTCAGAGAAACTTGTGAAGCAGGGAAAATAGGAAGGTTTTGGTTTTACTAGTCTTCAGGAAAATCAGTGATGTAGGACCCAGTCCTATAATCTGATTCATGCCAGAACCACTCCTGAGTCTGTCTGGAGAGATTGTACTAACATACATGACAGATATAACCTTTGTTTATTCATATATTTGACAAAAGCTATCTTCCCACATGTCTAAAAACAGATTGTACACACTCTGAATGCTCTCTTTCATGAGCTAAGTTACACTGTCCTCAATATGTTATTGTACTGTGTGCCATGAAAACTAACACTGTATTAAGTAAGACTGATATTTTATTAAAACTGTTCTTTTTCAAAGCAGTTCCACTCCCTCCTCTCCCCTCCTCCCCAGAAAAATGTGCTTTCTGGCTTTAAATTGCATACAAATATCATTGTGCCATGTACCCACAAAATTAATTTAAAAACATCATAAGCGTGCATACATTATATTCCTTAAAATCATTAATCAAAATAAAAACCATCTACTAAATCAAGATTAGGCTGACTTGCGCTTGGAAGTCAATAACGCAGCATTCTTTCAAACCCCTAGTCTTAATTTAATTTCAGCAAACCACAGCAGTGGGTAACTGCTGGAAATACACTGGAGTTCCTTTATCATTAATTACTGCTCTTTGTAGTATCATAAATTCAGCTTAATATCCAGTGTTACTATAGATCAAACAGTACTTTTTATACTCTTCATTATGTATATGCAACCTGGGTTTCTAGACTCATTTTCTTTCTCACTCAGAACTTTCTCACAGGTGCAACTCCCACTTTCTTTTTTACTTGCCCAGAAATTTCTGTGGCTGTGAGTCGGCTTGAAGATGCAGGTCTGACTAGGCTTAGGCTCCAAGGTGGTGAGGAGACCCATTCACTTACTTTGTGTGTATTGCATTTGACACCTTTGCAGAAGGCAGACTTTACTGCACTACAGTAAGGTGAGCTGAATAACTTTGCTGTAACCTATTTTGTTATTGTTACCACTTGTGAAGAGAAGGAATTTAATATGTTTAGTGCTGGGGTAATGTGTTGATAGACATAGCCTCTCATCTCAAGACCAACAGTGTACTTTGAGAACTGTGTGGACTGAAAGAATACCCAAATTTTCACATCAGTTTTCCACAGTAAGTTATCTTCAAGCTTTTCAATCAAATTGGAAGACTACAGCATCACCAAACTCTTGCAAAGTTTAGGAAGATGGTCACAATATTTTGGAATATTTAAATTGCTCTGAACTGCCCCATTGAGTGATACCACAGTGCAACATGAAACTAGAGGAAAAGCTGCACTCAGACTGGGTGAAGAAGATGTTAAGAGTGAGCTTCTCTTTGGAGATATGCAAGGAAGCTCTTCGCTATGTGAAGAGGAAGTTTCGGAAGGAAACTGACTTTGGAGAATGCTTTAATATTATGGCTCCAATTGCCTGTACTGGACTTCATAGGCTGTAACTATCAGACCTTGTCAGACAAAAGGAATGGTTACCAGTCAGGTCAGAAGCTTGGTCACAAATCCGCTACTGAGATTTTTGCCTCAGTTCCACTGTTTTGTATATCTGGTACAATCCCTAACAGAAAAAGTGAAGGAACAATAAATAATCTTGGTGTGAACTCTGGCTCTAAAATGAAGTGCCCATGGCAGCATAAGTAACACATAGATACTTTCACTATTATTTAAGTTGAAAAATTCGCTAACAGTGTCATCTGATACAGAATCTTATACTAATCAGTCATTCTGTAGCAGAAATTTCTGCATGATTTAGAAAATGGAAGAAATCACAAGAAAATATAATTTCATGTTGCTGCCACTGTAAGAATGGGAATAGGCATCTCCTTACAAACCATTAATTTCATCTTCCTTGGTAAGACTTTATCTCTAAGTCAGGAAACAGCATTGGTATTGCACAAATGACTTCCTCCGTGTAGCAATCATAGATGAGGTTGAGGGAAATCACACACTATTTCTTGTAAAATAAGGGTGAAACAGGAGCACTTAGCTGAGCCAGGGTGGCACAAAGTCGCTCTACGGTCTGACAAGAGCCCCATAAAGGCTTGGGACAATGCTGCTAGGGACAGGTTCGTTGTCCACTAAAGCACCCTGAAAGAAGAGTTCACATACATGAATCCTTTGAATAGATCCCAGGATAGAGCTGGTCTAGTCACAGTTATGCTCTAGGCTCAGGAGAAGTATAAATCCTGATTAATTGTGAGAGTGTCCAAAGCACAGCTGGCTGTTCGAATTACATAGGACATGCTATTAAGACTTACACAGCTAAACTTTGACCTACTTTATATACCAGGCTATGTATGTGCACAATTGTGTATTTGATGTTTCATTTTTTCTGCTAATTTTTTTTTTCTTCTGTTTTTTATTGTTTGGGTTTTGTTTCTTTTTTTTTTTTTTTTTTTTTGGTGGGTGAGTGGGGTGCGGTGTTTTCTTGTTTTTTTTTAACATTAATTTCTGCAGTTAGCACTTGGGAGACAGGCGAGACTGCAGTATTAGCAGTTTGCATTTATGTAGATTTCATCAGAAAAAAACAAAGGTGAATACAAACAGGAGGCAGAAACCAGCCAAATTAAGCTCTCAGCTGCACTGAAATAAGTCCAGTTTCCTCATTTTGTTTCAGCGTTTTATGCTTTTTTGCAAAAGAACAGACAGTTTTAATCTTCTTAGACTCATCAAGCAGTAAAATACAGTAGGAAAAGATTACCTCTATCTTTAAAATTATCTTTAATTGCCTGAATTCTTTTCTGAAAGGGAAATGGTACTATTAAAAATGAGATACTTAGTGAGGCCACATCTTAGAGCCTAATGTAAAAACAAGTTGTGTAACAATCCTCAGTCATGAAGCTAAGCCTCACAACAACTGCTCTGGAGTTCACTGGGCCCTGCCATTCCTTTTATAGATAAATAATGTGAAGTTCACTCACATCAGTTCTGTGCAGCTCACAGGGAGCTACGTGTTGATTATCTGAAACCAGCTTCTCCAGCACATAATCAGATCACAACATGTAATAAGAAGTACTGCATTCCAGGTAATACAGCATGATCTACTTAAGTGTGTAAGTCCCTCACAAAAGTAGGTGAAGGTTGTTTAAAAAACATAGTAACTGTTAAAGCAATTAGACCCAGAAAATGAAGACCTCTAACAAAAGGTGAGATTACTGTTGTAATCAAACAGCTCAACAGCAGGGTATTAATGCTTCAGCCCCACCCTCAGGCAGAAATTACTCAGTCATCAAAACTTCCACAAAATGAGGGTGAAGGGATAAAACACTCCACTATCTGTAACTTACTGAAGTTATGCATAGAGAAGGAAGGAAAGCTCCATATCCCATATCCAACAGATCTGCTTAGAAAGGTAACTTTAACCCATAAAAGCTCTCCCTATGCAGTGTAAAACCATCCTTCTAGTACTAAGTGGAGTGGAATGATCTCTATATCCACGTGCTTGTTTTCAAGTAATGTGCAAAGGAGCAGTCTGACAGGAAACTTCTTACATCCTCTCCTATTTACTGCTGCACCAGCAGGGAAAGTGAGCCGTACACTGACATGATGATCCAATGGAAATAATTATACAAGATACTACAGAATGAAGACAAAGACCACAGTGGTGCTCTGCCTTTTCTTTCATTTCTGAGGAGGAATAGAACAAAGAATTTCTTACAAAGAATCCTGACATTATTTAGTGTTAATTACCTGTCTACTGATTTCTTTTCTAAAGTGAACATACTGGTAATGGAGCAACAATGAACCTAACAGTCCGCAGTCCTGTATTCATATCTAGAAAAAACATTACATGTTCCCACACCCTATCATTTTTTAGCTAAATATTACCCAGGAAAAGAAATCATTTCCCGTTAACAAAATGCTTTCATATTAAACAGCAAGCTAACCCCTCATTAATCAAGTGTATGTTCTTGCTCAATATGTTCTCAATAAAACCACAGGTAATGGACTATAGTTAATGAACTCCTGTCTATCTGCAGTGCTGATGCTAAAAGCCTGAGCAATCCTGGATTTCTACCTTTCTACCACCTCCAGTGCTATTCATCTGTCTGAAGGAACTTCAAGTCTCTCGTACTCCTCTTCAAAGGCCTTAGCTGTTTAGTCTTCTACTCACCTACTTTCGTCTTAACATACTAATCTTCCCACTCCTCCAACAGACACCCCTCTGTCCTCTTTAATTCTATTTACCCTAAGGTGGGAATATATTCAGAATTTGTAAAGCCACAAAGTATCTTTCACTCCAAATTCTGAGTCAGACCTGCCCTAACGTGAGAACTCTACCAAATACAGCCCTACTACAGATTTATCTATGCAGATACAAAGAACTGTAACTCCTGTAGTCTACAGAATTATTTTAATTGTAAAACCAGTTGTTTGGGGTTTGTTTGGCTGCTGTTGTTTTGCTGGGTTGTCATGCCCATGCTCCTTCCCCCTTCCCCCCCCCCAGAAAAAAAAAAAAAAAAGAGAGAAATAGACTAAGTGCAATTGTCACCTAAGTTTGGATGTCTAAGACTACTGGGTAAAGAGTTCATGAGAGTCTGCTGTGTCACATAGGTGGCAAAGGTCCAATTTCTAAAATTTGTTTCTTCTGAAACTAAACATAAGCTGCAGCAACATAGTGTTAAATTCTTCATCCTAACTCACTCACTTTTAACAAACAGCTCAGTTTGTAACAAAGGTATACAGTGCACTCCTATGCTTGCAAATTGGGTATCTGCAAAACAGGTAACATCATTTCATCTCTCTTGATAAATATAGAAGTACCGATTAGCTAAAACGCATTACACAACAACAACTCAGGGCACAGTAACAACACCCTATAAAGCATAACTGATTTACTTAAAGGTAAGATTAATCAGAAATCACACTGAATTTAAGTAAAACTGGCAGGGCTTCATTTTAGAAGATGAGAAGAACACTTGACATGCCCGTTATCATTTTGTTAAAACATAGATCCACAAATGCCAATTAGATGTCTACCTCCTAATGAGGAACCTAGCCTGCAAAAAAGTCAGGAGAAACAACCCTTGCAATCAAGGCAAGTTAAGAGCCCAGGTGGAGGGTAGTTTTTGAAAGGACACAGAGCTGTGCGAACCTATGACTAAGTAGTTAAAATAGGCCTCAAAAATTCTGGGTGTTTTCTCCAAAAAGATGTAGACACAGCTGCAAATTTAACAGGAGACTTATTTTGTTATCTCTAATTTCAAACATGTCTAGGGAACAGTACTTCAATCCTTTGTTGCAAAAGAAAATGCACCAGGGATGATCAGTGCTGTGTACTCACCATAATCCTGCAAAATCAAGAGCAAAAATAAGTGCATGAGAAAACGGCAAAATGCATTTACCAATGTATTTATTCAATGCCAAGTTCTGAAACATCTATTCCTTATTTCTGCTCCCTTACATATACAAATTTGGTATTAACTTGACAGGATTTCTCACTTGAATGCTTATGATCGATCTACAACATATTTGCCTTCTAATTTACCGGAACTGACTTTTTATCTGGGGTGGATTTAACTAAACCTGTTTCCATATGTTTTGAGCTCTAAGCTCGAGACCGTAGGATTTGGAACCGTACAATGTTTTTCGATTGCGCAGGTTGGCATAAATCCCATGTGTGGTGTATATACACATAATACCTTCACGGTGCTTCAGCAGGACATCTCCTATGAGTAAAGCAAGCAGCATGTAGTAATAGGCTGTTTTCCAACATTATAACTACAGTCTGCACTCAAGAGGTGAAGGATATGTCACTGGTTTGTCCCCAATAGGTCACAGCAGCTTTTTGCCAAATCCTACTCACGTTATGAGAGTTACTGTCTCACAGTGGCCTCAAACAAAAGAAGAGACTATTTTTCCACCTTTTCAGCAAGGACACAACTTGTTCCTAAGAAATGCAGACTGAGACAAATCTCACCCACAGCATGCAACATGCACACCAAACTCCTGTCTCACACCATGCAGCAGCAAGCCTGCATGTCACAGTCACAACACTGCAGTGTGGTCGGTCTCTCATCCTCCAACACCTCTCACGAGGCTCTGGATTACAGAGCTAGGAAGAGGTTTCCACAGTGTCCTGTGGTTGGAGGTATCCTACATACCAAAGATCCACCTTACCCATTCCTCCTTCTGAGAAAGGAGCTATCTCTATTTCCCAGTCACGTAGGTCTCAACTCAGGAAAACAGAAATTTGAGAGGTCTGACTGTAGGATTAGATAAAGTTCACAGTGACTCAAGGGTGAAATCCTAGCCCTAGTGACATCAACAGAAAAACTCTCACTGACACGAGGGAAAAGATTTCAGCCCATATCCCAAATGTGAGTGTTTTTTAAGCTGATGAAATTCAGGCTCTGATTCTGTAGAAGATATTTATACACCTTTCACTTCACATATTGTACAGTTCAAACTCAATGGAACCAGTAACATCAAGTAAAGTGACGCTTGTCAGTACATTTTAGTGAGATCCAATCTCTAATTGTAAATACAAGCTTAAGATCTTACACTGTAGTGAAAAGTTTCAAACAGCACAAAAGCAACTCCAGTGCTGCTTGCTCTGGTGTTTTTTTTCTTTTTACTTACTTTTGTCTGATCGTCAGCTTTAAATACATAGCAGATACTTTGATGACTTGCTGCTCCATCCTTTATCAGACAAGCAAAGTAGCTTGGATCATGGCTGTTGTGTATCAGTTTGTGGACATGCTGTGGCTTGTATTCAAACAAATCTGAATAATTCAAAGGGTCCCACTGCTGGATTTTCCCAGTGTCTGGTTCACATCGCAAACTCTCTGGTGAAACATACAGTCGGATTTGGCTGACACTAGGTTCTTCTTTGGAAGCCTTTGCACTGAGCATCCGGATCTCTGCCACAATCCAAGGCAGCATTGACATGGTGGTTAGGGAATGCACTGGCAGAGAACCAACAAGCTGGAGTCTGAAACTTGCTGAGAAATCATTTGATATGTGGTGCTTCTTTACTTTGAATGTAATTGGCTCCATTTTACAGTCCTTTACGGAACCTGGACTAATTCATCAATATTTCAGTTCCATGGAATGACTTCTGTATGGTTCTTTGATTAAGGAACAGAAGATTTCTGTAAGGAAAAGAAATAGTTATGTAGGTGGTGGAACCCTATTACAAATGAACTGGTAGTAACACAAATATTTGATAACATCAGAAGAGACATACTGATCCTCTACCATGACCTATTCAGCACATTTCCCCTACATTGGACCTTATCATTTCAGATCCAACAAACATAACAGTAATAAATTCATTGCTTAAAAAAAAAAGTCAGTCCTAATTTAAAAGTTGCTTTACAACTCTTGCTAAACCACCTAGTAAGTAACCAGACTCAAAACCACACATTCTTTCTAACCTGTGTCTGTCTCATGGCAGAGGTACATGGATCACACTGGCCTGTTTCAATCCTATTATCACAGAAAAAACTCAGCTGAGCTTTTCTGACCTTCAGGACAGTTGAAGTCAGTGCTTGCTAAGACACATTCACATTTGGGGAGGGAGGAAGGTCATCTTCCTTGTTCATAGGTAGACAATTTTGACTTTGGCTACTAACATGGGGTTGTTTCCTTGGGTACTTTGCCAAGTGATCATGGGCTGTTACCAAACAGACTTTTTCATTAAATAACACCCCAGAAATCTTCATCTGGAAAAGCTAGTAGCAGTCAACTGACTGACTGCTGATAAAGCTACCAGATAGCAGAGATAAGCAACAATCTTTACAGCATCTCACTAAAAAAACATGATGATTCACAACTCATGATTACATTTTGAGGCCTGTCAGCCAGCCAGGAATACTTAATGTGTGTCACATTGATGTTGTATCATTTTCATTTCATAAAATACCAAATGGAACCAAGTTACATACAACCCTGTTATACCCAACATATAGTACCACCACTGCTGTTACTACATATTAGTTGGTTTAGTAACAAAATCCAATAACTGCATTTATCTGTCAATTTCATTTTGCAAAATATAGTCTATGAAAATGTAGATTGGCATGTGTTTTAAGTCCTCATTAATTGAACCTGGCTTTCAGCTGTTACATTATTTTTGTGTGAGACTGATGAGAAGCTGACAGGCCTGTAATTGCCTGTGTTTAAATTCCATGACACTAGTTTACCCTCGGCCTTCTGAGAATTTCCCATGAAAAGACCTATTAAAAACAACATGAGCAGTCTGAAGAACTCCTTATGAAACACTTTCAATTATATTTGAACAAGTATTTAATAAATGGCATCTGTTTACTGTGGCAACAATATTTCGTGTCTTCATCTACAAGCATGATCAAAAATAGCAGTATTTTTCTCGTGAGTTTTCATCAAACTGTGTCCTTTATTTGTCCTTATAAAATATTTTCAAGCTGAGTTTTTAACAGTGTTTCACCTTGTTGAAAATGAAAGGAAATTTAAGATGGAAATTCATTTTGAACTAAACAAGGTTTTAAAATACAACCAATTTACAAATGTCCACATGGGGGAAAGTGTTTCTATAGTAAATGGCAAACTGTAAAAGCAAGAGAACTGCAGAAACCCTGGGGTTGGGTACATTTACTGGTTTGGAACTTCTGCATCTTTTGACAAATGAACTCTGTGGCAACATTACCACTCCCAAGGATGACAAATTTAGCAAGAGAATACAATAATGCAGGTTTTAAAGACACTATTTGAAGAAATTATTGTAAGTAGCTTTCTAGGTGTGTAGAAAAATTTCTTCAAAAGCCTTTTTATGAACCTGGAGGGGAAGGGGAGAGAGAGATGAGGGAGGTGTGGGGGAAAAAGGCAATGAAAATCCAGAATTTGGATGCCGCGTTTCAATTATACGACAACTCTTTTTCTTTTTTGTTTCACAAGCAAGCAAGAAAATAACCATCTTTAAGATGAATATAAATGCATCAAAGCATATGGGATAGCAGCTTCACAAAGCATTTTTAATACCTGATCAACATAGACTGCTAAACACAATTCTCATTATAGTTTTGCATCTGTCAGGAACCAAAGTGGTCTCTTCTTCTTTGACAAAATATTACAAATTATTTTCTTCTTAACTGTAACAATGAAAAATAGCTCTGCAACTGCAGGGAAGATCATGATCATTCTTAGCTACAATGGTGTGTAGTCCAAAACACAAGGTTTGTAGCTTTTAGTGTTCTCGGTATTTAGTGGCATATACAATAAACTCAGGGTAAGAAAACATAAAAACCCTTCATTCTTAGCTAAAACCAGGAGAAGCGAGCTCCTACATGGGTGATAACCTATTAGCCACGTACCTTTTGTAACCATATTTCTCAGAACTCTTTTGTAAAAAATGCCATTAAATAAAATGCAAGTAAAAATACAACAGTCATCCTGTTTTTTAAATCAACTTTTCAAGGAAGAGAAGTTTCATTTGGATTACCACCATCTACCATGCTCTTTTACTCCAGACCTGCAAGGCACTGCAGCCTCAAATATTAATAAATATCACAATATATTACTTTGCGTGCTGACTCTAAGGACTGACCAGTATGTAAGAAAATTAGTTTGATACTCTGTCATACTTAAACAAACACTGTGCTGCTGGAATGTATTTAACATAAATGCAAAACTTCTTGGCATTCACCTCTCAAACAAAATAAACACCTTACAAAGTCAACAGCATAAATACTCCTATGTCTGTATGTATTATTTCTAAAGAAAAGCAGTTCATACTAAATCAAAGCAACTAACTAGAAGTCAGAATGCTAGTGTTTTATTTTCTTTCCCAACATTAAGAGAGGCTAAAAGTGCAGTTTCTCAGGGCACTAATTTAGCAGTATCAAAAGGTCTCATTATCTAACCCATATCGTTCTGTACGCTACTGTTCTGCATGTTTCTTCTCCCTTCTCCAGCCATTCTTTCCTTGTTTACTCCTCCTGTCATCCTTATCCTAATTTACATGCAAAGGCCATCAGAGATTACACCAATTTCATGCTGCCAGAGTTAATGTCCTTTAAGTTTACACCAAGGACTAGGTTTTACTTCCAGACCATGAAGTATTTATGTACATGACTAATATAGACCTAAAAATAGTTCTGTACATCTTAACAGGCCTATTCCCAGCCATAAAATTAAGCACACATTATGACTGAAGAGTGTCTGTGCTCTGACCCGTTCACGTCTCCCCCAACTCCACCACTTGGAATTTTGGCACCTTCGCCCATGTCTGGTTGCCACCACTCAGTTCATCCTCTTTAAAACTTGGCTGCAGGTGCTGTACCTGTTTACTACCCATATTAGTACAGTAGGCTTCCAAGTGTCTCACTGATTAATTCACAGCTTCTTTAAAGCAAATGCTTATTTTGCCTTTAATCCAAGAGAGAATAGAAAAAGAATAAAAATAAAGCCACCCACTTGTTTATTTCCACCTAAACTTTGATCTTCTGTTGACAACTTTAATTGCCATTCAGCTCAGTTATTCTGGGCTGGGAGAAGATTGCCAGACTTGGCTTTGCACACAGGCTGAATGACTTCCGTTGTTCTCCCAGTTCTCACAGACTAACTGGGACAGCTCCTCTTTCTCCCTTCCATCAGCATCTTCTGAGGGATGTGAGGTCGGCTGATGCCAACCTTACGAAGTTTAACCATGACAAGTGTAAGGTCCTACACCTGGGTCAGATCAATTCCAGGCACAGATACAGGTTGGGCAGAGAAGAGATTCAGAGCAGCCCTGCAGAGAAGGACTTGGGGGTGTTGGTCGATGGGAAAATGAACATGAGCAGGCAATGTGTGCTCACAGCCCAGAAAGCCAACCGTCCTGGGCTGCATCAAAAGGAGCGTGACCAGCAGGTCAAAGGAGGTGATCCTGCCCGTCTACTCTGCTCCTGTGAGACCTCACTTGGAGTATTGAATACAGTTCTGGTGTTCTCAACATAAAAAGGACATGGAGCTGTTGGAACAAGTCCAGAGAAGGGCCACGAGGATGATCGGGGACTGGAGCACCTCCCATATGAAGATAGGCTGAGAAAGTTGGGGCTGTTCAGCTTGGAGAAGAGAAGGCTGCGTGGGAACCTCATAGCAGCTTTCCAGTATCTGAAGGGGGGCTATAGGGATGCTGGGGAGGGACTCTTCATTAGGGCCTGTAGTGATACAAGAAAAGGGTAACGGGTTAAAACTTAAACAGGGGAAGTTTAGATTGGATATAAGGAAGAAATTCTTTACTGTAAGGTTGGTGAGGCACTGGAATGGGCTGCCCAGGGAAGTTGTGAATGCTCCATCCCTGTCTGTGTTCAAGGCCAGGTCAGACAGAGCCTTGATTGACATGGTTTAGTGTGAGGTGTCCCTGCCCATGGCAGGGGGGTTGGAACTAGATGATCTTAAGGTCCCTTCTAACCCTATTCTATGATTCTATTTCCCTTGCTCTTGCACTCGGAGCTGAGAAGAGCTTGAAGGGCACTCCTCAGCTAACAGCTTTGCTGCTGTCTGAGAAATGCTAATATTCTCCAAACTGTATCTTAATTTTGCCACTGTTTAGCCTGCTTCAATTTATCTATATTTGCTCCATCAGCATAAAAACAGCCAGGCAAACTGTAGCACATGTGATATTTACATAAAGCATGCTAATAAATTTTACCCCACCTTCTATACTAGGAGACACCAGACCGACTCACTAATGTGAAAAATATACATAGGAACATACGTGTGCTCTTTGTCCCCAACTTCTCTTTCACTGTGATTAACCCAGCCACTTCCCATAAACAGGGAGCAGTCTTAGAAAGCACGCAACACTACACTGACAGCCCTGTAGCAAAATCTGATAGTGTTTTTCATCAGGCTCTTCTTCTCCCAAATTAAGTTGTATTCTCATATTTAATGTCACCAGAAACTGAGAGGAATGCCTTCAGAGAGAAGTCAAGGTGATGGCGGGACAGATACAAAAATTAGTACTTCTGCCATTCTGAACCCCAGGTACTTGTCTAAGAAGCTGTGCATCATGCAAGATGGCACTCCTCAAAACTCAGCTTAAGACTATCACAAGGACTGAGGACAAGATACAGGCTCTGGGTGCCATTCAGCTAGATAGGGACAGGTAAGCTTTGAGTTTAGGAAGGAGAATCTTGTGGGGTACAGAGAACAGACTGTGTTATTAACCTGGGAGGGTGGGGCACTGGAAATCAGGTTTTGGCAGCTGGGGAAAAACGATGTAGATTTGGGATAGACTCAAACAAATACAGAAAAAAGGCAAAGAAGGGAGAGAGGTTGATCTAAACCGAAAGAACAGACACAAATTAAAGGAAAAAAAAGTAGAAACTACATCAGTGGTAAAGAGTTACCCTTCTGCTGTTTCTTCTGGACAAAATATAGTACAGATATGCAGCCAAAAGTTCAGACTCATGTTCAGAATGTAGGTAACTACTGAGCTAAGCAATCTTTCACTCTCCTCCAGCTTGTCTCCTGATTTGGTAGCATTCATCTGGAGCTGGAGTGCTGGGATCCACAGGAGAACTGATGAGTTTATAAGATGTGTCAAGCAAGGAAGCAGTCAGAGCTTCCACACTTCAATGATTAAATGAACTTGACCTATGAACTGTTGAACAGAAAGATCCCAGCTTCCTCAGTTTATCTGAGGAAGATGCAGTTCATCTGAGACAACTGTGACTTACTCCCTCAGACTGCTAACATGACAGCAGGTTTTTTCTGTAAGACAGTTTTTATTTCTCTTCTCTAAGAAGCTAAGCAAAACTTCCAACCATATAGCAAGGTCTTGTGAAAAACAGGTAGTCTTAAAAAGCACGAATTTGTTCAGCTCTTCTCTGCACAACTTTAGTGCTGAAACCTGCTCGCAAATGGAACTGGAGGCACTGGTACCAACTGCACCCCACCACTGATTATTTTAGCAGAAATATCATACTACTTAAGGATTATGAGGAGCCCTGGCCTGCAGCCAGAGCTCTGGAATGCAAGCCAGAGCTAAATACCACTTCTCTCTTCTCTCTGACCCTGACAAAGATTTACATTGTCTTCACTCATGCTGACAGACTTCTCTATCCACCTAGCAGGACATATATAAAAAAACACAAATGAGAATATGTATTAGGTATGTCAAGATACGTCACTGCTGAGAAGTGGTCCTTTTATGTTTCCATCAATATGTATGAAATTACTCTCTTATCTACTATCACAACATCATTCATTACACTGTTGTATGGGGCATCTAGTTGTAAGCTTTACGTCTTTTTTTTTTTTTTTTTTGGGGGGGGGGGTGTTTCAAGCAACTTTTTTGGCCTGTTTTCTACAGTTAGATAAGATAGTTTAGATACCATAACACAGGTTGCTCTCCATTTTCAAATAGTTCTTATTTAACTGAAACTGATAGTTGGAATCACGACACAGCCTTCTGTTGCAAGATGTTCTTTTTATCTCATAGCTACTTATTATCTGCTGTTTCCTTCTGGAGCTATGGCTTGCTGTGTGCAAGAGCCGGTGCAAGTCCAGAGAACAATTCACCCCAGAAATTACTTTTAATTTCCTCTTTTTTTTTTCATACACATGCATTAAATGCTGACTTATGACAGATTCTTTTCAATGCCTTCAGCAACTTCAGACACGACCCTGAAAAATGTTTTACCACATACTCTGAGCAAGCCATTTGGCTTTGTGGTAGGAATCACATACAAGTTTATGATCAACTATCAAGTTAAGAAAATAGCTCACTGTTCCCACCCTTGACAACTATGTCCCTAATAGAGTCCACAGAACTTAATATACTTATGACTGAGGTCTTCTGAGTCAGCCTCAGATGGACCTGGACACAATATTGGGCTGTTCTACCATTGCAATGCACTGTAAAAGAAAGCTTGTTAGGTAAACAGCATTCTGAATGCCATACCTTTTTTTTAATTCAATTGCATATCCACAGCCAAATACTTGCATCCAACTTTTCGGTTAATCAAATTATAAAGAAAAAAAAAGTGTTGAGTCACCCACGTACCACTCAATGTGTTTCACATTCCTTCCAGCTTGTCATTTTTCTTACCTGCAGCATTTCTACTTTTCCGTTTTACCTATGACCATCAGCATTTACACGAAACAAGCTGTGACGAATTTCCATTTTGGCATTTACAAGTGTTAAGAGGATAATCACAGTTATTGGCTCCGAGGTATTTGCTGTTAGGGAGACGTATATATTTATTAATTTTTACCCACGATGTTCCATTCAATCTCTGGGCTTAACAGCAGACACAAATTCCACCATCTGCACTCCTAAAGGTTCAGATCCGCTGTATTAGCCTCTCTCCCAAGCACAAACACAGGTTCGAAGCTCCCAGTCTTTTCAAACTGCACTATAAATAACCACACTTGTTTCATACCTCTCGTGAGCACAGTTTGAAGAGATCATTCTCGTGTTAATTTCGTATGCGAATTTAAAGGGCCACCAAAATAGTGCGCCAGCGTGTGAGATTTTAAGGTTAATCTCAACCGTGCTGCTGTAGGAGAGGTTAGTTTCACCCCTACGGAAAGAGTCGCTGTGTTGCTCTGATAAGGAGCAGGTTCTGGGAGGACTTACACTAAGCGACTGTGCATTGATGGCAGATGCAGGCAAGAGTGAGAAAAAGAACTAAAAGCAGACGGTAGCTCATCAGGTGAACGGCACGTTAAATTCAAGCAGGTCTTTCGGTCACTCCGACTAGAGACCTGCTCTCCCAGCTCTCTGTGAGCTGAGAAGCGCGGCACCGGTACCCCAACGTCCCGGCTCCGCTCCCGCCCGCTCCGTCCTGCCCCAGGCAAGTACTGTTCCCAGGCTGCGACTCCACCGGGGGCCCGTTACGAACCATCGGAGAGGAAAGGGGGAAGAGCGTCCGCCCTCGCTATCCCCGCCGCCGGCACGGAGTGGGGCCCCGACCTCCACCCGCCTCGCAGCCGTTTCCTTTCGGCCGGGTCTGCCTCCTTCTGCCACCTCAGGGTCCGGGTACAGAGCCCGGCCCGGCCCGGCCCGGCCCCGCCAGCCCGCAGCCGCCCCTTGGCGGGGTGCCTCACTTCTCGCCTCAACTCCTTCACTTCCTCAAAGCTAAAAGCCGCTCTCCCTCTCCTCACCCCCCCCCCAAACGCGGCTCGGCCCCGCCAGCGCCGCTTCCCCGGGCCGGCCCTCAGCCTGTGTCCCCCACTGCCGCCCCAGCCACATCCCGCCAGGCCTGGAGCTGGAGCTGGGGCTGACCGGCCGCCTCTTACCGCCGCAGGATGTGCTCGCTGCAAGGAAGTGCCTTTGGCGGGCAGCAGCCGCGGGCTGTCAGGCGCCGCCGGCCCACCTCCCGCTGAGGGGCGAGGGGCAGAGAGCCGCCAACGAGCCGGGGGAGGGGAGGCCACACCAGCGCCTCAGCGCACCGGCAGCGCGGGCGGCCCGGCCCGGCCAGGGGGCTGCTCTCCGCCTCCTGTTGCTGTCCGCCCCGGTCGGGACGGGGCCGAACGGGCAGCCCCGCCTCTACCTGCCGGCGGTCCGGGCGGGGGAGGTCGAGCCGCACGACCGGCAGTTGCCAGTAGCCGCCTCCCCGCTCCCGCCCAGCCAGCGCGGGCGAAAATAGCAACAGGCGGCGGGTCCCCCGCCAGGCCGCGTGGAGAGGGACAAGCTCGCGACAGGGGCTGCCGGGGACCGGGGGGTACCCATATCGCGACAGCGGGCAGGTGAGGCCCCTTATCCCGGCCCGTTTCATCCCTCTCAAGGAGCATTTCGGCGACGCGGCCCCGTGTGCCTGTCACAACCTCGGAGCCTGTCAACTCCCACAGAAAACATGTCGTTATCGTCTTGCCTGGTGAGCCCGGGAGGTTGGCTGAAGGTGCGGGCGCGGAAGGTAAGGCGGGAACCGCTCTCAGGGGGAAGTTTCCTCACAAAGCTGGAACTAGCCCCACACCTGGAACCTGAGGTGGTCAAGTCCCACTCGGTCTGGGCCCAGTCTTGCCCATGGAGCAGCCTTCCACAGGCTCAGCTTCTCTGAATCGCCTCACACCTTCCTCCCACCTCTTCCACACATGCATACATATATTTATATAAAATCACTGTAGTTGGCACTAGTTGGTCTATAAGTTGCCAAAGAGTATCTGGAAACCTAATTGAATACTCCCCTGTGAGTGCTCTTTCCAGATGATCAAGGTACCTCACATTCCCATTCTGCAAACCACTTTTACACTCAATTAATTTCAAGTCATCTTGGCAGTAGGACTTCTGATGTACTTACTTTTAAGCCTGTGCATATTTCTAGAATCAGAGCTTTCTCAGGGAAATTTGCTCTGCTGCTGCATGTGTCCTGTTCTGTGAGGGAAACAGTCAAGTAAGCTGTCAAACACAAGCACAATGTTTCCCCAGATTATGAAAAGTCACATTTTGGTATGTAAACACGTCCCTACTTGCAAAGTGTGTGGTGGCTGTATCTACATGGCTTTTGCTTGCTTGTTGATTGTTGATACATGAATTGAAGTGTGAAGCAGCAGTTCCCTCCGAGCACTTGTTCCCAATCTTCACTCAGTTCATGGTTTGCTGCTTCTTCATACATGGGAATAGGTATGAATGCCTCTTTTAGTGACATCCTTTACATTCCTTAGGAATGGGAATGCCACCTCTCTGCAAACCATGTCTGTCTTAGTTTTTAAACCATTGCAGCTAAGGACAAGGCTTTTACTGTAGTTATCACCCGCCAGCCTCAGTATCTGAGACAAGTGTGTCCTTTTGCTCATTGCAATCCCTGCTGCCTTTGCATTACATGACTCTAGTCATGTTCTAGGAGACAGTGAACTGCAGTCCCACTCGGACAGCTCCAGCACTTCAGACAAGGCTTATACATTACCAGATCTTTTTGCTGCTTCACTGGGTGACTTTCAGAAGGTGGTAATGAAACAGAAAAGGATCCTACAATACTATTTCTTGCTGGTTGGGAGATCCTTGAACCACAACAGAAGTCAACGCTAGAGCATCACAAATACAAATCCTTTCTTCCTCCTCCTCTTTGATAGCTGGGAAAGAAATAAGACTGTGCTTGAGCTTGCTGACAGGGCCCTCTTATTTTTCTCATTATCTCTGGCTCATATATTTTAATTCTTTGCCTAGCAGACTTTTTCATTCAAATATGCATGAGATATTTCCTTACAGTTGATAGGAGATGAAACAAACCTGGAGTATTTATATTTGGCAAACACCTTGAAAAGCTGTTCAGGAACAGCCAATTATCTGTTTAATCCCACCAATTCCTATAATACTTAGTAAGGTGTGGTAAAAATATATTATCTGAGTGCTTCAAAATGAAAGTAAATTTTGGTATAACATTTTGTGATAATTTTATCTACCTAAAATTTTCCAAGTAATAAAAATACAACATCTGTCAATGGTTTTAGAAAGTATTAGACTGATGTCTGCCACCAGCTCAACAATAGATGAAAACAGCCATAGTAAGAACAACATAGGACTACTGAGATAGAGCGGAGAAACACACAGGTCACAGTAAGCATCTGGAGTAAACTCCACCATGTTCAGCTGTGTACATGTAAGTGACCATTCATTTCAGTGCTGGTAATAGAGACTTAAAACAGTGCTATGACAGAAATCAAATTGTTTGTGGAGAGGTTTAGAAACAATGCACAAGAAAAAGTTTTAAGATGAACCAGGTGAAACAAAGAGCATTTAGGTATGAACACACTTTGGTGTGACTGGTGATAGCAAGGAAAAAAACAGCTCTCATGGATAAAAGAGTGCTTCTGAATAGTCATGTGGTAAAGCTGCAACTGAACTATATGGTCTGTCCTTGCAGTAGGAGGGTATTTCAATGTTCCATAGCTCATGAGCTGCATAAGGTGATACGGATATGCAAAAGATGGGATTGTGCATAAAGTCACCTTCTCTTTGTGTTTTTAGCACCTATTAGGTCTAAAAGATGTAGTCCTGCATTCTCACAATTCAGCATCCACGCTTTCCTGAAGATAGGTATTTAAATGCTCTGTCTTGTTACATCTGTTTATCCAGAATACAGGAAGATAAGTTTGTTTCTTAGTTAGCTTGAGTATGGCTGAGAGTGTTCAGCCTGCCTTCCATGAAATCATCGATCAGCCTTCTGGTCTGACGATTGAACTGCATTCCTTCTCTCTGCTTCCTGATGAAAGTGTTACACAGGGGGAAAACCCCAGTTTCATTTGTGAATACAAGAAGAGGACCAGAAGGGGGGCATAAGTTCCAGCCTGTAAAAAGTAAACATTTCCCTATATTCCAGGGACTGGAATCCCTGTATTCAGGTGAAAGCCCTGAGCACCAAACTTACTAATAATTTTTGCTTTTCTGATTCAGTAAATCTCTGTTCATTTTTCCTTCACAGGCTAGTTTTTCTTGGCAGTAGACTATTAACTAAAACATACCATCACATTAACTTCTTCAGACTGAGGAGGGAAATCAGCCTGGGGTTTCCACATCCTGCAAATGTAAAAGGACACCAGTTTAACCATTAGCTCTTTGTTCAGTCACACTTCCAAAAAATGCAGAGAAAAAGCCACCATTGCCTTTTGTACAGAACCTGGATAAACAGGCTTGTATGAGGCATGCTATGGCAACATGTGGGGAATGGAGCCTCACTTGTAGGCTAAGGAGAAGCATCTACTCACTGGATCCCAGTTGGGGTAGGATTACATATCAGTCCAGATTTAGGCTGCATGTGCCTAGCCATGGGTGAGGGCACAGCTTGGGGCTGCCCAAGGGTGACTGTGGGTTCACCCTTTGAAGTACCACAAGGCAAATGCGAAGTTTTAAGTTTCCACCGAAGATGCTTTCAAAGTTCAAGTCTCTCTATAGTTGGGCAGCAGTTGAAAGCACTAACACTTTGGATTATGAATTTGAATGCAGGCACCTACATTATGCTTCAGTTGCATTATAAAGCCTCTGTGCTTCTCCCTCTGGATGAATTGTACATAATGATGGATTTCTATTGCTATTATGTAAAACAGTCTAAGTCTTTATTTGTCATTTGTTTCATGTAAATCTGTTTAGTACCTTATTAAGGGCATGATACTAACTGTTTTGCAGTCCTTTCACTTAAGTGAGCTCTGGATGAAGTACTACATTCTTATCCAATGATGTTGTATCTCCAGATGCTATTTTTATATAGTTCCAGACATTTCATAAACAAAATTTGAATTATAACTGTTATTATAGCACATTTGCCTACTTCATATGCTGTAGGAATGCATGCCAGCAACATTAGTTAAGGATTATCTTTGTAGACAAGAGGCTTTCTGTTATCACTGATCATGAGTAAAGTATCAAGAAAGAGTTGAGCTACTGTTACAGATCCTGCCTGCTGCTCTCTCTGTGGTTTTGCACATTTCAGATGTCATCATTAATCCTCCCTGCCCTTCATTCCCATAAATACATTTGAAAATTACTTACCAGTGATGGTTTATTTTAAGCTTTTCCTTTTGTTTGGAAGCTGCTGTTGCTATGCCATCATTTATATTACAATTTATTTAGGTGGGTGTTAGGATATGATTGGACAGTTTAACAGGTTCATCCCATTATGTGCAGTGTTCTGATAGTGCATGACCTCATTACCTGGCGATTGCTATACAAAAGAGAAATGTTGGCTTCCATGCAAAAGCACTGTCCTTGATGAATTTGAGTGCTTATGTAGTGCAAAGAAATACCATGCAGGAAGGCAGTTCAACTTCATTTAATTACTTTACTTTTTATTACTTTTGTACTTATGGGCAGAGGAGAGTTTTGTTGGCTATTATTTTTGTTTACAATTAAGTTTTATATACGGCATCCAGGTGCCTTCAGCCACAGAATTCTGAAAGTCTCCAGTCTGGTAAAGACCTAGGCTGGTGCTTAAATATGTTAGCTTGGTACCATTTTAATGTTGCTATTTGCAGTGACTGTTAAACAAGGACATCAGGTTTGCTTATTGTTGGGGTGTCAAAATAAATCCCACAACCACTGGAACTTTGAAAAGCAATAGCAAGCAGGAAACGTAATTTACAGAAACTTTGTAGGTGAATTAGTTACAGATTTAAGCACATACAACATTAAAATAATTGTTTATATATTAAATATTCTTTTATAGTGAATTCCAGTTGTACAATTTGTCATTATATAGCAAAAGTCTCAAATAAATCCTTCTGCAACTCAAGTACAATACTTGTGTTTTTCATAATATGCTGTGGACGAGGTTCACAGCCTGTAAGGAAGATGAAATGCAGTTACTTCCATTTAGCCAAGTTGGTCAAGAAGTTTACTGGGGGGAAAAAAAAAAAAAAGGGTGAATTTAAGTTGTGGCTAGTAAACAAACTAATAAGTTTCAAATGAAGTCCGTCAGTCTACTCTTAAAGCATTACAATGTTCTGGGTATTTTGGGACAAGTTTTTAGTACTATGCTAATTTCTTCTCCATCTAGAGGCACTTTCCCCCTAGCCCCATAGGCATGATTCCGTATAGGATCAAACTTGTACAGCATTCATTGGAATTATGTGTCTTAATGTGGCTCATTTTTCATGGTTTTGGTAACTTAGGGGTGTGTCTTACTCTAGCAATAGTTAGGGATTCCCTGATACTTGAGTTCAGTCTGGGCTGCAAGCATTCTTTATTCTAGTCATGGCAGTTCCCATTTCTGGATAAAATGTTAGTGCTTCTGCTCCCAGTTCAAGGCTGTTTATTCACAAATTATTTAATATCTGCCCTGGGACTAATCATCTCTAAATTGGCTGCCTTATCTTACACAACATTTTGATGGAGGAATTAGACCAGCTGTGAAGAAGCTGTAGCTGCACACCCATTCCAACTTGCAATATTAAGTTCTTTCTATGGTATACTTTTACTGCCTTTGTTTCAGTTCTGTATTTCAGTTCTAGATCCTCTTTCTCTGATGCAAGACAAGGTTAGTAAATACTCTAGCAATGAGAAGTTTAATCTTGTAATTCTGTAGTTTGTCATAGTTGTTCAATGAGCTTCATAAATTACTGTGAGGTGTTTTTTTTTGTTCCCCCTACATGAAGTTGCAAAATTCTGTTTGGAACAGAGTAGGAAATGGAGAAGTAAATCCCCTGTCCCTGGGAAGACAGAATGATACAGATTGGGTCATCATCTTGACCATATCTGTACTGTTTCTGAGGATGCTCTAAAGCCATCTTAAGGATGTCTCAGTATGTGTCAGCTCATTGCTGTCCCCACTGCCAGACTTCTAACACATTTGCAGAGTTCTCCAAGTGCATCCGCTCAGTGTACAGCACAAAATCTCATAGGCCTTTGTGGGATGGCTGTAAAGGCCCTTTGGTCTTGCCTTATACTGTATTCACCTCCATAAGACCTTCTATATAACCTAAAAAAGGGGTTCTCAGCCTGATAACAATAAATCACAGTCATGCCATCCCAATACCTGGTAGAGGTAACCAGTTTAGGGGATCAGTTAGGTGGAAGATGGAGAGGGATGAGAAGGTTCCCTTTAAAGGTCTAAACAAGGAGAATTATGAGGGCAATGGTAGTAGGGGCAGCAACACCATCATAGCTCTATTATCAGCATGTTAGCCGTTTTGGGTCGGAAGGGGCTGTTTAAATATCATCTAGCCCAATTCCCTTGCAATAGGTAGGGACATCTTTCACTAGACAGGTTGCTCAAAGCCCCATCCAACCCAGCTTTGAACACTTCCACGCATGAACCAGCCACAGCTTCTATGGGCAACCTGTTCCACTGCCTCACCACCCTCATCATAAAATTGTTTTGCCTTATATTCAATCTAAATCTACCCTCTTTCGGTTTTAAACTGTTACTCCTTGTCCTGTCACTACAGGCCCTGGTAAAAAATGTCTTTCCTAAAAGTCCCCCATATATACTGAAAGGAGGCAATGAAGCGTACCTGGAGCCCTCTCTTCTCTGGGCTTCAACTCTCTCTCTCTTCAACTCACCTGTCTTCATAGGAGAGGTGCTCCAGCCCTCTGCCTGTTTCTGTGGCTCTCCTCTGGACCTGCTCTAACAGTCTTTCTTGTGCTGGGATCTCTAGAGTTGGATGGCAGTACTCCAAGTGGGGGTCTCACAAGAGCAGGGTGGAGAAGGAGAATCATCTCCCCTGACAAAGCCCAGGGCTGCAGGCTTGTATAGGTGCACAAAGTCCCCCTTGCCCTGGGTATAGCTCATCAGTGCCCAGACTGAAGGCCCTGCCCCAACCTGCCTCCTCCAGAACTGTTCCTCTGGCTGTGCTCTTCAGCATGGGACCCCATACACACAGAGATGTCACTGGTGAGTACTACACCTGTGGTACATCCATCCACACTGTGGTTTAAAGTCAAATACAGCCTCCACAGGTGGAGGCTCCACAGTCTACCCACCCCATATGCCCTAGGTTTGTAGCATATCTAGGCTGCTTAGAGAGTGTTTTATGTTTATCATATGTGTACTACAACTCTTGCTTCAGCAAGATATGTGTGATGTCCCTGCCCATGGCAGGGGGGTTAGAACTAGATTATCTTAAGGTCCTTTCCAACCCTAACTATTCTATGATTCTTTGATTTTTCTTTCAAGAAGCTTTTGTCTTTAGCAATCTGGAAAATGATGCACACCCCACCATGATACGCCCCCTATTGCTGTATCTTCTGGCAAAGGTGCTGCCCTGTCTCAGTCTTGATACTCAGTCCACAGTGATCACACTGTGAGAGACTGAATACCGTAAACAAATCAATGTCAGAAGCATTGACCAACATCATCTGACCAGCCAGTGAGCAGTCTGGTTTGGAAGGTTGTAAAGAGCTATTTGCTTTGAAGTTCAGACTGCAGTGCAGTGCAGGAAACCATGTTTTGCAAGAGTGGCCTGTGGTTGAGTCAGAAGACACATGTTCAACTCTACCAGAGTTCAACTCTACTAGAGTTGAACTCTACCTATACCAGAAATTCAGGTATAGGTCCAACATTTATCCTTCCACTTCTCACATAGCCAGTACCTCGAAATAAGGTGCCTTACTCTGTTCTGGGGACCATATGCCTGTGTCTCTCTCTCCTCCCCCCAGCCTGACATTGGCTAGAGAAAGGCATGGACATTCAGTAGTCTACTTGTTTTCCAGAACTGATTGTGCAGCTGGAACATAACACCCTACATCAACTGCTATCCTGCACACACAAAAGACAGCACTCCTTCAAGAGGATGTTCCACAAACATAAACAAGCTTTTACAGGAATGGCAGATAAAGCAAATTAAGGACAAATTAGGAGAATCAGATGTCCCAATCTTCCATTCTGTTTGTCATCCTCCTGCTTTTTTCTTCTAATCAATGTGCAAAAGAAATATCAATAGCATGTTGGAGCTATTCCTTTAAGCTTTGTTCTCCTACTTGAGTACTGGAGTACCCAGTCTCCACACTCTATCTCAATTTAAGTTTTCCCCTTACCTTCTTCTTTTCATGCCTCCCTCCTGCCTTTTCGTAAATGAAAAAAGGCATGCATGACCTCATGTGCTGAGGGGCAGGAAAGAGGAAAAAAGGAACCCTTGCAATAGCAAGGGTAGGGAGCAGTGCGTAAGTTTCCTGCTTAATTTCTCTTAATTAATATTAATTTCAAAAAAAAGATGACAAACCCCAACATTTTAAAAGTCTGGTATTGTTGCCTTCAGATTTCATACAAAGATTGTTTAATCAGAAAAAAGTCCAACAGATTAATAGACTTTCTGGCACAAGGTCAGGTGGAAAGGGACTGGTGATTGATTATTTTTTTTTCAGTGTCTAAGGAAGTTCTACTTTCCTTTTGAGAATCAGTTCAGATTTACAACATGCCAAATGCACTGTTTTAGCACATGTAACATGCATGAAAAATGTCTGACATACTGCGTAGCTATTTTAAGCCTTTATTTTCAGAAGGAAAGGACAGCAGGAGTTCATATATGCAGAAATTTCATGCAGCGTGGCAAAGCTGATTGCACTGTAGTCAATACTGAGATTCCTTTGTCAGTTATTACCATATTCATTAGGCCCTAGGGTCCTATTTTGGAGTACAGACTGTATTATTCAAGGCACCAAATAAACATGTATCAATAAAAACCCATCTCATCTTTGGTTAGTACAAAAGAAATGGAAACAGAAAAGCTGAGGGTCTGAACAAGCACTTTCTGCACAAACTAACAGCCAATCTTTTTAGCTTTTTACTTGAAAGGACTAGGATTTTATTAACAGCATACTCTTTCTTCAGTATCCTTGTTATTACTTTAAGTTAATTTTGTATGCCACGCAGATGGAGCTTGATATGAATGATGCAAACATTGTCTTTGACTCTGCACAGCCAAGAAAAACTGACATGACAGCCCCAGAATACAGGGACTACTCCTTTCTTGTGTCCTCCAATGAATACACTAAAGTCTGCAAGGTGAAAGTAGGCATCCGGTGTTTCTTTACCCTCAGCTAGCAAGGTAAGTTAGTATTTACTGTGGACGGAACAGCAAGATTTGTTATTTTATGAATAATTTGCTAAATTTGATATACACTTGGTCTGGCAATTAGTCATTCTCCATGGAATAGCAGAAATAGTTCTGGCAAAGAGATTTCTTTACCCAAGAAATACTAGGGCTGTTAGACCTGCACTGATATCTAAAACAAGTATTGAAAATGCAGGAAACCCTTGTATTAAAGTCAACTGGTAACCTCCAAATAACCTTCTTGGACTCTGCAAGTGCAGACAACAGCATGCAATAAAATGGAAGCTTCTGCTCTAAATTAGACATGCAGAGTTCTGCACTAAATCATGGTAGCGTACAGTGTGACAGGCTCCGAGGCTGCAGTATGCACTGAACTAACTATGCTCAGTTCAGCGAAGCAACAGAAAGGTGTTGTATGTACATACATTATCTTAATATGTTCATGGTATTGAAAGGCAATTTAGTACACTTAGTATCTCTAACTTGGAATAATATTTATAGTCCCACAGCAAATAGGTCTTCAGCAAATTCACTATGAATTTCTTGTTCATTTGGACCTAAATCTCCAAGAAAGATCACTATTTCTGAAACATCTCTCCCAAGTTTGTCAAAGACTCACCACAGGTTTACAGTGCTTCTTGTGAACAGAATTTGCTTTGCAAATCTAAACCTAGATAAAGTTGGATAGTGTGAACAGATTACTCACACAGAAAAGAAATAAAAGTCCCCACAAAACAGGCTGCATTTCAAAAATCAGGATATTACTTATTTAATTAAAACAAGTTTTGATTGAAATACATTTGCAACTTTTATTGGGATTTTTTGGTCCTTCAAAAGTAAAGGTACTTTCCTTCCAAAATAAAATACCAGATCCAAGAGTACCCAAAATAACTCTCAATAAAAGCAGAAGTCTTTTTAGTTGGGTTCTGAGATGTTTGGTCCTAAAAATCCTCACTACTTAAATAACGCACTTCTAATGCTACAGAAGCCAATTAAGGCAGTAATTTTGCTATTTTACTCAGTCTTTCGTTGAAGATTATTTTTTTCTGGTTGAAAGAAGTGTTTTTCAAGAGCATTGACCAATTCATCTAGTTCCTTCTTCAGCTGCTCAGCGTCACTGAGAAAACAAAATCCACACAAATATAGAAACACAGTGTCACAGTGGAGAAACAAAAAAGCATATTTTCATTCTGAGGAATTTTTAAGTCTGTTGCATTTTTTAGACAAACATTTGCTATTGATACTAATATGTACACTTGATTTCTTATGTTAATGCACTGATGTTCACTTCCAAGTGATGCACATGCATAAAGGTACTTAAGACTATGGAGAAACATAAAACTACAACATAATCTAAAAACAAACAGCCAGTTTGAGTTCAAATCTTTTTTTACTAAACATATGTGATTAGAAATGTAACTTTTATACTTGCAATAGTATCTGCAGATGAATTTTCATGTGTGAAACAGCATTATTTTCATTATAGAAGTTAATAATTGCTTATTTTTAAGACTATATAATTTCCAAGGGTGTCACTCAAGGATATAATTGCTAACCACAGAAGGGTTTAAAATATATTAGGACACTTTATGTATAGTTATATAAGTTTTCACTGAATGCAAAACTAGGTTCAAAGGAATTTCAGTAACAAGAATGCATCAACAAATTTTGTACAATTGAAGCTTTATGCAAATACCTTTGCTAAATTAATGACTGTACTAATATTATTTGATCATGGTGAGCCCTTTCCCTACCAAAATAATACCAAAAGCCACACAGCCCCTATTGCACAGATTTGACTGATATTGACTGACAATACCTGTTTCCAGGAGGTGCACAAAGTTCCGAATAGTATTTGATCTTTGGCTCCGTCCCACTGGTTCTCATTGTGGCTACTCCTCCATTAGCAAAAGTGAAAGTTATCATTTGGCTACTTTTACTAGTGGGAAGTATCTAGAAATAGTAAGAATAATTGTTTTAGAAGCTTGGAAAGTGGCTATAAATAATGAATTCAAGACAAAACCCATGACTTGATGTTGTATAATACAGCTAAAGGATCATGTAAAGTTAAGCTTTGTTTTCATCATTATGGTCTTGAATCCACAACAGGCAAATGACAGCCTTACCCTCAGCCTAGAATGTGGTTGCAGTACAATGCTGCTAGGTAGCTCATTTCAAATCTAGTCAATATTTTTACTGCAGATAGAAATTGCTCTGTGATGGCATTTTCCAGGAGGAAAAGAAACATAAACTGTAAAACTAAAGAACCCAAAGCCACATCTCAGTAGATAGTTTAACTGAAGAAAATAATGCAAGATTGCTGTAGCAAGACAGCAAGATTCTCCTACCTCCCTTGACAGTCTGTAATTCTGGAGACAAAAAATACCGCAAAACCAAACAAAAAAATCGTCCCTCCCTCCACCCTAACCTTCATTTCCTTTCACCAGGGCAAAGCAATCACCCCCAGTCTAACTCATTTTAAGACTCAGGATGTCACATAATGTTTAGAGTGTTTCTCCATAGAAATTTTTATCTATGTGTATATACATACTTCTATGATTTATATATAATTAAAAAAATATACCTACAGCCTTTTGATCTGGCTGACTGCTGTCATACCCAGTAGTTAGATCCCTTATTCCAGAAACTTTAAATCTACCACAAGATTTTGGGTATGTATTTTTTCCATCAAAATTTCTAAGATTGTCAAAAAGCTGTTGAATAACTTTTGGATCATGGCAGATGAAATATGAAGCTTTGGTAATATGGAAGCCATATCTGTGAAGACACAATACAAATGAATGGAAGAAACAGTGTTCATAGAGTTGTACACCATACACATTATACAACTTTCTATAAAGCAAGAATCTCTTCTCATGTTTACCCAACTCTAGTGTGAGTTCCCCCACTTTCAATCTTAAAAAGGCCTTGCCAGCTTAATTGTCCTAATTTGCATACTTCAAAGAAACTTCTGTGCAGACATCTTTTCCTTTCAATGATTACAAATCAGAAAAAAAAAAGTCATTATTGCCTTGGAAAGATATAATCACCATAGGAGAACACTACATCTGAACAGCCTCTTTGAAGGGACTTCAGTTGACCTTTTCTGAGTAAAACAAATTCCAGACTGTTTTCTCTAGTCACACCTCAGAAGCTGCTCTCTCATTAAAGCATCTCTACTTAACCAAATTGTTCTGAACATTGTTTTTTTTACCTTATCTGTTTGCTGCCAGGTAGTATGATGCAGAATCAGCATCAAACACAAATGACCTGCTCATACAGACTTTTCAAAACAGCACACTGTTGAAAGGCATACAAGCCTGGACTGGTTGTTTAAGTGAGCTAAAGATCAGCACTTCATTTGTTTACAAGGTGCCAGGAAATGTCTGAAGGACAAAATCTTTTCATTAATACTAGGATGTTCCTTTTAGAAACCTGAAAGATTCCTTAAATGGGGTCATGTTTATAGCAAAATGGATGGTCTGTAGTTGGTAAGTCAGTCTTGAGAATCCAGCAAGGGAATTAACAAAACCTGTCCTATAATTTAAAGAAGTGATGAGTCTGCTAGGACTGTCCCCTTTCCGTGATCTGCATTTTCTTCTTTGAGATCTCCTTTCTATAATTCCAAAATACAGAGCAGTTTCTTCCTCTTCAACAGGAACTCACAAAACAAATCTGACAAATAACAAGTAACAAGGAGCAGAAAACTGCAACATTATACTACCCACAAACGAAAATCAAGCACACATAAAACAAAGCCTCCCCCAAACAAAACAAGAATCCCCCCTCCAGTTCTAGTTATCAAACATCAATTTAATAAGGAAGATTTGTATCCTTCCCTATATCTTTAGCATAAGCAAAGAGTGACTATGCACAGTGACATCTTACTCTGAGGTGCATCTACAGACTGCTTTCATGCTAAATATGTTCTGACTTTGAGAATCCTCTCCAGTGGTTACATACACAGCAACACAGCTAAGTTCCACTCAGGGAAATCTTCTGAGGGCAACCTGAAGCAGGTGTTTATTGAATTAGTATTTTAAAAAAAGAGAAAGTAAAAAGTAGGCGTGGGCCAGAGAAGGATAATCCTTTGAAAATACACTTCCAGCTACTACTAATTGAGAGAATTGTAACTTCAGATGCTATATGTGCAGCTCTAGGCATGAATTCCTCTTCCATGCACTTATACCACTGCTTCTGGAACCCACCTAAACTGCCATGTACAATAGTTGATAAATCCCACAATTTATTTCTGTAGGCCTTTGAACACATGAAAGAAAACAAAAGAAAAGTAGTGCCCCAGATTAAAACCTCTCAGAGGGACATCCAGCTGCATATAGCCAATAGTTATGGCCAGTCACGGCACTTTGGAGCAATCAGCTCAAATTCCAGTATTCAGGAGCAGAAAGAACCACCAGCAACCAATGTATACTATTAATAACAATAAAAAAAAAAACACCACCAAAACAACCAAACCAAAACCAAGAAACATACACAAAATAAAACCAAAAACTGGAATAATATCATAAAAAGCCTAACCTTAGAGACAACTAGAATTAATTTAATCAGAAGTTGCCCTGCAAGCAGGACAGAGCAAGCTGGCTTCTATGAGTATCATAAATATGCCAGAGCTGCTTAGACCCATTCTGCCATCAACATTTTTGTGCATCTGGCACATTTTAGCAGCAAGAAGCACTATGCTTTCTACCACATAGCAATACTGCTAGCCAAAACCCAGGCCAATCTTCTGTAAGAGGATTCAAGAGTAGAACTTCCCAGATAGGCAAACATAAATACCTCAAAAATCTCATTAGTAAGGTAATGTTATTAGTTTTAAAATGCCTTAAAATGACACAAAATGAAGTCATGAATGTATTCATGCCCAGGAGGGAGGACTGCTTTTTAGATGGGTACTATGGTACAATAACCCAATTTTTATTTTTTTCATATACTATAGGTGCCATTGAGTCCCTATTAACCACAGTATGTGGAATGGAGAAAATCTGAAAATCAAACAATTCTAATTGAACTCACTCATCATAGACAGCTTTCAGCTGCTGAGACAAAGACAGATTTCTGGTTGCCAAAAAGCTAGCCATCTCTGCCGTTATCACAGCTGCGCTGACACCATCTTTGTCCAGAACAGCAGGACAGCACATATACCCTAAACAAAAGAAAATAGAGAGTTAAATACAGAGTTAAGCCAAAAGTGGAAAAAATTTATTTTCTAATCAGTGTTAATTTTGATAGGCAAGATATTTAATGGAATTTCATGACAGAGGTGGATTTTTATCTTATCAGTGCCAGATGCTCCTGAGTGCTTTTGGAGCTCTCAGGAAGGAGAAATGCCACACTGCAAGTAAAAAGCAAGCAGAGCACTTGGTCTCAATTGTGATTGCCCTTACATGGTAACATATGGTAACACTGATAATGATCTGAGAAATCAGTCACATTTTCCCTGGTTTTCAGGTACTGAGATACTCAAGAAATAGCTTTATAGCTTTATAATTTCATTTTCATGAATTCATAGCTTTTATTCATGGCTTTCCCGTTTACAAGTACAACTTGGAGGAGATTTTACTTTAGTTTATTCTCATTTAAGCTTAGCTTCAAACTGTCAGGTAAATATACTCGAAGTCCGAAAAATGTGTTTTGTTTGGGTTTTTTTAAATAGCTTGTGCAGAATTTGCAGCCCAAGTCTACATAACTATGCTACTGAAAATACATACATCTAGCCCACATCATCATACTCGGTGCTTAACAGAGACACAAAGGATTAAAACTAGTAATATTAATCAGACAAATGGATGATTATCATTTACTCACTGGAAATACACCCATTGTGTTGAGGACACCTTTACACTGCCATTTTTTGCAGTAGTCCTACTTTCACTATTTTACAAGATACCAGAACATAATATTTTGTTTCTTACCTATAGCTTCCTCAAATGCAAAAAGAACAGCTTTTCCCTGGTCCATTAGCTGTTTGGCACGGTTGCCCATCCACTTGAAACCTGTCAGGGTTTCCTATGGCAGTAAGGAGAAAAGAAAAAAAGGCATTAAAAATAAAAACAAATTTTTACAAAGATGTGACACTGTGTAGGAAAGCAAATAAAAGAACATGGAATAATGTGTAACTGTTGCTTACCTCAAAGTGAAAACCTTCCTTCAGTGCGATTGCTCTCAGGATTTTTGAAGAAACAGTACTGGATAACATGTAGACATCTTTAATGGCACGGGTATCCCTGTTGTTATTTTTCCAGCAGGTGAAGATCCACCAGCCTAGAAGAGCTCCCAGCTCATTTCCAGAAAACACTTTCCATTCACCACTGAAGGGGAAAAAGAATAGAAAGTACATGGATTTAAAGGATGACTCTGGAGGTGGGGGGAAAAAAAGCTATTGGTTCTTTCATACACAAATAGTAACAAATAAACCACTGCATGTGAATTCCAAGTTACAGTAACAAGATATATTGTGTTCATTATGAACAATCAAAAAAATTCCTCCCCCCAAAATTCTCCATCATACGTACCAGCTTTTGAGTTTATCCAAAGATGAAATGGTATTTCCATCAGGTTTTAAGTAAAACAAAAATATGCAGCAAATTATAAAATTGGTAAGACAAAGCACAGAGACACGAAAGCAGAATTCTCAAGCGATCAATATTTTTAGTTGAATCAGTGACAAATACTTCCTATTTAATCACAAACACATCAATTTGTCATTGAGAAGATTGGAAAAAATCTCAAATGTGTGAAAAAGATTAACATTGACATGTTGCTAGAAACAAGAAAAACTGGAAGTAAAAGGGAAATACAGCTGTCAAAATTGCCCAGAAATTCCCAGTCACAAAAGGGGACAAAGACACTGCCAAATTGACAAAAACCAAGACCTACAGAAACAGCACCTGTTGTGAAAGAGGAGCAGACTCAGTCTCCTGCATTTATTGATGCCAACAGGTACAAAGCATTGCACAGTGACAAGTTAGTGTAAGAGTGCTGAGATAGTGTGCTCTAGCAGGAGTTTCTGTCAAAGAAGAAGTATACAGATACTGTAGAAGCCTATACTAATATTCAGTTAGTGTATGAACAGCTACAGCAGGAATGTGAAGACACAGGACTGACAGGAGACAACTAAGACTAGCTAAACAGCAAAGAGGTAGCAGAGTGAGAGCACTGTGCTCTAAATGGTGATACATAAACTAGCACCCCCTCTTCAGGTGTCAGATAGCTCTACCTTTTTAGACAAAAAGCAGAATAATTTTGCATTCTTGCTTTAACCTATCATAACTAGCACAAACTGAAGCTTTTTATGCCTTTTCCACAATGCTGAATTGCTAACTGAGGCTGGCAGAGGTCAAAAACATTAAACCACAAAAAATTCCAGCTAACACTGCCCAAGATGCAGCAGACTACCAATTAGCCCTTCTCCTAAAGGCAGAGAAGCCTACTTAGTTCATGCTGTGAGGCTAATGAGTTGAAAAAAAGCTCTCCAAAGCCCCAAAGAAAGCACCGCCACCTTTGAAGCTGCTACAAGACCAAAAGAGATTATCTTGTGAGCAAAACTGACATTTACACTGTCTCCTTTTACTGGGTTTTTGGAATTTGTATAACTAGCACGGGTTCAAATATTTGCATCATCTGCAATCACTGAGGTGAGCAGGCACCCATCTCATCCCTTGGCTACTCAGGACTGTTGTCATGACTTTATATCTCTTTTCTGGCTCTCATGCACAGGGAACTCATTTACACTATTTCTGCTCCAGGCCCAGCAGCAGATTTTTGTTCTGCTCCTCTCTGAGCTAAAAATCTTGAAGTTTCCGTTTATTAAAGACTTACAATTTCCAACTGCTCAGATTAGTTTCTGCTTTACCAAGGAAGAGAAAAGAGAAACACCACTATTTGTAGATATGATACCAAGTGCATACTTCGGCTTATTTTCATTCATCAAATTAACCACAAAACAGAAATGCAAACAATTGTAGAAGATACTGGGATACACAAGGGGATGGCAATATTAGGTCAAGAACTACAGGTTACGCATTCCATTCATCTGAAAAATATATGAAAATCACTTGTTTGAGCAAGTTTACCTTCTGTGATCCCATTCTTTGACAGGTTATACATAGATAAACAATTCATGTATAGCTGGTCCTTAAAAGCAAGGGTACTATACTCATTTGGCACTGAGAAGTGCCAAACACTGATAAAGCTTAAGGTGAAATGCAGTACATAACATCATGTATAAAAGTGGACAACTGAGCAAAAGGGGCCCAAATCACCTAATAATTAGTAAAATGTTTGGTCCAACATTCGGGAAAGAAGCAGCTCAGATGAATAACAGAGATGTTCCCTGTTTTATAAAGGTTCTCCTGAATATTCAAGTTATTCTTTAATAAACATAGTATGAACGAATATTTATCAGTCTTACGAGAAAAATATCTAACTGAAAACCCACCTTTAGTAATGTCTAGCACAGTCACAGCAATTCACATGCTTCTGTGCATGCCTCAATTACAGCATATCAATTATTCATTATTTATTTGTACAGTGTCTAATATTAACCATTATTTCATTTAGTGCTCCCACTGTGGTCTGCTTCATACAGTCCTCTCACATTTCTGTGTGGTTTTAGTCCAAAAACAACGACTGTGACTATTCCATCTTCCTTTGGAACACAGGTAACGAGAATCCCCCAAATGAGCCTAGCCTTTAAGTTAAAAATGTAAATGTTTTTTTAATTACCATACCTCTCTTGTTTCTCTGCCACTGCAAGTCGATCAGCATCAGGATCATTTGCTAAAATGATTTTTGCCCCATCTTTTTCAGCCAAAGCAAAAGACAATGTCTGGAAAAGTAGTAAGCAAGTGTTAATACTCCCAGATACTTTCTTTATAGGTTTTAAGTAATTTCCCAATTTATTTAATCTCAAGAACCCCAAATCATGATCTGTCTGTACAAAAAAATAAACTCTGAGCCTGGCAGCAGTAGAGAACAGTCAGGGTATTTAACTTCAGGTACATCATTCCACTTCTGCAGCCTGAGCCAAACATTGTTTCAATTCAACCCGATCCTTTAATAACAAAGTGTAGCAGAAATACTTGGTAGCAGGATTTCTAACCCCCTGTGAAAACTTCTCCTGCTGCCGGTATTGTATCATAGAAGTTTAGTCTTTGTATTTCAAATGTAAACTGTAAAAGCCTTCCAAAACCAACTCTGAAGAGGTTTTTTATTTTTTTTTTTTTAAAAGGAATTGTATCACTTCGTTCTCTGTGCAGATGCTGCCCATTTTGATACAGCACAGGACAAAGTAGTTTAAAGTTATAGCTGATTACTACCTGGCTGGTGGTTCAAAAGAGTTACTCATTTCAATGAAAGGGTTCCAGCTAAGTGGTCATTAAACATAAGGCTATGAAAACAGAAACAAAATAGTCCTTCCATGAATATTTATAGCCATGACTTCTGGAAGAAAGGAAACACTGCTTGAAAGACATTGAAACTTTTTTTTTTTTTTTAAAAAAAAAGAAGGTATTTATTTACCAGAACACCTTTGCCTTCTTCTGGATTTGGATACTTCACTGTGGGAAATTCTGGATCAGGATCCTTCTGCTCCGGAACAGCAAAAGGTGGGCTAAGGTCAAATGCCTTGAAGGCCAACTGCACAAATTTATGACCTACACCATGTACAGAAGTATGAACAAATTTCAGGTTTGTTTCCTTGTTTATATTCCTGAAATGAAATAGATTAACAGTAAACATGGATATGGAAGGATATTATGCACAAAATTCACTATGTTCAGACACAGATGACTCGGTATACCGTCTCTCAAAATTGGATTAGCCTCATTTTTCAGCAATAAGTCATTCTTGATATCTAATATCCTCGTATGTGAAAATCTCTGGGATAAGTTATGTTGTACACTCTATTCTCAACTGACCAATAAGACTTTTCATCTCCATCTCTGGCATGCAAACTCGTAAGGAGACATTTAACTCCTATTCTGAAAAAGCAGCATAATTTTTCTCATATTCCTAACTTTCTAGTAATTCTTACTTTGTTTTTAGCAATTGTAAGAATATGGTTACTGATGGTTAAAAGTTTGGTAAGTAAACAGGTCTAACAGGTTGCAGGTTATCTAATCCATAAACCAATTCTACATGTTAATCACAAAAAGCAACAACCATTTGACTTTATGGAGGAAGTGACAGGAAAAGGCTTGTGCAAGGTGCCCAAGACCACCAGGAGCACATGCAAAGCTAGAACAACAGAGCAAGACCTCCTGCCAGAACTGGCTTAACAGCCTAGTTCACCATCTACCTTAAAAACCCATTTTAAGGTTGCTGGACCATTACTGTCAGCTCAAGCCCAGCTGCACAAGACAGCTGCAGTCTTGCTGTGGCGTTTGGTTGATGCCTGGCCATGTGAATACAGAGAGATGATATAATCAGAAACTAATTTATCACGTTGCTGGGTTCGACTTCTGCCAGACCAGCTTTATGAAATGGCTTATTACATCATCCCACAGCTGACAGTGCTGTGAAGCAAAGAAAGAATGTCAGGGTCACAGCTGCCCTGACTTCCATCAATTTAAACTGCCTCACTGAAGTACAAGATGGAAAATCCAGTATTCTTAATGGAGTTAAAACCAGTTACCTGTGAAAGCACTGTTTCTGTATGTCTTTGAAATACTCCTTATTGACCATGGCATATGGATCATGAAGTAGTGGGCTGCTGTCAATCAGTTTGTCATCCCAAGCCTGAGGCCATGGCTCTTGGTTCTCCTCAATAGCCTGAGAAATTCCTTTGTCATGAGGAGAAATGATCTGAGCACCATTTTCCCAGTAAACCTAAATAATAAATAGGGTGAGTATTTGGTCATTGACATTGTAGGATAATTTGGTAATTTTTTTTTCTAAGGTGCACTGCATTTGGTAAAGTATTGCAGTAAATTAGGCTTAAGTATAGCCAGAATATTCCCCTGCTCATATTCTCAGTGTTCCCTCTCACATCCCATTTTTGTTCTATAAAAAAAGCTCCTTAATTTTATCAGAAGATATCCAAATCCAAAATGAAACACAAAACAAGACCCAGCTCATTTACTGAGAAGACTCAATTATCAACCTGTCTGCTTGCCTTGGAATTGATAACTTGCCCAGGCTATGCCGTATACTTTCTCCCAGATTTTGAGGTAGTATCACTAGATACAGAAGAATTCTTAAGAAGAGAAAGTGTACAAAAGTAAAGAATTAAGGAGTGTCCTGGGTTCAGCTGCATGGTTCTGAGTTACCGGCTGGGCTTAAACCACGACAAGGAGAAAGGCACAAAAACTTTGCAGCTGCGTACAGCAGCAGTGTTGCCGCAACAGCAAGCACAAATACAATTAAGTTTCAGGACCTTCAGTCCTTGTAGTCTTTTGTTTTTTGTTGACTGTTTACACATCCAGGAAGAGATGTACTTATTAAGTTTTACTTTTTGACAGTTGTTTGCACACTTCCTCCTACTGATGGTTTACAGACCACAAATTTAAGGAGAGATACCTAACAGCATCTGGGCCATGCACATATGTAGCCCAAATAAAAAAGCATTAAGAAAAAACTAAGTTGATTAAAAAAGCATTTGATAAAACACCCAAAGAAGTTATCATGATCGATACATGAAATATTAACAAAAAAATCAATTTTAAAAAGACACGAAGTTCTGGAAGGAGGGACAGCAAGAAATCATCCCTGCTAATGCCTTGTTTTTCTATTAAGAAGACAAAAAAGATCTCCCAAATTCCATTTTTTTAATTTTGGAAATAGTCCGTATATGACCAGTCAAGCTATGGGGTGACTGGCATTGAGGCAACTCAGAAATGTTTTTTTTCAGTGGAAAGCAGGTTTCTGTTATAGAAAAAAAAGTGACAGTAATAACCGTGTCACTTAGCAAAAGAAAAATGTACAAGAAATCAATGGAATTTATTCAAAACATTTTGTGCAAGCAACTTATCAGGTTTCATGTATTTTTAATTCTCTGGGTTTGTCAAATGAAAGAGATACTTTTAAATCATGAATTGGAGCAATTATTAGCGCTTTTGAAAAGAGGTCAGTTAATATTTTAAAGTGTTCCAAAGTATGCTCACCTTCCTGCTTTTTAGAGCTAAGATTTTAATTATTAGTAAAACATACTACTAGCTTTAAATACATACATCTAGAAGAGATCAAATGGTCAACTAATTTGGTCTATACCGTGATAGAAACTATACATAATAGTACTGGTGTCTCTACATGGGAAAAAAATGTTTGAAATAAACCAGAAAATAGATCATATAGGAATACCTTGTAACCATTATCCTGTTTTGGATTATGGGAAGCCGTAACCATAATTCCAGCACAAAGGTTCAGATGAGTTACTGTGTATGGCTGTAACAAGAGAAAGTTTTCTGAACTGAAATGTTTAAAATACTGTATTATTTATTCTCATCCATATGCAATACTTCCATACTGCTAAGTGAAGAGAAAGCCAGTGTGCGATTCCTACAGACTGACTCTCTAAAGCAGATGCTAAGTAGAACTTGCTCCACCAGCCCCTATGTGGCACAACTTTAGCCCTTGCTTTTTTGTGTGCAACTTCCTATTTGCACATTCTCAGTGCTGTTTCAGACACTTTGTGGATCTTTAGAGTAGTGTTTTTATAGAAGGAAACCAGGTGCATGTGTTGCCTACTGTAGAATGTAAATTCTGTTGGGATAGTGACAGAAGTCTGTATAGAGTGGAGAATTACAGCTGAAGCAGTCTCATGCATGCTATATTTTGAGAGCAGTCCATGGAGCAATTACTCCATTGTGGTTGAGAGGAGAACTGTTCAGGACAGAGCTCTTATAAATTAATCCAAAACAGATGGTGTGACTTAAAAGTAAAGCATTATTTGTGACAACAGGTCCAGTTCAAGTCCTGGATCTTTGATAGCAAATACAATCAACTGCAGTTCTTGCAACAATGCTTTCATCTGCACTATGAAGAATCTGACCCTAAATCTACCAAAATTTGTAGCAGTACAGGACTGCTGCATACAAAGCCTTCATCCTGCTGTGTTCTCTTTGCAGCACTCGCTGGAATAACTGGTAATAAATAGGAGAAACTTTCTTTAGTGCAAAGGTAGAGGTTTTTTTTATTGCTTTAGAGGACTGACACCTAGTGATGTGATGGTGAAAATGCGGACACATTCAACAACCCTCCCGGCGTATCACTGCACTCCAACTACCTGTAGTAGCTATTTAAAAAGGCTACTTTGGATTCGATACCCCCCCCCCCCCCAAATGACAAAAATAAAGAACCAACCAAACTGTAATGTGCCTACATGTTACAGACTTCAGACTCCACAGCAATCTAGAAATAATGAGATGTCTTTTACAAGAAATCTGCGTGAAAGCAGGAATGAAGAGGAACACATCCCAGTGTCACTGACATTCCACTAAGCTTCTTCCTGCTCTTGCTGTGGATATTGTAAACTAAATACAGCTAAATAAACAAGACTAACTGCAGAGAGATCTTAAAAAGTAAAGTGGTATGTCTGGTTTTTTTTTAAATGTAAGTAATGCAAGATACCTGACAGAACTTTTGGTATATAAAAAGATATATTAGGGGAACCTACCACAAAAGGAGTTGGTATTATATCTGAGAAGAGATAAACTGGAACTCCTTGGCTGATGAAGGTATTAGCAGCAAGTCTTGCAAACCTAAAGAAGTAAAGATGCCAGAGAACTAGATTCATTTTCTCACCAACTGGATTTCTAGAATTCACCGCTTCCCCCCCCCCCCCCCAATTAAAAAAACAAAACACAACAACCAAAAGCAACCCCAAACAAACAAAACCCTACATAAATAACTATTATACATACCCAATTTAAAATGTGTTCCCTCACTATTCCCAACAGACAAAGCGTAACTCCCAAGAGCTGCTTTGGCATTAACAGAATATAAAAGTACTATAAATCCCTCACCTTAATTCACTCTCCAGAAAGAGAAAATACTGTTGAAGCAGATATAAAGGCATAATGGATCACACAAGACATCTGCAAAATACTTAAAAACTAAAAGGTACCTTTTGCTACTCCCTCCGCTGGAAAGATGAGCCCGAGCATCAAAACCAATCACAACTCCTCTTTTTTTCAGGTCACTGAAATTCTTCTCAAGGTATCTGCAAAATCCCTGGAGACAATAACAAATCCACCTCATCAACCCAATCTGAACATTTAATTTATCACTGCATTAAAATGATTGCTAAGATGTTGATATCTTAAAATGTGAGCATGCATAACATCTTACTGAACTCGATTGGGATTCAGTTTGTCTAGGATCAAGAAACACCAAGAAATACCAAAAACCTTCAAATCAGTGTAGTGAAGCAGGACAGCATTTAAGTCCAGAACCAACTCCAGAAACAAATGACGTGATTAGCTGTGATAGATGTCAGATGAGGAAGAGGACAACTGGCCAGTATTTCAGTTTTTCAGCTCAAATCCATCAGTTTTAAACTGAACCTCACCCTCAATAATGACACATGTCTAGGACATGATACACCACCACTCTGGGCTGCAGTAATTTAAGGTTTCGGGATTTTTTTTAAGCTCTCTCCAAGCAGATCTACTTTAGGACTTACGTATACACATATAGCTTCTCTGCATTTATGTAACTTCATACATCCAACGTACACAAAGCTTAGCCAAATGCTGGCTACCTTTGGGGCTATCTGTAGTCCAACAGGACTAACTGATCCACTTGATCTTAACTGTACCTGTGTACAAATTCAATTACAAATCAAATATGGAAAATAACTTCTTCTAATGGTTTAAAGCTTATCCCTACTTGTTTTCAGAGATCAGCACTTACTTAGCTACTAATTAACATTTAAAAAAAAATGGAGGAATAGAAAAAACTTGTACTTCCATATAATACCCATTTGCTTGTCCTAAATGAGGCTCTCCCATTTGTATATACAACCAGTTAAGTGAGCTAAAGTGCTGAACACAGTACCTGGGTTGTCTGGATAATAGTTAAGTCATTCATGTGGGAAATCCCTGCTCCCATGGCAGCTCTGAGCCCAGCTGTGCCAAACTCCATCCGTGAGCCAAAGTATTTCTGCAGCTCTCCGGCATTTCCTTCAGCAAGCAGTTGCTTCACTATTGCAGAAGTTTTGGGATTCTGTAGATACAAAATTCAGATATTCCAGAAAAGATTTGCTTTGGTTGTTTTTAACACCCTAAAGCTTCTTAACAGAACTGACTTTCTTTCCCGCTCTTTGTAGTGGGTTATTTCAGTATCAAAGCATCACACACCACTTCAGGAGCACCAGAACTCCTACTACATCTTCCTAATTTGAAGTCAGTACGATCTCAAGTATTACTTATTTTAGATTTAGCTCTTGAACTGCCTTGACAGCAGAATAGATATCACATTCTGGGAACTGAAAAGATTTCCAAGATGTCTATTTTAATATTTTCTGGTTTTAAAACCAAAACAAAACCAAACAAAAAAAGCACATTTACAGTTCAGAGAAGTGTCATCATAACAGAAGAACTACTCTAAACATATAAGAAAGTAAGTTAAGTTGATGATTAAGAAATATTTGGTAGTTCCAAAGCAGTAAAGTAGAGTTTAAAAAATAAAATCACCACCTTGCCCAAAGACTGACTAACACCAGGGGAACTAAAGCAGACGCATCAGAAGATAAAGATGATAATTTGCAATATATTTGTGGGTAATGCTTGTAAAAATAAGCACAACTCTCAGGATCAAAGCTCAGCAACTGCAGCTGAATTCTTAAACAGAATGACTGTGCAGAGTGGCGAGGGAAAGGCCACATTGGACTGCTTGCAAAGAGTGAGGAGTTTCCAAGTGTCACAGTTTTTCTTGATATATTGCTTGTTTCAACTCTTTGTCATTATCAACCCACTGTTTTTCAAACTTTTTAATTAGTAAAGTCCTGTAATACCTACACTGCAACAACTCAGTATCATGGGACCTGTGAAGTTTAGTGCTTGATCTTTGAAAACTGATGAGCCAAGAGGACAGATGGCACACTCCAGGCACTAGGCAACAGGGTTATGTGGAGAGGCAGCATCCCTGCAAGTTACTCGTTACATGTTTGCGCACTCTTTACACTGGAGTACAAAGACTACCATATCCAAACAGACTCAAGCTTTGATTTCAAATGAAGGTCATAGACTATACTATTTATTGGATGATTCAGGTATACATACAGTGCAAACAAACAAACAAACAAACAAAAAAAGGTACTTTCTTCAGCTCCAGAAAATGCTGCAGAATATGCACAGCAGTAGGCATGTGAGTCAGCCTGCACACAAAGGTGTAAGCATTCTGCACACCAAACTAAAATCAGGGTGCCCTAATCACTGACCTGTGCACCTGCTGCTGGACAAACACCATCGTTTAAATAAATTCTCAAAAGCTAAAGAGCCTTTGGTGCTAATGAGCAAACTGTGTAACACAGAATAAACTAAATAATTGAAAAAGGCAGTTTCCCAGATACAATAAGCAATGAGGTACTCCATAACTACTGATTTCCAGTTTAAGAACTACCAGTCCAAGAACATGGTACCTGATACTTCCTTGTAGGAGGCTCAACATAATTCTGTGTTATTATAGAGTAATTATATTCTATAATAATAAATATAATTCTATGTTATTACAGAATAATATAGGTCAGTGTAACTATTCTGAGTTTAGGTTGTTTAAAAGTTGACCTGAACTTTTTGCTGCAGTATCAGGCCCGCATCTTGTAGGTGAAGCCTGAATGACATCTTTTGCATCAGGCTTTGTACGCTGTCTGGTCACCTTTTTTCCTCTCTGTGAGCGTTCTGCACAAGAGTTTCCTCTTACCATTGAAACAGGCATCTCTTTAGGTAGGTGCTGCACACGTTTGTACAGATGGACAGAGTAGAAGCTGTAATGCCAGTACAGAAAGGCAGCTGGGCAAGGCAACCTCCTATAGCTCTCACCAGGGAAATCTTTGTTACTGTTGTTAGAGGGATTATCCAGGTTTGGTATTGACTGTGAAGCTGCAGGGATCCTCCAGTGTTTTACGTCTGGTTAAATGGTGGTACTTACCCAGGTGGCTGCCTAAGTCTTAGAGTTTAGGTCCACATTGTTTGCTACAGAAAACTTCACTGCATTGACTTAGTTGTTTGGGTTGCTCCTTGCTGCTCCCACCTCCAAACCAAAGTAATGGTAAAAACCAGGCCTTCTGTTTAACAGCGCAGAGGGATTTTTCCAGAATTACTGTTACTATTGTTTATGGCTAAATTCTTCCAAGAATCTGCATTTTCTTTATTTACTGTACGGACAACTGTTCCCATGTTGTTTAATTTAAAATTGAAACAAATGTTTCAATATGTTACAATATTGTGTGAATGTTACAATACCGATCTATGCAGCTAAGGAAAAAAGAAACATTAACCTTCCTAAGCAGAAAAAAGAAGCCAGACCCAAATCTTCACAGCATCTCTACTGAAGAAGGACCCAATTGTATCTGAAGGATGAAGTGCTGTGTTTTAACTTCCTTGCTGGTTCTCTCAGGTTCCACTTTTTGTACTCTTAAATAAAACTGGATGCAAATATGATAACATGGATTCCTGTGAATACAGGGCAGGTGATTTAATACAGGGTTAATTTCCAGCAGTGCTTAAACATCCGTTGGGAACACTTGAGTTATTTACCTCAATCTACAGTGCGGGAAGGTTCCAGAGAGGTTTCATCAGTGCAGGAGGCCCCACAGGGTTTCAGAGTAGAGGGACAGCTATTCACTACACAGGTTTTACTTTTGACAAAAGCAGAAGCTACCTCTTATCCATACTTTTATGACCGATAAGAGAAAGAATGAAGAACATGACACCACTGCAATGAATACAGTGACGAAAACAGCTCTGTAACAAGCTCAGTAATTGCCATCCAGGTACAAACTTCCTGTTAAGTCAGCAGGACTGTCTTTAGCCATAAAGGCTGACTCTTGCAAACTATTATTTTGTAAGAAGTGCACAGCGTATCATCATTAAATATTGACTTGGCTCCACACAACAAAAAGGAACCTTTTTTTTTTAAGTGTCAGAGTAAATGGGCAAGGGTTATATTGGATTCTTCTTACGAACATGTAAGAGTGCCTGAAAGATGGAAATACCTCATCAGTTTTGAGCAATCAGCAATGGGTATTGCATACTGGTCAATTATTACTGAGTCAAAGGCACAGTCATTACAAAGAGCTAATCTTTCAAAAGTAGAGAGGCTATAAGGGATGCCGCAAGAGGTTTCCAGAGGGTTTCACAAAACAATCAGAGTAACCAGCTGAAAATGAAATGGTCACACAGAAGACAGGAAAGGTGGGCCAACACAAACCTCATGAAGTTTAACCAAGCGAAGTGCAAGGTCCTGTACCTGGGTCGGAGCAATCCCAGGCACAGCTACAGGCTGGGCAGAGAAGAGATTCAGAGCAGCCCTGAGAGGAAGAACTTGGGGGTGCTGGTCGATGAGAAACTGACTCTTCATCAGGGACGCTAGTGATAGGACAAGGGGTAATGGGTTCAAACTTAAACAGGAAAGATTTAGGTGAGATATAAGGAAGAAATCTTTGTGAGAGTGCTGAGGCACTGGAACAGGCTGCCCAAAGCAGCTGTGAATGTTCCATTCCTGGCAGTGTTCAAGGCCAGGTTGGATGGGGCTTTGAGCGACCTGGTCTAGTGGGAAGTGTCCTTGCCCATGGCAGGGGGCTTGGAACGATATGATCATAAAGTCCTTCCCAACCCAAACCGTTCTATGATTCTATGAAGTTATGGAAATAAGAGACCCTTTAAAACCAGACTGTTTTCTCAAAATCAATTATACTGGGAAAAAAAACCAGATGACGACAATAAGCGTATTGTCACTGGATGTGACACACCAGCAGTTCTGAAAGAAGGGCTGGTTTGGCAGTGCATTATCATTAATAAAACCAGAGCTGGCTAACTGAGCAGTTAACCACTCAAATGATCCTTAATAAAGAATCACAGCGAACTTGAGGTACTTCTAATGATGTCCTTTAGAACCTGGAAAGAGTACTAAAAGCACAAAAGAATTATTCTGTTTTCATTGATAATCTTGAAATAAGCAGAAGAGCCTGTACCAAACAAGCCTCTGTGCTGCAGAAAACCCAGAGCAGACTGTATGGCGCTGAGCCCAGGGCAGACACTGAAGGGAGCAAAGGGGGACATGTGTGCCCCAATACACCCAAACAAACATATTTCACGTATAAGGACAAAAAGCTAGAAACCCGATATCCTGAATACAGGCCTACATCCAAGTGCGAACTGCAGCAGGAAGCAACTACATTAGCATTATCCAGAACACCACTATGGCAAGATGGTTCTTTAGATATGTGGAATATAGAAAAATACTGCTGCGTGTAGTGCTGTCAAGACCAACACTGAAGACGAAGTCCTACAATGTTTAAGCACCTTAACACGATGGGAAATAATGCATGCTAAAGTGTTCCCAGACAATGGCAGAAAAAGGGGGAAGAACCATGAAACAGAACAATATTGAAGATTCGGAAGTTATCTCACAAACAGTGAGGCCCACTAAGCACTGGGCAACACCACCAGAAAGAAGAGGATGGATTCTGCACTTAACCAGTGGTTTTGAAGCAAGCCTGCTTGTCTTTTGGAAACGGTATTATAGTAAACAAAACCACGGAGGTACCTGGAGGTTTTTAACACCGGGAGACAGACAGCACAGCGATGTGTTCTTCCCTTTAATAATTTAAGCCTACCAAACGTCCCTACAACAGAAGCGGTCAGGAACAATACAGACCCTTTTAAATAAGGAATTCAATACAGCGCCGATACTTATCAGACCAGCTGGACGCGTCTCTAGATTGAAGAGAGGGCTGCCTCGAGAACTTGACCCGGCAGCAGCGGCGGGAACCGCAGCCCCACTGCGGGAGGGGAGGACGGGGTAAGGGGAGCAGCCCGTTTGCCAGGGGCCTCGGAGAAGAGCGGAAAGAGCCAGCAAGTGCCTTCGTCCCCCCAGGCACTGACACGGCTTGAAACCCGGGGCTCGCCCCGCACCTCCTGATGCTTGCCACGCCTGAGCCCCCACCGCCTGCCCCGCCAAGTCCCAGCGCGACCGGAGCTCCCTCCGCCCCTCACCTTATCCCAGAGCAGCCACTGCTGGGCCGCGCGGCGCAGCGCAGCGTCCCCGGCGGAGCCTCGCGCTGCCATGCTGCTGCTGCCGCCACCGCCGCCGCCACCGCCACCGCCCCGCTCCTTCCCTCTTCCGGAGCGCCGCTGCTCCGCTCCGCCCGCCGGGCCGTGCCGGGCCTCGCCACCTCCGCCCCGCCCGCCTGCCCCGGCCCCACCGGGGTCGAGGTCGGGGTCGGGGTCGGGGTCAGGAGCAGAGCCGGGACAGCTCCGCGCCGCCCGCCGTGGCCACAGCCGGGGAGCCGGGTAACGGCAGAAGCGGGATGAGCAGCGCCGCTTGTCTACACGCACCAAGCGGCTGCCTCCTGCTCGACGTGAGTGACAGGATAGATCTAACGCTGTTGTAGTTTGAAAGTGTAACTTTTCATGGCTAAGGCTCCTTGGATTCCTTTCTAAGGTCAATGTAAATCAGGGATGACCTCAGAAGAATCTTAATTTGTGATAAAGACTGTAAGCAAAACACAGACATAGTCACCTACTCAATCTTTAAACGTAAGATGCGCATGTGGCATCCTTATTTACTCTTTACTGCTTGTAGTGTGATAGTATGGAAAAGCCAAGACCCAGGCAAAGTTTTCAGCCGTGTCTGTCTGTTTGACATGCTAACAGTGTAGCCAATCCTTCCCATGATAAAAATATGAACAAACTGCATTCACCTGGAGGCAAAGAGAGAAACAGCCTGGAAAAAATCAGTTTCCATCTTTCCTTCTCAGTTGCTCTGTCCTGTATGTCCCAGAACAAGCCGGAATTCTGCACAAGCAAGCAGTGTGAAAGGGGGCATGTATCAGTGTACTGACCTGTAGCTGGGATGTTTTTTAGTGTTTAATCTCAAACTTTAGAACATGATGTGACTTCTGTTTCTCCTTCAGTTGCCAACCATCCAACTATAGGAAGTTCATTATGGAAGTCACAGTCAGAGCACTCTACTTCTGCTAATCCCGAGTGAGTGGCTGCAGCCTGGCCTCACATGCCAGCCCCTGCAGAGGGAATACCGGGACAAATCCTGGATGATTCCTATTTGGTGCTGTGAGAAGTTGGCTGACTCCATTCCCACTTTGGGGGGCTAAAAATCCCATTCCTAAGAAGAACTTGTTCAGTATTGTGAATGTGATTTGTGTTGAAGGATGCTTTTTGTTTGTCAACAAACATCCTATATACCACACCCTTTCAAGTCAGAACTGCTCACTGTTATCAGATGAAACATGTTATTTCTACATGTTTTCATTTATACACTAAACCATCTATTATTGGCATGTATGACTGAGTAGAATAATGAGTACTAATTGGGTAAATTTTCATAGAAATAATGACTTGTAGGGTATTTTAAAACCTTCAGAAGTTCATTAATATGTTACCAGAATGTATGTAAAGGAGAAATGGTACACATTGCTTGCGAAGATCATTGTTAATGAATCTCCTCCTGCACTACTGATGAGTAAAAATAACTATTAAGGTATCCCTCTGGAAAAGCTTTAAGATGAAAGATCAGTGGAACTGAAGAGGAAAAAATCAGACACAGAATTATGATGTTTGGCCACTTTTGGGATAATTTGCCTTCTCCCCTCTGGTGCAGGAGGGTACTGACTCTTCAGCAGCAGAACCTCTGGCTCTGCATCTCCCTGCCTTGACACAGATCTGCCATCAGCTGCAAAACTGAAAAAAGTAAGAAAATAAAAAAGTAGCTAAGTTTCACTCCAGGAAGCTGATTGTGCTCCTCCTGCCAGGGCTAAGGAGCAGCTAAAGCTGCATTGATTGAGTAATTGCTCTGGCTTATAGCATAGTGTCTTTGAGAGAAGTGTGAGCTGCCAAGCTGTTGCTCTTTAAACAGTTCAATAACTTAGCTCAGGTTTTGGCTGCAGTCCCCTGAGGATGCCCCTTTGACCATTTTGACTTCTTACAGCTTTTCTGGCAGAAGTACAATGCAGAGAACACTGAACTCTCTCTCTTGCACAACAAGATATCTGGCATCAACCTCGTAAAATACTAAGGGAAACAGCAGTCTAATTGCTCTGGAGCTTCATGGGCAAGGTGCTCACTGTCCCAGAGCTTTGCTAGCATCTGTCTGAAGCTGAGCTAGACCAGGGCTGCATAAATGCAGAGAGCTATGGGAGCGACTGGGATTTCCCTGCCCGACTCTGCAGGACAGGCCAAGGTGGGGGGAAATCCCTGGGTGAGATCACTGGGAAGGTGCAGTACCAGAGGAGCAGACACTCTGGAGCCAGGAGAGTAACCTGCCAGTGCTGCCAAGTCCTGACTCAAACTCTCACAAGGGATATAGCTATCCAGGCTCTTTCAAACAGTGATTCAATGGGAACAACCTGAGCATCCCTTTTGCCCCATGTTTAAAGGATGAGGCAAATGAGGAAGGGGCTGCCCTTGGGGACTATGTCAATGAACTTCTGCCATGCTTCTCAAATGCTGGACAGATGTAATCACACAAAAAAAAGCCCAGCATTTGTGTAAGTGAATAATAATATAAGCCACTAAGACACTGACTTTGCAAAGCATCCTGCCAAAGTACCACTATTGACTCAACTAAAGGAGGGGCAGCGGACAGGAACACATCCATAGAACATCTCCTGAGTGCCTCAGGTTGACTAGTCAGAAGACTAGGAATCAGTCTGCAATCCTTTGGAGGATTTTTAAACCCATGGGTCTCCTGCTGGTGCAGTAAATGTTACTACTACAGATTGCTCTCTAGGAGCAGTATAACTACAACAAAAGAGGAATCCTGAAAGAGATTTAAAGTTTAAATTTCAACTCAATCTAAAGACACAAATCATTCCCAAGTCCAAACAGCATGTGATTTCTGTAATTGTCAGTAATCGTATCATTTTAATAAGTTATATATTTGATGCTACTTTTCTGGCTGATGAGAGGTTTAATATATCTGTATTGCTATCTATTTATATGCCTATCTATCTATATTTATATGAAAAAGCTTTCATGTATCTGTGTATATACATATTTTTTTGGTTGTCGCTTGGCTGTAAGCTGCCAAGGAAGGCTATGTGTTGCACTTTGTAAGGTACTTCTTTGTCCCAGCTTTCACACTGAAGGGTGTCATTCATCACTGGAAGAAAATCAAAGACAGAAAATAGAAGGAAGAAAAGAGAAACAAGTATGAGATACTGGCAGATAGTTGTTTTGTCTTCTTCTGGTGGTGCTCAACAAGGTGTGAGCAAGGCTTTGCATTCCTATGCATGCCAGAGGAATAAGGGCACTGCAAAGGCAAGAGATGAGACAATCTGTTAATGGTTTGATGTAGACATATTTTCTCCCTTTTTGTCAGGGCCCACATACCAATTTGTCAGATTCAGTGTTTCAGTTAACACCTGAAATACAGATAGCATTGGCAGGTTAGAAGTGCCAGCAATGTCTTGCATTTTCAATGCGTCACATAGGTTCAGCACAAATAATTAAATATTACGTGTGGTTCTTCAGGTAATAGATGAGTTTGGTGTGTGGCAGAATAAAAGGCACATTTATTTAGAAAGCTGGTGTAAGCTGATGAATTCCTCCAAAGAGCTAACAAAAATCAGAAGCTGTTTAAGTGACAGACTACTTGGCCTTAACTATTATCTTGAAATTTCATAGGCATCATAAAAAGACACTTCCTAAAGAACCTTTCCATGTGGCATACTACAGCATACTCCAGAGGTCTCCTCCAACCTCAGTCAATCTGTGATTCTGTCATGGGTGAGATGTATATTCTGGCAAGGAGGACATAGCTGACTTCTGCATTACTGTGGTACAGCTACACAGAAAATCTGTGAAATGCTAACAGAAAGTGAGTATCACAGTCCATAATGTTTTCTTGTTATATATGCAGATATTACATTTAAACTCTTCTGCCCAGTTCCCCCATTTTCAGTATGCCTTCAGTGCATAATCATTCTCCACTTACTGCCAATTGGGACATAGCAATTAATACATGTGGTACCTACAGACATAAAGAAAAGAATTAACGATTATAGGATATTACTGTTATCAAGCTAAAGCTAGCCCTTGGTTCTCCAAACCTAATGTACGTACACTTGCAGTACACATACACATACAATGCAGTCTGAAAATTTCAGGGGATGTTACTAGTTTCCACTTGCATCACTAGCTTGAAATACCAGTGGGAGGCAGGAGAGAAGGAAGTTTTGATTGCATAGCACAGATTGACTGGCAAACAGTGGCGCACATTGCACAGTTCAAAAAGCACATACAGCCCTCAGAAGAGGATGTTGCCTTAAATAAAGCACTGTTCTTGTAACCTGATGAGAGGCGAGGGGGAAGCAGGGGAAGAGAAGGAAGGATGTACTGGATATTGTATTCCTGGCTTGAATTTTAGTATTTGTTCTCTACTTCTGTCATCTACCAGCTAACACAAGAATGCGTCATGTTATTTTACATTTCCTTTTGGAAATTTTTCTCCATTGTTTATTGTAAGCCCCTTGTTCACAACTAGAAGTCTTTTCCAATTTCCACTGTTTAGCCTAAACTCCTGACCTCTGGCAGTTCCCAAATCCTGTGGCAGCTGAACAACTAAAACATGCTTTTTCTGTCTTGTTCTAGACAGCACCTAGTTTCCAGGTTCAAAGATGAATTTATTTGCATTCGCTCAACAGACAGAACAAAGTTAGAGTTAATGCCAGTTCTTTTCAAGCGTATTTTGGATTGCTGCCCTTCTCTTAGATGTTGCTTCACTTTTAAAGCCCCAAAATGCAAGTTTTAATGAAAAATAAAATTAGCCTGACTAATAAATACATGATCTTGAACTCACCCTTATGTAAATGATTCAAAAATTACACTGTGACAAAAATGACATATTTAATGTTTTGGTTTCACAGAATTAAGAGTAATATGCACAGATTATTTTGGCCCAATTCCTTTATGAAAATAGTGAGTGGAGTAGACTTTTTTTATATATGTTCTTCAGTTCTGTTGTAATTAAACTTTCTTCCCTTGTTAGTTAGATTTCTTGATACCTAGGTAGACTTACTAAGCCTACAACTTGATTAAGACAACACAGTTTTGTCACAGAAATGGGGTTGAGAGTGATTCTGACAGTTCTCTTGCCCTAAATTACAAAAAGTTTTCCTTTACCAGAATTAGTTATTCAGAATGGAAGTAAAAAAATCTGAAGTGGTTGCAGCATCAATATACCGGATAGGTATTTGCCTCAACAACAGTAAGTTATGGGGATCATAGACAAACTTCTCAAAAATGTTAAGCTTCTAAATCCAACATTAGACTTCTAAGTAAGCTGTTTCTCGAAAGTGCTGAACCTGCAGCAGTTCCCACTGAATGCTTAGGCTTGTAAATGCATGACTGAGAGGCACAATGGCAGTATCCAAGCGGAAAGGCGGTTGCTTTAAAAACCACCAGCACAGTATGCTTTTCTAATATACAGCTACACCTCACACTTCATACACCAAGTCAAATATTTTAGTGCCAGCAAAACTGAGCTTATATGCAAAAGATTTATCTAATGTCCCACTGATGGAGGAAATAGTATCTAAAATATGGAAAGGTAGTAGATTCATATTTGTGCCACAAAGCTGCTCTAAGAAGAAGGTAAACATAACAATAAATGCCCTACCTTGCTTTTCCTAAATGAATAAAAAAAGTCTGCAATTAACGATCTGATTTAAAAGAAGTAGCCTCTTACTAATGCAGTGTATTTACTCTTGGTAGAGGAGATAAAGCAAATTCTACTGAAACCATATAAGCACTAAATTAAAGGCTACATTGAGAAGTTTGTATAGCAGGTCTTAAAATGGCCTCAAACAACTTGGAAGATTGAAGTACATCTGTTTTTTAAATAGTTACATTTTTAAACTTCAAAAAGTTTTAGTTAAAATGTAGGAATAGTAAGAAATCTGCGCTAGGTTCTTGACAAGCTTTGATTATTTCAGTATTCGTGTCACGATTTAATAGGAAAAGGATGCCCTCTCTCGGTCATAGCAGAAATAATTACTGGGATGATCTAATGCAAATACTTGAGATAGAACTGTACTCCTAGTGTCCTGCCTTGTAAAAAATCCCCATGTTTCTTCCAGATAGTAATAGTTTGATAATTTAGTGCTAGTCTTCCTGTAACTTGAGGGCAGAGTTTCCTCTGCTTGTCTTTAGAATTGTGCAATAGAAAACAACTGCCAGTGAGTAAGAAATATCTGCACTGTTCCCTCACACTGTTTCCATGAGGTTTCATTATCAAGGAATGAAAGAAATAATGAGAACATAACAGGAGCACCACACATTTGGAAAATAACCATATTTCCCATATCTCATTTTGCATAAAACTTTAAGTTGAAGTTGTATCAACTAAAGTGTACTGTCTGAAATCCTACGGTTAATCTATCTGTAGAAAACTTTAGTAAATTATCATAGTAATATGCTTTAATAAAGACTCTGAAATGTCACTATGGGCCTAAGGGTGTTGTTTTGCTTTCTTCTTTCCATGACCTAATTGTTGAAAGGAATTAATGTCGCCATCTCTGAGAACAATTTGTGTCTCTAACCATTCCTGCATTAATAGAATTTTCTGGTGTTATGTGCTTGCTTGGTAAATGCAAGTATCTCCCTAGGTATTTGGCTCAATGCCTGCATTGCTTGAGAAATTGTTTGGAGATTGGCTTTATGATTAGCATAATTATGCTCATTTTTATTCTTGGTTTACTTGCCAGATACTCAGACTCAAAGCTACTTCCTGCTTGTTCATGTTTTGTAGGTGATAGTCTGGTCATAGGATGCTTGTTTTTCACAGCAAGACTGCTGTGATTACAGGATCAAAAGAAGTAGTAGATAATGTCTTGCAATTCTATGTGATGTCCTAGAATGGAAATGCACTGGAAAGGTTTGAACATGTTTGATTTAAACTGTAGTTTCTTATATACAACAGCAGCTTCATAACATCACAATAAGTAATTAACTCCTTGCAAACATGCTGTAACTGATTCAGAATATTTCCCCCTCCAGCATAATTACCTGATACCAGTAAGAGACATTTCTTATATATTCTTATATATTCATATAATATTTTTATATTATTCATATATATGACCACAATATAATTATATCTATAATAGGAATTTTTAGCTCATAGTGCAGTGTTTTGAATCATATGGTAACCAAACCTTAGAAGAAAACTAGCAAAAAAAAAATTTACAAAAGCTTTACTCTTGAGGAAGGGAAGCGTTCCATACACAAAACTGTACTTGCAGATAAAGATGGATAACTGGAAAAGAAGAGGCCTGAGTCAAATTCTTGGGAAGCCTGAAGTTTGTTTGAAACTTCATAGAAATATATGATGTGGTACAAAACCAGCACTGCAGAAACCCTTCTGTACAAGCTTTTCAAAGGGAGAAATATTTTCAGTTCTGAAGGACTATCTTTCCATTCCTAGTTGTGTTAAAATCAGATTTATCCTTAGAATATCTGTCTGGTCTGAAGCAGCAATAACTTTCCAGTTAGCAAATGTATCACGCTGAAAAAAGGGAGTTTTATTAAAGTGAAAAAGTTGTTAGTAGGGAAGAGACAGAATCACAGTATAAAGTAACATAAAAATAAGTTAAGTAATATACAGTTTAAACTCATGGGCACAAATCTGAAGCTTCCATTTGTCTACAAACAAGCCCCAGAGAACCCAAGACAGCTCTACCTGAGGAAGTATTTATTGCCACTTTGGAAGTCAGGAAAGGGGTGAGGACGGTTTGGTGGCTCTACAGCATATTCACACTGTTGACATGGAAGAGCCTAAATCTAGTGACATGTAGACAGGCTACAACTGCTATTGAAACCCTCTTTGGTGAACGAACTATAGGTATTGTGCACTGATGACAGAGGGAGAACAAAGTTGCTGTAGGTGCCAGCTGATGAAAGGACCACACTGAATGATACAGTTTTAACACTACATTCTGAAACTTGTTCTTTATTACAGCACTTTACTATTACTTTATTGTACATACTGCTGGTGTATTGCAATGCAATCTGACTGTAGAGGAAACCCTACAATTTCCTCTATAGACGTAAACATTTGCTGGAACAAAGTCTTCCTGACAAAAGCACCATTAAAGAGTTCTCAAGCAGCTCAGTGTCAATATGATGAGATAATGCTTTTGTATTCATTGCTTTAAAGCAATAATCTCTTATAAATTGAAATATTAGTGAGAATGAAGTAAACCAGAAGAATAAATCCCATATATAGTCAATACATACTGACTCATCATCAGTGTGAACACGCACGCTATGCAGGCATAGACATCTGTTCACAGCTTTCTTTTCATGAAGCAGCAGTATGTGAGCCCAGTCACATACCAGATAAATTGTCTGCAAGAAGACTTACTGAATGCACTACTCTAAATTCTTAGTTGAAATGATTAAACACAGCATTCAGCTCATGTTTGAGGCTGTTCAGGCAGTTAGATCAACTAGCTATGTCCCATAGTTTGTTTGGTCTGGCTAAACACCTACAGGCCTCAGCTGCCAATCATTTTGTAGACAGAAATGTATTTAAGGGAAAAAATTGTTTATGCACATAGAAGCAAAGTTTGTCCCTTCAAAAAAGTAACATAATTACATGCTGGATAGCAGCTGTTCTAACTATAGCATGACTAACATTGCTTTTCCTGCCAACCACTTCTTCCTTCCTTAGAGATCTCTATCCTCAGATTCATTTTGCTGCCTCTTATCTCTTAAAGACAACATATTAAAGAAATAGTTACTGTGTAAAATACAACACTTTAAAGCAGATCCCAATTCTGAGGTAAAGATCTCCCTCATAATGCTCATTTTCTTTCAGAAATCTAAATATTAGCAGATCAGATGCAAATATTTCTATTTGTTGTGTCTCAGGATGCTTCTCAGTGAGACCTTTCTCTCTTCTACCCAGCCAGCAGCAGAAGTATCATTCACATTCATTACATTCTTCAGGGTGCAGTTCTAGAAAAACCCTCTTGTTATTATGAGTATTACTACTTCCTCACTCCTTTCTATTTTTCATGTTATTTTATTTTAAAAAGCAAATTGCACCCTGCCTCTCCCCTTTCCCAAGACATGCTCGTACACTACCTTGTTACCAACAATAAAGATAACACACCATCAGGTTATAGAGAGGACAACACAGTCCTGAAAAGGTTAAAGAAACACCGCATAACCCACTGTTGAGTACAAAGGTGTAGTTTTTTTTTATAAGGTGCTGCAGGACAGGACCGACAAGGAGCATAAAGCAGCGTATTAAGTTTGCAGCACAGATAACAGTTTGTAGTAATGTAGATAAATAGATTATAAAGAGTCACCACTACCTACAAGTTCCATCTACAGCACTACAGGGTGTAATGAGTGTTTTGACTTCCAGGAATTCTGAGCAATTTTAAATTTTAGTATAACATTGCAGGTCAACATATTTCGCATTTCATAAAACTTGCATCAAGTTAGCTATAATAAAAGCCTTCCATAACCGGTCTTGATACCAGTAACATGACTGAAGAAATACAAATAGGGTAAGAAGCATTTTCTTCCTGTGGGAATTAATCTTTAAGAAAAATTTGCACAAGTTATCAAAACTTTTTTAAAAGGTGAAGCTCCCCCCAGCCCTTTCAGAAAATCTGATTCTGAGCACTTTGTCATGGAGTGACTTAAAAGAGCTCCTTCAATTACTAAGCACTTCATTAACAAAAAAAGCTATTTTTCTCATGAGAATAGGCTAACAACCACTGACAATTAAAACAATTTATATCTCACAGAAAAAACTTGGCTCTTTTCATTCTCAAAAGCAAAAACCATCTCATATAAAAAATATTGGAATAGTGTGAAGATTTTCAGTCATTCCACAGCTCCCATTAATGCTTTTGTGATTTAAAAAAAAACCCAACTAAACCCCATAACAGTGTAGATTTTTCTTGTTTGGTTTGTCTTCTAGGTAAGGTAACAACTTACACTGAAGACAAAATTCAATCTTACATTTGGTGACAGCCATCACGCTCCTGAAGATACCTGAAATACCTTAATTTTATTGCTTTTTAACTGGAGCTCTAGACAAGCTAATTTAATGTGGAATCTCTGATTATTGTGGCTTAGGAGTTTATGCTGTTGTGATGCTGATACTGAAGATAGCAAAGCATGTGTATTTGAAGTGCTGTGAGAATGACAATGAAAATCCACCGAGTTTGCAGGGAGGCAGTGGATAAAAGAGAGGCCTTCAGACATAACATGCCTTCTTTCCTGCCTTGCTCAGAAGTGACTTGATGTTAAATTTTGCCTTATGTAGCCTACATTGCCAGGAAACTAGGTTTACCAGCTAAATTAAAATGAATGATTGTTTTTTAGCTAACATAACCTCAGAAGAGAAACAATGAGCCACAATTTCCATTTCACATTTATTGTAAGACTTATGAGCTATTTAGGATCCTTCTGGGTTGCTGTGATGACCTAGAGGTTCCCAGTAGGTCAGTATTTGGCACTGAGGCACCAAATACAACATCAACATCACTGTTAACACACCTGGAGAAGTGTTAATTGTCAAAGAAAGAAGATTACCATAGCGCAAACAAGTAAAGCCCCTCCCTCATGATTTGGAATACTTACAGGTAAAGCCACTTGACCAGACAAATGCAAACCTACAAAACTCAGAAAATAAAAAAAAGGGTTGGAAGAAAGACAGAAGGACTCAATGAGACAGAATCCCAGGTGTCAACAGGACAGTTCTCCACAGAATTATTTACAATAGATGGGGTTTCTGTTAATTATCCACTGGAAATACTACAGCCATTTGAACACAGAAACAATCAGCACTATAAACTTTACTTATCTGTACATCAGGTGGGGAAAATTCAAGACTGCACAAGGGGGCAAAAATAATCCCCACTGTATTCATCACCCTAAGTTAACTTGAAAACACTACTATCCACTGCTTGAAATGGCATACAAGCAGCTGTCTGTGTGACAGGCAAGGATCACATACCAAAGTTTCCTCATCTGATTAAACCACAAGCTCTTGACGTGGCTACACTGGAGCTGGTAACCTTTTAGCTTGCTAAAATAAATCTGTGTTTCTATTTTAAGGTGCAGAGCAACTTGCTGTGCAATGTTCAGCTGAACTGATCTTGATACCCAGCCTTATTTTTGTGCTGCCTTCCTTAGAAAGCATCTGTGGACTTTGTGACTGCAAAGTGCATCAAAGTCAGATGTCCTCTGCAAGAGTCAAAGCTTTGTCAGGCTCTTTCAAAAGTCACAAACCTAAACTGGTTAGTGATTTCATTAAGAGACTAAACATGCAGTCAACATCTCCCCTCCCTTGTTGAATCAGAATGTTCTGAAATCAAAACTCCCTGATTTCACCTAACCACTCCCAAATTTTGTTCTCATCCGTTCTCATGGGTTCATGAAACTACCATAATGTTGTTTCCACATCAGGTTTAGCAATGATGACCACTGACAGTGTGCCGATTAATCAGCTCTTGTTCCCCTTCCTTTTACTCTGATCACATCTTTATTTTTTTTCCAGCTCTGATACTACCTGTGGCCCCAAAAGAATCAGAAAAAATTATCTGCAGAATTTGTTTCCTAACAGCAAAATGTAATTCAAACTATTATTTGCTCTTCTAGACTTCTGCTGCTTTTCAGCTACAAATCGCATGAAAGGCAGAGTAAAAAGCTGTGCTGCTTTAAACCACAAATATGAGTCTATAACAAACACCAACTTCACTAGCATCTCTTAGTCTCTCACTGATGCTCCAGTTACCCTTGAGCTACCAGAGGGACTGGTCCTCCTCCTGCATCCAAGCCCTCCTGCAACCCCTGAAAACCAGTCTGGCAGAAAGGCAGGAGGAAGAGCTGAGAGGGAAGCACCGTAAAGTATTAACACCAAGTTTAGAGACTGTTACTACCTGATGATATTTTCTCTCAACAGAAGTTACAATTTGAGTTTGATCTTTTGTTTCAAAAATGTGTATTTCGTATTTTAAAGGGGAAAAAATCCTCTTGTCAGAGTTCCTTGCAGTGGAGAATGAAGTGAAGGATCTCACCTTATACAGCAGTACTGTTTTGATTTGGCTTGCACTTTGTTGCTAGTATGGTGTACAGACAAACACCATTGGAAAAAAAAGTCTTTGCTTTTCTTCAGTCAAAATATTTTGAACTGAAGTAATGTGAAAATATTCAGCAAGACGTTCTTACCTTTACCTTGGGACTTCAATAGCTAAGACAAGATTACATTTTATAAACACCAGGTGGAAGTCCTGATTATGGCTAGGGTTTGTAATGTGCTATCACCAGAAGCAAATATTTGGAGATGCAAGGCTTTTGGTTGACTTAACAGTCTTGAGGGATGTTATGGAATAATTTAGGTGTTTATTTTAGGAGGCTGAGTAACTGTCAAATGAATCCTTCGGAAAAAGGCCCTAGTACCATATACTGCTTGTATGTTGCAAGGGTTTAAGAGTCTAGATTTTTACCTAACGTAATTCCAGGTGATAGATAATATTTCTTTATAATATGTTATACATTATACATATGAGAGATGTGTACATATATCATACAGCTACTATAGATACAATAAATTCTAGAGACATATATCTATCTAGGCATTAATATAACTCTAGGCAATGACTCTCCTGAGGAAGGCTGGGTTAGGTATTGCTCCTGCAATAATGATAATTAAGGACATGATTATTTCAGATTAGTGTTTTGTGTGCATAGTAGTTCATACATAGTAGTCCACCCTAAAAATACCTTTCGTATGTCTGTCCTCACCTTAAAGTATTATTTACACTATTCTGAAATAATGCTTTGCAAGTCTAGGCTTGTACATTTTTGTTTTGGCACTGTGTTAAATCATCAAACTACACAATGTTTTGAGACTTAGACACTGTTTTAAGTATAAAACCCCCTTGAAATAATCACTGAGGTAGCAAGAAAAAGAAAGACAATTACTCAATACCTTTGTGATTAGGACACACGATACTGTTGACTAGTTTCTGCTGCTCTGAAGATCTGGCTGGCTGTATGAAGCAGAACAGCATCCACAGTTGAGAAAAAAGAGCAGCCAGCCTCGGCTTCCACAACCCTTTGATTAAGGCTCTGTTTAGCAAAGCAAGACCTATGAATTTCAGTCATTTCAGTTCCAGAAGGAAATCAAACAACTTGCCCATACCTGAAGGGAAGGCTAACATACCAGACTTTTTGATTAAAAAGTGTCTTCTCCCTCTGCACACATGTGAACTTGATCCCATCTTTTGTAGTCAGTTTTCTCTGTCATCATACTGCAACAAGTTTGACTCCTATTTAAGAAACAGTTTGGGAATATCTGAAATCATATGCTTTAATGAATGTACTATTCACTTCTGCCCTGCCTCACCACCACTATAGCCAAAACACGTAACTTGCTAAGACTTAATATGTATGGGCATGTCCTAACCAAAATCCTATTCAAGTACAAGATGATTTTCATGTTAATTTAATTATCACACACCTACTAAAATCTTCAAATCCTGTGGCAAGAGTGGGTGATACAGGAGAGTAAGCAGGACAATTAAGACCATGGGCTCTGCATAAAACATGGGAGATGAGCAGCTCCTTTATCTGCTACTGCTTGAGAACACAACCTACTTGTTACTTTAAAAAAATTAAACACAACACAGTGCCTTCTGGTAACATAATTATTGCTTAAAATGAACTTGTATTGGAGTTACCAGTACAGGTTTTGGAAGTGTGACACTAAAGAGAGGCGAGCTCTGCAACAGTCTTAGTTTAAGCAGGGCAGGTCCCAGTTTGTGGCATTCAGTGAAAAGCACCAGGATCTTTCTTAATGCCACACGATCCTCTTCAAAAACACAGTGCCAGAGTCCATTTGCTTGCTGGGCTTTCTCTTTTTCCTGAGTGACTCCCAGCACTCCTGCTGGCCTTTGGCACTACGGCACTATTTGTTTTCTGAGTATACTTTTTTCTATCCCCAGTGAAAACTCCAATTATTTTAAAGCAAACAGAAGATTAATCTGGGGGAGGGGGAAATCTGACTTCTGAGAATTACATATCTTACCCTTCTGAAGCTGTCACAAACACAGTTTGTCCATGAGCTGTTAAACAAAAAAAAAATTTATGTCTTAACCGTGATTCAGATCCCAGCTTTGTCCTGATAGGAAAGACAAAAATCTGTCAAAACCTTGTCAAGTCCTCACAGTCATGGGGCATTATTTCCTAAACAGCTCTAGGAAGCTGCCCCTTCCAATTGAGATGCTTTCCTAGACTCTCAGCCACCTGCCTCTCCTACCCCATCTATCCCTTGATTCCCTTTCAGTCCTTAAAACTGAATCAACAGGGCTTCAGTTCCACATTCTCAGGTAGCTGATCCAACAAGGCCTTGTCAGTACAATGGAAACTCTGGGCATCAGTAATCAGACAGGATTTCACTCACCCTTCTCATTTCAACCCGTCAATAAACTACTCCACATCTTCCAGAGAAAAAAGAGTTACTGCAAATGCCTCCTTGTCTGAAGATACTGCACAGCTCAGCTTAGCAAAGGCAAGAGAAGGAGCTGAAGAAATTCCCAATACTCATATTATTTCCAGAAATCCAAACATTTTCTGCCAGAAAAAAAACAAACAAATAATACCTAGCATGTTACATTAAATAAACATCCATAAAACCACATCTGCTGTGTATCTTACTGTATCCTAGCTTTTATATTTTTCTAACTTTATTTGTGTATAATTGCTTTTAAGTGTTCTCTGGCTCTAAAATGATTGGTGACTTATGAGGCATTATGCAAATAAATAGAAATACTGTTGTGAATACAATGGACTGGAATTCAAATAAAATCTTTTCCCTTCCCCTACAGCTTTTCAGTGTGTTTGTGGCTTCTTATCTAAAGAGTTTAGTATAAAAGCTGTGGGAATAAACAGGTCTAACAAGATTTGAAGTTTATCTCAAGAGATCTGTTCCTGACTGACTTTAAAACTGAACTCCTTGTGCACAGACTCGGCGAGTCATATTTGCATAAACCAGAGTGTGCTTCTGAAATCTTGGAGGAAATAAAGGCTGTCCTCTACAAATTAAGACTTTAAACTGTGATTCAGTGATTACCCACTTGGCTCTTGGCTTTTACCCACATCATATATTCATGCATAAGAGATTAAATGTGGTAGCTAGTACTTTGGTCAACCAACACAAGAAGCCTAACCATATCCGGCTAACAGATCACTTCCCAGATTTCCATCCTATGAAAATGTATGAGGAACTGTCCTGGGTTCAGCAGTAGCAGTCATGTTTTTTTTTTTCCTTTGTGTTAACTGGTGCAGTGCTGTGTTTTGACTTCTAGTTTGAGAACAGTGTTGGTGAAGCCGATGTTTTCAGTTGTTGCTAAGTGATGTTTACCCTGACCAAGGACTCTGTGAGGCTCATGCTCTGCCAGGGAGGAGGGGAGGCTGTGAGGAAGCAGAGACGGGGCGCCTGACCCGGGCTAGCCGGGGAGGTATTCCATACCACAGCACGTCATGCCCGGGGTGGGGGGTAACTGGGAGTTACCCGGAAGGACAGGAGCTTCCGGGTGGAACTCGTTTTCTTGGCCGGTGGTATCGTATTCTCTTCTCTTGTTATTTTCCCTTATAATTGTTTTAGCTGATAGTAGCGGCTGTGATTTGTTGCTGGACTGTTCCTGTCTCAACCCGTAGGAGTTGCACTCTCGCGATCCTCCTCCCCGTTCCTCCGGGAGCGGGGAAGGGGAGAGCCCCAGTGCAGGGGGAGGAGACGGACACAGACCTTGATTGTTGTCAGCTCGGCACCACTCACTGGGAGTGAGTGAACAAGTTACCTGACTGGGTTTAAACCACGACAGGAACTCTTATCATAGTAGTCTGACCTATATTTTTCAGTAATAGTTCCAGCCTCAGTAGTATTTTGAAGGAATGTACTATTCCACTTTGCACAGCCAGCATGATTAAATGAAAGCAACACTTCCTATGAGTAAACAAACATCTAAGCTAACAATTGAAGCACTGGAGTGCTTTTCTAGATGTCTCTTGGAGGTCTACATCCTTTTATCTTTCAGGAAATTAAGTTCATAAATCCTAGAATTAAATTCTAAAGTCTCTGGAAAATATTACTTATGCATGACTAGGAGCTGAGAAAGCAGCTTCTGAGCCAAAGACTGAGAAATCCCCAAAAGCTGCTAGGCAGCATACAGCTAAGTGTAAATGCTGCCAACAGGCCAGGACCATAAATCTTGAGATGTGAAGGTTAACTAGATACTTTTATGCTGTATTTCCTTTCTAGTTTACTGTCACTATATTCTCATAGCCTAGTTTTTGTTATGAATACAATCTTCAGCGAGTCATTATTTTTTGTGTGTGCTCCACAATAAACCTGCATGTGACATAACCTGTACAAATTACTGCTTTTTGGCTACCTTTTTCACTCTTACATCAGACCAGTATGGAAAAAAACAACCAAAAGGCAATTGGGTTCACATTAGCTTTTTATGTATGTCCTGGGTTCAGCAGTAGCAGTCATTTTTTTCTCCTTCTTAGTAGCTGGTACAGAGCTGTGGTTTTGACTTTCGGTCTGGGAACAGAGCTGATAACACCAATGTTTTTAGTTACTTCTCAAATGTTTAGTCTGACCAAGGACTTTGTGAGTCTCATGCTCTGCAGGGAGGATGGGAAGCAGGGAGGAAGCAGAGACAGGACACCTGACCCAGACTAGCCAAAGAGGTATTCCATACCACAGCACGTCATGCCCAGTATATAAACTGGGGGCAGTTATCCGGAAGGGCTAGTTCACTTCTGGGTGGGGTGAAGCATCGGTCTGCATGTGGTGGGGTTTTGTATTCTCCTCCCTTGTTATTTCCTTTATTATTATTATTATTACTTTTAGTGGTAGCAGTAGTGATTTGTGTTATGCTTTAGTTACTAAACTGTTCTTATCTCAACCTGTGGGAGTTACATTCTTTTTGCTTCTCCTTCTCATCCCTCCGGGAGCGGTAGGAAGAAAGGGCTGGGGTGGGGAGTAGACTGTGTGGTTCTGATTTACGGCCTGGGCTTAAACCACGACAATGTATTTCACAAAAAGAAAGCAACAACCAAACTTTCATGAAATCATAAGGGAGCAAATGCAGTACAAAGCTACTTTCTGAAGAGTCCATGGTAGCCTATTTGCCATTACTAATCACTTTTTATAGGATTTAACTGCTAATCTCTCATACAGCTCTGGAGATAGAGTAAGGATTTGGTCTATAAAAAAAGCCAGAAAATGGGGAGAAGCAAGAAGTCCACTTCTACAGAAGAGCAATTTGGGCATTTGGGCAAAGTCACTCCTGAATTATTGTATGGAAACTTGATTAATATTTATACTCTACAAAATACTTTGTTACTCTCCTTTTCAAATAAATGTAGAACTATCATATTACAGGACAGGTAATTTGTTATTGATGATCAAATCTCAGAAGCTAGGAAGATTTACTTCAAATCTTATCTGAAGTTTGGAACATTATAAATTATTTAACTTGAAAGAAATCCATCTTTCAATTATTCTGTTTTCCTAATAGGAAATAGCAGGGTTAGGGAAGGTGAGGATTAAGAAGTATCTTTAAACTGGATGGATAAAACAAATCAATAGGATTTGGTTAATTAGAATAATGTGGTTTTTTAATTTGTACTGATCTTCTTACTAGCTCTGGGAATTGGAAAACATCTGCAACACAACACACACTGCAAATCTGCCCCAGGAAGAAGATGGGGAAGACACCACTCAGAAGTACTTTCTGCCCCTTTATACAGGTAGCCAAGGTCCTTGCAGAACCAACACGCAGCTCCAGGTTTCCATGCACCTGTCTCCATGCATCCTTCCAGCTTTCCTGGTTGCTGAAATGCAGAAGCGACCTTTTTCAGTTACTTTGTTACTTTCATTTATGGATGCTTCCAAAATGATTAGAGATTAATAAAACATTTACTATAATGTTCATACTTCTAAATATCATTTTGTATGTGCATATACAGCTTTAGCCACACACAGCTGTGAATGTGCTATTTGTAATAATGCCATTAATGAAGCCAATTCTTTCATGCTTAGCGACTTCACACAATACTACTGGGATTTCTTAGTTTTCTGCTCACCATCACTATCATTGATTCCCCAATGAGTACTTGCCTGGCTGTGACAAGTTCAACATCCATCAGATTAATTCGTAATAATGCATGAATGGGGAATGGGAAACAGTGGATTTGGGTTTCATTACCTTAGACCTTTGCTTCACTTTCAATTTACTGAAAATAAGCATTATAATATAAAACTTTAATACAGTATTTACATGCTGATTTTAACTTACCAATTTAACTCTTGTGTGGTGACAGCATAAAACCCAGGAAAAAGCTGTCATCTGTAGGGACTTGGTCTACTTTGTGCTACTTCAGTTTCTGCCTCTACCACACACCAAGTAAGCTAGCCTATACATTGTATGTTTGTAATACAGTTCTCCACAACTTTCAAATCCCCTAGTCTTCTTTTGTAACTCCTTTCAGTGTAGGATGGACTTTGTTGTTTCCCAGTAAGTCCTCTTGTCAAGCTCTGAAGCTACTCTAGTACTTGCTTATGGTCCTCTCTTTTCCTTATATTCCAAGAAGCTAAACTAATAACATGCAACTCTTTATATTCCACTGAAGCCCAAAGCTGTTGATTAACTTAGGAGGCACCTAAGAGCCATACCATAGCCTTTAAAGTTTCCCAGGCACCGAAGCCATGTGTGCTTTGATGCTTAGGACCTAGCTAATATCAGAGCATGAACATTCCTCTCCCTGAGGAGAGCTCTGTTTACCAGGCATTCTTGGGGAACACCTATCGAGTATCAACAGGATCTGGCATCTCAGGAAATGTAATGGCAACCATAACAGTACTAACAATTAAAGCTAATTGCATCACTTCCCCCTTTATTCCCTACCACAATTGCTATAATGTTAAGGGCTAGCATCCTGGAGGGATGTGCTAGGCTCCAGTAATTGGTTTCAATTATTTTTCCAATCCACATGTCAATGTTTGTAAAGTATGTGCTCTGTTCTTAGGACAGCAGCTGTAACGCTAGTCTCTTCTCAGGCAGGTAGAATAACTACTTAGCTCCAGAATCAAGTCCAGGTGTCTTTACTCTCTCTGGTCCAAGGAAACAGATTTTATCCTTATCAGAGGGACCCATCACAGAGAAGCCACAGTCCTGACCAAACCAAAAATCTAGTGGTTAAATTATTTCTTGAAAGGTGGCAGCCACAACCCTGACCTTACATAGGTACAAGTAAAACCAAAACTGAATTCTTACTTAAAAAGTAAGTCCTGCAGCCTAACTGGTTATTGCATTAGAGGGACAGTATCATGAAAGAGACAGGAAGAGAAAGACATGGAGCAAGAGAGAGATTGCTTCTAGAAAAACACTACCTTTACAGCTTCTTTACTCATATATTCTCAAGCTGACAGGATGAAATATTGTAAAAATTGGCAATTTTTCAGGTATAAAGTTTAGAATTTTAGAGCAAAACTGTTTTCTTTACAGCTCTGTTAGGCTAGAGAGATTTACTTTTCTGTGTAAGGCAGTACCTTTCAGAAATACGTTTACTTTCATCACCAGAAACAGCTACATACTGGGCAAAGTGGGAAGCAATAACTAGGACATTTTGCTGACTAAAAATTCGGTGAATATAGCTGCTTTGAGTTAGAGGTATCACTTCCAAGTGTCATGGTTTAACTCCAGTAGGCAGCTAAGCACCACACAGCCAAAACCAGTACACCAAGGGAGGTTATACTGTCTGGGTCCATGTATTATTTTATAATATATAATTTGCCATACAAATACACAAACACGCAAGTGTCCTGGTTTCATCTGGGACAGTCAATTTACTTCTTAGCTGGTACAGTGCTAAGGATGAGAATAATGTTAAATAACACACTGATGTTTTAGTTGCTGCTGAGTAGTACTTACCCTAAAGGAACCTTTGTAATGTTTTGAGTGAGGTTTATTATTCTCTCTAAAAGCTGGCAGGTGGTCTCACAGACCTTCTGGCAAAGCTGATTTAAGAATTCCCCTGTGCCCAGGGGTGTTTGTTCCAGTGGGTGAAGAAGGACAGGAAGATGCTGGCTCAGAAGCTGTGCCAATTCACTGCTTGTGGGCTGTGTTGTAAACCCAGGTTAGTTCTCTAATTGGGTTTCTTTGTGGGTGGTTTTTTTTTTTCTTGGTTGTTTTTTAACTACAACCCTTCTGAAGTCAGAGGGAGGCTCTGAAATAAAGGGGACCTCTGAGGAGTTTGTTTCATAGAGTCAATTTGGTTCGGAAATCCTACTGAGTTCTGCAGTTACCTGTGAGTTGGGCACTACAGTGCCACACTTCACCAAAGAGAAAAGAAGGATTCCCCCTTGCCCTGAGTCCATCTCCTTTAGGGCAGAGTGCAGCTGACACAGAAACACACCCTCAAAAATTAAAAAAGAATAAATCAAAATTTAAGAGACAGAGCAGACCCATCAAGGGTAAGCAGCAGTACTTTCTGTAGGAGACCCAAGAGGAAGAAAGATTTGTTCTTGTAAGTGCAAAGAACCCCATCCTCCTGCTTGACTTCCTCTCCTGTTGAAAAGGACAGTTAGTTTTCTTTGTTAATAAATATGTGAAGTTTCCTCCCAGTTCTTCATATCTGAGAAGCTCTTGGTTATCTATTTGACTGAGAAGAGGCATTTCCAATTACAAACATATTCATTAAATTCCTTAACTTCTTCACATTGAGCACTTGATATACAAATTAAACATGGGAAAAAAAAAATCAGCAATTCCTACTTATTCTGCTTATGTACTCTATTCTGTAACTTTAGTTGTTTGGTTTTTTGTTTGTCTGTTTGTTTTTTTAATTGGGATTTAATATATTATCTTGATTATCCATGTTATAACTGTTTCTGAAACTTACATCATCTACTCTCAGGACTGCTGTACTGCCTTTTCAATTTGGACACTTCTGATGAGCAAACAGCAGTCAAAGTCAGCTAAATTATTTCAGAATTTGCTTCTACCAGGACTCAGCTTTAAACTGTGAAAGAACTGTAAGATCATGGTACTAATAGATGCTAAAAATGGAAATGTAAACAAGTACGTAAACAATCAATAGTGCCCCGTCACTACACTCAGAAAATGCTGCTTCTCTGGAAAGGCCTTTTACCCTTGTGCCCAAATGGATAAAGGAGACCTTTTTTATTTTTTGCTTGTCAGCATGTTTATCTCAGATACATCCTTGTATCTTCATACATGTATCTTTGGAAGAAAATAATTGCATAAAAAAATAGTGGCCACAGTCTAACATGAATAGAGCTGACAGTCAAGCACAGAGGGAAAGGGTTAAAACTTTGGTTATTTCCAGAGTGCTTTATGTTCTCAAGTGCACATATTGTACCCAATGTACTATTTTTGAGGACATAATTTTCTGTGGATTTTCTTCACCAGAAAGGAAGCCAGGAGGGGTGTAGGGGAAAGGTTTCAGGTGGGCTGATTGTCCCAAACAAGAAGGTGCAGTCTAGTGTACTGAATCTAGCTGTGGATAAACTCTAGTTAGTGGCTGGCAAGGATATATCTATACACATCATTGGCACTAGATGAAAAATATCATTCAAGGATTTATCTGCCTTTATAATTACTGCAATATGGCTTCTTAAATGAATGGCGATTTTTGCTTAGGTATTTAAAATGAGTAAAAGCAAGGAAATACACTATTTAGATCAGAATAATTTAGAGTAATATATGTGGAACTACACGGAAGCTACAGCTGCCTCCGCCTTGATACAAGAATATGACTGAAAGAGGGGAGATTTAGTTTAGATATTAGCAAAAAATTCTTTACTATGAAGGTGGTGAGGCGTGGGAACAGGTTGCTTAGAAAAGATGTGGCTGCCCCATCCCTGGCAGTGTTCAAGGCCAGGCTGCATGGGGCTTTGAGCAGCCTGGTCTAGTGGAAGGGCCCCTGCCCGTGGCACAGGTTGTGGAACTAGATATAGATGATCTTTAAGGTCCCTTCCAACCCAAACCATTACATGATTCTACGACTTGGTTTCATGCCATTTCAGTAGGAAAGTCTAGTTGCAGATGCTGAAATACAATGTGGGCCAAGGCTTAAGCATGGGAATTAGTTTACCAGAATGTAAAAACTTTGTGAAAAACTAAGCAATAAAGGATGAATTTGAGGCCTCGTGGATGGGAAGAGGTAAGAGGGTGAGTGTTAGCTATGTCCCCATGCACTAAGGGACAGCTAGTGCAGGGTCATAACTAGTTTCTGAACACTTGCATGTCCATTTTGAATGCTGTAGTGGTGGCAGTAACTTCACAAGGCCCTGAAGCCCCCCGGCATAGCAGACTGCCCTGCATGTACACCATGTAGCTCCAGTGCAGCTCTTACAACAAACAAGCTCCCTGCAGGTGCTGGGGAGCAGGGCCCCTGACGCAGAACTGTCTTTGCTGTAAGCTCCTCAGCCTTTGTGCAATGCCACACCCTGGCAGGAACGGTGCTCCCGGCATGGTGAGCATGGCCACCAGAATGGCAGACTAGCCTTCTGTGGCCACAGCTGAGAGGAACCGGTCTCAAGGACACCCCTAAACCGGGGTGGAAGAGAGACCCCGGCCAACTTCACGATGGTGGCACAGCACTCCGGGTGCTTGTGAGCCATTGCAGCACATGGCTGAGTTAAGTGGGGCAAGAAGTCAGCTCAGCCTGCCCCGTGTCCGTTAGGAAATGATGCCCCATCTCTATCTTGCCTCCCTGCTGCATCCCAGCATTGCCTTTCCCAGGCTGAAGGGGCCGGGCTCATAAACCCTCCTCTACCAGCTACGATACTGAACTGCTTCTGGGGCCGGGGGACACCGCGGAACTACCCCCGCAGGAGTGCCTAAGAAACGCCTTATGCCCACCGCAAGATCAGACCAGGGGTCAGACAGAGCAGCCGCAGCCTCGGACGTCCCCGCCACGGCCATAGCAGCTGCCCCACACCAGCCAAACCCGCCCACCTCACGAACGCCAAACCCTGGCGTCCCAGCACCGCCCCGACTCGGCGACCTCGCGCAGGCGTCGTGCGGGCAGGGCGCGCCCCGCCGCCGGTGGGCTGGGCCTGACCGGGCCGGGCCGTGGCAGCGCGGCTGCCAACGCGGAGACAGCGCGGGAGAGGCGCTGGGTATGGCTCCGGCAGCGACGGCCGGGATCTCGCCGACTGCTCCCTCACTGGGCCCGGCAGGTGCCTGGCTGGGCAACCGCTCTGCTCTCGGTGGGTCGCTGCGGCCTCGGTCCTTCGCCGCGGGTGGGAGCTCTGTCGGAGGGGAAGCTTCAAGCCGGGAGCCCCCTCGCTCCCCGCCGACGGCCCCTGAGCCTCTCCGCGGGCTCCCGCCACCGGCTGTGACCTCGTCGGGGGGTGCAAGTGTCCGGGCCCTGCCGACATCTCCCGTCGCTCGGGTGCTTCGGCTGGCCCCGCTGCCTCTCCCCCGGGAGCCTCTCCTCACCGCCGCGGGGCCGAGGCGGGTGCCTCTGGGGTACCTGTCCTTTGAGCCACGTGCCGCGGCCCGCCGCAGGGTATCAGGACTGGAGCGTGTCCCTTCTCCGGCCTGGCCCGCGGAGCCCGGCGGGAACGGATCGCTGAGAGGAGGTCGGCGCTCTCGGTGGTAGCGGCCGGTCTCTCCCGGTGAGGCCGGCTGCGTTCGCCCGAATGCCGAGCGGCTCTGGTGTCGCGGCAGTCCCCGCGCGGACTGTTAGCTCAGTCGGGAATAGCCTGGAGTTGCGAGGAAAAGACAAAAAACCTCCTAATGAGCTGCACAGAGGGAGTCTGGTAGCTCCTCCGTAGTTGATTTCACTTCAAGCTGGGATCAGATGTCTCGCAAGGTAGAAATGCATGGGAGAATTGGTTCTGTTTCACCCTCTATTGTGAGAGTAAACTTGGCTTTTAGCGTTTAGGTTTTGGAAATCCAGTTGGCAGTAATCCCTAAGATCTCTGAAGAGCAGTCGCACGCAGACAAGCGCCAGGGGAAGTTAGTCTCAAGTGACATTTTCTTTGTTTATAGATAACCACAAATGTTATGGTACTAATAATCTCAAAGCGAAGCAGATTTTGTTGCCTGTGTAGTCTGAAGTGGTTTTTTTGTGTGCTGTCTATGCTTAAACGTTTCTTTTTAAGTTGATGCTCGTTTTTACCTGGCGTGATTTTCAACTTAAGCAGCTTAATTGCCTCCGAATGGTATGACATTGACAAGAGGGTACCTGCTTGTTTGAGAGTAAACTTAGTGGAAACAGTTAACATGGGCTTTTTAGCATAAAACTAAGCAATAAATGTTTCTAGTCTTCCTATACTTACTTTCGTAATGTAATCATTGATGCAGGTTGGCTCTGTCCGAAAGGACTGAGGAATCTGCCACCTGCTATTTGTTTTCTGAAACCAAGAGGAATGGAAGGCTTGTCATCCTTCTCTTTGGGGCACTGGAAAGAAATGAATACCACTAGGCACAAGTGGGAAGAGTAAAATGGTGGGAAAGATGCTAGCGTTATCAGACCTCTCCTCCTCCCCCCCCCCCCCCCAGCTAATTGATTTCACTGAAGGATTTTAAGCTCCTTGAATTTAAAATTTATGCTGACTGGTGTCCAGTGCTCTCTGAGGCCTTAGTTTGGTTTTTTTTTGGCTTTTTTTTTTAATGTTTTTTTTTTTTTTTTTTTTTTTTTTTTTTTTTCAGTTTTTCTATGCAGAGGTTAGAGGAGAGGAATTATGGAGTTTTCTTCTGTCCTTGATCATTACCATATTTTTTTTTTCCTTCTCGGTTGCTTTAGTGTAAAATATTTTTTAATATAGAAAAAATTAATTTGCTCTTTGATAGTTATTTGGTATTTTGGCACATGTTGAGATGAGTGTACAGTTTACCTACTGCTGGCATGTTGAAGAGAGTGTAAACGTGTTTTAGTAAACCAAAGGATGTGTACACATAGGCTTATACTGGCTTTTAACAAATATTTATACTCAGGATTTCTTTATTGAGCTTGAAGGCAGTTTTGCTGGAGGATTGTTAGTGTGCCATTGGTAGGATTTGGTGCATTGGTAGGATTTAATACCAATAGCAGTAATTAAGTCTGGTCCTTGCAGTGTTCAAGGCCAGGTTGGAAGGAGTCTTGGGTGACGTGGTTTAGTGTGAGGCGCCCCTGCCCCTAGCAGGAAGGTTGGAACTAGGTGATCTTAAGGTCCTTTCCAACCTTAACCATTCTATGGCTCTTCATGTAGATGAAGAGGATCATAATTTTAAATCCAGAAGTTGGGAAGTCTAGCAGGAAGTGTGTAAAGCTATGAAAGAATTTTCTTATTGCTGTGAGTTTGCCAGATGCTTTCTGTCAGTTTATTTCCTGTGTGAAGATACGGCAGATATACTGGTTTGGGTTAAAATTGGGTTTTAACTCATTTAAACTAGTGTGGCTGTTAGTTTGCATAAATGTGATATGATGTGTGTGGTTTCATTGCTGCTCACTAGATGCTGCTTCTACTTGTAAATTTACCCGTTATATAGAATTGTATCTGGTGTGAAGGAAGGTTGGTTATTTTTTTAAACAGCCAAACAGGTGAAGTTTGCTTTACTAAATGTGTGTGGTAGCTGCATCCAGTGCATGTTTTATGTGCATGTTTTATTTGAAAACTGAAATTTGAGGGGAAATTTTCCAGCACAGATGCAAAACATCAGTGTCTGTGTATTTTTTTTTGCAGTAGGAGCTGTGTGCTGTGCAAGTAGTGACCAAAGCAATTACACCACAAGCACTCCAATTTTAACACTGTTAAATAGGGAAACGCAGGTTTTTTTGTCTCTGTCTGTGTTTCTGCAGCATTATCAACCTTGTATTGTGTCACTCGCAAGGAATGGACTGAGCCTCTGTCATACCCTTCGTATTGCAATTTTTCCCATTCTGAACATGATAAAACTCTACATACTCTTCTTGTTTTCTCATTGAATTCTTAATGTCAGATGCATTCATGGTGTGATTGTTCGGACTGATTAGGTGACCGATGAGATGATTTACTAGGTTTGGTCTTCCTTGTTGGTTCCTAACAGGCTCTGTCTGGGAGTGTAGAAATTGCCATGGTTTAAAATTGCTGAGGTTTATGTGCAATATACAGTAATGCTTTCAGCTATAGTTTGCTGTCAGTAGGACCTACCCTTACATGTGGGATGTCTCCTCCCTAAATCCCCACCCCACCCTCAAGCTTTTAAGAAAACCCACCTAAAACTTTGTGCAGACAACTTACTCAAAGTGTTGGTAGGGCATGTAGTTCAGAACTAAATAAGGATTAAGAAAGAACTTGTCAAGGTGGAGACTTATCTCTCAGTTCAGAGTAGAAAGCTCTCTTTCCAAGACCTACTGCAAAAATTGCTGACAATCACAATTTTTGTGGTCACTTCAGTGGGTCAAAGACTTCTCCTTTAAGGACTGTAAGCAGGCTTCAGCTTGAGGTGCTGTGAAACATTTGCAGTTTTATGGTTATGAACACAATGCTGGGTGGCAAGGAGGTTGTTGGGTATTACATTCGGGTAACCCATCCCTGAGACTTGCTGCGTGTATCTTGCTGCGAGGGTTCTCTAAGTGCAGTTAGGAAGAGCTTTAAAGAACCAGGGTTGATCCTTCTGCTTGCTTTGTTGAGATACTGCTCTTGACAAATCTAATGAAGGTTTTGAGGTCTGTTCTTAATAGCAAATCTTAACCTTGCTTAACCTCTAAGGCAATTGGCAGTACTGTTAAGTTGTCAGTATGTTCTTTCATCATGTGGCTTCCTTTTTCTCATCAGACTTCCTGCTTATTTCACTTCTGGCTGTACGTTCTGATTACTACAAAGAAGCTAGAAGTTCAGCGGAATTCACAAACTTGTTGAATGTTCCTCTTCAATGATAGGTGTTTTTCCTTTGTTATTCAGTTGGTGCATATTCCCTGAAGTACAATTTCCTTGAACAATAGGCCAGCAAATGGTAGGCAACAGGTTTTCTTCACTTAAGAGGTTTCTCCTCTAGGAAATTAACTTTTTTTTTTTTTTTTAACTTGTTCTTTGCGGCCTTGTCTAGTTTGCCTGGTCTCTTCTGTAGCTACCACCTTACTAGTAAGACAGGGAAGCCCAAACATTTTCTAAATGTCTTTGTGCTTGTTTTGGGCAGTGATATATTTTGACTTCTGATTGAAACTGCTTGTTATTTCATCTGCTTAGGTATGCATAGGCAATTTTACTGTAGTGTCCAGAACAGATAAATACTGTTTACATTGGATAACTTTTTAAAGGTACATTTAATTCCAAGTTGCAGCTAACCATTCTGGCTAAATTTACTATCCTTAAACTGACTAAAATCCAGTATTAAATCAGTACGTAATTACCAGCGGGGCTCTAGGTAAATTCACTGCTAAGCACATGAATTTAGAGTCTGACAAAATGAACTAGACTTTGATAACAGCTCTACTGCAGCTCTAGTAGAATGCTTTATTTTATATCTAAATAAGTTGAATGTACTGAATTAAAATAAATAGATAGTTTAGACCTGCTTTATTTTAAGAAAATATCCACCACTTCTGAAATGCCAAGGGACATAAGGTGGCCATTTCTGGCATTTAATTAGTTTCATTAAAAATTCATTACCTTAGCAAGTTTTTAAAAATAAAGTTTTCTTAAATTCTTGAGAGTGAGGTATTTAGTATGTATGTAGGAAGTTTAGCTAATCAACAAGCTTTATTTTTATGCCTGAGTTTAAAAGTGTGTAATTTATCATTTAAACAAATTTTTTATTTTACTTAACATGAATGCTTTAAATCCAAGTGTGCTTCTATCCACCTTAGATGTTCAGCTTGGAGGTAAGAAGTGTCTTTAGAGTTTAATGCAGTTCAGTCTGCTTCCCCTAGATCCAGGAGAAGATGAAGCACTAGGTATGATCATCAGGTGCTTCTTCCTTGCAGGGTGAGCTGAAGTTGCAGATGCCTGACTATTCCTCCTTGTGGCCTTGCCAGCTTAAGCAGTCCTTTGGTTGTGCCCTTTAAACAGTGTGTAGGTCCCCATGGTGAATTGAACTAGAAGTGATCCAGGTATGGAAGAAAGAAAAAGAAAACACACCCAAGCAAATCGTATTCTGTCTAAATTACTTCGAACATTGAGTGATTGGTCTTTTTCCACAAGTGGGTGGTGAACTGGCACATTAGTGGTGGGGAGGGAGATAAACACATAAGCCGATATTGCTACTGAGACATGTTTTCCAGCTACGCTTAGCTGAGATGTTAAAGCATATCATATGCCATATCTGAATGTTTGTTTTGTACTTAAATAGGTTGTATGTTGACCACATTTAATTTCTTTAAATATTCATTAAGGCCAACAATAGTTTGTTCTGTATACTCTGAGATTGATAGCTGCATTTTGCTTTTGTGCCTGAAAGCAGGAAATGCGGTCCTGTAACTTCTTGAACGTTATAGCAGAGGAGATGGTGAATGAGTGTACTTATTTTAGCAGGTAGATTGCTAGAACAATCAAACTCTTAAAACATAAACAAAGTTCTATAGAAGGCATGCCATAAGAAATAAATGGCGTGGGTTTAATGGACAAAATCCAGACTAACCAAATAGGATTCTTTATCAGTAGAGCAAAGAGCTTACATCATTGTTTATGGGTTGCTTTCTGTAAATTAAACAATACAAAACCAGCTGGAATGTGCTTGAAGTAGTCAGCTAGATGTAGATTATGCTTGAGTTTAGTACAGGAGAGTTAGAAAAATAAATAGAGTGCATTATTTTAATGTTGAGTTATATTGCTTATATAACAACTAAACAGGTTTGATCTTTGTTATAAAAATGATTTATTTTTTCAAGAATCCAGTCTTAAATATTTCTAGAGGTGTCTCATGTGCTTTATGAAAAGCTTGAGAATTGCCTATTTAGATCAATACTAAAGGCAAAGCTTTGAGGTAACTGAGGCTGACATTGGGGAGATTCTGGTGATTGTGCCAAGTATGAAATCTTTTTGAGTACCTGCAGCTAAAACCAAGGAAAGAGTAATTCTGTAACTGCAGATACCAGTACAAGCAAAATCAGATATTGTGGTAGTAGATACTAAAGGAGGAATTGTTCTCACCCTCTGTTTGTAGTGAAAAAGAAAATAGGCGTGGAGTGCAAGCTGTTGTCTTTGCAGGATCTGTAGCCGTACTTGGCAGAGGGTTGTCTAGGTACAGTTAATCCTGCTTTTTGACAGTGGGATGAAGTGAGATGACCTTTCTAAACTGCTCCCTTCTCTCTTTTCTGTGAGTTTATAAAACTTTCTTTACCCTTTAAGTTTGTTATAGAGCAATACCTTCGCTTATGTGGTCTGCTCCTTTCTTCTCACAGGCTTCAAGACACTAGTCTTGGAATATTTTTGTGGTCAGCCATTATTTTACTGATATGGAGGGAATACAGCACTTAAGAAAAATGTTAATAGATATGTCAAGGCCACGTAAAAATTGCATTTTAATGCAGGATGAAATATTCTTTCATATGCGAACGTTTTCCTCGTATATTCTGTTTCATAAAGGTGCTGTAAAAAATCCTTTGAGCCATTGCTGAAAGAACACTATGTCAGACTAGGACTGATTAGAGCCAGTATAAAAGACTTGGCTGAGTTTGACTGTCCTTATATCTACTTTTTAGGTTAAGATTAAGTAAGGGCAGGCAATTCTCAAGTTCAATACCTAACACATACTCATTTTTAAGCAAACAAGAGTACATAGGATCTGAATTAATAGCAATTTGTGGCAAAGTGTAGCTTTAAGTGTCACTTTAAATATGCTGAATATTGCTCCTAAACCTTTTTATTTATATCACATCTTCAAGTAATATTAATGTGTAAACTGGTATACAGTGACAGGTATATAAAAATGCCAGGACAGCAAATCACCAAAGCAGATTAATTTCTATAGGAATTGACTTGAGTCAAGGAAGATTGCTATGTGCAGAAGTTGTCATTAAAAACCGTTGTGAAGCAACACCAGACATCATGAGAATGAGGTAGACTATCAAGTCTGTTAATAAGCATAATATGCCTCTGGGGAAGAAGAATAGGGAGCATACAATGAATGATGTAGCTGTGACTTGGGGAATAAAATATATTGCTCATTAGCTAGACATGCCTTGGTTTTGCATTATGTTGTAACTGTTGAGGTCTTTGAGGGCAGACATCTTGCTGTGTATGATAATGAAAGCTGGGTGCTGCACTCTGCTTATAAGGTTACCAAGTATTTGATACAGCTAAATACTTCTGGGGTACTTTTGTGTTTGCTTTTGTTGAATTTTTACATCTCTGAACATAAAATGAATGTCATCAAGCAGTTTATGGACTTTCTGCAAGTTATGTATATTATTAATATTACTGATTTCAGGTTTTACTAGTATAATACCTTGCAAATAAAGTTGTTTATCTTGTTGAATTTTAATGGGAGAGCTAGATTTTTAGGTATCTACAACTGAAGAAAAATCACACAGTCTTATCTACCTGGTCTGGTATGTTGGAGTATCTCTGCTAATGAATTTTTAAATCGGAAAAATACTTATGAGTATGTCTCCCTGCCTAGTTCAGAAAGTCTTTAAATCTTAATCCAAGTAGTGGGCTAAACTATGCTACAGAGTATGCACTTGATAAACTAAGTTTTTACCAACATGCTTCTGTCAGGAAAAAAACACACAAAAGAGTGTAGGCACAGTTTTTTTTTAAATTATTTTTTTTTTGTTTTATTTTACCTTGTATGTGTTGCATCTGTCATTTGAGAATTTGTCTAGATTGCAGATTAGATTGTATCTGATGAGATTTTCTCATTGGTGTTTCAAGTGGCAGTCCGAGAGGAAGTGCTAAATCTTGAAACAGATTGTGTAGCTAGAGAAAGAAAACTGAAACCAAAGGAACTCAAACCATGCAAGCATTTACAGGTGCTATATATTAGGTGTGCTGGGAATATGAACCTGAGGAGTTTCTGATGGTGTGCTTTTTTTTTGCAGGGTGGGGATGGTATTTAGCAATTGCAGTGATCACTGATTTGCAACATTCAGCAGTGATCTGTGTTTCTGAAAATGTGATGCATCTCAGTCACTGGAGTTGTTTGTGAATTTGAGATTGGTTCAGATTTCTATAGAATTTTTTTTTGTTTGCTGTGAACATTTAATAGCATTTGGGTTTCATTTTCCAATTTTCTTTGTATAATTTGTCTTCTGATTGTATGCAGCTTTGAATCAGCTTTGTATTGTAAATTGTATATATGTTTTCAGTGGCTGCATCAAGCTGATGGGGTTTCAAGTTGGTGATTTAAAAATAATTGTATAGGACATTATGCTTCTTTAAACAAATAATCATCCTGGCCTTATTTTTGGAACATACTCTGAGACTATGCCTCCATATTACCACAATTACTTTAGGAAAGTATGTTTTAGGTGTATTAGTCTGTAAGACCCACTTGCTTTAGGTTTGTAGTGGGTATTTAACCTACTGTGGTTATGGAGAAAACGCTGAAATGTGTTATTTGTTTGGGGAATGAATGCCTCTCTTTCCACAGAGAGAGGTAGAAAACTGAGAAAGTCAAGTCAGATTGATCTCATGGCCCTTCTACCCATTAATTTGAGTAGCGAGTGGTGGTTGATCTTAGTGTTGTAGGTCTTTCCCATTTGTTCTTAAAATGACTAATGTGCAAGCAAAGCCCAAAGCACCTGCCTATTTTTGTCTTCTGTTTGAACCTGAAGGGTGCTTATCTATTAATACATCTCTGAGTTTGTGATGTATACTGTTTAAGTTGGATTTCTTAGATTCAGAGATGTTGTGGTAATCAAAATAGTACTACTTTGGTATGATGGCTTTTCTCCTGCTTGGGAAATAAATTAAGGTGCTTTGCTTAAATGGGAGATTTTGTGCCTGTTTCTACCTGATGAGTTGGGGGTGTGGAACGACACACGAAAACCCCCCCAAACAAACAACAAAAAAAAATATTTTGGTATATTAAAATGTAAATTATAAACTCTTAGAAAGGAAATTAAGTGTATGTAAGATCAACTTCCTTAGTTATATGATTATGGCCGTAAGCCATTCCTGTCTCTTGTTTCTTTGTAGTGTAAAACAGTTGCAGCCTGAAAGTGTTAAATTGTATATGTTGGTCAGTTGTCCTACTCAGGCATAAGTAACCTTTAGATGCTTTAATTTGTCTAGTAAATTCTGTATACAGTTATCTGTGGGAATGCTGGCCTCTCTTATAAGTGAACAGCTTTCTCTTTTGTGTTTGGGAGTAAGCTAGACCATCTGGCTTTGTCCAAAGCAAACATCCTGAGATTTTAACATTTAGCCTTGTGATCTGTTCAGTGGTTTGTTTGCATTTCTTACAATTTGTCTGCATTTCTGCTATTGTTTAGAAAACTAGTTTAGAGAAATGCTTTTAGCACACCTTTTCTTCTTGCTGCTGATTGTGGTTTTATCCACTGTTATTTCAATGAAGTTCCTTCCAGTGCTTTTTTCACTTTGAGCAAGTCTTGTGTACTATGTACTACTGAAGTGACAATTCACGACTGTCCTGAAAAATTCAGGAATACTTTAAAAATAAACGACTTAGTGTTTTGATATGAAAAGAGCTAGGCTAAATACCTAACTACAGGTTTAAACGAATTTTCTTTTCAGTCTGTCACCTTACTGGTATTTTTAAATACAGCTTAGTTCTACAGCTAATGCAGTAGAGGTGTTTGTGAAATAAGAGTCTTTCAGTAATTTTCTGGAGGCTTCAATTAGTTTTTTTTTTTTTGTGTAAGGGAGTGATTTGATTGTTCTAGACATTTATGTTCTGAAAGCATCACTGTCATAAATGTTTTTTTGATGGATCTTTGTTTCTTTAACCAGTTTCATTCATGGAATGACTGTGAATTTCCCTGACCATTTTAATACAAGATGGAAAATATCTTGAAATAGTGTTAGAAATTTTTTCTATCGGTTGTCTTTATTGTCATTTTTTTTTCTTACTCAAAAAAAACGTATTTTCAGTTGAAGTGGAGAGTAATAATAGAGGGTAGAAATACAGCAATATTCTTGTATGTTGGAAGAGTGATATTTAAATCTTTTTATGTGGGTGGGGAGTGTGTATAAACCCTAGAGGCTCAGAAGGAATTTTGGGTATGCAAATGTGTATTTTTGGATTTCTAGGAAGAAAATTAACTCTATCCCAGCTGAAACAGGGACAAATTGAACAGCTTTTTATTTTATATATGAGAAGGTACTGAGAATTCAATTTATCTGGGTATATTAGCCATGAAAGTGGGCAAATATTAGAACAGGTTGCCCAGAAATGTGGTGAAATGTCCATCATTCAGATGGAGCTTACCTGAGCAACCTGATCTAATCAGATCCACTTCTAGCAGCATTTGGATTAATGAACTTCAAAGGTCCCTTCTAATGTGAGTATTCTGTACTTCTGGTAGTTCAAAAGCCCAGTCTATAGAATGGAATATATACATCTGTTAAATTCGGAGTTTAATTGAAACAAAAATGCGTAATTGTGAGTCTAAAGTTAGTGTGTATGCTGCAACTTAGATTCTTTGGAAACAAAACATAAAGCCTTTTTCTCATCCTGTTTCAAGTTTAAATACAAAATGGGTTCTGAATCTTAAACAAGGGAAGTGAGTTTATCTTATGCTGATGAGTAATTTTTTTTTTTTCTTTCGTATTGTGAAATCCCACTATTAAGAAAAACATCATGGTATTTCTCTCACACCTGATGATACTGCTTTGCAAGGGTCAGTTCAGAATCCTGTGCTTACATATTAGGGAGGAATCCATGTTCTTTTTTTTTTTTTAGCAATTTGGCATGAATTTAATACTGGAGAAATGGTATCACATTTTCCTCAGTGGTGGGGACAAGGAGCAATGGTGGTGGTACACTTCTGTGAAATATGTGAGCCCTTTTATTGAGCTCACAAGCCTGTTAGGCTAGAATATTGTTCTTCACTCTTATGTTAGAGAAATATCATGTGAGGGTTTTGGACCTTAGATGTCTTGTAATCATTTATGAAGAGGGAATGTCTACCGTTACAGGTGTGGCTTCGCAGCCAGTGAAGTATGTGTTGCCCATTCAAGTCATCACATAAGGTACATCACATTGATGCTAGGGGATTTATTCATGCTTGCAATTTTCTAAATGCTTTGAATTGATTTACAGAGTATAGTAATACCTGTGTTTATTCATTTGCATAGGTAATGGAGAGTTTTTCCAGTTTTTGTCAAGCAGTGACTTACAGACAACTACTCTGACAACTAAGACTGATGGCAATGATGGCAAGCCTGAACACCTAGAATATATTGCTTTTGCATTGGTTCCTGTTTTCTTCATCATGGGTCTCCTGGGGATCCTGATCTGTCATGTCCTGAAGAAAAAAGGATATCGTTGTACAACGGAGGCAGAACAAGTAGAGGAAGAAAAGTTTGATGAAAAAATAGGTAATCAAGAAGTCTAATAACTTCCTATTTCTCTACATTACAGCTACTATGGAATAATTTATTGTGAGACTTCTGTCATTTCTCTGTCTATATTTGACATCAAAACAATATTAAGGAAAATATTTTTGTTACCATTATATGTCCGTTGGGTTTTGATCTTTGCCAGTCAAAACTAGGAGTGTTCCAATTTCCCATGCAAGTCCTCTAACATCAGTTAAGAGCTTACAGAGGGATCAAAGTGTCCAGTATGTTTGTTTGCAGCTGTACACTGCAGTCACAGTCGCCAGATTGCTTTTCTGCATTCCACCTGCTTTTAGCAACAAAATATTATTATGCATGATTTCATCTGAGGAGAGATAAAAAGCCCTGCCACATGAAGCCTAAAATCTTAGTTTTGTGTTAGCAGTCTTTGCTCCTGTTGTGCTGTCATTCTCATCTCCCATCTCATTATAAAACAGCCTTTGGACTTACTGTCTACTTTCTGTTGTATGTAATGTGTACTGCTTTTATTTTTTTCCTAAAGATACTTCTTTTTGTTCTAATGTTTGTTTGTGCTTTTATTTTTATGGTTCCTTATTTCCATCTACTCTTACTTGAAAACAAAACAAGAAAAGAATGCTATCCCTTGGGAAGGGCTGTAGTAAGTCACTATAGCATTTGGCTAAGTAAATATAAGTGTCAAGTCACTTGTAAATACTTTGGGCTTCTTCCTTTCTCCTAGTTAATTACTGTCAGTAGGTTTATAATAAGTGCAAATTATACTTCGCACTTTTTGGCTGTGTGGTAAGGGTAGAGCAGTGTGGTATAGTAATGATGTGTTAGCATGTTCTTAAGCAGTTACTGCCTGGGGCATGCATGTAGGGAATGGAACAGGCTGATCTGTTAGTTCACCTGCTTGGTAACAGAAAGGTGAGCAGTCATGATAGGGGGATAACTTCTAGGTCTTGGGGAGGTAGCTCAAAGTTGCATTGCAAAGTTGCCTGTATTAGAATGAAGATGGAGCATGGGTACAGAGATGTTGAAGCCCCTAATTTACTAGTACTGAGGCAGATTTAGGATCTCACCTATCAAACTTGCCTCAATCCTGTGATACTACTTTTATTTTGATTTTTTTTTATTTTTAAACCTAGTCATAATGATTGGAAACAGCAGAGCTGTGCCTCCTCATAGTTCCATTTTTCTCTCCCATCTTTCTCTGCCTTCTGAAGTTTTTCTGGGGAAGCTTCCAGTATTGTTAATAGGTGCAATTGATTCCAGAAGTATTTAGTCGTAAGGTGTCTTTCTTAAATTGCTTGCTCCTGCAAAAAATCAAATGTGGTGAAAAGCTGAAATTGAATCCCTCTTATTCTGGAAGATGATAATATCTATTTTAAAATACTGACTTGGGCAGACTAATGATTTTGTTTGTTTTCCCTCCCTATTGTTAGGATGACAAATACTGCTGTCTTGTTTCTTCCTTACTAAATATAGCAGGAGTTTTGACATATGCTTTTGAAAATTCAACTTTAATTCAAGTTAGTCAAGTCTTAAATTAGTATGTTAGAGCTGATGTCTAGACTCCACAAACTTATGTTCGTATTTTTTCTGAAGACTAGAAAGTCTTCTCTCAGCTTTCACTCTGAAGTGGCAATAGATGTTGTCTGTCTTTTGAAGTAATTTCTTCTGGTGTTTGCTTTGGTTTTAGCATGGGGTCTTGTTTTTACTTTGTTTTAAAATAACTCACTTCTTGATTTGAAAGCCCAAGATATTCATAACATATTTATTTCCTTGCACAGAAATGAATGAAACAATACATGAGAATAGCGACACTGTGGGACAAATTGTTAACTACATTATGAAAAATGAAGGTATAGTATTGTGTTGTTCAAGACATGGTGTTCCATAACAAGTTTTTTTTCACATATTCTGAAGTATGTTATGTTCATATGTTTTTATTAACCATTTTGTACATGCTGAGCTCTGAGATTGCCTTTAGAAGGCAATAACTTCAAACAAAGTAGGGAAGGTTTTGTTTACCTGAGAATTATTTTGTATGGTAAGTTTGGTTCATGAATTTCTTGATACTGTAACTATTTGGGTGTTTGATTTTTTTGTTTTGTTTTTTTTTTTTGTTTGTGAAAGAAAAACCCAAGGTTGCTTTCTTAGTGGCAATGTTTAAAGCATGTGGAAATGTTTTTTTTTGACCATATTAAACTTTTTGTCTTGAAATGATTTTTGCAGCTCTTCTCTGAAAGGTTTGTGCATAACTGAGACTAAAGGGTAGACGAGCACTAATTTTATGTGCTGTGCATGTAGAATGAAGGATAAAGAAGATGATATGACTGCAAAAATAAAATCAAAGTTAAGCAGCCTATGGAATGCTTGGTTAGTTCAGAACTTACTTGCCTAGTAGAAGAAACATTTAGGAGACTGCATGTTTTTATAGCACAAGAACCTGCAGCCTTTTAATTTTACATTTGTGTAAGCTGAAGTTCTCTGAAGTGTTGAGCTAGCTCTGAGTGTTATTTTTGAATGAAGACTAGTCCTCTGGAAAAGCTGTATTTTTTGGGTTGGTTTGTGTTTTTTTTTTCTTGTTTTTCTCTTGGTTTTTCTTTTTTTTTGTTGTTGTTTTTTTGTTGTTGTTGTTTTAGTTTGAATTTTTTACTTAACTGTCAGGGCTTTGAGTTTGTGTATTTTTCATGGAGGCTGGGATTAAGTGTAGCCCGTATGTGTTTTAGAATATGTGAGCAATTGGTTGTTTTTGATGGATAATTTGCATTTTGTAGGGCTCAATTAAACCAGTGTTTTTCATCTGCAGTTGCTTTATATATCTATGAGGTGATGATAATCCTGTGGTCAAGTGGATGTTTTAAATTTTTCAGAGACCTTGTCTGGGAGTGCTGTGTAGATGGCTGTGTTACATGGCTTAATTGGGTGCTTTTGAGTGCAATATGAACTGTACTTTTGGTAGCTCATGTTAAGAAAATCACACAGAATTATATTAAAATTTTTTTTTTTTGCATAATTTTCTCTTGTGCCTTTTTGGAGATATGCATGATGCAGTCATCTTTCTTCTAAGTGAAGTTTCTTTGAGGACTTTTAATTTTGCTGTTTGCTTTTTCTGAGGTTAGAGTTGTGCACTTCTGAAGAATTCTGTTTATTCTCATTTCAGCAAATGCTGATGTGTTAAAGGCCATGGTGGCAGATAGCAGTGTCTTTGAACCTGAAAGGTAATTACTCATCTTCTTAATGCATATTTCCTGAGTACATCAGTTCCTTGATTTGCCAGCTAAGATGACAGTATGTCGATTTCCACTGATTTATGTTGATTATGGTGTCTCTGAGTCACTCGGTTTTAATGTGTGCCCTGGGTTAGTAACTGGCTCTTCTGGTTATGTGTTCTAGGTGTGTGATACGGGTTCATTGCTTTTTGGGTTAAGTATTTACAGAGGCTGCAATACTTGTTTACTTCACTGTGAAGTTACAATTTGGCTTAGTCCAAAGTTCCTCTGATTTGAAAAAACATAAGCAGCACTTGGTTCTTTTGTATGGATGCTAACTTGAAATAGACATTTCTTTCTCTGTCTCCTGGTTTACTTTTTTCTTTATAATCATGGTAATATACGTTGGCTGACCCACCTCTTACTTTTTTCACTACACATTTAGAGAATTACATAGAGAATGTAGTTCATCCCTTGAATTGCAGATGCATTATTTATGTATATCTATACGTAAGTACCTTTAATTAATACCTGTACTGTTCTACTTTTCATATGTAACCCTCTGTTCATGTTCAAGGTAGAGAAGATGAAGGTTCAAATAGTACTGTATCACTAATAAAATAAGTAGGAGTGTGTAGCTTTAGCAAAACAAAAGGTTGAGTATGCAACCGTTTAAACTGTTAAACCCCCTGTTTAACGCTAAGAGGCTTGGTTATTGTAGAAAAAAAATGAATTTAAGGAGTTACTCTCAAGTACAGGACTTATTTTTAAATTTATGGTGCAGCAGAAATATTTGAATTTAACTCAGTCTTTTTGCGTAGGTATATGTGATGTTATTTTGGGAATTTTAACTATTGTTTCAGTGGTGAATTAAAATACAAAAGGTAAAGGGAAGGGGAAAATAATTATATAATTTCTGATAGATACTCCCAAAGCTTTATTAACTTAAGTGCAAATCCACTGTATTTTTTTCTAAGTTTGATGCACTATGAAACATTTCCTAATGATATGAAAAGTAATGGCTAAGCAAAATCTTCACTTCTGCCACTTAAAGCCATTAGTTCCTGTCTTTGCTTCAGAGGTTGAACAGATTTCCCTTAATAGCATTCTCTTGTGTATTTGAAGACCATTAAATGTCTCTTGTCGATATTTTTGTTTTGAAAATAAGCATCCAAGTAACTCCCGTCTTTTATGGCATATTTTATTTCTTTTGTTTGTCTGTTCTCCTTTGGAGTCTCTTCAGTTTGATAGTATTTTTCTTGAAATAACAGTTCCAAAACTGGATGGAATGATCAGCTGAGGCATGATTAATGCTGAGTAATGTAACCCTAGGTTAGCAGGTTATACTCCTGTTATTTCCACTGTGAAAATTGTCCTTCTTAGCAACAACATCATAATGATTCATGTTTAGCTTGTGATCTTCACCTTTTTCTGCAGAATGATCCTCTGGCTAGTTTCTTTGTAATCTGGGTTTATAAAGCTTTTCTGCTAAAGCACTGAAACTTGTTTTGTCCTTCCTGCAATACAGCCAGTATTTTTAATAAGGTTTATGTGTGTGTGTATGTGTGACTGTGTATTTTATACACATGCTGTCTTCTGATCATCCTCATTTCTCATCTTGTCCTCTACAGTTACTATGGGTGACCCAAAGTTTATGGGTACTTTAGTTATTCTTCTATTCCATTATGCAAGGAACTATTAAAACACTGAATATCATCACAGAATAACCACATTAGTGTGCCTTTCCAGTTTCATAGTGAGCTACTAATATGTAATTTCCTGGTATTTCCTTTTTTTTTTTTTTCAAACAAGGTGTGCTACCTTAAGCTGCAGAAATTTCACGTTTAATGCACTGAGAGGCTTGATTTAGGAGAATGTGTTGCAACATGGTATCAATATTGATGCTGAAGTCCAAAAAAGTACATCTTCTGGTTTCTCTATATGCTGCCTGCTTTTCTGCTTTAGAAGAAAATCAGATTGAATCAATCAGATGTTCTCAATAGGTACTTCTTGGTGGTTATACTGCTTTTTCTTTCTTTCAAAGTACTTTAAGAAAAAAGTAAGTGTTTCTGAAGCTTAAGCCAGATTATCTGGCTTTTGAGTCTTTTTCTCTTCATGGTAGATAGTTTTGTCTCTTTGCAGTGTTGTAGGACAATGCTCTTTTGTGATTTCTTGGGGATACTGTAACAACACTAAAATAGTTTCCATAGTTCTCCAAGTGTGAATTTAACGAGCTGATTACATGTCTTCATCAGTATAATTTCAGGTAAACTGTTTTCTTTTAGCCTGATTTTTTTTTTTTTTTTTTTTTTACATTTCCTTTTCCTTTGTGTTAATTATCTTAACCACATGACTGCAGCTGAATTAATTTATGGAAGTGATTTTAACTGCAAAAATAGGATATTGGAGGGAGACCTAAACCAGACATCCTTACAAATAAACGGTCCCTGAAAAAGTTAGTTATTCACAGGCATAACTGAAGGTTATATCTTACTCTTCTTTTCCTTCTTAAGAATCAGGACGTTATAGTAAACACTAAATTTCCTTTATTCTTTTTCCTACAGCCCTTTATCTCCTACCTCTCCTGGGAGTCCAGCAAGTCCAGGATCTCCTTTGTCACCTGGTGTTATTCCATTTAAACACAGCTGTAAAGGCCATCACTTCCATACTGTTGGAGGAGCAATAGAACAGGATGTTTGTACTCGTTGTAGCCACAAACGATGGCACCTCATAAAGCCAGCTCATAAATCTAAAGAGCACAGAAGAAGTCGTATTGGAGAAGTTACAGTCCTTTCTGTGGGAAGGTAAGGCTTGGGTCATTTTATTGTATGGTTTTCTTAGGGAAGATACAGTGACCCATTTTGGATCAGGTATCTATTGATTCTACGCTGTTTATAGCATCAGTGATTGTTTTTTGTAACCCTATTACTATTAGACTGAGGTTATTTCTGGAAGAAATAAACATGGGTTGGTTGTTTGGGTTTTGTGTTTGTTGTTTTTTATTATTTTTTTATTTTATTATTATTTTAATAGATGGGGATTTACTGTGGGTATAAATCCATAGCTATTGCTCTATTGATACTGGCTAAAAAGAAACAAGGGTTGCACACTAATAAATTCCTCTTTCTGAATTTGGTATTTTTCAAGTAAGTGTGAGCTATAGAAAGCATTCTGTTTTGTTATTTTTAATTCCTAGCTTATGTTGTAGTTGTCTTAGAAAATTACTCCTCTGAGAAGTAGTATGCTACCTGTGGATTTTGCATGAAAACATAATTCCCAGAGAAAGTGTGATTTTAGCAATAGTGAGTATTATAAGTGCATGTAGGTAATGGGAAGGAAGACTGCTTTGAAGTGAAGCTGGTCCCATGTGGATGTCAGCTCTGAGGGTCTTGAGGAACTGAAAACATGTTCCTGTCCTTACAATGGGTACTGAGTGCAATCTAACTAATCTGAGGAAATACAAATGAATCTTTTCTTTTGCTTACCTCAGATTTAGAGTCACAAAAGTGGAGCACAAATCTAATTCCAAAGAACGGAAAAGCTTGATGTCTGTTACCGGTGTGGAGAGTATCAATGGTGATATGCCTGCCACACCTGCAAAACAGGAGGACACTGAAGTGCCTGCCACACCTGTGAAACAGGAGGTGCGAGAGAGAAGAAGCTCCGAGTAAACTGCAGGTAACAAACAGTGGGAACTCGTGTTGAAAGTTGTATGTTGTCAAATAAGTGAAGGTAATTGATAACGAGAAATGAAGTTGAAAATGTATCAGTTCTGCATGAAAATTCATCTTTTAATTTAAAAAGTTTCTACAGAAGTTTGCAAAAATTGTATTTGCTCACTCAGCTAATGAGAAATTTGTAAAGGCTAAATTATCCACCAAATTCTTATCTAATTGTTTATTTAGGCTTTGTAATGAGAGTAGATGTTGAAATAAACTCTTTGTGGAGGGTGGCATTAGAGGTCCAAAAAATTAAACATCTGCATATTAATTTTTGCAATAAGTGGTGCTTCAGATTTAGTGGCAATGTGTTTATTACCCAGAAGAAGCAAATGCTGCTGACAGCTGCATCACTGGAATAACTTAAGTGCTTCTTCCTTATGCTTGCTGCCTTGTACTGTGTGCTTTTATGTAAGTGACTGCTTACAAGGTACTTCTCTGATAGATCAGTGGATCTTTGGCTAATAAGAATGGAGACACATGAAAATGCTCATATCACAGGGATCTAGGTAGGTTACTAAGGAGGTTGGGGTTTTCTTGTGCGTCATCAAAGTTCAGTGAATTGCTTGAGGTACCCCATGAAGCATGTCAATGTGTCCAGCATGGCTTTGGAATGCACCCCTGACTGTTTTTGGTTTTGTTTTGGGTTTGTTTTTTTGGTAACAGCTGGGGTGAAAAGCCCCTGTAAGTCAATGTGATTTGCTTCTAACTGATGACACACTGACTGATCATCTGAAGGGGAAAGGTGATTTTACATAAATGCATTTCAAATACAGAGCTTTCCCTTTAGGAAAAAAGGGGTTCTGGGGTGATAAGGGCACTAGATTTGAAGACATTGAACAAAGTGCACAGTGCCAAAATCTCTGTATGCTGAGAGAACAGATAAAGTCATGTTGTGGCAGCTCAGTCCATTTCAAACTCTTAGGAACTTCAGATATAAGGGAAATGCACCAGTGGAAATTGTGTATGTTTAACAGCATAACAAGACCCAAACCCCCTTGAGTGTCTTGAGGTTAAATTTGAAAAGCCAAGGTTTGAGATGTGGCCTTTTCTTTATATCTGTTTTTTATTCATTAAGACATTCTGTAATTGTATCAGGAAAGGAAGACAAAGTAGAGAACTGGTATGCATTGGGATACTTCCTACCAACTGCTATTGGCAGCACAGTTAGGACTGTTGACCTAAGGAGTGTGTGTTTGTCTGGACTCTGTGCCTTATCATTAAATTATACCCAATTTATTTGGAACCACTGTCACAGAAAAAGAAAGACTTGGAGATGTGGTATGTTACCAAATGTTTAAAAGGCTGTGGAGTGTAATGAAGTAAATTCTTCTTGCTCAGTGGGTTAGAAAGTAAACAGTGAGCTAATTTGCAAGGAGGTGGAGTTGAGGTTTCAAAAATTAAGAAGTTGAAATAAGCTGTCCTATCTTTATTGCTGGGCATCTGTAAGACCAAACTGGACAAATGCTGGTCAAAGCCAGTGTAAATACAGCTGCCTTGCAGGTGTATACAGCATCCTTACAGATAGCTGTAAAGACGACTAAGTATTTTGTTTCTGTATTTTGTTCTATGACAATTTTTGGCAAATTGTAGCTTTCTAGTGGCTGCTGACTTACTGCTGCTCTTTAATCTGCAAAGGATCTGCAGATGTCAGTGAAAGACAAACCACTCTTACTTTCTGATTCAGAATTATGTCCTGATACTCAGCAGTTATTTTGTTGGTGTTCTTTCCTTTAAAAAATCAATATTAGCTAAATGTAAGAAGAAATAACCTCTTCCTTCACTGGCTGCATTGACATTTTCATAGCCAGCTAATTGTTTTGTTACTCCTGTGACTATTCTTTCTTTCCTGTATCTCTAAATTTAGCATGATCAGACTGTTCGTAATATTTGTTTTTACTTAGACTAGTTAGTCTCTGTAAACATTTGAAATAGAAAAAGGCATATATGAAAATAAAGCTAATTCCAGTGCACTTTGATATAGAAAAAAGGAAAAAATCGTATTTTAAAGTGACTCTAAAGATGTTTTGTAGTCCAGTTTTCTTTCTAGTTTGTTCTCTCATAAATAAAAAATATATTCCCTGTAATTACCTAAAAGTTGTTCTCTAAATTTAAACCATGACTACTTTAATCTAAAAGTAAGCAGTTCTCTAGGGAGATACGATAGATAGACATTTAATTTTTTTTTTATAGCTATACTATGGCAGCTTTTCATTGTAGAGCCTCCCTTAGGATTAAAGTATTGCCCTTTCTGAAAACAAATGTTCTAATAGCAGAATCTCTTGTAAAGGTCTCTCCAGTCCAACAGAGCTGTTTTGTAAATCATCTGGGAAACTTTCCAGGCTTGTTTGATGTGCACTACAAAAAAATAAACAGATCTTTCTTGAAAGACTATGACAGTGCTCCTTAGCATGGCTCTAGATTAGTTTTTGTCCGCTGCTGTGAAAAGCTGTTCACATGTAAAAAGGTAGTAGTTAGACCTTTACTCAACTACTTCAGACTTGTAATAAATCATTATAGTTTCATTTACAGAAACCGAACAGATAAGTGTCATTTAAGATTTCTGCACCCTCAGCCAATAAATTTACTATAGAAAGCAAATGGTTTTGGAGAATTTGGCTCAGATCTTCAGATGCAGAGGAAGAAGGCAGACACAAATGTGTATTTAACTGTTGACAGAAAAGGTTTGTTCCAGCGTTTTGAGGCAGTAGATTTGTGCTTTGTGACCTGACTTTAACTGATGTTACTTGAGAGTTCCTGTGTGAAATGGTATTCCCGAGTTGGGCAGTACCTGAATGACATAATATTGCTGGTTGCTTGTTTTCACTGCTGCTTTTGAGTTCAGGTTTTTTTTTTTTTCTTCTAAACTGGCATGTTCTCAAGTATTTTCTTAAAGTGACCTCTATGGTATTTCAGCTTATCCTAGTTCTTGCTGGCTGTGTCATTTGAAGCTGTAGCATGTCTCCTCCATGTCTCCAAGGTCCGTGTTCTCAGCAGACTCCATTTCATCACTTAAGTTTATTTAGAATATGCTTAGTGGCACATAAAGTAGTAGACAGACTGATGGTTGAAGTCAGAATTTTGAGTTGAGCTCTTGCACATCTGTTGTAAGCTACGGGTAAACAAAAACTTAAAGTACTGGTGCAGTGAAGCTATGTAACATCTTTCGTTCCTAGTATCCTTTCAAAGTTATGTGTGCTTTGCACTGTGATGTGATTTGTTAGTTTGTCCATGTGTTTGTCCATCATTTTCATAAGTGCCAGGTAAATTTTCAGTTTCTTTCCTTTAGGATTTCACATGCTAAACTTGCAATGCACGGCAACCACTTCCTGTGATTGTGGCATTTTTCCCCATTTCGGAGCATCTGCTAACTTTTTAATTGTGGTATGTTCAGTCTAAAACTAGTTCTGTTATTTAGGCTTATTTTTGTTCTTCTCTTGCAGGTGGAACTTTTAGAAGAAACTTGTTCGCTAGCACTTTGGAAAAAACTGAAAACTCCCAAGAGAAGTATACTATTTAAGGAAATGTATTTATGGCATTGTTGCATTTTACAAGTTCTGTGATGGCATTCATGCAAGGGTAAACACTGATTTTTACTGGTGCAAAGCCATGAAGATTTAGACACTTAAATGTTGTTGACTTTTGTGGGCCTCGTATCAAATGTTGGGCTTCATCTGTGAGAGAAAACCTAAGGTTTAGGACAGGAAAGTTAAAAGACTTACCAAATCTTAATTTTTTTTTTTTTTTTTTAAACTTAGACAAGCATTTTTAGTGAGCTCAGTATTACATGTAATATGATTACCCTATGGATAAACTGTGTTCACCCCTCTAGTCCATCTGGATTTTTCTCCTTTGTTTTGCCCTTCCAGAGTTGACAAGTGTTTGTTGAAGATAAAAGCAAGCCTTTGGAAGATGAAAATACTCTTTTAATCTAACCACTAGTAGCTAAGCAAAACATACAGGGAGATCATTATGTCAGCCAAAATCTGCATGTGTGCCTTTAGTACGTAAGCCCTTGGACTCTAAAGGTTGCTTCACGTTAGAGTGGCTTAGTTATATGCAGAAGTCAAATTGTTTTCTTCCTTCTCCTTACTCCCCCTTACTACTTGACATAGGCTGAACAGCATTTTTTTCTATGTAGCTGTGTAAGCTATTGGGAATTTACTTTCCTCAAGGCCACTTGTTTCACGTTTTCTTGTACCTACTCGCTTGTGTTTGAAGAATGTCTAATAGTTCTGCCTTTTTTTTGTTTTTATCCACAGGCTCCTAATTAAGCTAAGGCAACACATTTCAAACATTAGATAAGGATATGGAATATCTGACATAAAAAGTTTTCTGGGGTATATGCTAAAGTACTTCAGAGTGGCTTTATTGGACTGAGGGTAGTTTTTTTTTCATTGGCACTGAAATCTTGAGTCACTCCCTCCATGTTTGAAGTATGACTTACTGCTAAAAATACCAGTGATGGTTCTGTGATATTAATTCTTTGTGTCAGCTTATCATGATTTCTGCTTTGTCCTGTTACTCGTTATGGGGAGGCAAATCTTTGCAATACTTCAGCAAACTTTGCTGTGTAATAGAAACTGAAAAATATCATTTGCTCTGAGTGCCTAAGAATATAAGTTCTAATGTAATGCATTTTAGTGGAGATTGCAGTATATTCTAAGAACTATAAAGTAATTTAATCTATTGTATTTCCTCAGTGAAAATCAGTGTTTGCATTGAAATAGATTTATCTTAAATTCATACTTTCAATCCTTTCAGTCCAGTTGCTCTAAACTGTTTCTCCTTCATATCTGAGAATTTGGTTTCTTCATCAGTTTACACAGTGTTAACAATCAAGTGTGTAAAAAGATAAATTTTAGTCTCGATGCTTATATATTAGATACTCGCATGTCTTCCCAGGAAACATGAAGTTTATTTTCACTCTTGCTGAAAGTATGTGTTGCAGATGGTCTTTCTTCTACTTGTATCCATGAGATACTATCTGGACTTCATAGAATCATAGAATGATTTGGGTTGGAAGAGACCCTAAAGATCATCTAGTTCCAAATTCCCTGCAATGAGCAGGGACATCCTTTACCAGACCAGGTTGCTCAAAGGCCTGTCCAACATGGCCTGGAACACTTCCAGTGATGGGCAACCTGTTTCAATGCCTCAGCACCCTCACGGTAAAGAATTTCTTCCCAATATCTAATCTAAACTTCCTCTGTCAGCTTAAAACCATTCTCCTTTGTTCAGATACTACATGCCCTTGTAAAAAGTCCCTCTCCAGCTTTTTACAGGCCCCTTTAGGTACTAAAAGTTTGCAGTAAGGTCTCTCTGAAGCCTTCTCTCCTCCAGTCTGGGCAAGACCAACTCTCTCAGCCTGTCTTCATAGCAGAGGTGCTTCAGCCCCCTGATCATCTTCATGGCCTCCTCTGGACTCACTCCAACAGGTCCATATCCCTCTTGTGCTGGGGGCCCCAGAACTGAACATAGTACTCATGAGACCTGAGTAGAGGGGGAGACCTCTTGACCTGCTGGCCACACTTATCAATATATACACTTAACAATATATACGTTTCACCAGTGCTGTATTTTGGGGAAAACAACAAGCAAACCCCAAAGCAACCCATAATCAAGCAAAGTTCTGAAAAGATGAAATGGTTTATTTTTCCTTTTAAAATTTGTATTTTTTAGAGATACTGTTTGTCCTTGAGAACCCAAAATAACTGTTCAGCCAGGACTGGAACTTGAGTATTTTAGTAACCCTGCTCCCATTAATTTAAATCTTACTTAGGAAATCTCTTTCAGGTAAACACCAAGCTCGCCTTAAAGGAATACATTTAATATTGTTGATTTTTTTTTTTTTTTTTTTTTTTTTTTTTTTCCTCCAAGCTTCACTTAATTATTTATATGAAGAGCTAATATTTCTAGAAGAACTTAGTTAGTATTGGTTATATTAATTAGCTTCAGTTTCCAAAAGACTGAGAGCTATGAGTATAAAATGTTACTGGAAAAAGAGAATACTGGCAAAACCAAGCTATTTGAGTAACTCTCACAAAGGAAATACACAGTTATAGACTGTTCCAAAAGCTTTAAATACAAAAACGGGGGTTATTTTGATAACATTGTTTGTCATGCTTTGATACATGATGGGTTAGTACTGCAAGTAAATTTGCCAAAAAGATGGAAGAAAGCTGAAACAGAAATATGTATTTTTTTACTTAATTTAAAAGTAGTTTCTATTTCGATTCCATTGGAGATATGTAGAATAAAGGAAATGAAAATGGGTTGGATATGTAACGCATTATTTACCTTTATAAAATACATAAGGTATTACATGACCTGATATGTGCAAGAATTGAATTTGTGCATTGTTACTTCAATAAGAGGATTTAGAAACTGTGCCTGTTGAAGTGCATTTAACACTACACTCTGCTATTTTGTAGGGGTATGGATATTGCCATATTAGTCTGCCTTTGTTAAATTTGCATATCAGATGTATTTTTAACAAAATAGTTTATATACAACTTTTGTACTACCAAGCAGTAAATAAAAAGTATTGATTCTTAAGTTGGCTTGTGACTTCTTTAAGCCTGCATCCATTCTGTGGAACTTCGCCTTTGCACAGTCTTAATGTATAATGCAGTTTGTATAATTTGCATCTTAAGTTTTTGTTTATGGAGGTAGTGAGAATATTAGGTTGTGGCGTGATGATATACTTCAGAGCAGTTCTATATTCTTGAGAAAAGACAAATGCAAATATTACTTTATTTCCATATTTTATATGGGAAAGAAGAAAATTTGTGCTTTAATCCATGCTGGTATCTGATTATCTTAAAGCCTTTTACCTTTAAAGGATCAAGACTTTAATAACTTTAAATTACAATCTTTCTAAAAAACTTTAATTAAAAAATAACTTGCTATATTTGACATTGAGCTTTTAAAAAGTACACAATACTATCTTTATTCTTAATTGTTTTCATAAGGTATGGAACAAAAAATTACAAATGACAAGAAGCTCTTGGCAGTTGCTTCCTCTTGGCCTGTGTCCCTCTGTGATACTACAATGCTTAATTTGTTGCATTACGTTCTTACAGATAACTAAGATCTGTAAATTGCATTAAAATTGAGGTTTTGTATATCAGTGATGTCAAGGAGTCTCAAAGCAAGTTGTGGCTAGTTGAAACGTGATTATCAGTGTACCATCCTGTTTGCAGGGGTGGTTTTTTTGTTTATTTCAGTGTTCCTAGCTGCATCACAAAAGGTCTATTTTGAGATCTGTATTTGAATTTTAGAGGTTTATACACAGCTGTGGTTTATATTCAGAATTAAACAAACAAACGAAAATTCCTCCAGGCCTTAATTTTCAAAGAGAATTAAGATACTGATTGTGAAGCTTCTGGAAATTGAACACTTTTTGATCCCCTTTTGGGGGGATTTTTTGTTTTTTTTTTTCCTTTTCTGCATAAAACAATAACCTGAGAGTAATACGCTATCTTCTTTTTCCCTTAGCCTGTGTTCCCCTTGCCCCCTTTTCCTTCACTTTCTAATGCTTTCAGTGACAATTTCAGTTCATGTTGAAGTTTAAAACTAAATGCAGTATAACCGTATCAACAAGCTTTGACAGAAGATACATATAGAAGATTATAATTTCATGTAATACACAATTTTTATTAGATAATGTGTATGTATTGAAATACAAGAGGCTTGCTGTATTAAAGTTCGAAAAATTCTATTATAAATGGACTGACATAGTTGTCAAAAGAAACGTGAAGAATTTCTTCCAGATGGATTTTATTTTTACCTGGATAATACTTCTGTTATTTTTTCACCACCACAGGCACTTTGTTTTTTTTTTTTTTTAGTACAGTATTATGCCAAAATTCAGGATCCTAACTCGTGCTGTTGGAGTAAAACAGATGAGGGAGCTACTAGTAAAATCTGATTTTACTTGTAAAGTACACAAAGCACATGTGCTCTGTATTTTTGAAACATGGTAAGCATTAAAGCATTTCTTTTCTATTATTACTAAATCTCTTTATAAACAACCTCAGCTGGAAAACATGCTCTAATGTACTTCATAGCTCATTGTTATTTTCTTTCTGAACAGTCCTCTGTTTTTCACAGTCACAGAAACCTTGACAAAATTGGTATCTTCAATGATCCCTGTACTTGCAAGTGTTTTGTGTGTCAGTTGTAGAAAGACACTGTTATTTTAGCCAGATGGTCTAATTTAAAAAAAAAAAACCAAACCTAAAGCACAAGTGTTTTTCACTTTGTGTACTTTGGGTATGTGGATAGATGTTGCATCAATGCACTTTCTGTAGAAGTGAAGCCAAGTTCCAGGATTCCTGAAGTGTGTCTATATACAGCATGGAACAGGGGGCACCTGAGCCTTCTGGGAGATGTGACTGCTTGTGGTGCCCCATACCAGAGCCAAACTGAAAGACATAGAAGGGGGAAGATAGGCACTAAAAACACAGTAGGGAAAGACATGAGAAAAGGGTGTCACATAAATTTGGTTTTTGGTTGTATGGTTTTTGGTTTTGTGTTTCTGGTATTTTTGTTTGTTTTTTTTTTTTTTTCCCTAAAAGTGAATTGAGTTTGTACTTACTCCATACTAATACAAAATGATGTGGGTTAAAACATACCTGTTTATGAGATTGTTCATCTCTTGATGAGAGGAGAGCTTACAGCCTGTTCTGGTAATACTGAAAGTGCCTACTGCGTTGGAACATGAGGCTGTATCTCCTAAGGAATTCAGTTTCCTGAATATTTAATGGATTTTGAGTACTCACTCACACCTGTGTCCCAGATGTAGTTTGAAGTGTGAATCAATTTGTATCTATTAAACTAGGGTTTCTGTGCACTTTCAGAAGTTGGGTTGAAAGGATCTAGTTCCAGCCCCCTGCTGCTTCAGGCCTGTTCTTTCGTTTTTGCTGCTAGGTGTGTAATACTGCTGCTAATGAATAAATAAGAAAACAGAGTGGTTAAGCCTTGGCTGTCTATATATGATATCCATAAAGATGGATTTGGATTTTTTTTTTCTCAGTGTTTTGTGAAGTTGTGTATTCCATAACTTTGTTGAGGGAGTTCTGCAAAGTGCTGGCAGATGCAATTTCCATTTCTCTTGTTTTCTGTATCCTTGCTTTTTCTTAATTTTTTTTCCCCCTTCAGTTGTAGGGGGTGTGCAGTAAGGTGCTGCTGGTCTATTCACCTTGCCATACTTTGTGTCTCTTGTTCTGGATGCAGCATTTCGCCTCCTCTGTGCACCACCCATAGCAGGGCTGGCTGGTCGAACTGCCACAGCACAGAGCTGCAAGGCTCCCAGTCAGCCTTGGAGGTCTCTTCCTAGCAGGTTAAGATCAGTTTGTGAGCCAAAACCAATAAAGGAGTATGTAGAGTTGGCACAAGAAGAGGAAAAAGCTGAGCAGTTTGGGAAAGTGGAGTCTGTTCCTTTAAGCAATCAGAAAAGAAAGTAGATGCTAGGCCTATGGGGCCGGAACCATGCAGATGGTGGAATCCTGTGAGGAGACTTCCCTCGCAGCAAGGTCTGAAACAGCTATCTGTACTGTTAAAGTAAGAAACCTCTGAGTTTTTTTGTGACTGAGGGGGTGGTGAGTGGATTGGTGGTGTGATTTGCTAGTAAGCTTAGGTAAGAAGAGATGCTAAGTCACCTGTGGCACAGGTGCGCCTTAGTGCAGAGCCATGGTGGGTACCAGGCCATCTGCCTGGACATGCAGTTAGGCTTGCTCTGCCTTGGGTTTGTCTAAGGTCTTTGTAGAGCAGGCCTCTTGTATCGTAATTGAAACATCTCTTAAATTATATGTGTGCAGTCCCTAGTGCTGTAGAGGTGCAATGGTATAGCTGCAGTGTGTGTGTCTTGTGCAAAGGAGAATATATTGATGAATCTATTTTCCTATCAAAGTAACCCCTCATTTTTATAGGTGTAAAACCTCTGGTCCCCTTATCCCCCATCCCTCCTCCTCTGTCCCCCATTAACGGTCCTTTCCTTGCCTATTTTCAGTTAGTCAGCCTGGTCTTGTTTCTTCTGGGCTGTGGTTTATATTTTACAGTCAAAATAATTATCCTTTAAAAGCAGCAGTCTTAGCGTGTTAAATTAAAATATTCGTAGCATTTCCCAAATCTTATTTTTGAAGGTTTCCACATACCGATGTGTTTACACACACACACACACACACACAGATACATATACTTAGAGGGAGAGACAGGAAGGTGATGTTTTCTGTCAGCTACTAGCAGGTTTTGCACAGAGCAGCTGAAATATGTATTTGCTGGCAGCAGAGGGAGCTCTGGAAGCTTTTATCTCTCATTCGCATTTGGCGTGTGCCGGCGTAAAAATACAATATAGATAAATTTAAAAGCCCTAATTTAATCGATCAAGGGTGTCTCAATGTCTCTCTGCATTAGCACTTTGAGTGGCCAGGGCTCCTGTGCCTCGGGAAGGGAAGGGGGTGGCTGCCTCACCTCTGCCACTATCCCGCCCCGTGGCTGGCCGGCGGCCTGGAAGTAACCGTTGCAGTTGTTAAAAGGAAAGACGTAAACTTCTCCGTAAGCCAAATTTTTAATCAAAGCAGTGCGGAAGAACGGGATCTGTTTGGCATATGTCGAAACAATAGCGGTGTGTGTCAGCTGGTGATCAACACTCATGCGTGGCTCTGGAAAAGTAATTCCCAGTCAGGGTGGAGTATGGGTATTATTTTGTAAGGCTTTCGATAATTTGTCGATTTTGATTGGTGTTGGGTCTTTTAGTACAGTTCTTTTTTTGCAGATGCTTACTGTGGGTGTGTTTTGTATGCAAGTCTGCATAAACAGGGGATTAATGATGACAAATTTACAATAATCAAAATCAGACATTATTCTTGCAAAGTAAGCTGTATACTTGTTAGATTTGCTCCTGTGTTGCTCCTATATATCAAACTGAAATTCATGGGGTTAAAAGTCTTTAATACCATGGAGTTAAAAATGTTTCCTCAGTTCTGGAAATAGATGCTGGAGAAACTCATACCACTTTTAGCCATGGCCAAAGTCTCTTCATATAACACACCTTACTGGAAATGTGGAAATTTTTGCATGGATCTTATTATTTCTTTTTTTTCTCTGAAGATTGTATGGAAAAACTAATCTGAAGAATGTCCCTGAATTTATTTGCTATTGTCTTTTTTTTCTGGAAGAGGTTCTCAAATGCAAAGGAAAGTTTTATTTAGATAACAACCTTTAGACACGAAATGGAAACAACCTAGTTATTCATTCTTGTCCAGATCCCTACAGTTTGTCCTTGAATACTTAAACAGTATTTTAATCTCATTTATACAAGTCATCTTGCCTTTGTTGCTTACCTTCCTTTCCTTTTGCATAAGTTACTTGCTATCATTTGGTGCAATTCCAAGCATTAAAAGCAGGGGATAGCATATGTGATCACAGATTATTGAAAATCTGGCCATGCTTGGGGTTAAGGTGAATAGTCGAGGGTGTTGCCTTGCTCCTTTCTGCTTCTGCACCCTCATAAAAATCAAGCTAATCTGTAGCTCAGTGTAAATAAAAGGAAGCTCAGTGAGCAAACAAATGAAACTGCAGTTTTCATGTGACATGGTTTTATTGTGGGATTGGTTCAGTACTTAAGTCATCTGCCACCTGATGGAATATTGGGATGCTGTATTTCCTGAAAAACTTGGAGGGTTTTTTTTCTGTTTCGCTACAGAATGTAATTTTTTTTTTTTTTTTTGGTTGGTTATGTACAGTCGCTGAAGTACGAAGTACAGCAAAAACCTGATAAATGCTGTTTAATCTATAATAATTTCAGTCAAGATACAGAGGAGGAAATGGTGTAACTCCCATAGTTTTTTATATGGTGGTAGTGAGATGACTGCTTGGGATCTGTACTTAAACAACTGATTAAGAACAAAATCAAGATAGCCATTGTCTTTCCTGCTTCATTGTCAGAATCCTGTTTTCTGAATTAAGTTGTACAAGGGAATATTGTTTTTTCTCTGAGTAAAGGAGGCAGAGGTGAGGAGTAAATCTGTGTAGTAAAGTTCTGTCACAGAATTGGATTTAACCATGTTAACGTTAAAATTTTATTTAACTATAAATTTTAAAGTCATGACTATGTTAAGGCATAAAATACTATAATCTATTTCAATCTCTGATGGAATCCAGGATGCACATTTTGCTTCATCCAGAATGTCAACAGCTCATGGTTTGAAATGAAAATGGCCCAAAGCAGGCAGGACAGAATTTGCAGAAGTGATCAGTCAGTAGTGCTCTTATTTGTAGGTGTGGACAGTATTTCCTGTTCTGTGTTTATCCAACTAGTTCAATTCCAGGATTACCTGATTTGAAGTTCAGAAAATGCTTGTGAAGGTTCAAAATAAAGGAAAGTTTAAAACCAAGCCTTCCTGAGATGTCAAGTGAAATTGTTAATGGAGAAGGGAGTCCTGAGACTGAGGTCTCTGTGTATGTAAATGCATGAAATTTGGAAAGCCAGGCCAGGGAAGGACCTGAGGAGTTTCTGCTTTGATTTTAAAGGTGGTAAGGGCTGTTTGTGTTGGAAAGACCAATGAAAAAGCCTGTATCTGTTCTAACAATTACTCTTAAACAGGTATTCTAAAACCTAGAAATACACAATGTCTGAAAAAATTCTGTTGATGGAACTTCTTTTAATTTTCTTTTTTAATGTAGAATGACTTTGATAAATTTGTTTCTGCATTCAGCATGTTAAAGAGGTTCTAAGAGGTTTAATTTTGAAATGATGCTCTTGTGCAGTTTAGATGGATTCCAGTTTCCATCTACATGCAAGGAGAGATACCACAATTAAAGATAATCTATTAGAATTCATTGTTTCAGTGTAATTAACAGATGCAATATAAGTGTTGGGATAAATATATGAAATATCACATGCACAGGCCTTAAATGTTGAGATACTTTATTCTCACTTAGCAAAATATGCTACATTGGCAAGAATTAATCTTCTGGAAAATTAAATCACATTTAGGATGTTGAAACTACAAATGCAGTGTAAGGTCAAGATTTTTTTTTAATAACTGTTACTTGTTTCATCATTTAAATGATAAAAATGGTATTTCTTAATTAAAGCAATCAAGTCTGAAGTATTTAGGAATATAATAGACTTTCTATTTCTGGATTTCAATTTTTAATGGGAAGTCTCCATAGCAACACTTGCCAAGGCGATCGCCTTTATTCTTTAAAGGGAAGAAAAAAAATTTTGTGGAATTTATCTATTTCCAGGTTCCTGCTTTCTTGTCTGGGTTTTATTCACTGAACTTAAAATTTCTGCAGGGTCAAATTTCAGGTTCTACTGTTACTCTGTAAACAAACATCCCCCATAATGTTTTTTCTAGGAAATAATTATCTTCCTTGAGTTGGGTGGACTGTCTTCTACCCCTGTTGTCATATCCAAAATCCCTGCTGTGATCTGAAATACTTTTCATGATCTGGAGGTGACCCACTGTTAAATGTGAAAGCGCTAAGCTTACTCAATAGCTCTTTGCTTATATGTGGAAAATTTACCATTTCCTTTTAAGCTGTGTTACTAGTTTTGGAGAATAATGAGTAAAACGTGAGGTGCCAAGATGCAAAATCTTTCCTAGAAATACCAGCTCTTATAATAGTTTCCCATCCTGTTGCCTTTTATTTAGTGCTGCATATGTCTTCACACTCACCTGTATAGAATTACATCAAATACAGAAATATTGGCCAACCAACTCACTTGTTATTTCCTTTTGTATTGAAGGAAACTGAAACATTTCAACTCTACTTCATAAGGCCTCTGAATATAGTAAACACGATTGATATCTGAAGTTAGGGTGATTGGGGTGAAGAGAAAGAGGTATCAATCAAACTGTGTAGTTTTTGAGAGAAGTCTTAAAATACATAGTTTACTTTGATTCCTGTGACCTTTTCCTGTGGCCTTCTCTGTTTTCTCAAGATATTAAATTTTACTCTCACAATTTTCTGAGCAAAATGATTGTTCAAGCTAGCAGTGTGTGTGTTTCTTTGGATCAGATCTGAGGACACTGAGTAAGATCTGGTTCTCACATAATTATTTAAAAACTGATTTTCAGTATTTAAAAATTCTGTCTGAAATAACTGATTTTTACACTTACTGTGAAAAGTGTACTGCAGTCTCAGAAATGGCTAAGAAATCATTCCTGACACTCAACTGTGGCATGGTAGAGTTGAAGGGATAGAAACACATACATAAATATAAAAACTATATATATAGGTTTAGAAGGGAAAAAAACCAAACCAAACCCTGCACAAGGCACTTTTAGATAACAGGTAAGTGACACCTGAATGCTGGGGATACCTCATAGGTTTATTTTATGGAAGGTTTCCTTATCCTGCAGGTTTGAGGTATGTATATGCCTGATTGATTAACTTTTTCTTTGGTTAAGTGAAGCATTGACCAGTTATTTCCAACACAGCGGATATACTTGCTTTATAGTAGTTTGCCTTTCTTGTATTTAAAACAATGAAAACTTGGGCTGCAAGAAGTGCTGTGTTTGTGGCCCAGCTGATCTCTTGTGGGGGATTTAAGTCTGGTGGTCCACAATTGCAGGCAGTTGCCTGTAGAAGAGATGCTTGGTTTGGAGTGTCCATACACTTGTTGGGTTTGACAAGCTGCTCACCTCTAGTGTGCCTTAATTCCTGGGGAGCAAGATGAAAACTTGCTGTGATTTGTGCTCAAAGTGCAGGTTGTAGTTCAGTCGATATTGAAAAATTGGGTAAGTTTCCTTGAGTGTTTTTGCATTCTTTAATTTTTTTTTTTTTTCACTTAAATCCTTTCTCATGATTCATATCATGGTGCAGCAGGGGCTGGCAGATCTCTGGGCCTGGGATGTGGGGAGCAGTGCAGGCTCCCTCAGGAGCAGCTGGGCTGGACCTCACAGCCAGACCTGTCTTGCCACCCCAGTGGGGAGCAGGGCCCTGGGGGGACACTGGGGCAACCCAGCTCCGGGTGTAAGGCGTCTGCAGTGGGGCCAGGCTGAGGCTTGGCCAGGCTGTCAGCCTGCAGGTAGCCCCAGCTCAGCAGCACCTGTGACCAGGCTGTGGGGAGCTGGGGCAAGATCAGATGCTTCCCAGAGGCTATTGACATGGGGTCCTGAGGATGTGGGCAGGAACAGCCAGGCCTGGTGATGCTCTCAGGTGCCCTCACAGCATAAAAGCAGACATATGCCATGTGCTGTCATAACCATAACTGATAATATGCAGTGTGCAAGTGGTCTTTCACTGTCATTCAGTATTATAGTAAGTTTTGATACATGAATGTGCACAAAGAACATTCATGTACATTTTCCTAATGCTTACAAGGGCCTTTTAAAGGAGGAAAGTGGTAGAGAAATCAACAGTACTACAGTACTTCACAAGTATATAAAGCTGTTTTATTCTACAGATACGATGTTGTGACTTTCATCTGTAACTGAATAGAGACACAAGAGCTTCAAGATAGTCTCTTGAAGCTAAGACTTTTTTTTTAATTGCTCATAGAGGCATCATTAATGTTTTGAGAAATTGAAATCTTCATTTGATCAGTTTAAACAGAATCTGCATTTAAACAGAAATAATTTCAATATCTATACATTTCTTAAACTCCACCTCTAATATTCTGATCTTTGTGTGTATGTTAATGGTTGACTAGAATTCAACATATACTGTTGGTAAATACACGGTGCTTTCCATGTATCTAATGAGGGCTATATGTAATAGTACTTCTTTTATGTAACTGTTATATGATCAGAAAACACATAAAGCACAAAAGTTGCCAGATAATTTTTTTATATGATAAAAGCCAATTTATTAAGAATTTAAAACAGAAACCACATTTCAGTATAAAATGTCAAGCACTTTTAACCATTAAGATCCAACTTTTGATGAATCAGCACCTAACTGGTCTCTAATTTTTTCCTCCCTGCTCACACAGAAGATCAATGTAGTAATCTGACATCAGAGGGAGGGTAAACGCTCCAGGAACGCAGCTGGTATTTTCAGGTCTTATGCTTAATTCAGCTTGGAAGCTCAATCCCTCTCCTGCTGTAATTTTTAAGGACTACAGCAGAGCCAGGGAGGGGTCCACACTGTTTGTATATAAACAAAACACATCTTGCTGGGGATGTTTATGAGACACAACCTGTTTGCAAACTGTGTTGTTAAGGCAAGTATGTGTGCCTGGAAAATTTAGCACAATTGAGAAGTCTCGGGCTGTAGTTTTACAGCAGTTTTAACCTATCCATACAGTTAAGACTGAGTTTTGATCCCTCTCCAGCACCTCAGTTTTTATTTGAGCTACTTCAGCTCATTAAACCAACACAGAGTTACCCACTCTCTTGGATTTGGCTAGGCTTCTGCTGTTTTAGTGAACTGAAGCTGGTCACTTGGGTATCAAACTAAGTCCAGGAGATGTGCAAGGGAAGAGATGAGTTTATCATAATGCCAGCTGTACAGGCACAGATTTAGGCTAGATCTGGACTGGAACTGTCCTTCTCTATTTCATACATCATTAGATCATGAAATTCTGGGTCAGGTTTGGGTTGTTTTTTGGGGGTTTGTTTTTTGGTTTGTTTGTTTTTTTTTTGGTGCTAACGATGAAAATCTGTGGTTTCTAACTCCATGTCTTCTATAATTCTGTTTTAAATAATGGAATTCTTCTGAACCTGGAACATGCAGTATGCACAGACCCTCCTGAAGGTCAAAACCAAAGGGTTTTGCATGAGTCCAGGTGAGGTGGGTATACAGCAGAATATCCTGTGCGAAAGAAATGCCACTCTGCCCCCCAGCTGGTACCATATAAAAGTGTTAGTACTGCCATTAGCCAAGGGAGTGCTTCTGTACCGCAGGCAGTACAAATTAAAAGCTGTACAAAACAGCTGAAGGGACAGAGGTTTAGTCCAAACTCCTTTTATATGTCCTGTTCATAACAACTGTCCACATGTGCTAAACATGTAATACATAGATCCAGAAATAAAATCTGGATCTTACCCAGTGTATGAGAAATAAACCTTCATCTAGTACTCGTCGTCATCATGCAGGTCTTCCCCTGCAGTTGCAGCTTCCAGTGCAGCCAGAGCTGCTGCAACTTCTGCATCTTCCTCCTCCATTTCTCCATTGATGTCTTTATGGTTGGGGTGTGTGGGTTCCTGTGCTACTCTGGTAACAGCCACGGCAGTGATACCACCCATAATGCCCGCACTCAAACTTCTAGAGTCAGTTTTAAAAGGTCCAATACTGCTCTCCTTCATAGGTGGAGGTGGGGTCACACAAAGGTCCTGGTCCTGCACTGCTGAAGGCCCAGTGTTTTGGTCTGAGTGTGCATAATTGACTAAAAAGCTGTCTTTTTCAACATAGTTCCTGGTTTGGGGGTAATTAATATCTGGCAGTTGTATGGCATTGTTTTGTGTCTCCAGTATTGCACTTCCTTTAAGAAAGATGATGTCCTCTGCAGACTGGGAGTTCTCATCTTGAATACTGTTTGGCTCATTGCATGTTGCCTTCCTCTGCCAGCCCACCTCTAGGTCAAGTTCTTGTCCAGACCTATTTGATCCGGTGTAAAAGTCTCTACTGGCTGAAGAAGCCTCTGACTGGCTAGAGGTTTCCTGTTCACTGGCCTCTTTCACTGGGTTTGTGTTGGGGTTGAGCACAGGGTGCACTCCAGCACAGGAGGTGCCACCATTGACTGCAACATCAAGCTTTGCAACACACTTCAAAAGGCCTTCCTCTTGAAAATCATTGCCTCCATGGTTCCAGAGAGTTTCTTTTCTGCTATTTATCTGACTTTTATTTTCTGTTCCATTCAGCTCATCCTTCTGGAGTTCATTTTTATGTTCTTGAATTTCACTGTTCTCTTTGGATTTATTGCTGCCTTGCTCATTGTGTTTATAGCTGCTTACTTCATGAACGCATCCAGGTGATTGTACTTCTTCTGGATCAAAAATGTAGCTGGAGAAATTTACGAAGAAAATGTTAATTATGGTGTTTATAAATCTGATTAGAAAAAGAATTAAGCTTAATTTTTAAGCTGGAGACCTTGAGTAACTGCTGTCACTAAACTTTACCTGAGATTCTGAGCATGAATTAGACCAAATGGAAATGCTGAACTGTGCTGCTCTATCCTGGGACTGATTATAACTAACCCCTGGATTGGCCAGGAGCATGAGGAGGCTGACTGAGAGCTATGCGCTGGTGGTTGTGTGTTTTCAGCTTTATGTTTTTATTTTCTCAAGGGGGGTGCTGTTGATTTGTTGATTAGCAAATGAGTAGTAGTCATAGATTGTTCATTGATATGTCTTCATGTTGTTGCTAAAATATGCCCCATTTTTTCCCTGGTGTTCTTAAGTGTTACCATTTTGCCCTTTTCTAGGCTTCCCCCCCCCCCCCGTTTTTCCCTCCTCTTTCTTTTAGAATCATAGAATAGTTAGGGTTGGAAAGGACCTTAAGATCATCTAGTTCCAACCCCCCTGCCATGGGCAGAGACACCTCACACTAAACCATCTCACCCAAGGCTTCGTCCAACCTGGCCTTTTCTTACTTAAGTTTTTCTCTTGCTCCATATTTTCCTTAACTTATTTCTTCCGTAGCCTCTTTTCTTTGTCCCCGCTCTGTGTTGCATAGCACCAGTTTATTTTCCCATTATCACTTTTCCCACAGAGATGTGGTGAAGGGAAGAAGTAACCTCCAAGTGGGGCTGAAGCATTGTTCTTCTAAAAAATAGCTAGTCTTCCTCTCAAGAGATACTTTTAATGTGGGAATTGTTCACACAATTAACTACATTTAAAAGCTATGATGGAAGTAAGGATCTGTATTTAATTTCCATTGTTTAGGAAACAGATCTGACAAAGTCTGTGCTCCCTGTTCTACTGAAGTGAAGGGTGCTAGAGATGAATTTTCGATGCCACACAGATTTTCTGTGGGATAGGAATGATAGCAAAAGGACCTGAATTACAGTAAATCAAAAGGACATTCAAAGGACATCAGTATGCCTATGCTCTGGCAAGACTGTAAAGATACTGTAAATCTGGAGGAAAACCCCAACTTTGTAAATAGGCTTAATTTAAGCAGCAGGTATAGAGGAGCACAGACACATCTTTTAATGCATTTCTTTTATTGGGTCTAAGCAAATCTTGTTTGATTGTACCTTTGTATCATTTTGCAGCATCTGCACCCCATCTGGATTTTCTTTAATCTGAAAAGAGAGAGAGGGGAGGCAAGAGGGTGAGTGAAGCATTATGAAATTAATTTATGGGCAATTGCATTGAAAATGATGCTTATGTTTAGAAGGGGTCTATTATCTAAAAACAAAGATGCCTACACAAGAATGGATACAGTACAGTTCAAGGACTTTCTAGGTTTCTATCTTGAATTGACAGCAGCTTTCATTTGGGGAAAACCTGGGGAAGAATTTAACAGTTCTTAAGCAGTGGTGTTATCCTAGGATAGTTCCCTAAGCGTCTTTATGACTTAAGAGACTTCTAAGTCAGAGTCAAAATAGTTGGTTTCTGTGTTTTGCTTGTGGGGTTGGATTTTTTGTGTATTTGGGTGTTTGCTGATGTGTTGGGTTTTTTCTTTTTTTTGGCAGCTATTGATGGACTTTTCTTCCATTAATGTGTCCATCTGTATTCTGAACTCCAGTAAACTGCTAGTGTCTACAGCATCCTGTTTCACAGCCCAGCCTTATCTGTGTGAAGAAGCACCTGCTTTTGTTTGGCTTGAACCTAGTTCTTCCTAGCAGTATTTGATGCCTTCTAGTTCTTGTATTGGAACAGATGGAGAGCATCATGTCCTGTTGTCACTATAGTACAGGTCCAGTACTGCCCCTTCAGTTCTGATATGCAGTCTGAAGAATCCTCATCTTTCTAAATGTTCCCCATTCTGACATTGTTTCATGCCTGTAGATGGTTCTTGTGATGATTCTCTGGGTCTTCTGCATTTCAACATCCTTCTTAAATGAGGTGTGGGAACCACAAAAGCAGAGTTCACAAGGTGTGGGAAACCACAGATTTATTCTTTCCTCAGTTGGCTTTGTGACAGCTACTGAGTAGAGGTGACATTTTTGTGGAAATGTCTCTTAGACACAGACATATCGCTGTGATTGGCACCTTATTATGTGATGTGTGTGTTGCACCTGCATTTCACTAAAGTAAACTTCTGAGTTTGACTAGAACTGCAGAGAATTTGCATTCTGTTACATCTCTGAGAACTTTTTGTGCATGTGTGTCATTGCCTGACCCTGTGAGATGCTAAGAGTTAGCTATTACATGGTTCAAATACTAAAGTCTTTTATTATGGAAAGAAATGGTTTGCCAATTTGGATCCTTGAGAACTTTCATGTTCTGAACCTAAAGTGAAGATACAGGTCTGAACATCCCAAAATCCTAGAAAAAAAGTTACTATCTTTGGGTTGGGGCTATCTTATTTCAAGTTGATCAAGTTGGGGCGGGGTTTTAATGTTTTGTCCATTGTTATTCAGGCCCTTTCATTTCCTCTTGAGATGTTCTACCACCCTTTATACTTTTGCCATTGCCTAAGGACAGTAGTTTACTTCTCATAAAACAGAAATGGATGATACAAGGTCAGAGTATTTTCTAGAGTGATTTATTCACAAAACACTGAAGGAAAATAGTATTGATTTATTCTTACCAGGCATAGCCTGAACTGCATGCTAGTGATATGCTAGCAGAAATTAAATTAAAAGTTTGTTGTGTGGGCTTACTGTTTCACTTCCTCCCTCCTCTCTCCCTCCTGTATCTGGTGTTAGCACTAAACAAAATGCCTGATGTCAAGCCCATCATTCCTGGAGCCTCTAAGGACCTACAATCATTTAGCAGCTGGGTTTAGCTCCCTTCTGCATCTCTGCTGATCTTGTGCTGCAGGTTGTCAACCTCCACCCCTCAACAACATCATATTAGGAATACTTATACAGGGTTTTTCATCTGAAGAGAATGCAATAACTGGTAAGGTGGTCATTTGTACTGACCAGCCTTATGTGCAGTTGCTTTACAGTACAAGGGCATTTGGACGGGTTTGTTCAGGTACAGGCTGCATTTGAGTTGGCTGATAGCCATCTTTTCCAGCCAAAGGGGAATTCTTCATGCTATTTGCTTGATAATGTTAAAGGCTGAATTAGCTGTAGGCCTTCTTTAGGTTAAGACTGATTTGAAGCTAATTCACTAGAGCTAAGCCCTATGTGGACACTTGTATTGCTTTGACTAACACGTTCGGTTTTAGCTTAAACCTACTTATAAACTGAAAGAATAAAACCTGTATAAAGTTGAGCAGCTGTTGAAGATTGAGTCTAACAATTCTCAGTAGCTGATGGGTTACCACTATCATAACTTCAGTTGCTGTCAGTTGCCATAAAAGCCCACTGAAATGCCCACATGGCCTGTGGCTTGGCTTTAAAGTTCATAGGTTTGATGAAACCAGTCCCAGTTTGTATTTTCTGAGAACAGATACTGCTTCTAGCTGGGTGTGGGTACTGCTTCTGTTTATCCTTTTACGTGACAGATTTCCTACTCAGTGCTTTTATGTGTGATTTTTTTTTTTTTTTTTAAGCATGATATCTTGCTCATTGGTTTTAACCATTGGGAAATGCTAATTCCTGTCCTTTCTTCTGTTGTAAAGACACTTGTGATAATCATAGAAGGCAATTAGAAATGGAAATTACTGTTGTTTTTCATAGGAAGCACTTTCCTAATTGTTGGTGGTACTTTGCTTTTAGTTTAATTACAGTCCCTGTTTGAATCCTCTCTGCAGCTACTGCATTAAGCTTTAAGCTTTTCCACTGATTAGTTACAACTGGATCTGTCCTTTGGCATGAATAAACTATTATATATGGAAAATGCTTTATGGTGTATTATCTTATAAATTATTTCACATCTCAGAAATTGAACATGGTTTTACAATGTTGTTTTCTGAACATTGGTTTGTTTTTTTTCCTTTGCCCTTTTCTTCCATATTTATAACAATCAAGTCAAGTTGCAAAATAATTCTTTATATATATATAAAATAGCTTTATAGCATGAAAAGGCATGCTTTAATTGTACTTGTTTTGGATACCTTGCTCTAAAGACTTGTGTATTGTGTGATGTTCATAGTTCCGTTAATGGATAAGTAGGTTTAAAAAGCTCCTGTCTGGAGCAGTTTGAGCCAAGCACATGCTACAGACTTGCAATAAAAAAGGGTTAGAGAGCTCAAGCAACAGGTGATATGTTATACAGTACTCAGTTTAGAAACATTGCATCCTTTTATGCTCTAACCTCTTTTGCCTTTTTATAAAATGTGTATTTATAAGTTAGATATTCTTTGCTGCTGAATTGATTAGATAATTTCAGATGAACATGACATGGTGTAGAATGCTCCTTTCAGAATGCTCTGGGGGCTAGTTTCCCCCCCAAGAAAGGCTGCCTGTGTCTAAAGTGCCTAAATCCTTGGTGCTTTAACATTTAGAGCTTCACAATTCAGATCAAACTGCCATTAATCCTGGATATCATTCTTTCTAGATCATGAAATTCCCGAAGGCTTGTAAATTTGTCACTGGTATTATGCAGTCATTTAATCCTGAATGTTAACACATTATCTGTCATTGAAGGTCTACTAAAATGTTAAGTACAGATTTTCATATTTTTTTAGACACACACTGGAACACTTGAAACATTCACAGGAAGGGGACAGAGCTGCTCAAGGTGAGAAGAATTGAAGGAGACCTAGAACTATTTTTTATACTCTGCTAAATTGTAAACTGTTACTTCCTAGCTTTGAGTTGCTGCTGAATTTCTGAAGAGTGCGTCTGAGGTTGAGCGTGTACCAGTATCTATAAAATAATGAGATTCTTGCCACATTAAAGAGTAGGACAGCCTTGTGATTTGCATATTCAGTGTCAGTGCCATTTCAGTTAATGATAGCTTTCTTCAGTAAAAAATGTGGAAGAGGCCCAAATCTGTGTGTGTTTGCCCCAGCTGCTCCAGCAGACCTTTAGCTGATCATGCAAAAGATAGTCTAGGTATCTTTTAGATATCACAAGTCTTTAGAGCAAGGTATCCAAAACAAGATGAGAAGGATTAAAGCATGTCTTTTCATGCTATAAAAAATATAAAAGATAGTCCTTGCCATGAATTAAACGAGTGTTCACAGAGAGACCAGGGAGACCTGATGTTATGAAAGAGTGACTTTCTTCCTTTAAAGGAAAGTGATGCAGAAGAGCAACTATTTCAAAATCAGTTGGGGAAAACCCTACTATGGAAGGAGGAAGTAATTAGACTTAATTAGAGGAAAGCAGAACACCAACTCCCTTAGTAAAACATTCTGAAAAACTGGGGGGTTATTAAATATTTTTACACTGCCACCTGCTAAGAGTGAAATTGGACTTCTCTGAAGTGTGAGACCTTGCTGGGGAAAACAAAACTAGTGTCTGACTCCAGGAAGATAACTTTGTGTTTCAAGCCACAGAGTGCTTTAAGAGATGTATGCTTTGCTTTATCAGACTTGAGAAGCACAATGTATCTGATTTTAAATTATGCAATAGCATAGCTTCTATTGTGTTTTTAAACTGTAGCTGTGTTACGAATAAACAAAAGACAAATGGAAGGTGGTGCCATGAACAGTGAAGGAGAAATATTTTTGAGAAATAAATGGGTTGACAACCTTTCTCAATATTCTTGGAAGTTTACATGGAAACAGAAAAAGTCCAATCTTATTTTTATTCATGGAGTGTTTTTTCTTCTGTCTTTATTTATTTTATTTTATTTTATTTTATTTTATTTTATTTTATTTTATTTTATTTTATTTTATTTTATTTTATTTTATTTTATTTTATTTTATTTTATTTTATTTTATTTTATTTTATTTTATTTTATTTTATTTTATTTTATTTTTTAAGCCCCATCCGGGAGCAGAGGCAGAAAGCTGAGGGGAGAGTATATTAAAATAGCTCTTCTAGTAGGTCTCAAATTGATAAACTCTGGCTTGGTGACTTTTGATCTGAGTCATTCTTTTTAAGCCAGATGTGGGTTTTGTTGTTTGGGTTCACATACACACACCAGTGCTTTATCAGCTTCTGCTGTTTTTTAGGCTTCTCCTCCATCCTTTCCTGCTCTAGATTACAAAGCAAGGTGTTTTTTCCTACATGTGCATTATCTGGGCTGCTGAGCCTGAATGACACACCTTCCAGGGGCCTGGGGCACCTCTTTCTGGTGACTATTTCCAGTAGGGGCACCATTCAGACTGGACCCTGCTGGTGTCTTCCTCATTGCTGTGCTTTGCATTCCTCAGTGAAACCTGTCTATTTTTAGGGTACCATTCTGAGCTACCAGTCTCTTTGCAATGGACAGAAACCCTTGCTCATCAAAATTAAGCTTTTTTTTTTTTTTTGCTAGCTAGGTTTCATATAGGTGCCAAATGCTAACCAGTTAAGAGCTATACTCACAGAAGTAAATGTGGGAAGAGAAAGTGTTTGGAATCAAATCTGTGCAGAGGGAATAAAAAATTTGGGATGGGAATAACAGAGAGCTCTAGCACTTAGCAAGCTTTTCCTAATGGGAGGTGTGGTTTGCCTTCTGTGCTGAGTAGGCACTGACATCTCTTGGAAGATTTTGGAGCATCCTCAGCATGTGCCAAGCTCTGAGAAAGGGTCAGGCATGTCTAGGTTGGAGGAGGGAAGTGTGATGTCCCTGCTCATTGCAGGGGAGTTGGACTAGTTGACTTTTAAAGGTTTCTTCCAACTTAAACCATTCTATGATTCCATGATTCTATGTGTTACTGAGGAGTGGAGGCAGAGAAATCTGGATGACAGATAATATATCAGAAGCATAGAAAGATTGTGGACAGATGGTAGAGCTGAGAAGAACTACACTTAGAAATTCAGAAAACTAGTAAACATACAGTAGCATGTGTAGGCTATTCAGTGCTACTGGATGAATATGACCTGTAAGAACTGTCTCACTTTGCTTAAAATACAGAGGACACTGCAAATCCTGTGGGTATTTTTCCTGACAGTCACTATGCTGAGGCCAGAGGGACTTTGGGGGCAGCTGGAGGGAGACCAAACCTGGGCCCAGTGTTGTCTGAGCAATCTGATCCAGCTGAAAATGTCCCTGCTTATTGTGAAGGGCTTGGATTAGATGACCTTTGAAGGTCTCTTCAAACCCAAACTATTCTATGATTCTGTAATGGTCTCTGGAGACTAACCACTGACAAAACCTTGAGCTGATAGATAAATGCCTTCTGAAAACAAATTACTTTCCTGCAAAGCTTCACATCAGTTCTACTCATGTACCTGAAAGCTGCAGCCCAGTTTGGCTGGAACAGTCACATTTAGGATATAGGTGAGATCCCCCCCCCAAAAAAAAGGGAAAATCAAAGCATAGAATACCTGATCTTTTCCATCAAGTCTCTAGAGTCTTTGGCAACTTACCTTAGCACGGTTGTTACAGAGGCAATGATTTGCTAACAAATCTGTGCTTAACTCTGCGTTGAGGTTAATACTTAAAGCTCCACTGAAGTCTATCTACTTTCATTTTTCGTAACTGAATCTTAGTCTGAGATTTATTTTAAAAGTGCTTCAGGGAATAACTGACATAAATAAATGAATTAACCTGAGGAATTATTGTAATATGCTCCCTTATAGGAAGCAGATCCCACCTCGTGGGCACTTTTTGTCTGTTTTTCTGTAGCAAAATTGGCTTCAGTCTCTTTGTTGACATTTTCTTAAAGTGCAGCATTGAAGTGTTGTTTCTGTGCCTGTTCATTTATTGACATTTACTTTACAAAGCTGGGGAGCTGCACAGGTGTACCAACCACTTTTAATAAAGCAGGTCTCCATTGGCCACTAGGCTGTTTGCATGCATCTCTAGTACAGCTAGCAGATAAGTACAGCATGAAGATAAGAGACGTTGACACAGAGGGACCCATCAAAGACTCATATAAAACTTCTTTAGCCATAGCCTAAATACAGTGGTGACTTATAGCAGTCAGCTTTGAATGTTTGACTCCTATTGGTACCCTCTGCTTGCTTGCTGTTCTAATTGGATTCCCTGTTTATCTGTAACAGATAAATATAATCATTGCATAAATGCAAATAATCCTTACACTATCTTCCATTCTTGAGAACAATATTTATGGTTTGTTTTTTCTGAACATGATTCTTTCCCTCTTTTCTCCCTGGCCAGGCTGAACTGACTGAGATCATGGCCTGTACATTGTTCAGGCATTGGCCTGATTCTTTATGAGTTTTCATGACTGAAGTGTCAGACTTCTGAGTGATATTGCACACTAATACTACATACAATCAACAGCTGTTTGTTTCAATGAGGCAAGAATTTGATATATTCTCTATGTTATTCAACGTATGAAATTTAGGGTTCGTTTTATGTGTTATACTAAGGGTATAATTTACGTTTCGTTCCAATGAAGCCATGATACTGATCTAGACTTGTATTTTCTTCAAGGGAGAAAAATGGCTTTAACTGGGGCAGGTGTCAAAACCTGAAAGTTCTCATGCATCAGAAGCATGTGTTGCTTGTTATCTGGGAATTTATAGGACTCACTTAGTTATGACTTCATACATTTTGATGCTTTGTATTCTGAAATAGAGTAGTTCTTTTGTTCTGAGGAAGTAGCTCTGATATTACATTATGGTTTTGCTTCATCAAGGTAATACATGGCAGGATAACAGAACCTTAAATGAGAAAGGTATGGAGCAGTCTCAAGGGGGAAAACAAACCAAGTGACACTTAAACAGAACTGTTTCTAATTAGCTGAATCTCACAGTTCTCAAGAAATTACAGAGCAAAGTGATCTAATATCGAAGACTCAAATAACAAACACTCTGCTTGCCTGATAAACCATCATACAGAATCAGCTAATCACTAAACTATGGCCTACTTATAACCAGTGGGAGTAATGTTACATTAATTTAACTTCTATCTGCATGGCATCATCTGGAAATGTATGTACATATTAAGTGGGCTTTTTCCCAGGAAGCTTTCAATAATAGTAATTGACAAAAATTTGCTGCTCTTGTGCTCTTTGTCCAAGGATCACAATGTTAGCAGTCAGCACTAATTACTGTGTACATGAAATAGTACAAACTGCATATTATATCTTTGGGTTATTCATAGCACCATCCAAGGGAGAGTGCAGTCTCGCAGCCGAGAGTTGTGTCTGCTGTGCAGCAGTCAATTATGTCCTCTAACTGTGGGTGTGTGCTGTGGCACCTCTCAGCACTGGGGAAAAGTATCCTGCCAGTGTGACATCCAACTACAATCTGATTAGAAGTGACTCTCGCAGTCAGGATGCTCAGAGTAATGGAAATATCAGCTTACATTTGTATTCTCACTGGAAGAGCTGAGAAAAGGCCAGATCTAGCCTGATTCTGCTGATGTGAGAAAAGTACACACTAATTATCTTACATAGGGGTAGTTGTACTACCGAGAAACTGTACCAGCACCAATATACTGGCAATAGCAGTACCTGCCAGTTGTTACATGCCATTGTAAATACTTTAGCTGGAATGGGGATCATCTGAATGAATGCAAATACAATATGACAAACTGTTCCACTTCTTTACAGCTGCTCTCTTCCCCATGCCCCCAGGCATCTACCAATGTTGTTATCCAATCCTGATGGTGTTTATACTCCCACCTTGCCACTTCACCTTCTTGCTTTTTCATGCAGCTGTTTGGCATCAAACTGAGATCTAATGCTGGGCAGGTCTCAAGGCAGGGAAGCTTGAATGTTCCTGATGCAGCTGGAGCACACCTGCACTTGCTGTTTGTAGGTGTGCTGGTGGAGGGGAAAGGTAATGAAAAGTAGATGCTGTCAGTTTTACAAAAGATATTTTGTATTAAGTTGTAACTGTTGGTTTATTGCCTAAGCTGATCTTCCAAAAAAAAAGTAATAATATGTATATCTATGTAAGTCCTGCTAGCTTCTCTTGTTAAAATGTCCTTAGCAAACCAGTAAGGTTAGCCAGATTGTACAGTTACCCCTAGTGGCTTCCTGACAGTATTAGTCAGTATACAAATTCCCATGTTTTAACCTCATCAGAGTTTTCTATTTCCACTCTGCCAACTTCTTTTTCTTCTAAAGTCATTCATGCAATATTTCATTCACTGAGTAATCTCTCTGGCAGCCATAGGCTTTTTTTATAAACGCTTCTGGGAAAGTAATGCCAGCTCGCAGGGAAGGTGAGCCTTTTTGTGAGGCCCTTGTAACTGGAAGAGTATGCCCTAGAGGGCACCTGGGCTACAACTTGGAGGTGATCTGAATGTGTCCTTTTTCCTGTTACGCTTTTTGCAATTGATTTTAAATATTTATAAGATACTTACAATGAAATGCATTTTCCCTGACTAGTTCCTCTAGTGTTCTCTCATAACATTAGGTCACAGAACATTTCCTTACCCCCATTATTTACCATACAAACTGTTTGTTTTATTTTTGATGAGTAAGAGTAGGACAAAGGGTAAAACTCTCGCAATCATTAGCCAGTTTGAGCAAAGGAAAAACAAATATAGCTTGTAGCATAAACTCACTCATTTTCTCCTCAGCCAAGCTCATTCCTTACATCTGGTCTTCCTAAACTTACATCATTATGTGGTGTTTAAGTTACTAAAATTTATATTTCCTGTCTTTTAAAATTGTTAACCCCATAAAATATAATAGCTTCTACCCTATGGGATCCTAAAACCCCAAATCATGGTTAGGGCCATATTGTGCAGAAGCAAACATAGGAATGCACTTCTTCCCAAGGGATGCATGGTCTAAACGTACGACAAGGCGAAAAAAGGATATGATAAGCAGATGGTCATGTATGTATGAAAGAAGCAATCAGCAGAGAAACTATATTTGATTCAGTAATTGCGTTAGGCTGGGCCCAAGTGAGGATCTATGTTTGGGAACACAGCTGGAGCCTCAAAATAGTTATAGCCAATTTTCATGTCACAAAGAGGACTATATCTGAAATCTTACCTCTCTTGGGAGGTTAAAGTGTCCCTTTGCAATCCTGTGCAACTTTGCATCTTGCAGAATGGATTCTTGAGTTACAACCCTTGGTCTGAAAGGGTTCCAACCCTTGGTGTGAAAAACCTTGATTTCATCCAATGTCTTGTTAAAACTAGACACAGCTAGTTTCAGGACCTTTTGCTTAAGCTTTGCCTGGAACAGCACCCTTCCCAGCGGCAGGCTTTAGCAGCCTTCTTCACGGTGTACCATCAAGGACATGACTTTGGTAGCTGTGAGACACGGCTTTGAGGCTGAGGGTCAAACTGATATATGAGAGAATTCTCTACCCCTTTGAATATTATATAAAATAATCACTGTCTCCTTTGTGGTTTTAACTGAGAGTTGTTATGGCTGCTTTGTTTTAGGTTGAACACTTGCTGTTAGTCTTTGTGAGATGCCAGCCTTTGAAGCCTCAGCAATACCACTTGGTTTTAGGCCACAGGAAATCTGCTGTAGTCACGCGTTAGGGCAGGGGGTTCATAAACTCTCAGCAGACTTGGCTGGGTATCCAGACTTGTCCCTCCTGGCATAGACACATGTGGATATTAACTTATGAATTCCTGCTCTTAACTTGGATTCCCTGTTCTATGATGTCTTTGGGTGAACAGCTTTTCCTGATTTCTAATACGTATACTCTGCTTGTTTTACAATTCCTGGATAAGCTCGCAGGAGATGTTTTGCTGAGACCTGTCAAGAAGATAGAAGCTCTGGTATGTCCATCAAAATGGGCACCCAGGTGTTTGACATCTAGCTTTAGTTAGCTGGACATCTGGGTGGAAATGTGGAGTATATTGACTTCCAGAGTATGCTGTAAATTTCAGTTTGGGGCTTTGTTCTTGAAATTCACCAAAGTGTTACTAAGACGCTAAAAGTATTAGAATGAACACAATTAATAATGGAGTTGGAATAAAAAAGAGTCCTTTAAAATGCCTATTTTTCATCCTGACTGGATGATACCTGTGTAATATACAATAGATTGGCCTAGGCTTAGTGAAATGGAATCTTGAATAGGCCTCTGAGGACAGGTCATATGGATAACTTCTGCTAGCTGGGAATCATGCTGCAGAGAATCTGGTTCCCACTGGCATAGCAGTGGTACTGGTAAAAACTGAGCACTGGCTGCTGATTTGTGACATTCCTCCTGAGAACAGCGGAGACTTCATGTTCCGTGATGCAGTGAATCTTCTAAAGAGAAAAACATGACTCATTTGTCCAGCCTTGCAAGACAACTTAGATTTAGCTAGAGTAAACAGCTTGTCATTTTTATGCCATAATCTTTGTGATTAAAAATAAGGCAGGTCAAGTTAGGTTTTAAGGCTGTACTTCTATATTCATGTACCTATCCTTAGGTGTTTATAGTACCTCTTCTATGTGTGGGAAATCCATCCATGGTAGTCCAAGAAGTTTTCTCTTCCTGTTAGTAAAATTGTCTCATTAATTGCTTCTCAGCTTTGGAAACACAACTACTGATGTCCTGGTTATGGATGTTAAAGGGTCATTATTCTTATGTGTCAGGCACTTCTCAAAGTAACAGTAGGAAGATGCCATACAGAGAACTTGTTTGACTTGCTTGCATGAGGTTGCTGAAAGAGAAGTGCATGATGACTGATGCATGCCATATGTTCAAGTTCTGTATTTTAATGTTTTAGAATATGAGATATCTTACAAAGATGTTGCAGTGAAAATAAAAGCTATAATTTTGAAGTTCTCTTCCATGTGCACATCAATTTAGCGTAGCTGTTGAAAGCTGTTATTTGCTCCTAATAATTTCTGAAATATTTGAATACTCCAAAATACTGCTCAGTTCTTTGTCTTCTCACGTAGTTCCTGTTCTGTACTTTCACAAGAGCCTGCTTCCTGATTCTTGCTAAAAGTATCTGTACTTTGAGTTGTTAACTAACGCCTGTCCTAGGTATTTCCCCTTGTTATATTAGCTGGAGAATCAAACCTACATTCAGAGTTCTCTATCCTGCTTCACTAATATTCTGCAATTCCAACACTGCTTAGTAGACTGGTCTGAGCATCCTGAAGACCACGAGCCTTTAATATGGGGTGCATTCGTATTCTGTGTGCCTACTTGAGAGACAATCATACACTGAAACCAGTGGAGGCATTTCAGATTACTTAAAATAAATCGAGTCCCTCCACTGACTGATTTCTGACTAGTTGTCTGTTTCATTGGAAACACTGAGGGTCTTATATGTATGCTATTGTTCTTTACACTTTCTTTTTTTCCTAATGATTGAACCATTTCTCCTGGCATAGAAACTACGTACAAATCCAAATCTGGTGATTTTTTAGTTTCCTCCAGTAGGTGTCTCAGACATCTTTAAAATATAAAGGAAATCAGAAAAATTAAAGGTCTTGTGATAGCTTTCTTACAGATGCTTCTACTTCTGTCTACAGGGCTAGCTGAAGTGAGATTTTAACCTTTGGATTAATGATGAGGTAACAAAGAAGGACTTAATAACTTTACAGGGCTCAATAAACTTAGGTCTCAAAGTGTGGAGAAAGAGAACATAAGCATGATGTTTGATCCATTGATATATTAACAGCTTTGGTAAATTTTGAGGACTGAGAAAATTCAGCAGTTGCAGAGGGCAAAGATACGCTAAAGACAGCAATAGTTGAAATGCATTGCTGCTGCTGCTGAAAGATCAGATTGGAATTTTAGCTGAATTTGAAGAAGGGCAAATGCTGAGGTCAGAAAGGTATGTTTGAAGAAAACAATATGTCAGGGTCTGCAGCTGCATTCAGCCTTTGACAGGTTTACTATTGACTATATCCCTTTTTGACTGCATGTGAGATGCTGCTGAGCAAACTGATGAATTAGAGTGCCTACTGGGGCATAACTGGGGTACCTCAATACTTATGTGTGACTTAAACATGAAGTAGTACCAAAGTTAAGTACTGAGCTGAAAATCTGGTTACTGCTTGTCACTCAGGTCACTTTTTTGAACTGTTATGGTGGTCCCTAAGATCCTGTAGCAATGCAGGATCCACAGGGCAGTGTGAATACGAAGCAGATTCTCTTTTGGCCTTGCTGTGGCTTGAGTTTCCTGCACCCTCACCAGAGGGGACTGAGAGAATCCAAATTAAGGACAGAATCTGCCTTTCAGAATGTCTGTTACTCTGGGGCTGAACAAGCCAGAAACTGCAGTTTGACTTTTGCGGCAGTACTGACAGGAAAGCAAACAAATCCTTCAACTTGAATCTTGCATGTGAGCACAACTGGTTGTGGAGCTGTTTGTATTCTGTCTTTTGGCTCAGAAGTAACTTTTCCTTAGATTGCCATTTGCAGCTGAAGACTAAGTCTGCTTAAACACAGAAATATTTTCCAGATGTGGGTTGTTTTTCAATGGAAGATATATATATATGTGAATATATATATATAAAAGGTGTCCTTTTTTTCTTTTAGCCTTCTGAAATAATATACTTTTTATTGTATCAGTTCTATGGATGCTGATGTCAATGAGAAATTCTACTTAGGATGTCAGAAAAGTTGAAAATAGCAGACAATGAGCATGAAAACTACAGTATGCTGCCACAGGTTTAGTCTGTGAGAAAATCTTGGCAAGCCAGACTGCTTCCCGGCTATGTTATGTGATTATGTATGTAGCTGCCACTAGCTTGCAGCATAGCAGCATGCTGTATGATGCTATGATATCAAGCTCTTCATTGATCCTTCACCTGCTGGAAGCTGTTGCCTCTTGTATTTGCCTATGAGTTCTGTGCAGCAGTGATAACCCAGAAACAATTTATTGGCCTTCTGCAGCAATTTGAGAGCTATAGATAGCAGAACCTTAAAAAAATGCAATTGAAAGAATTGAAATCTTTAGGTCATCTGGGAGATACCTCGTGAGCGGTTTTGATTCGTGGGTTTTTGTATGTTTTTTTGGCCCTGTTGAGTTTTTGGCAGTGTGCATGAAGAGACATTGCTGGAGTTTTCCAGGCCTTTATCCTTCAGGTATGACATACATTTTTACTTCAGGGAGCAATATTCTGAAAGTAGGCCTGGATGTCTATGGAGATTGCTTCAAGCAGGTATTGGAGGTTTTTGTGTATGTGCCTCTAGGCAGGACTGAGGCCAGGCAGGATATGTGACCTTAGTTGTGGCATTCAGTTGTAGCTTTGTGTCCCCAAAAATCATCTTGCCCTGAATATTTCAAATGCTTCTCATTTATTCATATGATCCGAAATACTGCTAGTGACAGGCATTGTGGTGTTGGTGGTGTACTGCTCAGAACATCAGCCTCTCTTAACATAAAGAAAATTGGATAAAGCTGTAAGCAGTTAGTATGAGTCAATGATTCTCTTCTGTAAAAAAAACCCAAGTAAGTAACAAAAGGAATTTTCTTAAAAGTGTCAGGATATTGTGTTTGACCCTTTAATGGAATAACCTGCAGATCTTTGTAAGGGAACTGTCAGAAGTCAGCGTACTCTCCCTCATTTGCCTACATTCCCACATTTTCTTCTGCCTTTTCCACCTGTGTTAACTGATTTAGAATGAGTCAACTTTGTATTCCTGTAGTGGTTCTTTCCAGTATCTTTTCAAAACTTCAGAGTGGAAGCTTTTATTTGTTACATTAGAAATATTAGGGGTTGGAAAGAGTCCTAGTTCAGAAGCTGTTCTGTCAGCAGTGCTTGTAGCAGCAGAGTATCATCAATAGAAAATATGGTGGAGTACTGCAGAGAGAAAAATAATCCAGTGATGTTTTTTGTTGTGGAGTGCTGAAGTTACAATAGTGAATGGCCAGTAAGTTTTAAACATACATAAGGAGAATAAAAATAAATAACCCTACCTTTCAGATTGTGTTCCATCGACTGCTTGAAAGGTTTGGTTTAAATGTCTTCATCCTGCAATAGTAAAACACTTGGCAAGTGGTTTCTTCATATGCCCACACATGTAAGAAGGATACCCTTGAGGGATAGGCTGACTATTGCAAACAATGTGGAAATATAACAACTTCTCTTTGTGCCGTTGTGAATTTTTAATTTAGACAATGATCAAACAAATCACTGGAGTAGCATGCTCATCCCCTTGAGCTGAACTGGAATGCTAACCTGCTTAAAGTGAGCATGAGCTTGCCTGCTACAGTGGATTAGGATTCATGTGAAGTATTTATACTTTAAACAACAATAAAATTAGAAAACTTTCAAATATGCAGTATTATGGGATTTATTTTCTTCTTTGCTGGGAACCCGGATAGTTACAGTATCAGCTAGAACTTCACTGTATGCTTGTCACAGCATATCCTTCAGATTTTCACAAACTTTGGAACTTATTGCAATGCCAGAGGCATTTCTTAATATCATTATTGGGAAAGCTGTTCTTTCAGATATGTGCACTCCAGGCTAAATGGAAAATTCAGAAAAATGTTTTCTATTAAGAATTTACAGAGAGACAGATGAGTTAATGAGATAATGACAGAATTAGAATGAAACAATGCAGATATTAAAAATATTAGTATCTTCTGTATTTCTTGTAGTGAGTGGAATGTGAGTGTTTGCTCATGTGGATCTGTATGTGCACACAAACCTGTTATATTACCAAGTTGAGTTCACGTCTGTGAAATGGGCAGTGTATTTTGTTGTGAATTTTAGAATTTGGGCCATGTGCTTTCTTTCTCAGCATCTCTCTGCTTGAGTGACAAGAACTTTAAAAATCTCAGTGCAGCTTACATTACAAGCACCGTTCTTGAAATCTGCAAGACTTTCCTTCTGAGAGAGAGGGTTTTTACTGGCCTTGAGATCCCTTTCAGCAGAACTGTCCTAGGATCTAAACCAAGGCAGTTCATTCCTGAATTCCGCATCTGTAGGTAATGTGGCTGGGGTGGAACAGAACAAGGCAATTTCAGGGCTGTTGCTGATGCTGCTGTTTATGCTATACTGTCTTTGCATACATAGTCCTTGCAATTATACTTTTCAGCATTTATGGATAACCTCTGAAAAGTTCTCATAAATTTCACTGGTAGCTTTCAGATTTGAAAGTACCCTTGGCTGTATAAGTAGCTTCATGATTGCTGATGGCCTACAAAGTCAAGAAGACAATAATGTATAGTGTCTGACCCATGGGTGATATTTAAAGATTTTATATTAAATGCCTGAAATATGGCTGAAACCTAAATGCAAAATTAGGTGCTAAGGAGAACCTGGGAACCCTTGATTCATTGCATTTCTCTGTTGCCCTGGAGCAAGTCCTTGTCTTGTATACTACCTTTTCATATCCTTCTTGGAGCTTAGTGTTTGTGCAGCACTTTGGAGATTTATAGCCCTATTTGATCTTATCATAGTGTTAAAAAGGGTTGAGAATATTTCTGTGCATCTGTTAAAGGTGCTGTCAGTACTTTAGATGGAGTCAATAATAAAGCTTCAAGAATGAGTCACTGTATGTTCCTATTTTTATGCAACCTCTTTACTGGTGTCATGTCTCTCTTGACCTCAGTTCTGTTTGTGTTTGATATAGCTGTCATTATTAATTACCAAGTAGAATCTTCCATGTAATTTTTGGTCCAGTCTCTAATTAATCTCACAGTGTAATTCTGTCTTGATGTCCATATTTGTTTTGTGTAAGACATGGCCTAAACATTTATGTGTGCAATGAAAGTAAAATTACTAACAAAGTCCATGGCCTCTTGCCCCTTTTTGGAAGGATGCAATTTTATTTAACAAATGCAAAAGAGGGAGCCAGTTTAACTAAACTTTACAGTACGTTCTTATCTGCTGTGAATTGCTTTTTTCTGTTTAAAAGATTTTGAGGTTAGCTATAGTTTTTTTTTTTTATAGTTGGGTTTGGCTTGTTTACTTTTAGTCTTCTTGGAAATACCTTTCTGTAATTCTCTGTAAATTTAAACTGAAAATGCCAAAAAGGAGAGCTGGTGGGAGTCATAGCTGTTGGTAAGTTGTAAGCTTACCCATTACATCATGTCAAGTGATAACTGGTTTCACTGTGAACTTCTGTCTGTCTGATGCATGTGACTGGCTTTTGACCCGAAAGTGGAGTGTGTGTTTTCTTTAAGGAAAAGGAAAAGCAATGCATTAGTGAAACAGTTTGCCTGTAATGTTAAAATAAGTGCCAAAAACTCAGTCTCAAATGCTGGATATTTAACAGAAGAATATATGTAGAAGCTGGCTTTCAATTGAACCAGTAGTTCATTTTCTCCATGGCAGGCAGGATCAGGCATAAACCATTCTATATTTGTACTTTAACTTGAGTTAAAAATATCCCCTTTTCATTGTATTTGGAGCTTTTTCCTTTTCTGCTTGGTGATAGTTTGGAATGTGGCTGTTAGTCCTGCAAATCACATTCAGACATCTTAATTAAATACTCTTTTTGCCATCATCTTTGCTTAGCAACATCCCTTTTGAGATATTCTGGGAAACTTAATACTTGTCTGGTGTGTAAAACAGTGTTCATAAATCAAGGGTTGTTGCCACATCCTGCTTGCTTAAGTTGTTTAATACTTTCTATATTACTCTTTTTGAGACAGAAACACGAAGCCTTTACACACCCAATCATTCCAGCTTACTTCATGACACAAGTGCCCTGAAACCCGATCTTTGAAATATGGCTTACCATGCTGGTGTAGAATGTTAAAGTAAGTGAACAGTATCTACATGGTTGTCATGGATGCCAGCAACAAGTAGTTTTCACATTCCAAAATAACCTGTAATTTAAACAAAGTCATTAGGCCCATAGAAGCTCCTATTTGCATTTTCTATTTCATTTAGTTGTTGAAAAACATGCTATATCAAAGAAGGATATCAAAATCTAACTGCAGTATCCTAAGCCTACTTTGCCATAGACCATGGGTACGCTTCAGATCCTGAGTGTATTTTGTGCTGGACAATATTAACCTCTTGGGCACTGAGCAATTATTTCCATGTTTATCTTCTAGTGCTGCTGTTGAATCTCCTAGTTGGATGGGGGATTTGTCGTTTTTGTTTGTTTTGTTGTTGTTTTGGTTTGTTTTTTTTTTTTTTAAGTTGTATTAGTCCTCAGCTTGAAGTGTGACTGGGGCCTTGCTTTCTCCGCTTAGGCTGGACAGCGGTTGCTCTGGTCCATGCTTTGTTACGAGCTCTCACGCTGAAGTTTTCAAGCGCCCATGCAGTTTCTCTGTTGTATATATTGTGTGAAGTTGACCAGCACTTTTCATCACAAAAGAACTTCCCTCCCCCAAGGATTAAAGAAAACTAATATGTTTTACTCAATAAATCCAGAGATTTAAGTTTTTCTTTCCAAAATTCATAACTTGGTCTTCCAAGCTGGTTGTAGCCATTACTTGTTTTCCTTTGTTCGTCTAAAGTATTAGAACTCCATGCTGCCTCTGACAGTTTCAGAAAACGTTTAGCTTTCAACAGTGGTTTTAATTTATGTCCTGAGGTTTGCATTCCCCTCACAGTTTCCTTCCCTTCCCTAAAGCCTTGGCTATGCCCTATGTGTGCTTTTGTGGTATTGTACAAATACTTTCTCTGCTGCAAACTCTGTTGACTATTTTTTGGGGGGGCTTTTTTGATCAGTTTAATTCTTCATCTCAATTCAGGTTTCAGTGGAATAAGCCTCTGATTTCCATGCATTCTTTGTGTTTCTGCCCATGTGTTTCACTGTAATTGTTTACATATGGATGTATTAATGTGCTCTTTGCACAAGGCAAGCTGAGATACATTTTGTATGAGGGATACTGTATAAAATGTAGGCCTGCTGCATGTTGAGGTAAAAATTGATTGATCTTGCTAAGAGTAGAATCAAAGCCCTTAAGATTCTGTTGCAAGGTCATGAGAGGGAGAAGTTTTGTGAAATCAAAGCTGATTTTGAAAATCATAAATTGTTTCTGTGAATGCTTGGAGTGAAGAAATAATCTGTCAACTGTAAAACTACACACTTCTCCTCTAGGATCTATAGGGATGAGCAGAAGTGAAGATGTAGGTAACTATAGCTGTTCTGCTTTACTGGGGAAGTTGAGGAGAAAAAAAAATGGTCAGCTTTCTTTATGAAGAGTACCTAGGAAATATAATCATGTTGAGGTTAGTTATTCTATCAATCTCTTGAATACAGCAAGTTTTTCTGTGACTTTTTCTGTATTTATCAGTACCCTAATTCTTGAATTCTGTCATTATGCTCCATGTAAATCTGAAACTTGTCACTAACAACATGAAGAACATAAGCATGTGACTGGGACACCATGCACCAGTTAACATTCGAGTGAGCACTGTTTAACAGCTCTTACACTTCATAGAGGTCAATATATATCTACAGCATGGTATGAAACATAAACCACCCATGTTTAGCTCATTAATGCAAGGGAAGCTTTGATCTTTATTGGCAGTGTCTGTAGCAGCAGCATATGGCTCTGCTGGGCAGGTGATACAGTGTCAATATACTCTGTCTATGTTTATATAGTTTATATAGTTCTTTATTAGTAAAAGTCTCCCAGAAGCCAAGGGTGAAAGTTCAGCATCCAAAATTTTCCACTTCTGTATAAGTTTCCTGTTCTTAGCTTGGGTGTTGAATGTGTTCTGATTGCTTACCTCCAGATTTCAGCCCAAAATGACAGCAATCTATCTCCTGTTTGAAGAACCTAGAAGAAAAGAACATACTGGTGTATTGCTATTTGCATATATCACTATGTCTATGGCAATACAGACACATTTATATTCCCTTTAGAAGAAGGTATTTGTGGCAATTTCTCTGAGCCTGTTAAAAAAAATTTCTTTGTTGCAGTAGATTACACTGTTCCTCAGGTACTGCTTTCTCATGCTAAAGTTTTTGTTGTCAGGACAAGTAAAATAATCACTAGATAAGAAATGTCTTATGAGCAGAACCTTTTACAGCTTCATCCTGCAAGTTTCTTGGGCACAGAGATGTTCAGGTACGAAATTCCTGTAGTCACTATTCAGCCAGCACTGAGAAACCATGACGTTCTGCCATATCGCACTCTGCATGGAGCAGCTTCCTTTACTTTCTTTATAGAAATTGAAGACATGCAGATTTTCATATGATCAGAATCTGAGAAATCAACCTACCCAGATGCTTCAAAAACAAATAAGGGGAGGGAGTGAACAAAACCAGCTCATGGTTCCTGCAGCTGTCAGTGCCCATCAAGCAGGCTCTGGTTTTCCTTTTGATGCAGGACAAGAGCATTAATTTAATTAATGGGTTTGACTTGCTCTGGAAACACAGTAGAGAAATCGCCCTACCCACACCTTTCACAGAAGCTGTAAACATATGAATGTTATTGTGTATTTACTCATGAATGCTTTCCACATCGTTGTGCTAGATACAGTCGAATGCCTCAGGCAGGTGGCAAGCCAATGACTGCAACAAATCCTTCTTTGGACACCCAGATCAGAGCCACAAAGGAGAAGCAGGTTAGCTCCTGTTTACTTGGTTCTACCCGAGTTCTGCTTAACAAAGGCATTAATAATGGCTGCTACAGAAAACTTGTGGGGGAAACTGAAAGTTTTTTTTTTCTGTTTTCCATGATATGGGATTTAATTATAATATGGAAAAAAAAAATAAAATACATCTAGTAGATCTATCCTGTCTCTCTGTTTAAAAAACAGAACAGCTTATATTTTCAAAACTGTCCCTGCAATATGGATCACCAGCAATATGTCTCTGTTGTTTGATTTTTCTTGTTGTTTTAATTCTACTTTATTATGTATAAACAGATACACAAACTGTCAGACGGGGTCAGATCCCAGTTCAGTGCTGTAGTCAGGTACCTCTGAAGAAGCTGTGCAAACACCCCTTGGGGAGCCGGTATTATGCAGCTTTTGCATCACAACAAACATTGCTTAAGGCTCTGAGTTTGAAGACTTACATTCCCCTAAAACTTTTAACTTTTTAAACTTATACTTGATTTTGTCCTTTTCACTGTTGTGGTGCTGGGTAGTGTTTGATGTTTTCTAGGAAAACCTCATTATATTCTTTCCCTTAGTAACAGAACTAGTTATACTGGGGGAAGAATCTTGATTTCCTCCATTCTGAGCTAGTCCCTTTTTTGATCCGATGAAATATTCCCTGGTATTTATGTTATAAATCAAATTGGTTACACTTCCCTTTTAGTTTACGATGAAATGTAGGATTTAGTTGCCCAGGCAGCTAGAAGACTTTGAAAAATGTATACTGAGAAATGCAGCTTTTTTATAGAAGAAAGAGTTATTCAGAGCATTCTTTGAGCTTTTCTATATGGATGAGTCTTTTTCGTTAGTGTGGATGACCTATCTGACATCCAAGGAGAATTGGGCATCTAAGTTTCAGGATAACGTTACCAGACCTGTGGTAAGTGCATTGATGAATACTTATCTGGAACTTCAGATTGACTGAGTGTTAAGAGTGCAAGTCAAACCAATGCACATTTTAATTAGGCAAAATCTTCACACTTCTGTTCCTTTCCCTGTAGTGCTCATATACTGACAAGGTCCAGGATCCTTGCTTTTAAACACTCATGCCAAAACAAAACCATCTGTTAACAAATTTCAGTCAAAAAAAATGCTTCTTCTGATTTTAAATATTTGAACATACTTATAGCTGTCCTGCCCAGCACTGACATTGGTAGTGCTGGGAAATGTTCACAAGGAGTGCCAGACACCAGGCAACTGGTGCGCTGGGTCTTTGTGTTTGTTGTAAGAGAGCATTTTTTCATTTAACTGTAGAATAAATATTTTAGCTTTCTCATCTATATATAACAGCTTTAATCAAAAGACTTTAATAATTTCTAAAAATTATTATTAAAGCTATACTTGGCAGCATTTTATCAGGTAAAAATGAATTCATCAGCCTGATTTCATTAGCATGACTTTGTGTAAATGCTGTGTTGCACACCCTGGGCTTTGACCTTGAGATGGCTGAAAAAATAAATCATCATCCCCAGGTGCTGGCCTCATATCAGTACTGGATAAGGCCATTTTCAGTGTAGGGACAGTGGAAGAGTTTGCCTTTCTTATACTCCTATTTACTGGGATTCACAGCATGTGTTAATGTGAACTAAAATTTACTGCAGTTTACAGCCTTCATTGCTGTATGGTCTACCATGCCTTCTCCACAGCAGTGGGCCTTCCTCCTAGGGGAAGAAACTTGTGAGGTTCTTAAGCATGGTAAAAGCTGGACTGTAAACCACTGGTATTTGAGTGCTAGACTTAGCTCTGTGATATTTTATTGCTTAGTTACTGAAGCATCTGACAAATTAAAGGGAGGGACTTACCTGCAAGTCATGCCCTGCCTTTAGTTGATCAACCCATCTCGCCATTATGCGAGGAGTGTCATGGGGATGCACTGTGAGGAAGGCTTGTTTTCAGGCTCTTTGTGCTGTACTGAAAAACACTGAGGCTCAGTGCTTGGCTGTAATGCTATGGTGTCACCTAACAGTAGGATGGGACTTACAGCTGGGTAGAGCCAAGGGCATGCTGAAAGCAATGACCTCACACAGTTTCGTGGATGCTCTGCCTTCTGCAGTCCCTCTCTGCAGGTCTGCCATGGATCTTTTCCTTGCTTTCAGTTACCAGGCAGCTTGTGTTGTCCATATTCTTACAACAAGTCATGTATTTGCTGGTGAAGGGGAAGGGAAGATGTGTGTACTGTACTGTGGATGTCTTCTCCTTCCACTATCTTATTCATTAAAACTTGTGGCATGCACTACCTGATGCAACTGTGATGAGCCAGTCTTGCCAGCTTTTATCTGGGTTGCAGATATGTCTCTTATGACCCAACTCTGTAAGCAGTATTCACAGACACCCAGCCATCTCCCAGTCTCTGGCTATTTTCAGGCAGTGGTGACAAAACAACATCTAATTTAGCTACAAAAAATATGAAGGTTTCTGAAGAGTGTAACTCACTCTCATAAGCTCTTCTGATGGCAAAGAGCCATGGGGAGCCACCTGCAGAACTGGGATTTCCCTCCATTCATGTTTTTGAAGATGTGGATATGGGTGACATTGAATCACAGGCTATAATTCAGACAGTGAGAAGATTGCAGACTGATTCTGTAAGTAGAAAAATCCCTTGAGGAAACACATTGCAGCTACAATTCTACCAGTCAGAAGATTAGAGATTTGCTCAAAAACTAACTTTTATAAATGGCTAAATAGTAAAGATTGTGCGAGTAAAGGTAAGAAATGTATTTTGCTGAAAGCTATAAAAATTGAGGAACTTACTTTGAGGACTGGAATTTCTTTCCCAGTAGATGCAGTAGCAAAATGTTCTGAGCTATAATTAGTTGAATATGACTCTTCTATTGCAGCATTTGAAATAATTTTCATTACACAGATGTGTGGTTGAAAGAATCCCAATCTGCTTAGTATTTGCTTATAAAATTGGAAAACACTTCCAGCCCCAGCTTCAGGGTGGGACTTGTTCATTATAGTTCCAAGTGCCCCAGTGTGGGTTGTGGCAATCCCAAGCACAACTAACAGGCTGGATAGAGAATGTATTGAGAGAAGTCCTGAGAAGAAAGACTTGGGGGTGTTGGTTGATGAGAAGCTCAACATGAGCTGGCTGTGTGGGCTTGCAGCCCAGAAAGCCAAACATATGCTGGGCTGCATCAAAAGAAGAGTGACCAGCAGGTGATTCTCCCCTTCTGAAGCTGTGCTCTCGTCAGGCCCCACCTGCAGTCCTGCATCCAGCTCCGGGACCCCCAATGCAATAAGGACATGGACCTGTTGGAGTGAGTCCAGAGGATCACCAGACGAAAGTTATCAGAGGGCTTGAGCCCATCTCTGAAAACAGGCTGAGAGAGTTGGGGTTGTTCAGCCTGGAGAAGAGAAAGTTCAGGGGAGACCTTAGAGTAGCCTTCCAGTACCTAAAGGGGACTACAGGGGGCTACAAGGAAGCTGGTGAGGGACTTTTTACAGGGGCATGTAGGGAAAGAACAAAGGGTAATGGCTTTAAACTGAAAGAGGGTAGATTTATGTCAGTTACAAGGGAAAAATTCTTTACTATGAGGGTGGGAGACACTGGAGCAGATTGCCCAGTAAAGCTGTGGCTGCCCCATCTCTGGCAGTGTTCAAGGCCAGTTTGGATGGGGCTTGGAACAACCTGGTCTAGTGGAAGGTGTCACTTCGCATGGCAGTGGGATTGGAACTGGATGAGCTTTAAGGTCCTTTTCAACCCGTATCATTCTATGGTTAGAGTACATAATTGTGTGAATATTCCACTGAGACAAAGAATGAACCAATGAGGAATAGAGGTGCTTCAGATGACATTTTGAATATTCAGTGCTAGCAAATACTGGCTTGGGAGCAGGTTTTCCCCATCACTTCTGTTATGTGCATATATATATATATTCCCACTTGCAGTGGTTGGTGTATGGAAAGCTGTGAACTATACAAGTTCATTTTTAATGGTGTGCATTCCTCTAATTAGAAAGAGAAGTGAGTCACAGTGGCTGTTGCCTCTTTTTCCTGCTTTTGGCAGGGTACATCCTCCTTTTGAAAACGAGTTTTTTTTGAGAGGGTGAAGCCAGGATTCCTCTTTCTTAGGAAGTATGGTATTGAGTGGAACAAATGAATGGATCCTTATTTTATAGTTGGCCTACATTTATGTAGCTTATTTTATATCAGTAATCAGTGTAAACAATATATGCTCTGCCACATATATTTGTTCTGCAATTTGTTAAACAATACTTGTACCCACAGTTTGAACACCCCTGTGACATCTAGGGGGTGGAGGTTTGCAGTCCAAGGGAGCTCGGCTGACAGATTCCTGGTTATCTGCATCTCTCAGAGCACCTAGTGCTGGAGAGCCAAGGCTGGAGCTGGTGTCAGTGAGGTGAAGTGTTAATGATGCTTACTGGAGGCTTATTGGTTTTCCTGAAGTTACTAAAAGTGTGAGGGAGGCATAGAGCTGTCCACAAAGGTCAGAAAGCTGCATTGCCAAAGTAGTCAACAGGTCTACCCTTTTCTCCTGCTTCCTGTGCAGCTAGCACACTGTGTAAACCACACCAAGACCTGACTTCAGTAGGGTAGCTCCTTTGGGTAAGAAGCAAAGACGTTTTTGATAAACTTTAATGTGCCCATAAGGGCTTAAAAGGCACATAAAATCCTGCTGAAGCTAGCTTCTCCTGGTCCATTTGAAAGTTCTAGCTTTAATGGTAGCAATGTTTTCATCCTCCAGCAAAATAAAGGAGGATATATCAGCAGTGATTTCTCTGAGCAAAGCAGGCAGTAGCAAAGATGAAGATTCTGGAAGTCTTCTAAGCAAAGCAGGCAGAAATGAAGAAGGTGATTTTAAAAATGAAAACATTTCCCTAGTGTCTCTGGTGCCCTTTCAAAGTGAGTTGCAAAGGTGTTTTTCAGACAAGCTACTACAGTTCAATCAGACTGACCTAATTTTTAGCTCTTCTCTTTCTGCCACAGTTTTCCACTCTGATCAAATTTAACTTTCTTAAGATCATGTTATGGCCTGGATGGGACTTAGGTTACAGAACCTTTTGTTGACAGAGTTTAAATATAGAAAATATCCCCTGAATGGCTGCCTTGTGTGTATGCTCATCTGAGCTAAGAAAACTGAAATAGGACTTTTTGTGATTTGGGCAGACAAAACTTTTTAGAAGGAAAGTAAACGCTGTTACAGCCCAGAGCAAATGTTACTGAGTATGACTTATGCTATTTATATACTTTGTTAATTAGATGAAGTGAAGGTTATAGGCCCACTCTTCTATATTTGTATCATTATCTTTGTGCTGACTGCTCACAGTGACATAATAAATGGCATGAAACTCTCACTAAACACCTATAAACTCAGTCGTGTGCATCACATCCCACAGTTAGAAGAACTGGTTATGCATTTAAAGCAGTTTTATCTAGAAATAGAAATTCTTACTGGGCATTTTTTTCAGCAGCATCTGTTCTCTTTATTTAACTGAACTAAAAACTACTTTAAAATGCATTGACGACATCAACATTTGGGTAAGACTATGGAGTGATGGTCTAGTTTCCAAGCATTTGAAATAAATAAAAATTATTTTCAAAGCATGAAATTACTTTTTCTTGCAACCTATTCTTTAAGATTGCTAATCCTGTGAATCTGACAGTCCAAGCATCTATTTAAAACTGAAACCTTGTTTGCCCACAGAAATGGCACTCTTATGAAGCAAGAGTAAACTAATCAAGATAAACCAATTTTAAATCAGTGCCTCATTCTTATGTACAAAATTGCTTCGGTTTAACTACACCAGTGCAACACATTTCTTTTTTAGAGCTGTGTGTGTAGTACACATTTGTCTTTCCACAAGCTGCTCTGAGCAATGGTTTTGCAGCTGAAGCTGTGCCACTGCAGTATTTTATCCGGGTTGGATTCTCACATCTCCTTAGCTGAGAGACCCCTGCAGAGCCCTGGTGTGAGACTGGCTTCCTTGGGGTTTGCCAGGTGTTGGTATTTACTTGCAATCCGCAAATGCAGGAAATGAAACCAAAGGGATAGTTTTAAATAATAAGAGACTTCCTTACTGTTTGCAGTCTTTGAACACTTCATCTGCAAAGAAGGCCTCAAATTCAGGTATTTATTTTCTGTTGTGGGTTTAAATTAACTAACTGGTGTAATTTGTATGTATTCCTGGGATTTTAAAGAGTCAATGCAAAGGTTATAGTTAATTAGTATTCCCTTTGATTTTATACTAACAAATGCTATGTATCACATCTTGAATGAGCTTTCCTTAAATTTGGAGTTGCTGAGGATGGTTAAGTCTATAACAAAGGCTTCCTTTATCTGTAGTACAATCAGATATGATTAACCTAAGTAAGTCCTTCAGTAATTTGATTTGATTCTCACAATGGATGGTTCCCTGGTTGGATGGTTCCCCGGTTTTGAAATGATTTTTTTTTTTTTTATTTATTTTTATGTTTAGATCAGTTACACTTAAAATCCTGGACCTTCATTACCCATCCGAAAGCCAGTATTGATGCAATAATTATCTTTTACAAATCACCTCTAATTAAGGGCTTAAGTGATCTGTGGGAACTAAAAATGAGTATTATCCCTAATGGTAAGGACTTTTTCCCCCTCAGCTGTTTGTTTCTCAGTTCATAGTGGCAGAACATGTATACAGACTGGAGACACCGGAGCCCATAAGGGTCTGTCCTGTCCTTTGCATGGCAGTGTTCTAGGTCTTTTGTTGTGATTTACACCACACTTGCCCAACATTTTGACATCTGAAGACATTCACATTTATTGTATGCATTTTTTTCAAACGGTACGTTGTAATGAGGCTGAGTATGGAATGGTAAGTCTGGTTTTCAGAAGCCACAGAAAATGTAGCTTTGTGCTGGTTGAGAAAACACACATTTTTGTTTGTAGTTGCTTTTTAAAATTCTCTGTGAAAAGACAATTTCTCCCTTAACTTTATAAGATGATCTTTGTGATGGTCTTTCCCTATTTGAGAGTGCTGTGAGGTTCTTGTACCCCTGGGAAAAAACATCGGGGCTTAGGTTTTGTGCTCCTTGTTAGGTTACCAGTTTGACATTGAAAGAACTGAGCTTCTTTACTGGTTTGGATCACAGTGCTGGTAAGATGAGATGCCGAAGTGACAGGAAAGTGGTTTTGTTGCTGATGGAGACCCAGAAAGCTGCTAGATTCTATTAAATTCTGCCTTGTTTGTGTAAAAAAGACACCAGAATTCATTTCAGCTAGGATGGCTGGGCAAATCTGCATAAAATTGTAGTTGGTGCTTTTCTAAACCTTGTGCTATCTGATCAAGTTTCAGTCTACAGGGCTCATTGTGATGAAATGAGGAAGAAGTCTGAAGGAATAAGATATTTTTCTCCTTTACAGAAAAGAAGGCTTTTTCACACTGTGCTATCTGGCATATTACCTCTTGAAATCTTTTAAATGTATCAAGCTTACATCTTTATTTTCTCTGTAACAAAACTTTTTTCCAGCCAAAGTGACTTATGAGTGATTTGCACTGTACATTCCTGTAACAACTAAATTCCTGTGATGCTGAGCTACTGCTTAGAGATGGCCCTTCTCTCACCTATTCTCTGTGTATGTATTCAAAAGGAAAAAGTTAATTTGAACATTCACAATGACCAAAAGTAATGAAAAAACCTACCCAGTCTGCTGTGGCTAAAGCTTAATCCAAGCCTATAAGGTGAGAGAGAGCCTGTGAACTAGAGACCTTGAGACCCGCTGAAACCATTGCATTGTCCTAAGACAGGTGGAGCTGAGGGTGTCTTGAAGGTGTCTTTTTGGCCACTGCTACCAAGTGCAGCATCTGGTGGCCCCCAGCAATGGGGGGCAAGGTTTTCCCCAAAGGTGAGAGGATAGAGAAGCAGCTCTCTGCTGATATCCTCCTTTCTTCCTCTAACAAAGGTGGTATTTAATAGTGAGAAACCAACAAGGGAGTTTGCAAAACAAGCCTGCTGTTTAAATTGCAGTGCTTGCACTGGTGTGACATTGTCTTAAAAAACCAGGCTCTGCTACAACCTTTGTGGGGAAAGGTGAGTGGAAACCCATCACTGTTGTTGCCTCTGGAAAGGAATACATTGTGCATAATGTGTACCAAAGATAAAAAGGTTGGCTACCTCAAGCTCTTTTGACAGAGTCCCTGATACAGATTTTTTTTTTTCATTTCTTTTTCAGATGATAGAAAGTTTTACATGCATGGTAGAAGTGTGAAAGCTTGGAACTTGGGCTTAGGGAAAGGATGTCTCCATACGCAAACCCTAAGAAGAGGGAAACAGGTGGCAAACATTAATATTAGGGCAATTAGCTGCATCGCTTGGGTGGGGTAATGAATGAGGAGGACAGCTCTGTTATTAAGAGTCCTGACTAACACCCAGCAGCCTGTGTTTTCCTGTTGGTGTTGCCTGCTTGTGCTCTCTGTTGCCCAGTGGTGGGTGGGCTGCAGGAGTTATTCATTGCTCCAGCGGCAATGTGCCCCATCACACAGAACAATTCACAAAAGTCCTGCCTATCTGTGTGGGATATTAGTGCTTATTATGTACAGGATTTTGCTCTGCAGAATCTATGTAGCTGTCTGAAGTCCTGGGCTTGGCAGTAGTATGGGCTTGGCAGTAGTATGGGCTTGGCAGCAGCACGGTCATGGCAGGTCTATTCTGTCTGAGCAAGACAGCTTGACAGCCACGTTGTCCAAAGCAACTTAAGGTTCACAAACCTGGTGTTTTATTGACCTTTAAGAGTGTCTGCTGCTCTGGGTTTACTCTGAGCCCACCTCATGCACAGGGCAGACACCAGAATACACTGCTGTCAAAGCCACACAAGGCAGTGGCCACTAGACATTGTGCAATAACCTCCTGATGCCACCTATCAGTTGGGATTTCAGGTATCTGTTGTTAAGTGCCTCCTAAATCCAAAAGGATTAAAACCCAGAGCACTGATTTCTCAGGGATAGTACACTCTTTACTAATAAGCAAGATGGGATTGGGTTATGATTTCTTATTCTCCCTAAACTGAGCAGATGCCAGTAGTCTAGATCCAGTCTGGTAATGGATGTTTGGCTAGGGTGTGTCTTATTAGGTGTCTTGGTGACAGGCAGAGAAATGAGGCTTTTATCACTTCTGGTGCCTGTAGATGCTGCTGTAAAACAAACAAGGAAATACTGCAAAAACCTGAAGGTAACTCAGAGGCAAAGCACCTACAGCGTTTTTATACAGGGAAATCCTGCAGGGAGGGGGCAAAAGCCCTGAAGTATAATGGGAGCTGGGTAATTGCACACTGAATAACAAACACCTCTGAATTTTTCAGCCATCTCACCAGGATGCTTCAAAAAAGCCATTCAAGGAAAGCTTTGTGGCAATCAATTGTGATCTTTGCTTTCATAGAGATCTCTTCAGGCCTCATGGAAAGCAAAAGAAATGCCTGGACAAAGTAAAAAAGTGAAGCGCAGGCTCTGTTTCAGTCATATCTTTGGCCTTTTAAAAGGGCTCATTGACCCAAGTGCTAAGTGTTGTTTGTGTTGCTTTCTGCTGGACTAGAAATACAGTGTTTCTTAGTGGGAGAAAAGAGTATTGGCTCCACGAGGAGATTTTCTCCAGTCAGGCATTTCAAGGCTTTATAATGCTTTACCCTTCATCTGCCACATAGGTGTGTTGTTTATTCCATGGGAGGAGAGTAGCAAAAGATCTCTCCACGTGGGAAGGTAGCATGGGAGGAAGGTGAAGCAAGTTCAGCAAACAGGCTTGTTTGAAATAACACCCTAGAGAGAGAGATTGCAGATATTTGGAGACTGGGGTCCATGTGGTAGGTGGGAGGGGATTTCTGTGCTATTGATTAATTTCAAATTGTGTGGGATTTTCTTGGCATAAATGAATGGGGGTTTTGCCAACTTAAGCTTAATTTTCCTTCTGTCAAATGAGTTGCTAGAGCTGTGTGATGAGGAAGTTTTGAGGATGAAGGACTCTGGAATCTGCAGGACTTGACTGAGTTAACTTTTCTATTTGCCTGGGAGAGGGAGTGTGGCTTTTCCTGGGCGGTAGCATATTTACTTGTGTAGTCCCTTTCCAAAGTTTCCAGAGCCTTGTTCAAAAAAAACCTGTATATCTCCTGGAGTACAAAATGCTTTTTTTATGATATCTTTGTATATTATGCTCCTTACCGGGGATGCCATGGAGATGAGGAAAACCAAAGCAGCCTGAATAAAGTATAAATCCTGCAGGGTGACAATAGAGACTTGCACATATTGGGAAACAGAAGGCCAAACCTAGAAAACAGGTGGCTCTTGATGGACTCAGTCCTTGGGTTAGAGAATCTATGCCAGTATCTAGGTGAGCTGTTCAACTGCATTAGCACTGCACTGCAGAGTGAGTTCTGCCGACAGAAGAATATTGCAGGCTGTAGGAATGTGAGATAAAGTAGAACTGAGGCAGGCCAGAAAAAATCTGTTTTGCTGAACAAAGAAATCTTAGTCTATGATTATTTCATGTCAAGAGTAGAACATACAAATCTAGGTTCTTTCATGGCATGATACTGAACAATATAAGCCCTGTAGCACAGAAAGCATACTGCTGCTTGATTATCTGTCCTAAATGTACTTTAGAGAAATTTATTCAGGTTTACTTTATCCTAACAAATACTCATTTAATGCAGCTGTTACAACAGTACAGCCCATAGCTTTGCAATAAGCCGTGCTTCTGAGGCTCATCTCAAGCACTGGCCTTATGAAACAATTTTTTTGCAGATTCTTTGTTTTGCATCAAGCTGCATTGATACAGACAATGGAAAATACTTTCATAAGATTGGAAGAATCAGTGCTTCACAGACTTGAAAATTGTGTGACAAAGGCAAATTAACATGTGGAAGCTTAACAGGTTAAGGCAACTCAACATTTTGTTGAGGTTTGTTGGCGAAAACATGAAAATTTAGCTCGTTGAAGGGCAAACAGAACCCACAGGGAAAAGAGCCGATATGGGTTTCACTGTTTCACAGGAAATTGAGGCAGATGCAGGAAAAATGTATTTTGTGTATGTTTAACAAGATTTCAGGTCATAACTGGATCTTCAAACTGGAATGTAAACAGAAGGAAAAGATACTGAAGCCTGTTTGCTAATAGCTTAAGTTTGCAAGAGTTGCATCTCTGGTTTGTTACTGCTAGCCCAAAGTGAATCCTCCACAGAGATGTAAGTGTAACCCACAAAATGCGTGCTATAAATTCATTGTTCAGCCAAAACTTTTATGTTCCTGGCAAGACTGAAAGAGAACACCATGAATCAGAACACTCAGCCTCCTGCCCAAATTTATGGCTTCCTGCAGGTCTAAGAAATAGAAGGTTGTGCATAAGACAGACAGTGTTAGGGCTAAGGCATATACAGAAGAATGGAGTTGGAGAACTACATGTAAAGCTTGCAGAACAATATACTTGGTGCAGGTGAGTTGGTTTGAAAGAAAAACCTGACTTTGCTCATCTTAAAAAAAATAAACCTCAAACTCAAACTTTCCTTACCCAGTTGTCCTGTATAGAAATCAATTTTCTCACTCTCATCATTATTCTTTATCCTTGTTGCTTTTTAATTGGATCATGACATGAAATCCAAATAAATAATATGGCTTGTGTTGTGTCACCTGAAGAAGATCCTTTCCTTGGCAGAAGAATTTGGGGGCAGAGTTGGTGTGTTTTGTGACCAAAGGGTAATATTGTTTGTTAGGTCAGATATTGGTGGTTCACAGTTCGGATGAATGCCTAGCATGTAGGGGCACCAAAAGCTTAGATCTGGTATTTCTCTGAACGGTAAGGTTGTGGTGTGCCTGGCTCAAGGAGTTATTTCCGAGATGATCTTTTAGCTATAAGTAGAACTGCTTAGACTCAGTTAAGTATTGGGATGTTTGAGAATGATCAAATACATACACTGAACCTAAGAATCCATCTAAAACTGTGTAAGCCATATAAGTAATTTTCTTATCAGCTTATATCTGTATCAGCTTTCAGATAAGGCATAGCCTGCAAGATATTAATATGCTTGATACATTTATTTTTCCTCCGCTCATTTTTGTTTGTTTGTGTGTGTGTGTCTTCTCCCCCAGTTTTAATGCTCAAGATGCTCCCCCTACACTATATTGTTCCTACATAACAAGTGCAGGAAACAAACATCTTTTTTACGTCATTGTTCCTGAACATTTCAAACAAAGAATGGTCAGTGAAGAGTAGAAAAGCAGAGGATTATTTTGTCCATAGTTACAAAGTACTGTGAAAACAGATAAAGAAACTTTTTAAAACAGAAAAGCACAGAAAACATTAAAAGTCACACTCAAAAATCTTGAAGACTCGGATACAATACCTTAATAACGACCCTTTTATGTGATGTGACTTTTTCTCTTACATTAGTTCCTTTTTATTCAAAGGGTTTTTCTTTTAAATGCAGCACTTAATGTGTAAAGCATAAGAGATAATTTAATCTAGAGCTGTTTAGAATGCGGGTGAGCTTTTCCATTTGGTTATTTAAAGCAAATTTCCTTCACAGACATTGAGTAATGATGGGTGGCTAAGGGAATGATTAGATGCAACGATTTCATGAACAAGAGCAAAGAGTTCTTATGTTATAATTACAATAATTATTGCTTAGAACAAGGCAGATCCGGAGTATTGACCACTGCATTAAAAAGGTCCAAATGTGGCTAAGATATGGTAATGGTGAGATAGCAGTGAAATACAGCTGCATTTCTGTAGTATTATTGAATTGCTTATCTTGATTGTATTTGCAAGCTTTTTCAGTCTCTCAGTACAATACTTGAATGCTATTGAAAAATATTCATTGCCTTAAAAGACTTAGTGTTGTCTGGCATTGAGCCTGTTTAGAAATCCTTGTTGTTTTGTGGGTTTTTGTATTTTGTTTTGGGATTTTTTTTATTTTTTCCCCTTCTTTTTCTTTTAGTCCTGTGGAAAAGAATGGACTGCATTCACCAAAATTATCAATGAATATTTCAATATTAAGTCTGACTTGCTGGACTGTGTTTCAGCAGTGGAGTTGCTCATGATGCTGTATGCTAAAAACAGGCTGACATTTCCAGCAGAGCTCCTTTTCCAAAGAGTTTATGCCCTGGCTATAAATGGTGTGTCTCAGTTACTTCTGTTATACAGCAAATACCTGCTGCCTGTGTGTTAGACCTTTATATATTGGCCAGGCTGACATATTGTCCCAGGACAAGAGAGTTGCTGACAGTGAGCTGGATTTTTAAAGGGTGTTAAGTCTCTAGAGGCAGATTTGGCTCTTAGAGCATTTGGGAGACCTAGATTCAGATTATTCCTCCTGCACAGAGCCATAGGGTTGATTTAGCTCAGTGCTTCTCCCGCCGGCAAACTGTGGGTAGCAATGTGTGCTCTGAGCTAATTAGGTCTGCTCTCACTCTTTCCAGAGGAAAGTCCAGCCACACTGACTTCAGTGTAGAGCTTTATCATGGAAGGATGGCAGAGAAATGAAATAAAGCTAAGGGTGTAGTTTTATGAATACTGGGTGCTGATATTGGCTGTGAAAGCAGCAAGCTGGCCTTCCCCTAGCATCTAGTTCTTTGTCCTTGGCTTTGCTCTGTTTTCTTAAACTGTCTTTGGGTTTTTTTTTTATGGATCAGCTGCACATTATCAAAGCTGCATATTTGTTTTCTATATAAACATGAAGTGAATGCACATGTTTTTATGGAAGGTAATTAATTGGATAATTGAACTCGGATAATTTCACTCTGCATTAGTTTTTAGTGTATACTGGTAAATATGGACTAGCCTTTTAGCAACCTGTGTGCATACATCCAAAGCAACGGAAAATATTCCCAAGTGATTTTAAATTAAAAAGAGATGTTAAGGACAGCAATTGGACATCGTACATGGCTGTAGCTTCTCAGGCCCCTGGAGGTCTTCAGTTCAGGCCTGATGACTGTTGCTTTTGTTTCATTTACATTGCAAATGAAATCTTATGGTATTTCTGGTCTTTATCCACGTTTTCCTCTGAAATGGTTGACTCTGTATCTTTGCTGCAGACACTGACTATTCATTACTAATTTTCAGCGGAGACATACACATACTGACAACAGAAATGGAGGGCTGATATCAAGCCTTGCAACATCTGCTAAACTCACATGGGGAAAGGGAATATGAAAACAAATACACAAAGGGCACAGCCACTGAGATGGTAAATATTGTTTTTTCCATGCCACACCCAAACCAAAAATAGAGACAGAGGGGCCCTTAACAAAGCTTTATTCAGGTTCCTGACAGCTGACAGTAACTGCTTGTTTTCCACTGAGCTATAACTGAACAAGACTACCAGCTTATTTCAAAAGCCTGAATTTGCCCGAGACTTACATTTCTTTTGCTATGAGTAGATCAGAAGCAGATGAGAAGAATAGCTCTGTGGACATTTGTAGTCATGCAAATGCAGTAGATAACAAGCTTGCATTCCATAAGGGAGTAAGAGTTGATAACATTTTTCTGGGGGTGGGGGTGGGCAGCAAGAAACTGCCTGTAGAGTGGAGCAGTGTGGATTTGCTAGCTGGGCAAGAGGAGCAAAAAGCAAAGGAGCTGGAGGGCTGGCTCAGGCTGCTGACCTGAGAGCTACTCTGGATCTGGGAGCTACCCTGGCATGAGGGGGGACCTCGAGTTTATTGAGGGCCCCCACTATACCAGCATGGCTGCATGAGAGAGCACACAGCCCAGATGGGACAGGAGGAAATTGTTGGGCGGCTGTCTCAGGGCATAGGTGGTATTTTCTGCATCCTAGGCTGCTGCACAAAGCTCGTGTGCTTACTAAGGTAGATAAAGCTGGGCACTCCTAAACCTACTGCTGATGAAACAGTGGGAAAAAGGGGGAAGTGAGTGTAATAAATAACAGCCCAATCAATAAATACGGTCATTGTAATAAGTACAGTGGGCAAGGTAGGCAGAGGATGAACAGACCTACAGCCTGGCAAGTCCTCAGGACTGTGCGAACGTGTCCGTGTATGGCTCATTTGGAACACTCCCTGCCTCTCCTGCCTGGAAGCTGCTTTCAGGTGAATCTGCATCAGTGTATCATAAGAGGACATTAATGCCAACTTGCCTAGGGAAAGTGCCTTAGCATCCAGATGTCCCTGTCCTGAGCTTGAGAGATGGGGTGGAAGTGAAATAATCTATTTTGAAATAGTCTGGAGAGCTTCTGTCCAGTATAGGTGAAACTGTTTGAACGGCTGTGGTTTCTGCTGGCAGCAGGGTAGCATCAGCACAGCTTGCATTGGGCTATTTCTTTTTCTCCTGGTCTCTGTTGACAGCGTGAGGATTTGATACTGTTCCCACCGAAGCCAGTATGAAAAGTTGCCAGAGTGGACTTCAGATTGAAGAGGTTTTCAAGTCACTGGATGTGTGGTATCCTTGACATAGGATACTCTTGTCTTTGTTACTCAGCTCTTTCAGAAAAGCAGCTTTCCTGCTATAGCAAGCCTTTGGACCTTGTTTACATAAAATCAGACAAGTAACTGCCCTTAAATAGAAATACACAACTATATTGAATAGCTGGGAAATGATGCAAAGTTGAGCCAGGCCCAGTTGGTAACACTAAAAAAATAAGCCCCAAGGAGATGGCTTACTCTTTGCTCTCCCAAATGGAAAAGCGACTTATGTGAATTAATAATAGAATAGTCAACCAGAAATATTTTTCTAACCAGAAAGCATCTGTGGCTTTGCAGCAAACATCTGTGGTTGAAGTGAAAAAAAGGAAGTTAAACAAACTTGTATAAAAACTGCAGACACAAAAATGTCACACAAAAAAGAAAACTTGGGCCTTTTTCTTCCCTGCTTCCTGCTGTAAGTGATTAAATGTTTAGTTTCCAAACAATGTACTCATCTCAGGAAAATCTTAAAGTTCCTCCAAATGTCTAAGTGAAAGTGACTCAGAGGAGAGCTCACAGGAAAATTGCTGCCTTTTTTTCCCCCTTTCCAATGATCCCTTTTGACCTTTCTACAAAAGCTTATTTCTTTTGTTCATTTTGATATCAAACTTTCAGTAAGTAAAACTACATCATGTTTTCTACCTGTTCTCCTTAGCAATACATCCTGCTTGCCAGCACTCTTCTGTAGCTCAGCAAAAATCAGTGATTTCCATGCATCACTGCTTGGGGGTGAAGTTTTGTCATTACTTCTCTGGCATGATCAGGTGCTAAATGAGGCTTAGTCCTGGCTAAGGAACAATGGGGATTTGGCCTCCTGCTTGGTGTTAGCTGTGCCCTCCCCACAACAACTGTGTTACATGGAAATCATGGGCATACTCTGCTGATAGATGACCATATATAATCCTCAGATAAACAGAGTCTGAAGGACGAATTTTAAGTTCCAAACATTTATTGATTAACTACATTTCAGTGTGTTGCCTGTGTTGAGCCTCCACCACCCCAAGTCTTTTGTGAAACAGTATCAGTGGAAAATGTAGACAATGCTGAGGCCATGTTTAACTAGATACTGTGCAAACTTAGCAAAAGACCATCCCTTCCTGAAAGACATGAAGAAAGCCTTTCCTTGGCTTTCATTCAGTAAAGCCTAAGAGCAAATAGTTTAAGTAAGTTTGTTTCCTTGAGATCAGATAGAAACAATGGTGTGGTTAAGAAGGGCCTCAGCACTCACACGTTAACCTTGCACAGTGACCACTTTCAAACAGGCATTCCTGGTTGTTCCCTTCAAGCCATAGTTCCCTTCACTTGCAGGTTTTGCAATCTGCCCTCCTACCTAGAGCTATGCAAAAATCACTGGGTGGGTGATTTTCAGTATTAGCCTTCAATCTCGTACAAGTTTCCTGAACTTTGCAAGGCTTTTGAAAGATCTGGATTGGCTTTTGATCAACGCTTGGTTTAGCTCTGGTTTTGGGGTAAAGAGAAAACCGTTCCAAAGTTCTGGTAGTGTTTTGATTTTTACGTTTGCTGGACTTCCTCCAAAATCCAAGTGAAAAAACATTTCTTAAGTTTACAATAATCTCAGTTTCCAAGAACCTCTCTCTTTCCTTGTTTATGAGCAGGAAGTGTTTAATTTTTGTCTTCCCCATGAAACAACAGTACGTTTGACTCCAGATTCATGTGAAAAAGCAGGAGAATAGGTTGGCTCATTTAATTAGAAAAGGTAATAATTAGAAGAGTACAAATTCCTTTTGTAAGGAATCAGTAAAATCATGGGTATAATAAACCATCTGAACTCCTAGAGTGCTAGGCAGCAGATGCTTCATTTGTATTCATTTAGGAAAGGAGTTGCGGCTCCCTCTCATTCAGTGTCCAGTCTGGTAACAGAGTAACTTTAGTGTCCATTCTACCTTCTACCCTACAACAATTCTTTGTGTAATTAACATTCAACAGATCTAACTACTGAGTTACTAAGTGCTGGTTTACCATGACACACCCAATTTGCACAAACATTTCTGAAAAGGGGTTGGCCACGGCAGGCTGCTCCTAGCATGTCAGGTGCAACGTTCCTCCTCAGGCAAAGCCTCTCTAAAAGGTTGGCTGTTGATTTGGGAGCGGGTGTGTTCCTCTCACTCCCCTGAGATTTAAATTTAGCTTAGCAAATAAGCCCCTTATATACAAGTGTTTCTAAACAGATTTTTGTAAAGAATTTAAGTTCAGAGGTCAGTTATAGTAAATTCGGAACAACTCTTTTAAAGTGTAGTGGCTTCTTGCTGTGTTCCCACCAGTGTGGTTGTGAGTGACTCTGCTGGGGGGGGGGGGGGGGGGCAGTCAAGGATATGGTCAATTTGAGAAAAAGATGTTTGATGACTCAGGCTGAACATGCTAGGCCAGATTTGCGTTTAGGCTCAATTTTTTTCAAATTTATTTTTATGTGCTGGTAATAACCAAACCCTGGTTTTTTGTTTTGGTTTTTTTTTTTCAAACAAAAATGGGAGCTTATCTGAAGCTAGTTGCTGTAGCTATTACTGTTCACTGCTCCTTAGTATCTCCTGTATGAGGAAAAAATAAAAATGGGGTTTATACAATAAACTGAGGAAAAAATACATTGCTTACAATCACCACCCGACCATTGCAGGAGTAAAATAATCAACACTGCTTGCTGGTTTTGTGCAGTGGGAATCCTCAGGGGGTGGACATCTTAAGTATCTTTCAGTCAATATAGATTCTGTAGCTCTATAGAATGTAGTCTCTAACTGCATTCCTCTAAAGGGATTAAAATGCTGAGTATTTAGAACACTGAAAACAATTACAGTTTAAAAAAAACTGATGTAAAAAAGGTCTTTGTGATAAAAATGCTAATGCTGTATCCTGGAAAAATCCTTCCACACAAAGAGAAAACCATGAACTCCTGCAATATTGGCAGCAATTCTTAGTGAAAATTTATCACTGCATGTGAAAATGGATATGCTTGAATGCAATTTAAATTCTTGATTAACTGGGTTTTAACTGACTTTACTCTTACTCCCTATTTTGTAATTTTTTCTCCTTTTATGGAGCACAGCAATACTCCCCATCTGCCTTTCATTTGCTTTTGTAAGATTTTTTTTGTTTTAAATTCACCAAATTCTAGGTGGGGAAATCAGAAATCCTTTTTTTCAGTGAGGAAGCCACATCCATTAAAATACCCTTGGGTTGAAGTAACTGAAACAATGTGCAATTCATGATATAAGTAAGGTCAGAAGAGTTCTAAATCCCTTCATTGCAGACATCAAAGATATGTTAACTCCCCCTTTACCCCACAAACTCTAACACAACCACTTCAAAAACTAAGAAATCTCTAAAAATACTACTTTTTATGTAAATTTGGCTTAAAAATATCTTTTGTTTTGATTTCTGCTGAGCCGAGTGTGTTTCTGAGAATAAAAACAACACTGAATCTACAACAGGTGGAACAAGAGAGATCAGATATTTTCAGGATAAAACTATTAGATTATTTTGAAAGCTAAAAAAGGAGTACAAAATATGCTCTCTAAATATTTTCTCTTGAAAGCCCAATGTTACAAGTTTAAAGGAAGAAGAAGATTTCCTACCTGCAGCTTTTGTGTGGATCAGGAAGTGTAGCTTTTTTCTGATTACAATCTTCCATGGCTTAGCTTGGCTTCTGCATTTGAATGTTAAATATGTAAGAATGCCTTGTTTAGCTTGGGAGTTTGCATGACCTCTTAATGAGACACTGTAGTTGGTGTCATTGGGTATTAAGGTGTCATGTGACTGTAGATGAAAATAAAATCCTTTAAAGTTTGCATTTAATACTTCCTAGAATGTGTAACCCTTTACCTGCAAGCTGGATGAAAACCTGACAGAACTCACCACCGTCTGGGCAGGGTTAGTAAAAGAAGAGGAAGAACATGTGCCAAATATTTCCTTTTCTGCCGGGACAGTCACTTACAACAACCACAGCAAAGTCTGAGCCCGTCAGCGTATGAGTGCTCTCACTTGCATGTTCTTAAAACTAAATCTACCTGTATCACAATCGGTGCTGGAGGGATTTGGCAGAAAGCTCCTCTGTTACATTTTATTTAGCACTGATGTTTAATCCCCACTGTTCTGGGTAGTGCTCCGTAAGGGAACTTGGCTCTAAGGTATATTTGCAAGCATTGCAACAGGTTTACCTGTGAAAGTTGCTGACTTTCCTGGAATTATTTTGGTTTGGGTGTGCTGTTTCAAAGTGTGCTAAAAAAGAAGTTCTGCTGCCACAATCCAGTTAGGAGAGTGTTCCCTGTGCAGGATGCGAGATTTAATTTAGCCAGTCTCTGCAAGCAGGTGGGTGAGGTGTTCCCAGCTTTAATCTTTAACATATATCGATGTACCTGGAAACTGTGTTAAAACCCCAGCCTCCTGGAAAGAACTGGCACTGACATTGCATCACCTAACTGCATGGGTCATAGCCCGGGGTCCCCAGCAGCGCTGACGCAGCCTACTGATAGTACCTTGGAAATGTTCTGCTAAATCCCTTCTTTCTTTGTGGTGTTAAGCTTCATAGCAGCAGATATAGGAGGTTCAGCTGCTGTATGAGTAGGTGTGCTGTTCTCGCCCTGAATAATGCTGGGTTTAGGGTTGCCTCCTTGCCTGGGGGGCGGATTGCATCCCTGCTTTCCTAGTGGAAGGAACGTGTTGGAGCCCTGCTTGTCTTTCTAGTGCAAAGTATCCGCCTAAAATCCCTCTAAAGCAGCGGTCTCGGTTTGCCCTGTTACACTTCCCCTAGTATGCGCTGTAGTGAGCACTGTAACAGGCTGCCCAGGGAGGTTGTGGAGTCTCCCTCTCCAGGAGACATTCGAAACCTGCCTAGATGCATTCCTGTGTAGCCTGCTCTGGGTGGCCTTGCCCTGGCAGGGGCTTGCGTGGACTGGATGATCTCTAGAGGCCCCTTCCAACCCAAACCATACTGTGATTCTGTGGTGAGACTGTCAAACTCAGTTCAGTGGTGGCTGAGGAGGGCTGGGGGGCAGGGACTCAGGGACATCAGGGACACGCCCCCCCATCCCCAGTGCTGCCAGGCCCTGCATCGGAGGCTCATGCATTGCATGCCAGCAAGCAAATTAATAAAAGCTGCTTTGGATGTGCTTATTTTAAGCAGAGAGTTATGTCATAATGTAAGGGCCAAGTATCATTTACAGTCTGTGGGCTCACGAACTGCAACACTCTGCAGCAGCTCTTTGGCAGATTTTATGTTTGTGGTTTTTTTTTGTTTTTTTTTTTTTTGTTTTTTTTTGTTTTTTCTCCTGCCAAGCTTTCAGTGTTAGCTGAAAATGGATTTTGAGAGCCAGGAAAAGTCTTATTACAGAACCTTCACTAAACTCGCCCAAAGGCTCTCTGGCCAGTAAGTAAAGAATTGTCCTTAAGTTGTTAGGGAGTTGAGGAAGGCAGTAGATGCAAGCAGCTGGGGGCTGCTCCTGCTCATACAGCATGGTGCTGTGTGTAGACCTGAGCACAGCCCTTGTACTGTTATGCCTGGCTTACAGCCCTGCCCAGAGGGAGCCAGTCCCCAAGTGCCAGCTCTGCACCCGCTGGTATTTTGCCATTACCCTCCTGGTTGTGGTTGGGCTAATAGGCTGGGCTAAGAGGCTGAGAAATGGCCCAGTCCCAAAGCTGTGCAGTAGGACCGGAGATGACCTTGGGGAGGTTGCCTTCCCCTTGCTCCTGATGCCTGGCCTCCTTGTCAGACCCTTTTCATGGCTACTGCAATTTTTGATGTTTCACAGACTTCATTTTTGTGGTTTCTTGAACCTGCACCCAGTATTTCTACACCAGTAGAGAAATTCTGTCCGACCCCAGCAGTCCCAAGCATGCTAAGCTGCTGTAGTACTGTTTCTGCAACCTAATGTTTCCTATGGATATGTGCAAACTGATGGATCTATTCTGGCTGCTTGTTTGGTCAGGTTTTCATAGATGTGTTCTGGAGGAAAAGATCACTTGTCTCACCAATCTATAGTCTTTGTTCAGAAACACAGGCATGACAACATTTATTTTTTTTTTCAAAATACTTGAGACATTCAGCCTGCAGAAATCCTTTCTGCTTTAATCACATTCTTGTGCCTTAATCGACTGCTTTGGCTGAGGTTTTCTGGAGAACCTTCCTGCTGAGATAGAAGTCTGCCTCGAAAAATTACAGCCCCAAAGGTTAATTTTGTAACTTCAGATACTGTTGTCAACATGATATTACAGTGGGGACTGCTGGGCAATTTACTAACAGGCAACAGAATAACGGAGACAAATGGCAGCAAACTATCCTGTTGCTTTTGGGATGTTCTATTTTCACTTGTGCTACAGCATATCTAGAGCTTTGCTTCATCTCTCATCTTGCAAGTGGGTGTATTTCCCTTTAAATATTCTGAATAGATCTATTTTAGTCTAGAAGCTTTCTCACATGCACTGAAATATGTGTGAAATCAGAGCTGTGGCATGAAAGCAGAGAGATTAGTTTATACGATGTAAAAGTAAGACCTGTGCTGGTGTGCAGATTGTGTGGTGAAAGCTGCAACAGCAGGAGCATGGGTGTGCCTTAAATATGTATCTTCTGTATATTCCCTGCGGGAGAGGAGACTGGTGTGCTGCTGAGAGGGCAGGTGCTGTGGGTGGAGAGCGTACCATGGCTGGGAACATGTGAGGGGCTTTGCTGAGTTCGGATGGGAGCCCCCCCTCACCCTGGTAAGCAGCAGCAGCATGGGACTGGGGTGATGGGGCATTAGGGGCAGGGAGAAGAGCTTGCTAGGGGCAGATCTCAACAGTCACTTTGGGAAACTCTTGTGATCTTAACAGCATTTTCTACTGGACTAGACACCTTGTGGTAACAATCCCTCTCACTCTCCTGGTTATTGGCCTGTGTTTTTAAGTGAATGTAGCCCTGCATAGCTGGTTCTCGACAGTGAATGTCCCTTTTTCACAGAAGTACAGTGGTGCAAACTGCCCCTTCTGGAGAAGCACATGATAAAATGCCTTATCCCATCCTGGGAAGGATCATGATGACTGTTCCTTCAACCTTTGACCTCTCTGCTGAAATCGAGAATTGAGACTATGATTTAGACCCACACTGAGAGCACCACTTCATGTCATGAAACTGAGAAGACTGCCTCCAAAATGCAAGGAATGGTCTTCAGTGACCAGGCTGGAAATGTAAACCAGGGAAAAAAGTGTAGCTCATTACTCTCCCTGCAGCAAGGTGGTGTTTCAGGAACAGATATTGAGTAGCATCCTCAAGGGGGTGAAAGAACTTTGAAGTAGGGTATGTCCGTAGCATAAACACTTGATAATGATTCTTAGTAAAAAAAGAAAAAAAAAGAGAAAACTGTCCAAAGGCTGTAGTCCACATGTAGGTGATTACATAATCAGTTTAATGGTTACATAAAATATGTGTAAAAAGGTAAGATGTCTTTGGTTTTATACTGCCTTCTTAGAATTAGAATAGATTTCATAATTGCCCTTTTACAATCTTAATATTTATGTATTTTTTAATCCTTAATCAACAAAATAGAACAATTGTAGCAATGATCTGTAGTAGCAGATAGCTGCTAAAAGTCTAATGGCAATTAGCCAAAGGACCCATACAGACATACATAAGGAGTTTTTGACAAAAGGCAAAATCTCAGGATTTTAAGCTGATCTGGGGTTGAAATGGTCCTCACACATGTGAACACCATTTTAGTGATGATTTTTTGCTTTAAATTTGCTTTGCTAGATGGCTAAAACTTCTGTTTCTATAGGTTTACATACAGGGCTTGAGTGTGCAGCATAGAGAAAGGAGGGCTGGGGAACCACTGAAACCTGAATGCCTTCTGAATGCTTTTTGCAGGCTACATGTTAACTCCCATTTTGATGTTATCTGACAATATGTTGAATGGCCACAGGCTGTATGAAATGAAGTCACGGGCCATGCATTCCCCAGCTGTGGTGCAAAGGAAATGACTGATGAAAACATTTTTTCTAGCTGACCTCCGGCTTACCTTTGTCTGCCAAAGAATTTCTGGCTAACTCCCCTTCAAAGCTTTCTTGCAGCTACAGCCTATTCCTAGAATCTTCCATGTTAGAAAATATGGACCCCGTCTGAGCCTGTTTATTGATGCACTTTAGATAATAAATGAAAGCTTTGTTCTAGATACACTGATAATGCTCCTTAAAAGATAAGAAATTGCTTTATTCCTAGGTAGGGATAGAACAGCACTTGGCATTTGCATGGCTCATTAGCAGAGAAACTACGCTGTCCCTGTACCACTGCATAGATGTACTCAGGGACAGATTTGTGAGGGGCTACAGAGTGCTTGCTCTGCCAGCACCAAGTATTTGGACACTGAGCAGCCTACTGCAATTCAGAAACCTGCATCTTCTATTTATGTCCAGTGTGAGGAATCTGACCTGTGAGAAATAGATTCAGAAAGCTGAAAAGCTGAACGAGATAGTTTATCTATTAAGACATAGGTAAATTATAAGGAGGGACAGGACGTAAACAGCATCCTTTAGTGCGATTAAGAACTCAATACCTGTCTGAAGGGCTTAAATGAATTAGGAGTCATGTTCATGTTTGTCTATCTTGTTATTCTACAATTAAGAAAAACAGTACTGCTGCCCCACTCTTGCCATCCTTGCTTAGAACATAAAAACTAAAGTTTAAAGCAGGACAGGAACATGCCTTTTTATATACAGACTCACTGCTTTCATGTGTCAGCCTATTCCTTTGACCAACTAGACAAGGCCTAAAATCAATTCTCTTTGGCCCAAGATGAAGGGAAGACTGTTCTCATGTTTAGGTCCTGTGTTTTGCTGGGACTATCTCCTGTCCCAGGAAGCCATGCCATTGTGCAGAAGACCACAAAGTTCACTGAGCCAGAAAATAAGAGGAACAGGTCTGGGTACTCTACGGATAAGCTGCTCAGCTGAGCCGGTACTAGCTGGGCTCTAGTATTGCTTCCCCAAAAGGAAGAACATTTATCTGGGTTTGCTTTGCTTCTATGTTATGCTCCTTTACTACCCAAAGTTAGCTACTCTCCTGGCAGATATAAGGTGTGTTTTTACTCTTCCAAGATAATGAAAGAACAGATTATGCACAAGGAGTTCAAGGCTCACATGTGCAAGTCATACCCAGTGCTTAAAGAAAGTGGAAGTCACTTACCTACAGGACAGGATCCTGGGAGGCATGGATCCCACAGCCCCTTTCTGTAGCTCCACAGGTCTGAAGGGGAGTGGGATTTCAGGTGTTTCTGTCTTTTCTGGGCTTTCTATTGAGTAGGCTACACAAACCTTCATGTCTGTTGACTTGCACACTGGCAGCATGCAATCTAGTCGTAAGCAGCACCCAAGCATGCTTTTTTGTTGTTTTTTGAATGCTTGATTTATTTAACTGAAGTGGGAAAAATAATGGAGTTTTTCCTTATGAATAAAGCCCTTAAAATTATTTAAATATGGACTAATAGGAGATGCAAACGTCTCTGTCCCTCTGCCAGCATGAAATTTCCCTGAAATTAAGGGAATCACAGAAGTCCATTTTCATAGTTTATTAGTACAAACAAGGCATACACAAGACTGTATATTATTTGAAGACTGCAATAGATTTCTAATTTAACAACTCTGTAACAAAATTTAACTAAATTTGACATTTATGAAAATATAAATCTCTGCTTGGGTAGGTTTTCCCAACAATACAAAGTTTACATAAAAACATTCAATATGATCTATTAGTTGCAAACAAGTTAGGAAAAAAATCATTCAAGTCACTTAATATACTATATTGGCTTGTACATTGAACATTCACACACTACATTAAGTTCTAGCTTAGCATTCATTTCTTGGAAATTTGTGGCATGGAGTTCTGATTTGAAGAATAAAATTGTTTTGTTTAAATAATTCGAAAATATTTCCCCAGGTGTGCCATCTTTAGGATATGGAAGGAGGGAAAAATCTTATCCTTTCAGATGCTGTTCAGTGTTTTTGTCTACTTGGGCAAAATGTAACTTTTTTTAAAAGCATTTGTCATTTATTCACAATTTCTGCCTTGAAACTGGTAAAATTGTACAAAAGGCTCAGAACAGTTCTAAAGCAGAAAGTGAATCTTGTAAGTATGTGTAAGTAAGAAAAACCCATTATAAATCGGAGCAGTAAAGGAGCTTTGGACAGCCTTTACATATAGTGGGGTATTTCAGCACATATACAAGTAGTCCCAGAGTGTTTGGTCATCTGATCTGTTATCATAGGAAAGAACAGAAATAATAGTAAGGCAAATGTTATCAAGATTAATACATGGCATGTCACAAAACTTCCTACTAAGATTACTTTGGGGACATACGAGATAACTTCAGACTTTCTTATAACAAAATGGATAGCAACTTTTTAACACAAAGAAATTAATGTGTTTAACTCTTTGTCTGTAACACCCTTTCCCTTTAAAAAAGTTTTCGTTATGACCTGTACTAATACACACTGTGAAGATGAAAAAATTTCTCAAACAAAAAAATACCCCCCCAAATCCTGTATTCCTTTTACGACCCGCGTTTTTGTCATTGTTGCCACAAATCCTTGCATGCAATTAAGAAAAAAAAAATAAAATCTTTCAGTCCATTCACTGAGGTGAACAAATACTTATCACCTAACACGCTGACATGTTTGCACTGACTGGCACCTACCCCTTTTAACCCAAACAGTAATCCCAATTAAAAAACAATAAAAATCAGTAGGTATTTTTTAAATGATGATGGAATGTATCAAGTGTTCCAGGTTGGCAGGTGACATTTTGTCATTGCACCATCAAGCAAAAAAACACATTTTTGCAAGTGGGTATAAAGTTGGCTGTTAGCTATAGACCCATCTAGGCGACTTGGTGTATAAAACAGTGGTCTGACTTTCTCACTGGTCATGTGGCGCTTTAGTTCTAGTTAAAGCAGTTTGTCAATCACAGATATGATCACCTAACTTCTGCAATAGCATAACAATTTTGATAGTATTGCTAGAAATTTTTAATCAAGACCCTGGTGAAATCCTGGACTGAACCTTGTATTCCAAAATTTAAAAAAACCCTGCAGCCCATTTGCTTTATGTTTGCTTTTATGCTTACATAAATGTAAGAATATTTGTTGAGGAAAAAACAGCTGCTCTGCCCCCTGCTGTTTCTGTCTGTCTTCCAAGAAATGCACTGATTTTTACACGAATTCAGAAGACAAATCTATGCATGTGTACTATTATTCAGATAAACTCATCCAGACAGTTACTCAATTGTCAGAAGCAAAACTGTGCCCTCTGCAATCTATGGCTGAGCACACTCTCTCATAGCAATAGTTGTGTTTTTTGGTTGGTGTTGCTTCACTCACCTCAGGCTCTGTCACTGTAATGGGGCTATCCCTTGCAAACACTTCCGTTGATTCCCTCCAAATGCAGTCTGCAGTGACTTTGAAGCTATAATTGTGGCATTTTGGCCTGATCACTTGTGTTGTGTTGTTGAAAATCTGACGGCTGTTTGAAGTAGCAATTTTGATTTTCAGTGCAGCGTCAACTCGATCCACTACAGTGTAAGTACCTATACTTCCGTCATCAAATCCAATAATAATATTTAAATGTCTCTGTGAGAGGGCAAGAAAAGTGGGAGTTTTATAAAGAGAACAGGCACCAATGTTTTTGCCATCCGCTAGCCTCATTACAATTAAACTAGAGACAGCACCATTATCATCATCTTCTTCACTGCGAAAACAGATGTACACAAGATAGCGGCCATCACGAGACAGCCTCTGCCGCCAGATAACACCCGGAGCATGAACCACACGAAGTTTTCCACTGTATAAATCAAGCACATTGATATTCTCATCACCATGGGTTATAATTCCTAACTTCCCATTTGGGGATATTTCAAAGTCTTCCAAATTTTTTAAGAAATTGGAAGGCAACTGTACGCGTCTGCAGATGACTTCTTCTGTTAGGCTCCAGATGTTCACAGTTTCAGTAGATGTTATAAATACTATAATATCTGGGCAATCTGGTATTAGCTTAATATCCACAATGCTTGCACCATCATCACAGCAAAACTTCTTGGTTATACTGCCTGTCCAGAGACTCACTGCCAACACTTTATTCTTTGCCATTCCAACTACAAATGTGTTTGCAGTTGTTATAAATGCATTCTGTAAGGCAACTAAAATATTGCAAACCCTATGTCCTGTAGCCAGTCGCCAAACTCTGGATGCATTTTGCTCACAAAGAGAGACTACAAATTGATCATTATGAGTAATCATTAGCTCTGAGATTTTTTGTCCATTAATACGAAAGATATTTTCACCACTAACTGTGTGCCATACATACTGGCTGCATTTGTCATCTGATGTCACCATTATCTCTCCAGAAGAGGTTAGCACACAGTTTTCAACGATACCTTCATGCTTGAATACAGCTTCAATAAATCCAGTGCTGAAGTTCCACTTATGGACAGAATCTGATCCATCCAATGTGTATATTAATTCACCTCTAGCTGGCAACACCAGCCTTTGGATAGGCTTGCCAGATTTGTCAATATTGGACATAGCAGTTATGATGTCTATATCCCAAATAGAAAGGACACCACTGGTGGATAAGGATAGCAGCATGTTATGATGATTTGATTTAATTAGCCTGACTATAGTTCCTGAGATTTCTTGTAAGCTTGCCATACACTGTCCTGTATCTCTTCTCCAAACAAAAATGGCTGAGGTATTTTCCATTGAAGCAATTATACAGTTGCCATTTTTGGACAACACGGCAGATATAAAGCGCTCATTGTGTTTAGCTCTAAACTTTTCAGCCACCTTCCACACATGAGTGTCAAGAAGTTCAATGCTGAGAGCCTTACAAATCAAAACTGCACTTTGGTCTTCAGAAAGCTCTATGCTGACAACTTCACTGTCTTCTCTCCTGCAGTCAAAGTCATCTGTAAGCTGGGGATTCACGATTTCCTCCGTATTCCAAACAGAGAGGCTACCCTCACTGTCTACCATCACCATTTCTTGGGCTGTGTCTAGAATGAGAAGGAATTTCACAAATCCACTAGAAAATTCAGACGTCACGGTGGCCAGTTTCTCTCCACTGCCCAAGTGAAAAATGGTCGCAGTGTTCAAAGACTGTCCGCAGAATGCATAGACTCCATCCGGAGAACACTGCACACAGGTCACTTCGTACCAGCAGTGGAAGTGATAGAGAGGCCAACCGTAAAGCAGATCTATTACAGTAACATCTTTGCTGGCCTCCAGCCAAGCAAGTGCATGGTTGACTGATAAGGTAAATCCATTTATAAAACTGGAGCTCCCCATAATTCCACAATGCTTTGACCCCTTAATTTCCACCTCAGACAGAAGACAGGAATTTACATTATCGTATACCAAAAGAGTGTTTTTTGTTGTAGCCACTACAAGATACTTTTCATCGCTAGTAAGCTTCATCCCCAAGATAACAGATGGAGCTGTTGTAATCTGCCTTAGTAACTGGCGGGTCTCTACATCCCAAGTACTGATGGAGCCATTTTCTAAAGCAGCGATAATTGTGCTGGGATTAAAAGTAGGCAAAATCTCAGTGACATGCATGCAGCTGGAAGACAGCGGCAGGCGCTCAGGGCTGTAAGTCACATCCATGGAGGAATGTAAAGGGACAATAGAGCAGTACTTGGGTCCATCCTTGTCACATTCTAAGAGGAGATGTCTGAGTTTGGGCAATGAACTTACTACTGGGAGAAGCCGCTGCTGCAATTCAGCAGAGAGTGAACCTGGGTGTTTTACTACTTTGAACTTAATACTGCGGAGGGTACTGGCCAGAAATTTCAGCTCCTTTTCCTGAGAATAGGTGTAAGCCAGTTCTATGTCAGAAAGTGCTTTATCAAACTGCCCTATTCTAATCATGGTGTACAGCCAGCTGAAGTTCATAATGACTCCGTACAGAAGATCATCTGTTCTTCCACATCTTGTCAAGTGATGAATAAGCTCTGTCATTTTTCTGTGATTGATAAAAAAGATATCAGGCTCTAATGGATTACACTGAAAGACCCATGGCTGATCAGGTGCCTGCCTGTCAAAAGCAGTCTGATCCATGCAGTGCTTTTCATCCTTGTTCAGGCCTCTACTGTCACGGTCAGGACAACTGTTCAGATATTGGCCATTGCTGCAAAAAGGTTTTCTTCGTCCACCTGACCAAACACCAAGGAAATACTCTGCCATGATTGTGTGCATTTCACGCAACTCTTCTTCATTGTGCAGGTACAATTTCTGGGCAATTAGTTGCAAGTGCCTATTTGCCCAAAGAAGCAGTGTTACGTTTTTCACCTGTCGCTCTATTAAGTACCCCTGTAAACCCTCCTTAAGCCTTGCTATGTATATATATGGAATTCTCAGTGGGTTACTCTGTCTGACCCTCTCACTCAGCTCGTACATGACACTATTGTCCAGGGCTAAAATATCTTCCAGTTCCATTTCACTCAGGCCAGATTTGGACATAGTGATGTAGCCAAGTGCTCTTGACAATAATCTTGATCCACACTTGCTTTCCAGTGACCAAAACAATTGCTCTATGCTTTCATGTACAGTGACACAGAGGGAGGACTCATCCACATCTTTGTGAGATCTCCAGTTCCTGACCTCTCTGAAGGTTAAATTCACAAACATAGGCAGAGTGCACTTGGAGAATGCTTCATTAACGTAAATTTGTTGCCCCGATGTTACTTTTCTTTTAACTCGCAGCAGCTGATGTTTCAGTACTTGGCTACACATCTTTCTGTCCCTTGCAGTCAATTCAATGTAGTTGTTATCTTCATGAATAAGGCACCTCAGTTTTTGCAGGATCCCATGCTTGTTTGGCAGTGTTGACAAAATGATCCGTACTGAACGGGGAAGGTGAATGGGAAGCCACCAGAGCTTCCTACCATCATCACTATCTGTTAGCTGTTCTAGGGCATCGAATATTATCACCAGCGGCCTGTGGAATGAAGACTCATTCAGGAGATTTATGAACAAGTCCCGAAGGTCATGAATCTTTTTTGGGTAACTTTGTACGAGGCAACGATAGTTGACTGCTAATTGTTCACAAATGCTTTGAAGTATATTCTTCAGATCTGTACTTGTTTCGGTGGATCCCAAAAATCTTATAATTACCACAGGGTCAGAATCTGGTCCCATCTCTTCTTGCAACCAGGAATAGGCCTAGAATATAGAGCATAATTTAGATAATATCCAAATGAAGCACAGTAACAGAGTTTATAAATAGTGATTGCCTATAGTAAATAAACATTTTAAAATGTTACTGCTGAATGGAAATGCTTTCATTGGCAGAGTTCAAGGGGTGTTTGATTTATGTGCACTGAATGAAATTCATATAATGTCATCTTTGTTTAGCACAGGTAGTACCTCACAACACACTAAGATCCAGATCCACAAAAAGGCTTGAGCAGAATGTAATCCATAAATCCCAGGGTACTCTTTGCCAAATCTGTGTCTACTTCTGAAAGTCAGTAGCTAGATTCTCTTACAAATAAATTTTCTTAGACACTAAGGAACGTCATTCTCAGCCAGGCAGACCAGCTTGCCACCTAAACTTGTTTAACATTGATTCCCAGCTGAGTATAAATGTATGCTCTGATGATTTTGGAAGGCAGGGATTAGATTTGGAGGAGAGTACAGATTGCCCTTTACTAGCTGGTTACCTGAAATTCTGGATCACAGAAGTATGCTCTGTCTTGGTGTGCCTATGACTTTTGCTCTTAGACGCTGCTGCAAGGGGTAAAAAGTATTTCTTGCTGTTTTTTTTGGCTGGCATACTCTAAGCAAGTGAGGAATGTGGCTTTAAGCCCTCAGTCTACACAGGCTAACACACTCAGTTCTTTTACTTGCTAAGTCTTTTTACCTCAAGTTATTACAGAATATTTTAAAAGAAAAGCATAATGGGAGTCTCTAGGTTATCTTTTGTACTCAGATCTCAGGTGCAAAACCCAGTTTCACTTATGCAACTAATGTGAATCTACAGGAAGTCACATTTGTGAAAGATATGGAATTTAAAACATAACTGTTCCCTTCTCTATTTCCTTCTTGCTGATACAGCTGTTTCCCAGCTACTGTGCTAAATTCTCTAAGCACCCTGCAGGACACTCAATGTGGTGACTCCCAGCTAGAGAATTAGGCATATTGATGCCAGCTTGGTCTTTTTCTGCATCTGGTCCTGCCTTGCACAAACTGTTTCACTCATCTCCCTGTAGTACTCTGCTCAATGACTTAAACAGCGTATGTCAGATAAGTAAGTACAGGTATTTTTGCAAGTTATTACAGACAGATTTGTAGCAAGTGTATCAGCCTAATTCCAGAATAATTTCTAATGAGAACATAAGATGGCACGACTTGGAAAGACATATTCCATTTGTGATTAAGACTAAAACCAGCATATGATGTTTAGATGGTTCCAGGTTTGCAGAACCTCGGTGGAAAAAGAGGGAAAGAGATCCTTCTAAATTACATGTTGTAAATTCAAAAATATATTGATTCCTATTAGGTTTTTAAGAGCTCTGACAAAGTATTTTTGGTCTGGCTAAGCATGATACAGACAACATGTTACTGAAAGGTTAAGTTTTACTTAGTATGTGTACAATAATATGTGGAATATAATTTTTATTGTTTTAATTTTATATATTGAAGGCTGATATCAAATCTATTGACAAAAGGAAGTAAAAAAAATAAGTTGGCCTTCATGCACTCCTAAATTCACCATATTATGTATTTTTTTACCTTCTTTGCTGCTTCGGCTAATAAAAGAGTCTTCCCTGTGCATGGTCCACCGTATATGATAAGAGGGTTAATGTGTCCTATTTTGCTGGGTAGAATATACCTATGAACTATGTTTAATGCTTCACATCTGTATTCATAAAAAGTGGAGTATGTTTTACATAGCGATGAGTGTTGAAGAACTTCATCGTACAGCAAGTCAGTCTCGGTGTCAAAATTCTGCTGCACTGTTGCCTGGATTATGTCAATCATATCTTCATAGAACTGTTTACCAAGTCCTTCGATGTAATGGTTCTCCACTTCTTGGGAGTAACCCAGTTTCATGTCACAGTGAGTGACAGATGTGTACACTCTCAGATTGGATGATGCGACAATGGTAGGAATGAATTCATCCCTGAGCTTGATCAGTTTCTCATGGGCTTCTGGATCTCGTAGGTACTTCCCGGCCGTATGTATCACATCCATGTATTTTCCCATCTCTGGAATTTTAACGAAACGCTCAATGTTGGCAATTTTCCGAATGTAGCAAACACACTTCTTCAGGAAAGCTGGTGTTTGTTTACCCAAAGCAAAATCAAGTTCATCTTCAACAGCTGAGGATGAAAAGAAAACAGTCTGTTAACCTTTCTTTATAAACAGTTCAAGAACATCCCCCTGACTCAACATGAAGATTCTTAAACGATTGCATCTGTTTTCTGTGAAAAACAGAAAAAGCACAGAAAAATTGCTGAGTACTTTCACAGAGGTTTTGATCTCAAGCAAGCACAGTGAACATTTTTTTCCCTCTTCAATTATATGGGAAATGCGAACAGAAATATATTTTCATGTTTGTGGAAAGGTTGATAGAAAATATAATAAATGAATATATATAAATATTTAGTCTGAAATTTACCAGAGGAAAGATATCTCTTTGCTTGGCTGTGTTTCATTTTTCCTTTCTCATACAGCAGTTTCACAGCAGTCTTAAAAATCTTCTTGATCTCTTCTGATATATCTTGCCATTTGTTCTCATTCATACAGCTTGAAGAAGATTCCATCTTTTAAAAATATCCATAGTTAAACAGTAGCTGGAATACACACGTCTACAGCTTCAGAAAGTAAAAGTCTATTCAAGGTCATAAATAACATTGTAACACAGAAATGCATACAATAAAATAAATGAATGAGTTCAACTTTTTATACTGCAGATAATAATAATGCATTCCATTTTAGAGGTATGAAAGTTAGCTACTTTGAGTATTTTCTGAATTCCTACTGTGGGCAGCTAATGCAATATTTTTCAAGAATAAGACCAATAACACCTTTATAGAAAGAGGGTTTTGAGAATCAAGCCTGAAATAAAGATAATGAAGCAGCAGTAATCCTGCTAAAATTATTGATCCTTCAATGAGAAGCAAGAATACCTGGATCTCAAAACCTAAAAACTTGGATCTCAAAACTGAAATGAGGTTCCTCGTACCTGTAATTAAGCACCTCATTTCAACTACCATATTTGAAAAATGCAGGATTATGTGTGACATTAGTTTCATTCATTGCTATAGCAACGGCAATCTTACTGTCTTCAGAGATGGACTCTAATATAAATTCACTAATCCTTTCAGATGCTATCTCACAGATGCTGTGATGGAGGTTTTCCCTAAGGCAGCTGGTGGTCACTGCTGCTTTACTTACTGCAAGTGAAGTGTTTAAGGGGTCTCCAGTTTTCCTGGAGGAAAAAGACCAGCTTCCAAAATAAGCTCCCCAGCAATTCCATCTTGACATGTTCAGAGCTGTGTATCTTTTATTACTTTTGTACATTTCTCAGATATAACTCTATGCTAGCTTTAGGTTATGAGCATCTTTTTACTTACTCTTGTGTATCAATAGCTTGAGGAAAGGTACTAAGTTTAAACAACAAAAAAGCCAAGCTTTATTCATATTGTGGCCATTAGCAAACAGTGCGAAGTTACAGAGCTTGATTTCTCCCTTGTGATCAGTACTTCAAAATTAGCCACATTATACTGTCTTCAACTCACTAAAACTCTTTCCATGTCTTTTTTTTCATGTTTTCAATGTTTTTTCATGCAATAGAGAAAAATAGTCTGCTACACAATAAGTGAATGCAATATAATGGTTTAATTTCATTTTCTTGCAGAATACAGTATGCGCACAAAGAGAAGTGAATACTCTGTTAGGGACTTCATTTTTGTACACTGAAATCTGTCCCTGGGTATATTGGATGTAGAGGAGTATAGAACTGAGCCCTGGGTGAAACACAGTTTTTATTGCCATCAATTAAAGACAAATGCCTGTTTTAAAAATTATAATTAACAGTATTCAAAACTCTTCTGCTATAATACAGTTAGTAAATTAAAAGTATGAGATCTGACTTGGGATAGCATTAAGCACTTTTTTGACTGTTAGAGAGTTTTCTTATACAGGAACTGAAGGGAAAGTGTGTATTTCCTCTGCAAATCCTGTTCCCTGAAATCTAGCAAAGGCACAATACCAGAGCAGGAGAGCCTGAGCATTCCCTATTCCAATATCACAGAAAATAAGAGAAATCTGTGAAACTGCCCCACTAGCCCCAACAGGTTGACTACAATGCACTTGTTCTGGCTGTTACCAGAGCCATGACCCATCATGTTTCTTGGGAGCTGCACCATATATGGGAAAGGAGTGTTAACAGCACCGGTTGCTTTGGTGTGGACAGGGCTGTAGAAGCTACTTCAGAGACAGAAGCAAGTGCTGACCCTAGGGACTGCCTGCCACTGTACTGAGAGAATAATTTTGTAAGTAGGTGACTATGACTTACTGTATTCTGGTAGCTCTTCAGCATTTCAGATTTTGGTCTGAGGTAATATGCTGGTGGCACTGCATTCTCATCCCTGCAGTACCACTCTTCTAAAATCCTTGTCTCTAGCTTGGCTTCTATAGCAGCATCGAGGATCATTTCAAATTCTGCTGACTCAACTTCCCCTGGTATTCGGATGTTCCCGTACTTCTCTCCCAGTAGGCCCTGTGTATTTGCAGGAAAGTAGAGATTACATTTTTCTTCTTAGTTATGCCAAACCCCTCCTCAGGATCTGAATTTCATAAAAAATCAGTGTGGTAGTAGCCTAATGAATTTGAAATTATTAGAAAGGGAAACAGATACAGTGTAAAATGATTACTGTTAAAGGTACAGTACTGACCTGTATCCTATTATGATGGCTTGGCAAAATTTCAAGTAGATGCATTGTCTTTCATAATATTAACTGGCAATAAAAATACAAAGGCATTCAAAAGAAGTAATTAAACAAAATCCCAAATACTTAGCACAGTATTGACTCATTTATTATTGATTCCCATTAGTCACAGGTTGAGATTAATTTCACATGCAAAAGTGAATGTGGAAATCCTTTTCTCTGGACTCAGGATAAGGATGTAACTCTGGATTCTTTACCTCTTGGCTTCATTCTTAGTTCACAGTAATGGAACATAAGATTTCATATTTTGTTTGATGTAAGTTCACATGATGTTATGTATAGTTCATATTAGTATTATTAAATATGTAGCTTATACCAGCAGTACCAAGGATCAATGCTGCCGAACCACAAGCTGCTTTGCTGGCTTTATATTTCCTTTTTGCAAAATGCGTTCAATGTCTTTGCCCCAGTTCATACTGGGGCAATACCCCACCCAATGAACAGTGGGGCCATGGAAAACAGTTTTGACCAAATATCAAGTAGATATGGATCAAACCCCGTTTTAGTACTTAAATGCATATTTTGTTCTATAAAGGTAAGTTTGTAATATTGCTTGCAATGCTCTGAATACACATTTTTGAATTTACTTCTGTAGCTTGCTGTCCATAAGTGTTTTATAAAAATACGATTGTAATGCCCTACATCTTTACAGAAGATAAGAGTAGTAGGAAATTATTGCATTCTTTTGATTTTTTTTTTCAAATTTGTGATCGTCAGATTATTTCTGCACTCAAATCTTGGTCCACAGAAGTTAGTGAGAATTCTCACTTCATTTAAAATGTGATTTTTTTTCTATTTCTTTCCTCATTTAAATCTATTCAGTAAAGATTTTGAGTTAATGAGGAGTACTTGATGTGGAGAGGAACCAACAATATCAGCATCTTGATTTGAATCAGAAAGATCTCAGTAAAGTAATGCTGATGCAAATACAGTAGTACCCTAAAAATGTAAATGACCTTGTTTGTAAATAATAAATCCTAAATATTCATTATTTTTAAGCCACTCATCATAATGAGAAGCTGTTTTAAACTCTTCCAGCTGTAACTAAACCCTGAAAATCAATAACTGATGATGATGAAGCCTGCTTCAGTGATTATAAAAGCATGGAGCCACAGACAGCTTTCCGAATCCAGTTGTGTTGGCAGAAGGTACTCAAGTGGCTCATCTTGCTAGTTCCTGTACCCTCAGAGCAGAGACATCAGAGCAGTGCATGTGAACACTTCTTAACCTCTTTCAGGCAAAACCACCTCGGTTAGCTCAGACCATAGTTCACATTGTGTAATGATCAGTGATTTTTGCCTGGAGCAGACAAGGAAGAGCTCACATGAACTAGAGGGCTGGCTCTGATGGCTTCTCTAGCAGAGGAGTAGTGGCAAAGTGCTGGTGGACAGGAAAAAGTCAAAGTCTGTCCACTGCTTAGGAGAAATGAAGAAATGCAGAAGCTGTGCTAGTTCCTGAAGTCCAGGTTCCAGGCTCTGACAAGTCTCTGCACCCAAGTCCTTCAAGCAGCTGCTCCAATGGAGAGGCAGTAGGGGAAAGATGGGTTTGCCTCGCTGCCCACTCAAGATCCCACAGTAGCTTCATTCAGGGTGCACATCAAGGAGTCAGGAGAAAAGAATAAATGTGTTTAGAAACTAGAATTAAGTAAAAATAATTTTAATGAAATGATCCAGTATTTTTGTAATGTGGATTTATACTTTTTTGTGATCATTCTAACTAGTAGCTCCCTTCGTAGACAGAGCTATGTTGCTTCAGATAATGAGATAGCTGGGGAAAATTTCTAAGCTTTTACTGTTCTGATCTATTCACAGAGCCCTGTAATTTTGGAATTCTGAATCCACAGAGGTTAAACAAAATATAATATTATTTTCCTTCTTTATTCAAGAGAGGTTAATAACTTGTATCATGCTGAATTGCAAGCCTTTGCACTTTCAGATTGATGTAGAAATCTAATAAATTTCTCTCAGAGGAGCTTCACCATGCAAATTTTGCAGTTACCTTGTATAGCAATTATTACAAAAATTCATTAGTCTACACTTTTTCTAAATTTAAGTCCAGTGGATTCAGTAGACAGTTGCTGGAGGAAAGATCAATAGCTGGGCTCTTCATTAACAATAATAAAATGTCAGGATTAAAATTTCTGGTTTTAATGTACTGCATTTAATCAACTAAATTTGTTTTGGAATTATTCTGCGTACTTTTCTGCTTCTCTGGTACAGTTTGTGCTGTTCCCTCTCCACTCTTATAGGTAAATAACAAAGAGCAGTACTTTGAAATGAAGAGATGGATTTCTTTTTTCTTGTAACTTATCTGTCATTGCAACAGACATTTTGTAAATAATCCTGTATTAAGAAACATCCTCTTGGCTACTTGAGCAATACACAATAAAAAGGAAGGTTGACATGATCAGAATACTAGAACCACTGTGGATGGCTCTGTCACAAGCTTTTACTTAAAATGGAGGCTCATGCAAATATTACTTGAAAGCCTTCACTGTTTCTCAAATCAAATGTTAAAGAGCAGAAGGCATACATTTATCATGGTGTATCTCTGTGCTATAGATGGCATCGCTAATATTTCGCTCGAAGTCTAGCATTATTTGAGGGAAGAACAGACATACATAGAAGACAACTCACACAGACAGAAGTGTCCTCCATTTGGGATGATGGCAGTGAGTGTCCATAAAGCTTAATAAACAACAAGATAAGCCTTGTACTATTTTGCTTTGAGGTATTTGTCTCTTCTTGTTTCGCTGTGGTTTATGAAAAGGTTTTAAGATTAATCTTAAAAGATGACTCATGTATAGTGCTTAGGAAGCAAAGGAACAAGGAAATGTGGAGGAAAGAGAAGTCAGAATGAATATCTATTGATTGCACTGCAAGGTGAAAACTTAATCTAGCTTGTTATTGTTGGTGTCTAGTGTTTGGAAGAGCTACCAACAATACCAAGAAAGGAACACATGAGTTGAACATCATGTAAGGATCCATGTCTGGTAAAACATTTATTTTTAGAACTTAAAAAGTGGAACATGGCAAACACAAGTTGCAGAGGCTATGCCAGCACCCCACTGCCATGTATTATTTCCCCTGAGAACTGCTCAGGGAACAGCAGGCAGGAGGATACTGACCAGACTTCTGTAGCTGTGTCCACTGCACACCAGAAAACTACTGTAGGGATTGTGGTGGCAACTCTTCATGTAAGGTGCATGAGTTAGCCAGGCTCAGAGGACACTTCTGAAATTTGTGTTAAACTCAGGAATCATGGGGCTGGTGTGAGCAAGGACTCCATGTTTTAGCCAAAAAATTAAGGAAAGGTTAACAAGCAGCTGAACAGAGATTCTTATGACACTTTTGGCACCTACTTGATGACTATGTGGATTTAGAAAGGCAATTACGTGACTTGGTGATTTTGATGTTCTAATACAGTGGAATGGACAAGTAAACAAAGAGGAATAGAAATAATAACATGATAGGGAATGAAAGATAATAAAAATAATTAAATTTTTAATAAAAAATAAATAAAAAAATAATATTCTAGCACTAGAATGAAGAAGGGAATTGATTACACAAGCTGAAGTTCTGGTATTATTAGTACCTGATTCTGTCTATGACTTTGATTCAACAACATTTGAAAAATATTGTGGTAAAAAATTTATGAGGTAGAAAACTCTTCATGGACTCATTCCTGTGCTTTCTGATAGCTCCAGACTAGCTTCAATTTACTGCCTGGTTTCACTGCCCATTTAACTGAGGTATTGAAACACAGCTCCTTGTCATTTTTCTGGAGAGGACAAAAGTAACTGACAATGTTTGTCTAAAGGACTGCAATATCACCTCCCAGTGTTGGAAGCAGGAGGCATGCAGAGTAACTGCAGCTGTTTTCTACAGAGAGACTGATACTTGAATGCTGGGTTATGTCACATAAACACACCAGGTTCCTGGGGAACAGTTCCTCATCTAAACACACCTTCCTCCAGATGTACTGCATGCTTTCCATTAACAGTGGTGACTAGTAAAAAAAAAAAAAGGCTGAGGACTATAAACAGACTATATGTGTTTGCTAGAATTTTAAGAACCTGTTTGTAAGGCTACATGACAGCCTTAGGACAACATTTGCATGCACAGGCTGTGAAAACGACACCTTCCCATGTTTAGAGATGGAGGTGAGGCTTGTAAGTATCTCCTTCTAGCCAGCAGCAGGGAATAACCACCTCCCCTCCATTCCTTTGGTGTCATTATGGTTAAATTTATATCTGGCTGTATAAGTGTACCACAAAACCACTCAAGGTAGTTGTAGAGGCCTAAATGAGATGCTCTGAGCTGCAGTTTTTTCCAGAAGCTTCAGTGTCTGGACTGCCTCCATCCATGCTCGCAGCCTCTGGCATGGATATCTGCCCTTTCTCCATATTCCCAATGCATTCAAATAAATGCAGCTTTCTTCATAGAAAAATGAAGTAACAGAATTGAAAGAAAATATGGTTTCCTACAATCTTTGTTTTATTTCACCCTAAATCTGCAAGTAAGAATTATCATTATTTCAGACCTCAATGAAAAATATCATAGTACTCTACAGTAATAACCTGAAACTTCAATTTGTGGTAACAACATTGCAGCATTTTGATGATTATTATAAGAAAGTATTTTTAAAGGGAACAGTAATGTTTACACTCTGTTCAGTACCAAGAGACAATTTTAAATGCAGACTTGTGAATCAAAATCTCCCACCTGATGAGTCATTTTCCTTTAATAGTAAACCAACAAATTAAAGATTCATTAGATTGAAGGTGATTGAACTGTTTAAAGCTACCAGGCTGACAACATGTATAGAACACTCAGCAACCATTTATATCTAGCAGAACTTTATAGAATTAACAAAAAGCAACCTCAGCTTGTAGTCTTGTTAGCTTTGTTGAGCCCGAGGCTGAAATTACTAGTAACTCAAGATTAAAAAGTTACTGTTTAGATCAAGATGGGAAATATTTTCCTTCTAGTATTTGTGGTATGGAAAGATATTAAATTTATAGGCACAGTCACCATAATGACCAAAAGGAGGAAACTAACCACATTTGGATTTGATCTTGAGATATGCTGGATGAATAATGCATGCCATGTAATTAGTTCAGATATCATCACTAAAATGTTCATGAACCCTAATAGCATACCTTATATTAATACAAGAAAAGTTAAAATTTTAGATACATTTAATTTCAGCTAGGATATTTAGTGGATATTTTAATAAAACACAAGCGCTCAAATAACAGCAAGTTATATTCGTTACTGATTGGTTTCATTAACCTGTTTTTTTTTTGAAGAAATTAGATATTAACATCTGCAAACCAAGTAATTTGCTAAGTCAGATTTGTAATGTTTTGTGAAGTGATTTCAGATACTTAGAATCATAGAATCATAGAATAGTTAGGGTTGGAAAGGACCTTAAGATCATCTAGTTCCAACCCCCCTGCCATGGGCAGGGACACCTCACACTAAACGATATCACCCAAGGCCTCGTCCAACCTGGGCTTGAACACTGCCAGGGATGGAGCATTCACAACCTCCCTGGGCAACCCATTCCAGTGCCTCACCACCCTAACAGGAAAGAATTTCCTCCTTATATCCAATCTAAACTTCCCCTGTTTAAGTTTTAACCCATTACCTCTTGTCCTATCACTACAGCCCCTAATGAAGAGTCTTGCCAACTTAAAAGCAACATTTTTTTTTCTCTTTTGCCAAGACAGAAAGTTAGAAATTAATTGAATATACAGTTTTGTAGTTGGTGAATGATCTGATCCAATGAGCTTTTGCTGGGCTCCATGGAATCAGTCCTACCAAGAAGTTTTACTTCTTGGTCTTTATGAAGTTCTACATGTGACACTGAAGCGCATACATATGTCCTCTCTTCCTCTTCTCACGGCAGTCCTGAATTGCCAACTTTCTGAAGAATAAGCATTCAAGAAATAATCTTTGAAGGAATTAATTCTAACCACAATTCATTTTTTAGCCTAAGATACCTCTGTGTGTCCAGATTTAAGCAGCCCTTAAACAACTTGGTTTTGCAAGATGCATGGGAGATTAGGAAATATTATTTTCCCCATCTGACTTAGTAATATGATGCAGGGAATTAAACCTGGGCAGGAATTCAGAGCTGTGACAGGCATGCAGCAGTTAGTTATGTATGTAGTGGCAGCTGTCCCTCATTCTCAGCCTTGTTCTTCTTACAGAAACTGCTCATTACTGAAGGAGGAAAGCCTTGCCCACTTGTGAATGAGGTCCTGAGTGACTCACATTTCAGCCTTCAAATTAATGAAAACTTAAACTGAGATCACTTATCCAAATTTGGACAGCTCCATTAGGAGAAAGAGTTATCTCACATTATTGAAGATGCAGTGAATGCTTCACGCTCTACGGTGAGAATGGCACCCAACATCAGTATTCAGGGGCCAATGAGATGCACCAAGTGGTTCTTCACCAACTGCTTAACTTTTAGGGACTGAAGTGCTTTTAGGATGCCTTGGGATAGTATGTTCACATATTGCAGGGTGTTGGCAAAGGCTGTTCTCGCTGATGTCCCAGAGGTGTCCTTCAATTTCTTCCAATTGGTATGTAGGTACATGCGAATTGAAGACAGAATCACTTCAGCATAACTACAAGAAATGTTCCAACATTTTCAAACCTTCCTTTTGATATGTATAGTGGCTACATTCTATGTCCTGTCTTTCATATTAAATTTGGAGGTGGTAACACAGTGCACTTGCCTGTGTGAACTTGCCTAGATGTCACATACAAGTCAGGGCAGCCATGCAGGATGTGTGATGTGTAGGTGTGTTTACCCTCCTCGTCTACGGAAATGTGGCTGAACTGACATAACCAAGTAGAGAGGAAAATCATGTCTTAAAAATCTGGAACAAACAGTCCAAAAGGGCCTTTTATTTAACATCCCATTCAAAGAAATTTAGTAAAACTATAGCTCTTTTTGGTTTGTTGGCAGTACATTGTAACTTTATTCTAGCAGTAGTCTGTAGAAATTATTTATGTGATATGAGATGTTCAGGCACAGCCAGAGATACTTTTTTTTTTTGAAAAATAAAAAACAAAACAAAACCCAAAATAACTGGCTTAGCTGGAACCTTGTTTCTGAGAAATAAATAGGATTTGAATTGAAACTGAGAATTTACTACCAGAAACAAACAGAAAAGAATGTACATTTTCTTTTCCTTCTTTCTTTAAGGGAACAAGAGCCAATTTGTTTCAAACTCAAAGCAAAAATGCTAATGGCTAAACAACAGTGAATCATCTGAACTGAATCCAGAAAAGAATATTTACTTAAATTTATTTCCAATGCACTAATGATTTCAGTAAGAAGAAAAACAAATAAATGAATTAACTGAAAATCTCAATGGAATATATATGTTAATTGCTCAATGGAACAAGCTCCAAGACATTAAATTTAACTGAACTGAACAAGTGAAACCAAGATGGAGAAGGCTGTAATAATGCATTTTAATTGAAGCCAAATTTTAGGAAGCTAGAGTTCCAGGGTGGCTGGTGCCCAAGAGATGTCCCCAAAATAGCTACTTCTACTCCTTTTCCTTCTAGCTGCAATGTGGTACAGTGTCAGGACCTCCTGATACAAGTGCAGAGAGAATATTCTTCAGTTAAATACATCTGACTGCTTTTCTTGCCTTTCCATGGTGGTGAACAAAGGGGAAAAGTGATGTTACATTGGGATTAAGTCTCCCAAAAATACCTCCATTAGAAATCAAAAATATGAAAAAAAAAGCTACAAATGTAATCTGTGATTTCTAGGATGTAAAGCTCAAAGTGCCTTCAGAACAGCAGTGTGCTTCTATTGCCAGCAGTTGCAGGGCAACTGAACTGAACTTAGCAGACAGAACATCAGAGCTGCTGCAGACCTCTTAAATCTTCTTTCCACTTTCTATTCATTTCAGTATGGAAACTAGTAACTTCCTGGTGCTTTTGCCACTGCCTCAGATTGCCTATCTATAAAATGAGGCTAATGATAGCTTGTAAAATCAGCATTTCTATTCTGAGTGCCAATATGCAAAGAAGCTTGTGTATTTATGTACAAGTAGGGATGGGACTGTTGCTTTATGTTATTTGTTCTATTTAGTTTTTAAGGGAAAAATGTAACCATAGAGTGGTATCAAACATTTTAATTTGATTTTTCTCCATAGCTATGTGATAATAATAGTGTCCATACCTCAGGCCTTTGGTTGAAGCTTATGAGTTAAACAGATTTAGTGTTAGAACTTCAGCTGACTGTACAAAACTTAAAATAAGAAATACAATTTTTAATTGAAATTACTGAAGTGAATAGAAAACTGATGGCATAATAAAGACACTTCTGTGCTGAGAAAGAGATTTTTTTTTCCCCATCTGCCTGGATATGCATTTATATTCCTTGGCTTGAGAAACATTGCTGTGCGTTGTTTCAGAGTCATGCCCTAGATTCTCTCTTATTGCCCTAGAGGCACTGCAGAAGTACAGTGGGGGTAGGGCTATATGTATTTGAGAAACTTGAAATAGGTATTGGTTTCAGTTCCATGAAAGACAAAAAAGGGTTGTTGGACTACCTTGTAAGAAAACTGACTGGAATTAGGACTGGAAGGATGAGGGGCAATTGATGAAGTCTTTTTCTGTGAGAGATCTTTTTGACATAAGGTGTAAGAAGAAAATTATGGTGGAGTTACTTGATGCTTAACCCATCTTTGAGAAAATTAAAGAGAGCAGCCGAATCCAGCTGTAAATGAACCAATTCCCTGAACTCAGAACTTCACCCACAGTGCAGTATTTCTAAATCTCAAAGCTTTTCCTTAGTGCTAGGGAGATATGAAATAATGATAAATCATTTCTCAGGACATAGTGGGTAGGAGCTAACAGTCCATCATACAGAGTGAATGCACTTCCCTACAAGAAATTCATTGCCTACTTCCCTGATACACTTTGCTTCATCAGAACTCACTCCTTTCTCCTGACTGGGAAAGTATCAAAGGTATTCTTCCTTCCACATTCCTTCTCCTGTGTTCTACATGATTGTCAAGCACCAGTTTAGTTCATTTTGTTGCCTTTTCCTTCACCGTTTGTCATTGCTAGGTCACTGATCTCCCTGAGCATGGGTGCAGGTGACAAAATCAGTCAAAAAGAATAAAATTAGGAAAGAGGTCTGGGAATAAAGTTAGGCTAGAGGAAGGACTCAAAAAGTCCTTCCTCCAGCCACAGTGTGTTCCTGTACCACTCTACAGGCACACTGCCTACCTGTGGCTACAGATGTGATCTGCTCACTCACTGATCCTCCTCTGAGCAAATGCAGCATTCTCACTTTCCTTTTTTTTAATTTTCTTTTTTTTTTTTCTTTAAATAGGGTGGGATATTTCTTGACAGGAATTTTCCCTCTCATATAAAGCCCAGGACCTTACAGGTAACTCCTACTGCAGTCCAGATTCCTGTCAACTTTCTGACAGGTCCTATAACACTTCATAACAGTGAAGCTGGGTAGAAAAGCAAGCTACAAGGGTAGTTTTAATAAAGGGCTTTAGCACACAGCCCAGACTGGAGTCAATAATCTTGTCTGTGGAAATCACCACCGTTCCTACAGAGACTAGAAAAAATAGCTGTCCTGGAAACAGCAAGGAGATCAATCTTGTCTTTTAGAGTAGGTCATGGTGGTGTAATCTCCCCTGCTTTGTAAAATAACCACAACAGTCACCCAAGCAGGAAGGAACTCTGAAAGGGTTTGAAATCCTGCATCTCATAGGTAAAATACGGCTAATGAAGAAAAGTTCCTCCTACTGTTGCTGTTTCATGTGCCTTACTGAGCATCCAGAGATAGAGGCATCATGGAGTCAGAAAGATGACACTCTGACCTACCAGTATAGTCAGCTGTGAGGACAGGGCACTGGCTTCTGGACACCAAAACCTGGAGTTAAAAGCTAGGAGTCTTCTGCATTCTTACTGCCTTCTTTGATACGCTTCGTGTATAAGCAAGGGTGCTGCACCCTGCTGCACTCAGGTACCCTCTAAAAAGAAGGGGCCGTATCTTTCTTTTCTGAGAAATATGATCTTGCTAGTCTTTTATCAGAAGGGCTGCTTAGTTTCTAAATTCCCATTATTTGATAAATGATGAGCCAAAGAGCTTAGGTTCAGGCAAAGTTGAGCATGGCAAGGAGAGATGAATCAGGCATTTATGGGATTGACAGACAGACATCCATTCTGCAGTAACCTCCAAAACTGCAGCAATTAAGGATGGGTTTTCAGGGCTGCAAAACCTATCCAAATCCTACTGTAAGCACACTGTATTTCTTTAGTGGAAATGGACCTATATTATTTATGTTCTTCTGTAATACAACTAAGCTGTGTTACTCAGTAACATACACAGTCACTATGAAGGTATTGGAAAGTGTTAGTTAATAACCATTATCAGAGGCAGAGATCACTGATGGTATAACAGAATTGTTAACAGTCCTCCCAACTTTATTTTTTACTAAATATTCTAATATGATATGACATTTCACTGTGAACTTATTTTTTTTTTTTCTTTTTTCCTTCTTATTAGAGCTAAACAGATTGGTATTCGTTGAGCCTACAAATGAAAACCTGATCTTGTAATTAAATGCCAAGAAAATGATCTCACAAACTGCATAGAATAATATAGTCACCATGTGCCTGATATGACCTATGACTGTGTAGCATGTACAGAAACACCTAAAACACCATTAATAAACATTGTTTACAGGCATATGAAATAAATGAAGGCCCAAAAGCATTTTTTTAATGTAAGGGACATTAGCTCTAGCAGATTGTAATGCCACCTCTCTACAGTGCCCAGAATTTAGCATTTATCACAGAATGCAGAACAAGTAGCATAATATAACATCAAATCTGCTTTGCAAGTACATGTTGAGTGGCCTATACAATGCATTTTGAATAGTTCCTGAATTTTGATAATTTTTATTTATGATTTTTGAGTCCTTTTGTGCCAACTGTAACAAAATAATCTTTCCTCCAAGCCAACTGGCATTGGTTTTAGGGCTTGTTATCTGGGACAGTTGGTGCTGGTACTTTCTGAAGATACTATCAATCTAATCCTTCAAAGATGAAAAGAAATTATTAGATAATTCCTTGCACAAGAATAGTATAGTTTTCCTTCCCCAATAATGCTAGCAAGATGATGGCCCAGTAAACCTAAGACTGATGTAGAAGTATCAGTCCCTTCTGTGTGTTCTTAAATGATTTGCATGCATTCCCTACTTTTTATGTGGTTGGAGGGGAAGAACCATTTTTTCAGTTTTTTAAATTACTATAAATTTGGAGGAGGCTAGAAAGGACAGTAGCATAATTGCAGGATGGAATGAACTAATTCCTTTGACAAGAAACTAATAATCTAAACTGTAATAACAGTTAAGGAGAGAAAGCAAAATGTGGATCGGGCCTTCGAAGAAGCTAAACTGACTCATAGAAAATACTAAGATAAGCACTGTGATAATAAAGATTAAAGCTTTCCTTGGCTTTATAAATCACAGCCCTTGTGTACTGGACAAAGGTTTCAACTTATGAAGAACAGTATTAGAATCAAAGAATCATAGAATAGTTAGGGTTGGAAAGGACCTTAAGATCATCTAGTTCCAACCCCCCTGCCATGGGCAGGGACACCTCACACTAAACGATATCACCCAAGGTTCTGTCTAACCTGGCCTTGAACACCACCAGGGATGGAGTATTCACAACTTCCCTGGGCAACCCATTCCAGTGCCTCACCATCCTTACAGTAAAGAACTCCTTCCTTATATCCAATCTAAACTTCCCCTGTTTAAGTTTTAATCCATTACCCCTTGTCCTATCACTACAGTCCTTAATGAAGAGTCCCTCCCCAGCATCCCTATAGCTCCCCTTCAGAGACTGGAAGGCTGCTATGAGGTCTTCAAGCAGCCTTCTCTTCTCCAGGCTGAACAGCCCCAACTTTCTCAGGCTATCTTCATTTGGGAGGTGCTCCAGTCCCCTGATCATCCTCGTGGCCCTCCTCTGGACTTGTTCCAACAGTTCCATGTCCTTTTTATGTTGAGGACACCAGAACTGCACACAATACTCCAAGTGAGGTCTCACGAGAGCAGAGTAGCAGGGCAGGGTCACCTCCTTTGACCTGATGGTCACGCTCCTTTTGATGCAGCCCAGGATACGGTTGGCTTTCTGGGCTGCAAGCACACACTGCTGGCTCATGTTAAATTTCTCATTGACCAACACCCCCAAGTCCTTCTCTGCAGGGCTGCTCTGAATCTCTTCTCTACCCAACCTGTAGCTGTGCCTGGGATTGCTCCGACCCAGGTGTAGGACCTTGCACTTGTCATGTTTAAACTTCATGAGGTTGGTATCACCCCACCTCACAAGTGTGTCAAGGTCCCACTGGATGGCATTCCTTCCCTCCAGTGTATCAACCGAACCACACAGCTTGGTGTCATCAGCAAACTTGCTGAGGGCGCACTCAATCCTACTGTCCACGTCACCGACGAAGATGCCGAACAAGACCGGTTCCAACACCGATCCCTGAGGGACACCACTCGTTACTGCTCTCCAGCCGGACATTGAGCCATTGACCACAACTCTGCATGCAGCCATCCAGCCAGTTCTTTATCCACCGAGTGGTCCATCCATCAAATTGGTATCTCTCCAATTTAGAGACAAGGATGTCGTGTGGGACAGTGTCGAACGCTTTGCACGAGTCCAGGTAGATGACATCAACTCTCTACCCCTGTCCATCAGTTCCGTAGCCCCATCATAGAAGGCCACCAAATTGGTCAGGCAGGATTTCCCCTTAGTGAAGCCATGCTGGCTGTCACCAAGCACCTTGTTGTTTTTCATGTTCCTTAGCATGCCTTCCAGGAGAATCTGCTCCAAGATTTTGCCAGGCACGGAGGTGAGACTGACTGGTCTGTAATTCCCTGGATACTTGAAATATTCAGAGTGTCAACAATCTTTGCAGCCCATTCATATCACCAAATATTACAATGAGAATGTTAACCCTTATAGTTCATTTTATATTAAATATAAATCAATCCTTTCATAAAGCCACCTTAAAAAACCTATTATTTTTCAAATTTCCCCAACATTAATTTTACATTTATAATATAGATGAAAAAATATCACCCTTACAAATCCTCTTAGCTTCCACTTCCATAGTTCTTCAACAATGGAATAGATCTAAATAAAACTTTACCTATAGTAGCTTTCCATTGGGATATCTTCATGGGTTTTCTAGCACTTTTTAACTAAAAGGTAATCAGACTTCATGGCAAGCATACAAGCACTCAGCACTAAATACTGCCTGCAGGTAATAGGTTAAGTCATTAGTCAAATATTTAAAAATTCTGTAGTAAATTCCCCATGAAAACAAATGAAATATAGCAAAGAAAAGAACATCAGGTCATGACACTTCTTTCTATAAAAGCACTGTCTTGCCTATGCCATGCAATGGCATGATTGAGAGGCAGTATATGCTCTGCAAAATTATGTGTCCAGGGAACGAGCTGTTTTTCCAGTCATGAGTAGCACCACTATTCTGAGTTCTTCTAAAATCTACCACTATGAAGAACACTGTAAAACTAGTTACTTTACGGGTAGGTGTTTGTTTACTCTATTTGAGAAAAGGGAAGTCACATACACTAGGTGCAAGTAACAGCATTAAGATCTCTCTCTGAACTTATCAACTGCCTGCTAAAAAATAGTGAAGTATGCTGTATGTATGTATCTTTACACAGAATTATCACTGCAAGGTTCAGGATTTCCCCCCCTCACTTCTGCAGAACAGCTGATGTTGGTTTTCTGATCTACTGTTTCATTTGTAGAGCAGACCATTGTATCTAGCTGATTACAATACTACCTCAGAGGATGGTTTGGTAAAGCTTCTGAGGGTAAACAGAAAATAAATCTCATGCAGCCTATTTTTTCTCTTTACACATTACATACAATGACGGAAATTTGAGTTCATGCTAATCTTGTTCTCATTAATATCACATTATTAAATGTAATACTTAACCTTCCTGGAAGGAAGCACCAAAAATTCTACTTATGTCAAGAAAAACAAACACAGTGAATTAGCAGAAAATATGTAGAGTTTTCTGACTGCAGGCTGAAAATGCAAGCTATTTTAAGACTACATCAAAACCCATGCAGTTTCTATGTTCCATGGAAAAGCTGCCTGATGATGCTATTTTCAATGGGTATGTTTAAAGAATGGGTAAGCATTTTTAGACTCTAGATTTAAGATTTAGGGAAATTCACAGGAAAATAAATTCCCAGCCCTAAAGCAGATCAAGGAACTCACAATAGCTTAATCATATAATAATACCCTGTCCTTGATTCTACTCTGTGTATATCTGTTGTTCAGAGATAGACAACATGGAAAGGGATATACACCCTTTCCCTGTCAGTCTGGAGGCTGTGAAAGACCAAGGCTTGCTGACAGGAAAGTTGCATACTATGTATTTAAAGCTTAACCACTTTATCTGTTTTGAAGGCCTTCAAAAAATATACAAAGCTCTGCTTTGAGAAAAATCTTTCCTGTTGCCAAAGTCCATCTAAAACAGGATTAGTGTCTGCAGACGTATACTTTACTTCAGATTCATGCCAACGAGGCTTATGGAGCCATTTCTGATATGCTTTATGACTCCAAACCCTCCTTTGTTAGAGGGAGTTCTCGTTTGGATGGGTTTTGCATCAGGTGTGGAGTATGAAGAAAATTCATAATTCAATATTTGTTTCTTGGAATAAACTTCACTGGGAGAGATAGGCTGTTACGCCATGTCTGGTTCCAGCTGTTTCTCCTCATTCACATAAAAACTATATATAGACCTGCTTCCTGGAGGAAAATTAGACTCTGAAATGTATCGAGCACTTGTAACTTCTGCTGAGTTCCCAAGGAGCACTAGGTGCGTAGGATTCCTCATAAGCTGGCTGTTTAAATATAGGCACATTTGACTGAGTTTAGTGTCCCTAACTTAAAATGTATAGCAATTTTCCCAGAAGAGCAAAAGAAAATGTGACTCAGGTGTTCCAGAACCATTTTCCTATTAGGGATAAACCCTAAAGTAACACCAGAACTGAAATGGGAGTTGAGGAGATTCAGTAGAGCTGGGGGGAATATAATTTGGAATTTTCTCTGAGACGGAATGTGCTCAGAATAACTTATCAACCATTTGTACTCAGCAAAGAGAACTAAGTAGTAGGGTACTTCATGGAATGATTAAAGCATTCATTGCACTGTAGGAACAAAAAGATCCAAAAATGTAAAAAAACATTTCACTCTAATTTGCCATATTTCATCATCAATTTCAGGGTGATTTAAGAATTTGCCAATATTGTAAATTGCCAATATTCTCTTAAAATCCTACTGGAATTCCAGTTTCATAATGCTAGGTCTTTGTTAATGGTTCATTAATGCTGAAATTAACAACAAGCTGTCAATAATTTGAGGGACAATGTAAATTACAATGTAAATGTATTTTAAAATGATAAATATAAATTACACTAGCTGTTCAGAGTAGGTAGAAAATATCTTTACTGTTCTTTGAACCAGGTATCTGAATGATGGGTGAAAAGAATCTTAGGTTTGTACAAACCCAGACATATTTAATTGAGCAAACCATTACAGGCGACAAGCTAACATTTCATTTCCATTTCTCCCTTTCATTTTACAATTTTTCAGAACATAGTCACACAAGAACTGCCATTCAGGCAGAGACTGTGAGGTGCCACACAGATGGAGGAGAGCACCCATGTGTTGTAACTTCTTGTGTTTGAAGAGAAACACAGAGAAGCCTGGCAATTCTCTTATCTCTACTAAGGCATAATCAGCATCAGGTTAGTACTGGAGTATTAGTTAAGGAACCCTGATAAAACGGCAGTAAAATAACCACTGTAGACTAAAGATACCCTAAATAGGTCAAGGTCTTAATTGGTACCAAACACTGTAATTGGGTTCCTAAATTAGCAGCCTAACTCTCTGGCGTTTCCTTGCTGTTAATGGAAAAAGAGTCACCCAGAAGATGACTCAGATATTGTTGGAGGTACCTATATCTTTCTGTTAGTTGTTAAAGATATTGAGACTAGGTCCACAGCAGATAAATCCTGTTCATAATCAGCTGTGGGATGATAATATAACCTTTATTGCCACTCTACCATCCTGTTTATATTCCCTTCTCTTATGAATTTACTAGGAAACACAAGTCAACAAAATGTAAAGGTTACAGTGATATACTGAATGTATTTTGTCTTTGGTATTGTTATGCAATGAAGAGTTTAAGCAGTTCACAGCTTAATAAATACACTGCATTTCAGTCTCCCCGTGTAGATTCCAGAGACAACCAGTATGATTTCTGCATAAAATTTTACGGAAAGTATTTTTCCTGCAGAACTAGTACTGTTTCCCTCATAAACAAATCTTCATAAATTATTCTGCAGATCAAAAATAGCATGGTATGTTTTTACCTACAGTAAAGGCTATAAGTTTTTAAATGGTCACATATAGTAGGCACTGATTTTACACAGCAAAAACCGAACCCAACCAAAAAAACCCCAGCTCCCCTCTCCCTTAATTGGATCAAGTGTTGACAGAGCTCAGGCAGTAGCTAAGAGGGGGACTATACATTCCCAAAACAGTGTCACAGGAAAATTAATTACTCATTTTTTCAGAAGTGCTTCTTCCTTTGTGTTTATGAATATGTGTTCATTTGGATTTTGTTCTTTCGTATCTGAAGAAAAGCTTAGGACTTCCAATTTATTCACTGCACTAATTTAAGAACTCATTTTAATTTCTCTCCATCTGATATCACAATGCAGGTACAAAGTGCCATAAAGAAACACTTTATAAAAATCAACCCGTATCTGCTAGTTAATTCTGAATAGTCCAATTTAATCCAAGATCTGTGTCTGAATTAAGAAAGCAGTAATTGAAAAGTTAAAAAAATGCCAGCTGAATGGAAGTGGCACATTTTATACAACTTTCTCAAGAAATGGGAAGTTTCCCAAAGCCTGCTGTGCCAAAGTCCATTTTTAATTATGTTACTATAAATTAAAACTGATTATGGTTGTTGGAGTAGAATCATCTTCAATTTATGTTTTAAATGAAATAAACTCCATCACCCTAAGGTACAACAGAGCAAAAAATAAATGTACGTGAAGAGATTTCTGTAGTTTTGCTGGTATAGTCATTGGGAGAGGTATCACTCTGGCCCACATTTGGAAAACCTGAAATATTGGAGACATTGGTTTACTGCAACCTCTTTGTTAGCTGTTTTGTTCTGTTTCAAATTTATGATTTCCTTAGTAACAGTATCACCAGGCAATTCTTAACAGCTTCAAAATTCTGAGCTGCTAAAATATGCATAAACATATGCATAAACACAACGAGGTTTCCTTCACTTCTTCACAGAGATTTTAGAACATCCATGTCTAAGGACACTGGGTGTTGCTCAAGGAAAAACGCCATGCCCTTCTATTCCAACACTGGATTTTCATCAAAGGGAAGACAGAAAGAAGAAAAATAAACCCAGAAAACTAAATTTAGTCACATCAGATGGAAGCTACCCAAACCCTCTAAAGATCTGGGCCAGTGTGTGCTTGTGAAAAACAGTGTCATGATGGCATCAAACCCAGTGCAGACTCAGCACTCCAAGCTCTGGGCTTTTTATGGTCAAGTGCTGAGGACGGCCTTCAGTCCCCAGGACTCTGAAGGTAAATAACAGAGTGAGGCAAACTGGTGAATGAAACAGCTAGTGAGATGGTTGTAAGGGTGTGGTAAAAACATGGAACAACACATGCTGCAGCTTGCTCTTTATCTAATCTTTGGTACGGAGGGAAGTGATCTCCAGCCTTCACAGCAGGCAGTCTTTTGTAGACCTTCTATCCCCATGGGATTCTGTGGTTTCAGTTCCTTGCATCTTTAAAATTCTTCATTTAAAAAAAAATAAATCAAGGACTTGATTTTTTTCAGAACTCTTCTCTGCCTTATCTGACAACTCTAAGAATTAGAGTTCAATTATCTACTTTCAAGTATAGAGGAGAAATCTAGCTTTTCTAAATTATTTTCTTAGCAAATACAGAAAATAAAATCTAGAAGAGCAAAGGTATAGTCTTAAAATTGTTTTCCATTGAATTAAACTGTCAAAGGAGAGTTGCAGATGTCCTTTGGTGTCTAAACCACAAGCATTTCCAGTACCCTTCCAGTTGCAATAAACAAGTGACCATGGAGAGGACAATCAGTAGTATACCAGCAGTAAACAGAAGCAATGTATTTTTTTTTGCTTTCAGACTTTATTACAAGAAAACTTGTAATAAAGACATGTAATATCAAAATGCTTGTAATTTAGTAAAACTTATACTAACAGTATAATAATTGACAAAACTAGTGAAGTAGGATTAGGTATGTCTACTTGAAAATATTCGGCTTGATGGACAGATACTGAATGAGTCTGTCTTGCTCTGTATGCTCTGGTATGTCTGCAGCACTATAATGAAACTGGAACTGTATTTATCTAATGTTGGCAGGATGTCTATTTTTTTCTCTGCAAGCACTTTGTCTTAAAATAATGTTGGTTATTCTCCTAAACACAAGTGAAGAGTTTTACAGAAGTTAATTTAACTTGAGATTTATCCTAATATTTCTACTCTCCTACAACTATGCATAGAAAAATAATTGTATATCCCCGATTTATTTCTCACAAAGAATGGAGCCTCAAGGCAGCTCATAAGGAATTAAATATGTTTTGGAATAATGTAAATATACTTTCAGAGAAGTATCCTTGATCATAGCAAATCCTACTCATTGTGGCCGGTTTTGTACTTTCGCTGAAGTCTCCCTTGCACACAGAACTTCTCATACACAAAATAAACTCACATTCTTCCCAAATCATCTTCTCTTTAGTTTTGATGCATCGATACTGTAAATATGCAGTATATACAACTGAACAGTGAATCTCATTAGAGAGATTCTCTATCTCGATCGGCCCAGTAAGTTAAAGCACAGCCTTACCCTTCACAGATAAAACAGGTATGCTATTCTTTAAGCAGCTGGGAAAATGCGTATATCAAGAGTCATATATTTTTGGTCTGTGCAGTGAAAACTAACACAGTCAGCATACCATGAGCTGATCTGGTCTTTAAATATTTTTCAAGTTAACTCTGCTCATATTAAAACATGGTATATCTCTTTCTAAGCACAGAAGAAAGAGAAAAAAAATCACTACTCTGAATTGTGTATTTAATACAAAATCAGTGACAGCAAAATCTATTGTATGTGATTAACTGGAAGGTGGTAAAGCATACCTGGCAGGACACTGTCAGGACACTGCCTACTCCCAGTGCCTTTGAACTACTAGAACCATACACAATGTTTGGCATGACTTCATAAATTCATGCTGCTTCAGCTGTAAAAGCTGTAAGGAGCAGCTGAATACGAGCTTGATGAAAACCAACAGGATCATCTACACAAAAAGATCTCTCTTACACTGAAATAAATATATAAAGCTTTCTAAACCACTGATGTGAAGTGGTTCAGTCTCTCCTTTGGGTCTAATAGGAAAAGCCAGTAAAAATTTATCTGTTTTGCTGGCTTTACTGACTACGGAAGAATCCTAAAAGCAACTGTTGTTCTGGCAACAGTAAAGAGAAGACAGAGTAAGAAAAAAAAAAAAAGTCTCAGAGCCTCCTCAGGTTGTCACTGACCTCCAGTCTTTTCACACTCTAATACCAGGCATTTTACCCTAGGTTTATGATACAAAACAGCAAAATGCAGGTCACATCAGATAGTTCTTTGCTGCTGCTGTGCTTTTGTAAGTACGTCCTTCTAGGCCAGCATGTGTAAGAAGTGCCAAGAATTAATTAACAGTGGCCTCCTTAAACAAGTAGTCCATACTTCCGTTGTTCTAGTATTACAGTCATACCTTGTGGTTTCTAAACCCACCTCACTATGGGGACTGATCATGAATGATCCTTCTTTCTTCTCCATTAACACTGAGTAATCACTGTTAATCTGCTGTATAGGGAAACATCTGGATGCAGTATAACTAATGTACAGTGAGGAATATAAAATATTTTAGAAAGAAGAAAAGAACATATTTGTTACTGAATCATGCATGTTAGGATAGCTGACATTGTATTTTTGTTGTAAAGTAAAACATTATTTGTATACCCACAACAAAACATGGACCTGCAGAACTTTTCAAGCAATCTTCTAACAGCTTCATACGACTCTTTTGTAGCTCAGGACTGTCCCATTCATCTGCTTCAACTCCCCAGTATAGGTCTATGACCTGGAAAACAGTATGCAACATCGTTACTTTATCATGTGCCCTTTCTACCTATTGAAAATTAACTTTGCCAACATTTTGTGTACTGCTAAGCACAGTTCTGCAGTGCAGTAAAAGGCAATGAGGTCTATATCCAGTCTTTACACAGACTGGCAGGGTTTCCTTAGGTGAATGACAATTCAAGTCTCTTATTTTCCCTCCCAGGTAGTCCCTCCTGGGACAGTCTCTCATTTTATATTAATATTTCTTTGCAGACATTAGCATGACAAGATCTTGATTTGATGCAGGCTTTACTTGCTACTAAATTGCATATAATGGATAGGTAAGAATAATGACAAAAGCATTGATAAAATCCTGGCTCCATGGAAATGAACGGAAGTTTTGCTGTGGATCACAGTCAAGACCATGACTTGACACCTTGTGTCACTTGTATCCACAGGATATAAACTCATCCTGTGTTCATGGCTCAAAAGAAATAATATGTGCAACTCTGTACTATCATACTTCTTTTGTTAGCTGGTCTTTGTTACTTTAGAATCGGAGATTGTATAGATATGCAATGGCAGACAGCTTGCTGCTCAGCTTTTCATCTGTAGCTACAGACTCGGTTTTGTGATGGTAATTAGCTGCAAACAAACTGGAAGAAACTGGACTATGGATGTTAAACTTATTTGAAGAAATTAAGCAATGAAGTGTGATTTCACTACACATTTTAACTAACAGGCTGAATTCTTACTGTGGAAAATTAAGTTTAAAAGAGTAGAAATCATAGGTACACATTTCTTTTGAAATAAAACTTAGGGTACATGCTACTACTCTCTCATTTAAGCTACTATTGATTGTTAACATCATCTATGTAACTTGAACAAAAAAGAAAGTCCAAACGGATAGTTAAAAAGAAAATAAATTAATGTGACATGAATATATTACAATATTGTTATTTGTAATATAATTTTTACAATTTGTATAATTTGCTGTAATATTACTTGTACAGTGGAAGCACTCTGCTCTTTCCATGAGAAACAGAATCAGCCTGAAGACCTAACGTAACAACTAATAATGGGTTGATGTAAAAGTAAAATTCACTGTTCTTTTCTTTCAGTCTGATTAGGAAAAAAGTGTTCTGCCTTCCTCCCTCCCTTCTGTTATTTATCACTATGACTTCATTACTGAACTTCACATCGCATTCAGCTGTCCGATTACTTGAATGATGCATGATAAAGCTTAAGCATTCTAGTCATAAAATTAAAGCATCTTAGCATACAGTAAAAAATATTTGAATTACTGATTGAATGAATTTATTGTGCAGCTCAAGTTCATCTGAAACATAAAAGCAATTTCTATTTTAATTAAATGTTCAAAAATCATGTTAATTCTGTAATTTTTTTTATTAAGAGGAAATTCCCTGGAATAGCAGATAGTGTAGTGGCTAGGCAGCTGCTTTCTGTGTGTTATAATGTTATAGATATCACAGAAACATGGTGGGATGGCTCCTATGACTGGAGTATTGGAATGGAAGGTTACAGGCTCTTTAGACAGGCCCGGTAGCTGGGGAGGGGGAGTTGCTATTTATGTTAGGGTAGGCTGGAGAGTATGGAACTCTGTCTGGGGACAGGTGAGCAGTCCACAGAGAGTTTGTGGGTCAGGGTTAAAGGGAGTATAGCTATGGGAGACATTACTGTGGGGATCTGTTACAGACCGCCTGATCAAGGAGAACCTGCAGATGAAGCACTCCACAGACAGATAGGAAAAGCCTCACGCTCACAGCCCCTTGTTCTCATGGGTGACTTCAACCACCCTGACATCTGTTGGAAGGATGGTACGGCCCGGCACAAGCAATCCAGGAGGTTACTCAATTGTGTAGAAGACAACTTCCTTCTGCAAGTAACAGAGGAGCCAACAAGGAGAGGTGCCATGCTTGACCTCGTGCTCACCAACAGGGAAGGGCTCGTTGGAAATGTGACTCTCCAGGGCAGCCTTGGTTGCAGCGATCATGAGATGCTCGAATTTGAGATCCTCAGGAGAGCGAGAAGAGCGTGCAGCAAGCTCACTGCCCTGGACTTCAAGACAGCAGACTTTGGCCTCTTCAGGAACCTGCTTAGTAAGGTTCCATGGGACATAGCTCTAGAGGGCAGAGGGGCCCAAGTCTGTTGGTTGATATTCAAGGATCACCTGCTACAAGCTGAGGAGTGTTGCATCCCAACTAGAAGGAAGTGCAGCAGGAGGGCCAGGAGACCTCCTTGGATGGATAAGGAGCTCCTGAGGAAACTTAGAGGGAAAAACAAGGCTTATAAAAGGTGGAAGCAAGGACAGGTGGCCTGGGAAGAATACAGGGATGTTGTCTGGGAAGCTAGGGACCAGGTTAGGAAAGCTAAGGCCCAGTTAGAATTAAACTTGGCTAGGGATGTGAAAGATAACAGGAAGGGATTCCATAGGTACATAGCAAATAAAAAACAGACTAGGGACAACGTAGGCCCCCTCAGGAAGCTATCGGGAGAACTGGCTACACAGGATTTGGAGAAGGTTGAGGTTCTGAATGACTTCTTTGCCTCAGTCTTCACTGCCAAAGGCTCTGACCACACCATCCAAGTCTTGGAAGGCAGACGCAGTGACTGTGAGAATGAAGACCCTAGACCCACTGTAGGAGAGGATCTGGTTCGAGACCATCTTAAGAACCTGAACGTACACAAGTCCATGGGTCCTGATGAAATCCATCCGCGGGTCCTGAAGGAGCTGGTGAATGAAGTTGCTAAGACGCTGGCCATCATATTTAAAAGATCATGGCAGTCAGGTGAAGTTCACAACAACTGGAAAAAGGGAAATATAACCCCCATTTTCAAGAAGGGGAAAATGGATGACCTGGGGAATTACAGACCAGTCAGTCTCACCTCTGTGCCTGGCAAAACCTTGGAGCAGATTCTCCTGGAAGGCATGCTAAGGCACATGAAAATCAACAAGGTGCTTGGTGACAGCCAGCATGGCTTCACTAAGGGGAAATCCTGCCTGACCAATTTGGTGGTCTTCTATGATGGGGCTACAGAACTGATGGACAGGGGTAGAGCAGTTGATGTCATCTACCTGGACTTGTGCAAAGCATTTGACACTGTCCCACATGAAATCCTTGTCTCTAAATTGGAGAGACATCAATTTGATGGATGGACCACTCGGTGGGTAAGGAGCTGGCTGGATGGCTGCATGCAAAGAGTTGTGGTCAATGGCTCAATGTCCGGCTGGAGAGCAGTAACGAGTGGTGTCCCTCGGGGATCGGTGTTGGACCGGTCTTGTTCAACATCTTTGTTGTTGACATGGACAGTGGGATTGAGTGCGCCCTCAGCAAGTTTGCCGTTGACTCCAAGCTGTGTGGTTTGGTTGATACCCTAGAGGGAAGGAATGCCATCCAGAGGGACCTTGACACACTTGTATGGTGGGCTGATGCCAACCTCATGAAGTTTAAACATGACAAGTGCAAGGTCCTACACCTGGGTCGGAACAATCCCAGGCACAGCTACAGGTTGGGTAGAGAAGAGATTCAGAGCAGCCCTGCAGAGAAGGACTTGGGGGTGTTGGTGAACGAGAAATTTAACATGAGCCAGCAGTGTGCCCTTGCAGCCCAGAAAGCCAACCGTATCCTGGGCTGCATCAAAAGGAGTGTGACCAGCAGGTCGAAGGAGGTGATCCTGCCCTGCTACTCTGCTCTCGTGAGACCTCCCCTGCAGTATTGTGCGGAGTTCTGGTGTCCTCAACATCAAAAGGACACGGAACTGTTGGAACAAGTCCAGAGGAGGGCCACGAGGATGATCAGGGGACTGGAGCACCTCCCGTATGAGGACAGGCTGAGAAAGTTGGGGCTGTTCAGCCTGGAGAAGAGAAGGCTGTGTGGAGACCTCATAGCAGCCTTCCAGTATCTGAAGGGGGGCTATAAGGATGCTGGGCAGGGACTCTTCATTAGGGACTGTAGCGATAGGACAAGGGGTAATGGGTTAAAACTTGAACAGGGGAAGTTTAGATTGGATATAAGGAAGAAGTTCTTTACTGTAAGGATGGTGAGGCACTGGAATGGGTTGCCCAGGGAAGTTGTGAATGCTCCATCCTTGGCAGTGTTGGATAAATAAAATGGATAAATAAAAAAGAAATGTTTTGATAAAGTCTACCTCAGAGCCTCCTCCAAAATGCTTTACTACTTTCCCTTGGTAATCTTTTTTACAAGCTTTTCTACTTTGCTTCCACAGAAATGTGATAGCTTCCTAGCTGTTTTCAGAAATGTGTCAGTGGAGCTGTCTCTCAGACCTCGTATCACATAAAGATGCTCTTGGTGCTGAAACTATATAAAAAAATAATTTGCTTCCATGAGTATCAACCAGAATAAACTTAATTATTCCTCCCCCAGAGACTAAATTACAATCCATTTGAAGAAAGACATGTTTTGTCTCACAAAGAATTCAGCAGTGGATTACTTGGAAGAGACATTTCCCTTCTGTCACTGAAATGTCTCCTCAAAGATGACTGAGAAATAAAGTTTATATTTTCCCTTAATATCATATGGTAGCAACAGGAGAAAAAACCTTTATTATTTAAATATCTTTTGCTATTCCTTTCATCTGCCACTGCAGCTGGGACTTCCCAATCAGCTGATGAGCTAGGACCTTCAGATGAAAATTCTTTTATAGCCATAATCAAAAATCAATCTGGAATTTGCCACCATGCAGATTCAGCAACTCCACTGTGACTCAGGGAATTAAAACCAAGTATCATCATTTAAGAACTTGTTATTTTGATTAAAAACCAGCTGCATGTGTACCAAGAATAATACACGGGGAGGAACAGGATGTTGCATAAAAGGCATTCGCTGTTTCTAAATAAGCTTCACTCTGGAGACCTGAGTTTTTGCGGTCACTAAGACAGGAGGTTAATACTAGTATGTGAGGAAGGCTTGAGGACGTAGAACCAGAATTTTTGAAAAAAAAAAAACTAAACCAAAACCCAAAACCATTTTTACACCATAGCATGCTGTATGTATTTCTCTTTGCAGAGAGTCAGTTCCAGGCCTGCTGATATATATGGGACTTGATGACTTTACAGGACTGTGAATTTGGACATAGCTGACTTAAAAGCACCAGGGATTTTAACTGTGATGCCAAACTCATGTGTTTTAAGTTAAATGCAACTTATAATGCAATTTATTACCAACTAGCTCTTACTAAAGATGTGGATGGGTATGCGTCTTCCATGACACAAAGGAAAATTTGAACTGAATGAAGCAATGGGAATTTTACAATTGGCATTAAAGTGAGCCAATTCCATAGTATACAATCACAACAGAAATGTTCCATATTCAATTCATTTTGGTAATCAGTTTCAATATTCAACTGGTTAAATTATTTTCCACATTACAGTGGAAAACAAACCCACAGGTAGAGTAGATATAACAATTATGTGAATATATAGATGGCGCTACTTCAATGTTGACAACACAAAATTAAAAATAGGTTGCTTTAACTTAAGTATGGTTTCATAGAATCACGGAACCATAGAATCATAGAATAGTCAGGGTTGGAAAGGACCTTAAGAGCACCTAGTTCCAGCCCCCCTGCTATGGGCAGGGATGCTTCACCCTAGACCAGGTTGCTCAAGGCCTCATCCATCCTGGCCTTGAACGCTGCCAGGGATGGGGCAACCACAGCTTTTTGGGGCAACCTGTTCCAGTGTCTCACCACCCTCACAGTAAAGAACATCTTCCTTATATCTAACCTAAACCTCCCCTGTTTAAGTTTGAACCCATTGTCCGATTGCTACAGTCCCTGAAGTATTTAGAAGTATAACTTGGTAATTTAGATGTAACATTATTTCTTCTTTATAATTCTTTGAATATATAAAATAGAGTTGTTCTCATTAAGTTTCTAATGTGAAAGATGTCGGTTTGTTGCCATATTGCTTGTACTATCAATGCGATCTTGCATTGTAAAACTGTGGTTTTCATCTATTCAGAATTTACCTCAAATCTGCCTGTAAAATAATTTAAGTACATCAACTCAGTACAATTAAAGTGAAATACATATGTTGCAATTTTCTATTTTACCAGTTACCCCTAAAAATGTTATTTGTTCTAGATAGGGTTAATTTCAAGAAAAAATAATGCAAGATTCAACACAACAAAAACCTACCTGAAATTCCAATCCATAGTTTTCCCTGCAGAATTCTCTCAGCTTGGGATACACATGTTCTCTTAGGGCACTTCTTTCTGCCATTGTATCTGTGTTGGCGAAAGAGATGTTATTAACAATATTTATATAAACTTGGGTTCTTTTATTCAGAAATACAGATTTATGACATAAAAAAAGAGCCCTTAACATGCACCCATCTCCCCCCTGCCCCATGATCAAGCACTGGGATTTGATCCCCAAACAGTATGTTGTGCAACATTAGGCTTTATACACATCTTAATATTGCAGCATATTTCAATACACTCTGTCTGAACTAATTTTGCAATTCAGCAGTCAGAATTTCTTTATCGGTTTGACTTCGATTTAACTTTCAAGAAGCTGAATTTTATGAATTAGAGACATCACAGGACAAAGAGATATACCAAAGATGAATGAGATCTTTGTACTTCAGGAATAAATCAATAACATGAATTAAGAACATTGTGTCAAACACTATCACTTTCTTCATCATCTTTAGTCTGATACTATCTTAAACAACAGATAACTGTTAATAGTATTATTTATGGTAAATTTTGGTCCAGGTGATTTCTGCTATCATAATAAACTCACATTTCTGACATTATATATTCTTACCATACAAAAATGACATATGTTTTGATAACAAAGTACAAAATGGCAATGACACCAAAATGGTTAAGTTCTGTCTGTCCAGAGTAATCCAGACACATTTATATAAAAGATATCACATACTGTCAAATGTGAATTAAATTTGGTTAGTAATGAAATCTTGTACACATGAGAAATTCTATTGTCTTTCCCAATAAGACTAAGATATCTGATGGATTTTACTTGGTCTAGATTCTGACCAGTGTTGACTGAGTTCAGACACAGACGGATGAGGGATGACACCTTTGCTAAGTTATTTTTGAAAATAAAACACAACTGTTGTAGAACAATAGATCTGAGCATCATGTGATGAAAAATAAAAGCGTTAACTTATGAATCATGGAGAACATCTGCTGCAGTTAAAGCAATATTTGTATCACTGCACTAAAACAAAGCATAGGTTAAAACTGATTTAACAATCCCCATGTTGTTGTATACTAGATATACGTATGCAAATCTAACAATGTTTTGTGTATCAGAGCCATAGTGTATCAGTGTTTTGTGTATCAGTGCTGATAGATTTAAGTCAGAGATCTGTTCATAGAATCATGGTCACAGATTTATAATATTTTTTATTTTGGCAATTCTAGAAGAGTCCATAATTTAATTAATCACACCAAATTCGTAATACTCTTCTTAATATTTAAATATACCTTTGAAATATTACACAAATGTACGGTATAATTACCGTTTATGTTTATAAATAGAAAGCAATCCAGAACACCTCCACAGAATTATTTCTTGTGAAATCTTCATCAAGGTAAAAAGGCTATACCACAAAGGCTTAAAAGTACAGGCATGAGCTTAATTGAGTATATATGAATTACCACAGTTCTTTCATAAACTATTTGATGGGGAAAAAAAGACAAGGCATAGTAGTTTCCTAAGTAGTTCCTAAGTGAAACAATATTATGTATTTATGATTTAATATTTTAAAACATATTAACTATGCTAATGTGTTCTGAAAACAACAGTACAAAAGCATGAGGTTCTTGCTCCATCACAAGCTTTCTATTGACTGTGAGCGCACCACTCAAGGCAAGATCCTAAATGCGAAGTGCACAGCTTTTATATACCCAGTTTGAAGACTGCAAATAAGACAGACCCTGTCCTGGGCTACATTCAGAAGAGTGTGGCCTCATGCTCTCTCTCCTCACCTCTCAGGAAGTTACTACCTTCCTCTCCCTTGCACTGAGGAGGCTGCATTAGGAGTGCTGTACCCAGCTCTGGGCACCCCAAATCAGGAGGATGAGGAGGAAACTGGAGAAGCTACCGAGACGGTCAGGGGACAAGAGCACATGGCCTACAAGAAGAGATTGAGGAATCTGGGTTTGTTTAGTTGTAGTGAAGAACAGAAGCGGGACCTAGTCACAGCCTGCAAACACTTGTAAGGCACTTAACAGAGATTACAGAGTCAAGCTTTTTGGGGCAGTAACAAACAGTGCAACAAAGGCAGTGACAACGTACTACAGCGTGGGAAGTTATGGCTGGGCCTAGGAGAGGCTCCTCTGACCTTGGAGCTATTCAAGACTCAACTAGACAAGTTCACAGTTGACCAAGTTACTGTTGGCAGCACTAATACTCCCTCCCACTTAGAGGACATTAGCCTAGATGACCTCCTAAGCCTCCTTGCAACCAGCAGTGACCCTGTCTCTCATAAGAACCTGTAGGTTTGGCTTACTCATCCAGGCTCCTTATACAATGCCTGGAAAGACTTTTGCTCCTGTTGGGCCAGTAGGAGCAAAACTGTAGAGTAAAATAGCTGGTGCCAAGGACCCAATGTCCATGCCGTATGTGTTTAAGGGATTTTACTCTGGATTAGGCTCAACCCCCTCAAACATTTGGAGTGCATTAGGTGAGATCATAGAATCACAGAATCATAAAATAGTTTGAATTGGAAGAGACCTTCAAAAGTCATCTAGTCCAACCCCATGCAAGCAAGCAGGGACATTTAAAACTAGATCAGGTTGCCCAAAACCACATTGAGCCTGGCCTTGAACATCTCCAGGGATGGTGCATCCACCACCTCTCTTGGCAACCTGTTCCAGTACTTTACCACCTGGAGTTCTCTTCCCATTTTTCATCCAAAAGGAGCCCTGTACATGTACACCATGACCGCTCTATGATTTGAGTCAAAGTATATTAGATAGTGACAATCAAGAGATTCACCTCAGAAGTGTACTCCAGATCTGAATGAATACAGACATATCGTACAAATATTTAGGTATGGAGCACAAAAACAGAGCTCCCAGCCTAGAGCTGCCTGAGTTAGTACGTAAGGGACGGATGAGTTGCTCTCTTCTTAGGATCCACAGTCATTAATTTTCTCTTATGCTTTAGTGCCTAAGTCAAGCTTTTCTTATAGAATGCAGTACACAGCTAACAAAACTAATTAGCCAGAGGGTTGCACTGTGCTTACGCAGCAGTATTATTCTGGCTCCAAAGCAACTTTTCTCTTTGCTAGCTTGGATTCATTTTCTGCACAGTGTTGCTGTACCTTTAGATAAAAGCTACCTGAATACTTTGCTTCACTTGAAATACTTCACCTTTTTTTTTTACTCCTTCACAGTACCTGAGGCCCTTAGATCAATCTATATATTCTGCCTTTTTGCCTTAATACAGGTTAATTTTGGCATGAAAGTATGAAAACACAAAGCATCCTACCTTCACGACTGAGCAGAATAAACTCTGTTGAAAACCAACTTACTACTGAGTTACTGAACTAAACCTAAACTAAAAATTTAGAAAAATGGAAATTAATCACAACTATAGCTTTGTTATTAAGGAAGCAACCTTTCACATATACTGTTAGCAGTTACTTACATGATCAATGTGACAGCAGACAGAACAGTCTTATGAGGGAATTATATAGGCTAAGTTTCAGGAACGAAAAAAAGAATATTGGAAAAGGGCATAAGATAAGATTAAACACAATTAAATGAGAAATGGGAAATATATTTTCTGAGGCATACAATAGATATTCTGCTTCTTTCCATTTATGCCCATAGGATTTACACTGCAGACCTCCACTGGCTCTAGTTTTAGAACACTATTCTGTTCCCTGCAGCATAACTTGTAGAGTCTTGTTCAGAAAATTAAACAACACACTGCAAGAGTAGTGCTACATTCCTAACAGCTTATAAATGAAATAGATAAAACATTCCTTGAACTACAACTGTGTTCTGGATAAGACGCTCAGCATACCCACCCTGTACTTTTATTCCTACCTCCAAAGCTAATAGAATGTTCTTACCTAATTCGAATTTGAGTCTGGTGCTTATATTAATGAATTTTAAGAATTCCTGTATTTGTAACAAGTTATGAAACTTCAAGGAAACAGAAGTGCATGTAGTTAAGAATAACTACAGTAATTAGTATGGATGGCAGATAAGCTGGTTTAATTAAATGAATTTAACCTGATTTACAGTGACAGCAAATCTGTGAAGCTGGCAGATCCTAACAACAACTGTGTCACACAGGCAAAGTCGACCTTCCAGGCTGCTGCTGCAGATGAATGGATTAACTAAATGACATTTTTCTAGCAGACAAAATGAGAGAGTAGCTATGAGATGAGCTTCATACAGCTCCTTAATTCTGATACTCTGAAATCCAAATGACAGCCTACAATAAACTGTGAGAATGAAACTACATCTGCAAAAACATTAGGACAAAAAAACCCCACAAACCCAATCATAAACATGTGTCCAATATTTAAGTGAAACCAAAACCAGCCAGCCTTGAGCAAGGCAGTGACTTGCTGAACACACATCTTCCAGTGGCAGCTCTTGTGGATATTTACTTCCTAAGCGTGTTCCATAACCACACTGTCCTGCCCAGCCCTACACTTTGAACTGACTAGAATGCAGATCTCCTCCCCAGGCATTCCTAGCGTAATGCTGAGGACTGAAATGAAATAGCCACATCGGCATTTATAGCCTTTCTGCCAAGTAATAGGCAATCACTGTTTAAACACAACTGTTTGGGTGAGGTGTGATTTCTGAAGGCTTGTAGCTCAGTCAAATCACTGCCAGTTTTCATTAGAGTACTCCAAGGTGCTGCTTCTCAGCATGAACTATTTCCACGCCAGAATCTGACCTTCAAATACAAGCTGTTCTGCTATTGAAGTCACTTATTTTAATAGGGAAAGCACATTTTACATTCCTGTGTTATTAAACTGATGATGTGTATTTACAAACAGTTGCCAAACATTAATCTCCAGGATAAAATAACTTATGGAAAATAGCCTAGATAAAGAACATTTCAAAGCACATATTCAAGTGAACAGAAAGAGTTAACATGGAAGCTCAATGGAAACTGCCCATTTTTAAACATCAGTTATTCTGCCCTAAGACCAAATAGTTCCTCTTCGTGCTGGTGGTCATACTGGTCTGGCCATACTGGTGGCAGTGATGCGAATGGCTCTTCCATGCATTTAGGCTGCAGTCACACGGAGTCTTGTTCAACTATGGCTTGACGTAGCTGAATAAGGCAGTTGCTCAGCCCCATCCTGCTACTGTGTGTTGTGCAGGGGGTGCCAGTGTGTGGATAGTAAGCCCCACTCAACAATCTCAAATAAGCAGCACATTCAATTTGACAGTCTGTTCACAGAAATGCAACCCGCAAGTAACCTTACCCATGCATGATGCAAGCTAAGGCCCTCTAGCAGGGAAAATCCTAAACAGGAAGGGTGTTTGCACTGCCCCTCTTTGACTGACAGAGGAACACTGCAGTACCCAGCTCACAGGAGCTGGCAGGAAAACTTGACTGACGTAACAGGTTGAGGCAGGCAGCTGAACCTGGAAGAACGAAGGCAGAAATAGAAGAACACCAAAAGAAAAGCTACCCTTGTAGCTGTTCGAGGCATCACAGAAATAAATGCGATATGGGGCCAGAGAGCTGCCTGCAGGTTTCAGCTCCAGCCCATCACCCAGGAAAGAGCAGCTCCTTGTATGCACAGAACTATTTCTGTATCTTCCCCTGTTCTTGATGTTCCTGTGCTTTACAGTGGGTCAGGACAGAAGCTTCCTGGGGGTCTTGACCTCACCTCTTTCACAACCTACTTCTCTGCTAGCTTAGCCTTAGTCTCCTGTACAAATGCACATAGGTAATGTTTATTAACACATAATGTTGGAGTCTCTTATGCATACAGAAGCCCTGAATGAGCAGAGCATTTCTAATCTAGTCCTGAATCCACTAAGACACCCAGCTATTTGCTTTAAGTATTCCAAATGCTCACAATTCAGGGATGGGCAGGACAGACTCCTGCCACAGGATGTTTTTAAATGCATTACAATATTAAAAAATACTGGTATTTTCTAACCATTGTCCATTGTCTATTAACTGCCGTGGGGATCTCTGCGCTTGAATTATCTGAGGATATGAGGCAAATAAGTAATTACTTAGCAGCGAAAGCAAGTAAGGAACTGGCTGCCAGCCCCTCAGTGATAGTACTTTCTTGTCACATAACAACTATTCAACGAAATTATTCCTTTTAAACTGCCCTTTTTACTAGTAATACACAGTAGTATTGTCTATTACCCCTGCTACTAAAAACTTTGAATACTAGAAGGTAACAAATGTCCCTAAATATTATGGAAACCTTGTGTCTGAAAATAATACCATAATAATAAGCAATTTGCACTTCTATAGTGCTTTTCATCTGAGAGTCTCAGAGCACTTTGCAAGCAATGAGTCTGAATCATAGCAGCCCTCCAGTATCTAAAGGGGGCCCTACAAGGATGCCAGAGAGGGACTCTTCATCAGGGACGACAGTTGATAGGACAAGGGGTAATGAGTTTAAACTTAAGCAGGGGGAAGGGTTAGATATAAGAAAGAAGTCCTTGACTGTGAGGGTGGTGAGGCACTGGAACAGGCTGCCCAAAGAAGTGGTAAATGCTCCATCTCTGGCAGTGCTCAAGGCAAGGCTGGACAGAGCCTTGGGTGACATGGTCTAGCGTGAGGTGTCCCTGCCCATGGCAGGGGGGTTGGAATTAGATGATCTTTAGTCCCTTTCCAACCCAAACCATTCTATGATTCTATGTAGCTGGTAATGAAAACAGAAATGACTTGAGCTACCTAGTACCCTTGCCTTCCTAGAAAATTAAATCCATAGACTTGTCATTTCCTTCCTTTGGAGTTTCTGTGAGTAGAGAGCATTAGAATAAGCATCCAGAGCTTCCCAAGACTCTACTTAGGTAGACTAGGAATGGTAACACGTAGGTTTGGCTCACTTCTTCCAGTGTCCCCTCCCCAAACAGCACTGCCAACATTGCAGTCTCTACCAGCTCTCTATGGAAGGCAAGCGAGAAACTGGACAGACTGAAGGCCATTCATTAATTAAATTAAACCCTATAAAGTCTAGTAACCCCCCAAATAAATTCTGACTAGCAAAATAGTGCAAGATTACTGTGATGTATACAGCTGTGTCCTCTCCCAGCCTACGGTGATCATGAGATGTGCACAAAGTGTGCTTGACTCTGCTGGACTAGGGAAGATGTAGACTGCAGTTCTTCAGCTCAGATGTTAGTGCTATAGCCACCAGACTATTGAGTAACAACATTGGTGACATCTCCCTCTCCTCAACCTTCTCAGTGCTTAAAAAAACCAACAACCCAACAACAGTGGGCTGAGCATTTGAGCCCAAAGCAATGGGCTTTCACGCTTGGCATGAAAGCCAGAAGTAATAATGAAAAATAACATTAAATAGTAAGTAATGCTGTGTCTCTCAGTTGTGAAGGAATGACAGGATGTGACTTTGTGGTCTACACTAGAACATTTAAACAAACACATTAGCAAAGTAAAAGACCCAGCTACCTGAGCCAGGATTCAAAATGTAGGACATAATTATAAGCCTAAAAGTTCTAGTTGCAGCAATAATTCTATATTAGCGCCAAATCAAGCAATATCCAATTTAAAGAGATGTAGTTTTAAAACTGATTTCTCTGAAATTTTCCCTACTCTCAGTTCTATAAGATGACAGATTTAAAACAATACATACAGGATATGTATTTCTTATTTTTTTAATTATAATGTTTAATAACTGGCCACATTTCACAGTGATATCATGCTTAAACAATATTCTGCATCTTGACTGTTAATATGATTAACCAGTGCCACCTATTGGCTTACCAATAACACCCAGTTATCAATGAGGCGACTAGTAAAATCAAAGGGGACAAGACCCAGGTTAAAATACAGAATTTAGGGGAAATATCAGTATGGAACTGACTTGACAGAGGGAAAAGCAAATACTGAGATTCAAATTTTCATTATTCACTCATGATTGTGTTTACAATTTAAAACAAATCTTGGTTTCTGAGAGATCTGAGTTTCATTATGTGTACACTATCCTTACATGAAACAAATTTCAAGTCTGATCCAAAGGTTGGTGATGTTAAAATGGAAAGATCTGTTAATCTCAGCAGATTGAAGGTCTACATTTGTGGCTCGTATTGAAACCCAAAAAACTTTTGATGGCTTACTGTCTTCCACAGTTTGGATGAAATCCTTCAATCCATAAATAAATTAATAAACAAACACTACATACTCACTGAATCTAGTGGGTATGGTCCGGGTGAGGACTCTGATGCAGAATTTTATCTCATAATGTATCCTAATAAATAACCTCACATTATCCCTTGGGAGCACAGCACCATTACATGCAGAAGTTGCTGAAGAAAAAAGGAAGAGTTGAGTTGACTCAGAATCCTTTGCCAATCCCGCAAATGGTCCCTAGATTGCAGACTGGGACCTATGCATCCTTGCGTCCCTTGACTATGATATGTGGCAATCACTGCAAATGCAAATGCCAGTGCACAGTGGGAGCTTTGGCAGCACCATGGGTTGAAGGCAAAATCTCTACAGGCAGAGAATTTTGCATTCTGCAAACTGCATAAGTGGAAGAATTCAACAAAATCTAATTCTTTCATTTAATAAAGCAACCTAGGAAAAGCTCTTGAAAACATGACAATTCACAAACAATTATTGTTACACAATTAAATGATGTGACAGGAGAAACTGAAGACGCAGCACATTTAGAGACACCAAAATTAAATCTGAAAATTATCTCTGCACAACACCAGAGCTTATTACAACTAAGAACTGGAAAACAGCAAAGCCCACAAAGACAAGAATTTGCAACTAATAATCAAAACTAATATGAAAGAAAAACTTCTTGTGAAATCTAAAAGAGGACTCCTGACTGAGCTGTGAAAAAAATGTGTAACAGAAGACATAAAAAGGGCCACTGCAGTACAAAAGACATGTGCCAAGATTCTAGTAGTTCATCTAGAGGTGTCAACTCACATTTCAAAAACTTGTGGAATTATCTAGAAAGCAGAAAAAAAAGCTGTACAACACTAGAAAATGTTTTAACAATTAAGTTGTATATACTGCAGTAGCTTTACTTTTTTTTTTCTGACATCACTAGACCAAAGAGAAAAAAATCAGAGCATGTTACTAAAGCACTTGAGGTAATGAGGCAGTGGCAATCAATAAAGAAATGGGATGTCACAGACATTCTGCCTCCAACTGAACTGCAGATTCAAGTGCTGGAAGCCAGCAAAGTAGTATATTATAGGTTTTGAGAAGGCATAAGCAGAGGTAGGTCATAAAAAAACATGAGAAAGCAGGGCTCATAAAAGCACATGTATTTCACAGTACAGGCCGGCACAGGCCCATTAAATACACCGTGTTCTGAAGAAACTCCAATAAACACTCCTATGTGACTTTACATCTGGCAGTGCTGCAAAGCTATGGAAGAGCTCTGCAAGCACTGTTGGCTCTCTGGTAAGGTTGTCCTTCTCTCCTCTAAATGTTCTGTTTAAGTTCACAAGTCACAAAGTTTTAGTCCAGGTCGTATTCTTCCTTAAGTCTGATGGAACATGGCCACGGTTTGCAACACTATAAAACTGCTGAAGTCAGTTAGGCCAGCTGGAAAGCATGACTGATAAATGCATCTTACTGTATGGGCTTCAGGTGAAAGATGTAGAGGACTTTAATGCCAGCAGATGAAAAAGTGTTAAACATGACATTTGTGGGTGTGCAGAGACACCCACAGAAGAAGTGAAAGGTGCTGCTTGCTTCAGTGCAGTAAGTCTGCATCAATAGTTTTTCTTTGCAACAGACTTCTTTTTTTCTTGATGCTAAATGGAGAGGACTATTAAATAACACCACTGCACAGTCAGAATAGTTTTTGGCTGCTGTAGAAACAGCTATCAAAGATGAAGAAAGTACGTGACAATCTCAGCGAAGGAGAGCAGCTGCAAGAGGACTATTTCACATACCACCAGACAACTTCTACCTAGCTACAACCACCCACTTACAGGCACTGCAGTACAACAATGTTAAAATTGATAATTCCAGGTGGGGTCTGCACTAGAAGTCACTGAACATAACCACATAATTCATAAAACTGGCTCATTTTGATGGATTATGTAACGTCTGAAAGGAAAACAGTGATTGACATGGAAAGGAAGTGATTTATCTTACCTCCGTTTTCCCTTACCCTTTCCAATTCCAATGATTCATCTAAGCATTATTTTTAGTGAAGATTATATAATACAGTTGAAAAGGCCATTTTTAATAAATTCTAGAATGTATCTGCTTTTATGAGTCAAATATTCTTCTGATGCCTTGATATTATTAGATATTGTTTTCTTGTTCCAGGTTTCATTTTTCTGTTTGCTAACCACATTTGCTTGATTATATATATCAAGGTAATAGTAAATTTGCAGTTTAACCATCTTGAGGAGTTAGTAATCGAAAAAGGACACGTTCTAGTAACTTGCTCCATTCGAGAAGCTGATGTAATTGAAACAACTACTTTCAGTTTCTCACAAATATCTTTGTGAGATATTACAAATTACAAATATTACAAAGATATTCAAATACAAATAGTATTTGAAGAACTGCCAGAACTGGCAGACGAATTTAATCAGTCAGTGACTGAACTACAGACTGTCTTCCAACTTAGTACTTGCAAATGACTTTAGCTATCTTCCACAACTCTTTCCTCTTATTTTCACAATAGTGTTACCCAATGATTTACAATTACCTTTAAAGGAGGATAAAGATCTTCTATGACAGTATTACTCTCAGTAGCAGTGTAGAAAATGTCTAGCTGCATTTCCATTTCTTGCACTGCCAGACACTATCAGTCTGTCTCAGTGCCTGTGAAGATATTTGTCCCTTGGCCACAGAATAGATGAAAAGATGTGCAAGCCATCTTTTATCTTCCAGACCTACAACTGAATCCCCAACTGGGGATCTAAATTTTCTTATTTGAAATGATTTTCAATTTACATAATGACTATGTGGAGATGACTGTGGTATTAACACTGGAACAATACACCAGCAATGGAATTGCTTAACATATAGTATTATACTTGGCTTAGTTTTTCAGTTGTTTATTATATATGGTTTGATTGCTTAGTGGTTTAGTTTCTCAGTTGTTTATTTTACATGGTTTGATTGTTTAGTCTGGAGAAGAGAAGGCTCAAGGGGGACCGTACTGCTCCCTACAACTACCTGAAAGGAGATTGTAGTGAGGTGGAAGTCAGTCTCTTCTCCCAAGTCACAAGCGATAGGACAAGAGGTAACAGCCTCAAACTGCACCAGGGGAGGTTTAGGTTGGATATTAGGAAAAATTTCTTCACAGAGAGGGTGGTCTGGTATTGGAACAGGCTGCTCAGGGAAGTGGTGGAATCACTGTCTGAAAATGTTCAAAAACTGTGTAGATGAGGCCCTCAGTGTTATGATTTAGTGGTGGCCTTGGTAGTCCTGGGGTAATGGTTGGACTTGATGATCTTAAAGGTCTTTCACAATCTAGTTGCTTCTATGATTCTATGGTTGATTACAGAAAGTATAAAATAGAACATTCAGAATTGAAACAGGTGGAATGTAAGGATATAATTTGCATTTAACTCTGTTTGCTAAAGAAAGGAGGAATGAATGATCATCTGTGTCTTCTACATGTCTTCTGTTCTCTTTTGAAAAATATTTTGTAATTCACTGACTGACATTAAACAAATTTGACCAAATGATATTAATCTCAAATATAATGAATACCCTACATGAGAGTAAATTAGCAGATAACTAAGAGAAATCCTGTAATATTTACATGATTTCCCTCCTGGGATTACTCATACCAGTCATAAATAAAGCCCCAAAGGAAAAGCTGTAACATAAGCTATTAGACACTTTATGAATGCCTCATTAGCAGGAAAGCTTATCCTGAAACACACAGGCCATTGCAGGACAAATATCCATGGTAAAATATTCTTTATGGGAGTTTACTGCTTTATATTATCTGTCTTTTGCATGGATGGATATATCAGTTTCCTATCATAGTAAAAGGATGAAGAGGCATTAACGGGATTTGAGACATTTATGAATAATGACATACATTAGTGATAGTCAATGAAATTCATTCTAAGCAGGGAAATTTTCAGGGAAATTTTTGCCTTTGGTAATTTTTATTGATCAATGAACTTATTTTGTGTCTGTGTATGTTGCTGTAAGCCCTAGCAGTATGCTGTACAGTCTGCTTTCCTGTGTATTTTCTTAACTGGTTTGGACACAGCTCATCAAGAGCTAGACAATCTTATGTCAGGAGTGGCACACACGTTTGATCCTGCTTCAGAAAGGAGGACAGACGCAGAGGCCTCAAAGAGGTCCCTTCCAGCCTTCCAGTCTGTGATTTGCACTAATATAAACAACAGATTAATGAAATAACTGCCTGAGGTCCCATAGCGCTCTGTTACAGCCACATAAATTTGTGGCTGTGGTTTAAATTGTAACTCAATGACATTCTTTTTGCTAACCATAGATTAGTTAATTCTTTATAATCCCATGTTGTAAACTACTTGCTTTTCAAAGTAAATCATCATATGAACTTTGCTAGTGTCTTGATACATCAAATTAGGGATCATGTAAACAGGAATGCTTCAATAACTTGCTTCAAGAGCATTGCGTAATTCTTGATCACAGTTAAATGTAATCCAATAAGTATGTAAGTAAATCAAGGCCATTATCAAACAATAATATGATTTTATAATTTTCCTAGTGTTTTTCAGTAACCACAGGAATAGAGAATCAAGACACACTGCTCACTCCTCTCAGTGTCTGAGCTATCAGGAATACTATATGGTGGAAGATGAAAAATAGGCATTTTCTTCAGAATAAATTACTCTTTCTTGCCAGAACAGTACAGACTATGAATCCAGCCACCAGGACTATTACCAAGTAAGAAAATATTTTTGTTTTGATATCTTTTCTAGAATTTGTGGGGCCTTTATTAAACATCAGTAGATATGAAAAGAAAAAAAAAGATTAAGTCTTTCCTTTTGAAAAAATCACTTATCAAGCAGTCATACATGATTTATGTTATGTTTGATTGTGACAGTAAAGGAAGATTCTCTAGATGCATCATGCTGGCATAATTAGGTGTGGAAACTTCTTGGTAATAACATAAACCTCAGATTAGAGTCCTGTATGACACACTGGAGTCCTTTAGACTCCATACGTTGGGCTCCTTAGATTACTGAATACTGTAATGTCTTTATTTCTTAGTATGGCTCAGTTTTAACAACCCCATAGAAATAAGGACATTTAGATAACTAGATCTTCACAGTTAGCCTCTCTTTCTATATAGTGATAGACAAAATTTGATCATTACGATAATGGCTTTGGATAAAGTTACTCTTTTAGGTAGATCTGCTTTTAGGTACTGCTACTCCACAGATATTTTCACTTCTGTTTTTTGAGATCTCTTCTTTGTGTGAATGCACATGGTCTTGTTCATACGAAATTCCTTCTGAAGTTAGCAGGATTAGGCATTTCACTGGGCAGTAATCTATCTCAGGACTTGGAGAGGTTGTTACAGTACAAAGACTATTGATTAACTAGTAAAGCAACTAGACAAATTCATGGAAGCAAAGGACCCCATAGATTATGAAATACATATATCATTATCATTCTTCCCCTATTGTGATCTCTTATTCTTTCATCACACATATGAAACTGCCAAGGTCAGAGGAGTACTGAGCTACTTTGCTCTAACTCACTAACTCCGATCTTACTGCATTTGATTCTCATTTATCTTGCATATAAGAGCTGATGTGCACAACTCTGCAAATACAGATAACTCCTCTCATCTAAAAGTATTAAACCCACATGGTTACTCAATGGTTTTCAATCATTTAAAAGTAACCTTAATCTAATAAAATCCAGTCAGTGAGATCATCTGTGAATAAACATTGAGTGTAAGCTCAGGCAGCATCAGGACTTCTGTTACATATACTCTGAAGTACCAGTCATTTTTTCCTACATTGCATGGTCAATTGCATTGCATCAACCCTGTACAACACAAACAATACTAACAGATAATGTACATTGAAACTACTATGCTAAAAGAGATTTTTGGAGGTTTGGAAAAGCCATTTATTTTGCCAATGATTTTTAACTTTAAACTTCTATATGCCTCTGAATGGCTGTTTTGTACTTTTATCAAGTGCTGCAGCTTCTAAGAAATGCAAATACGGTTTAATTATATGAACATATCAAAGGGCCTAGGCTTCAGAAATGCCCGCCAATAGCAAACACAAATAGCAAAAAAAATAGTAGGGGAGCTCTCTGAAACTGAAGCTGTCCAGATACGGCTCTTAGTCATTAATGCTCATTTAATCTTAGTGTTTGGTAAAAGGTTACTAAATAAAGACTCTAAATAATAATTTTACAAATGACACTGCTATGTATCATACATGTGCTATAATAACTGTATGTCTCAACACCTGATTCAGGTAACAAAAAGTTGGAGGACAAAGCTGGAGATCTGTAAGGCATGGATGAGATGGTGAAAGTACTCTATTAATAAACATTTTTGAGTTTTTACTCATACCACAGAGGCATGTTACTACACTGAAGATTGTAGCCATGCCACCCCAAGCAAACACTAGGAGTAGGTGGTACAAGAGTACCTGTCAGGCTCTGACAGTTTGATCTGTTCAGCTATCTGATCAGTCCCAATGACTGATACTTAAAAACGGAATGTCTCTGGATTAAGTCCAGTGTGGAAGTCCTGCCATTTGCTAGTCTTTCCAGTTTCTGGCACTAAGTGTATTTTGGACATCCTGCTAAATATAGTCTGTAGAGGTGACTTTTTTTTCTCTGCATCCAGATCCTGTACAAGAGTGACTGTAGCTGCTCAGGCATAAAGTCTGTCCAGTATACTGTCTTGTCTTCAACAATGGGCAATAGCAGACGCTTATATGGAAGCTTAAGACCAGGTCAAAGGTAGAGGAAAGCATGTAATTATAGTAGTGATCAGGTGGCTTACAAGAGGTGCATGCGGTACATCTTGCTCAACACAGGAGCCTGCACATGGCACCCTGCACCTCGGGGCAGACTTGGGGCTCTTTCCTCTTTACCTTGTTACACTCCTTGTCTTTGGCTACCTGTGATTTTACACTATTCTGCTTTTGACTAAAAATTTTGTAAGTAAAAGCCTCTCTATAATACAACATCTATATTAGTAAGAGTAGCATCAGGCCAGTGGAGTTACTTTAGAGCTGCACTTGCAAAACTATGATTAAATTTGTTTTTCTAATTCCATCTATTATTATCTTTCTGTAATTAAAATTCCAGTAAGGGGATAAAGCAATTTTCTTGAACAGCACTGCCTATATTAAAAACTGCCACATTTCTTTGTATTCCATACACACAACTATCTATGACTACATTATATTTATATCTACCACCTTCAATACATTAAAACCCCAAATTACTGCTAGCTAAGTATTACTAATGTATTATTACTGTTGCCTGAAAGGACATCTTATTATGAAACAGTCTTTCAGCAGAAGAAAATGCAACAAAATTTCAGCTGACAAAAAACCGCAGCTCAGGCACTGCCCTCATATCTTGAATTAGAAGTTCTTAGGAATTCCTTGATCAAAAGTTCTCTTTCTGTAACCAGTATTTCAAAATTCCCCAAAACCTGAAAGTCTAATGTAGGATTTTCTCTTAGGTATTTACACATCTGTGGACACATGCATATGCCCACATAGTGTAAGTTTCTTAAAAGGAGTTATTTCTTTGCAATAAGCTTAGAGACAGGATGCCAAGTTATGTACCCTTTGTACTACACTGTTCTTAATGTGATTACAGAAATCCCACCACCAAATACGCATGGTCTCCTTGAAACACAGCCTCAGAAATCCTCTTTAGTTTGCTGTGCAGTAGAATGTGGTTCAGCTGAGAGGTCATCCCGCTGTCCTTGATCGGGCAAGAAAGTAGCCCTTCTGTGTTGATGCACTGATTGTAAAGCTGCCTTGCACTGTGCTGTCTCTCAAACATGGTCTCACACCTTGCTGAAGGAATAATTCACAATAAGGCCTCAACTCAATACTACTGCTGTCCATCATCTATCATATTATTTGAGAAATTAGTATCACATGGAATTTGCACAAGTGTTTCATTGTCCCTCACTGTACTAAGAAACTGTGTCAAGTGTACAGGGGCCTCCAGCTCCTCTTTGTCATTGAAAGCGTGGCCAGTCTGGACAAGAACAATCCATGCTCCAGTGTCCCATGTACATCCTGACTGCTCTGTATTTCTATTTTAATAAAAAGATACATACATTTATACTTATGTATATACACCTAAACTACAATATAAGGAACCAGTCTAGTGTGCAAACACATCTGAAGAAACAATGAGATATTTGCAAAGTTACAAAGGAAGAAAAGAACTTGTAGGTTCTGCTCTGTTTTAACAGTATTTCTCCAATACTAAGGAAAAAGTCACAGAACCTAAGCTGCAGGTGCATACAACCCTGAATGTTTACAAGTATACTTGTGGATAAAATCTCAACTCCTCTGTAAAGCTTTTACTTTTACAAAAGAATTTAACAAAACCTAGGCCGTTCTTCAGTAATGCTAGAATTACAACCTTCTGTGATGCCCTTTGAACATGAACACTCAGTTCTCACAAGGTGTCTGAACAGCAAGTTTGGAAACAGCCTATGAGTTTTATAAATCCATTTATAACATTTTATACAGTTTGTACTATTTTACATAACTTGGGTGTGTATGAGCATGTGTGTGTACATACATATTTCTAATTTATTTTTTTTTATTAAAAAAGAATAGTCATGTGGTTAAAAATTTCAAGTGCTGCTTTTTAAGTAGATAGGATAAATAACTAATCCAAACTTTTGGAGCTGATAATTTCAGATGCTGCTTAGCAGGAAGGTGACTGGGTTTCAGGTAATTTTTCTTATTTTTTAATAACAAGACAAAAGAACAAAACCAACAAACTTAAATAGATTACTGTTTTACTAAAAAAGAATCCCACATCTCTTGATCTTAGTCTTACTCCCCAAATACATCTTTTCAGTATGTGAGCAAATCCTTAGCCCAGCCCCCAGACTACCTAAGCAAAGAACCCACAAAAAGAACAAGGGACATAAAGAGCAGTTCTTCTATTGCAGTTTATCAACAGTTTCTCAAGTTTATCTGCCTGGCAGAATAAATTTCTATTCAGTCTCCATCCTAGCCCAAATCAGTCGTTTCTTCTAACAAGAACAAAGGCTTCAGGATCTGCTTGACAAAAGCTCATCTTGTACTGGTTCTGCTTGAGACGTACCAGCCCTGCCTTTCAAAGAAAGTTAAAGCCTACATAAGACTTGGTCCTACAGTTTCATGGAGAGTCAGATCTTGCCTTCTGCTCTACAACACTAACAACAGAGTTGTTCTGTGGCACAAGATGAAGAGAGAAAACTTTGCATAGAGGCAGAAATACTGAAAATGGCAGGCTTCTGTCCAGCGTGATGAACTGTAGGTATCTCTGATCTCTGGGCCTCCTGAAATAAGACATATTTCAAACCAAGGCCCACACCAAACTCATGTACTTGAACCATGTTGCTCTCCCAGACTCTAAGATACTCAGCTTTATTTCTAAAATTATTTAACTTATTTTTTTCCCCAAGCGTAGCTTAGTTTGTAGATCTTAAACACTACAGTGATGTGCGTCACGTAAAACCATAAATAGGTATAAAGTTAGGTAACCAGAACTAACACTTAGCATAAAAAAAGTCTTGGAGTTATTTGTCTCCACATCTCCGCAACACCTCCCTTGCAATTTCATACACTTGAACATCTGTGTTTCCCTTTAGCTAAGGAATAAATTCCACCCAGATTATGTAAAATTGTCTTTATAAAAAGATCTTCATGCAATGTATCCAAGTAGGGACACCATATGGTATTTTGGGGGTGACCAAAATGGACTGTCATTAACTAAGCATTATTCTGGCTTCTGAGTATTTTTGTACATTAACATTTCCTCAATTATATTTTTCTTAATGGAAACAACATTTCAGATCAAAATAATACAATACACCTGGAACATGCTACAAATGTAAGATTCTAGCTTTCTGTTATTGCATATGGCAATAACTTTAGAATTAAAGCAGTCATAATTCTTCATCTGTTAAGTTATCCACCCTCATGTTCAGTAGCACCACACTACAAATGCACATAACTTTTTCTTTCACATGTACATCAACATGCATAAAAATGCATGTAATTCCTGCAAGCAGCCTGCAACAATAGGTCCAAACAAAAACATCATTAAGACCAATTTCTGCAATCACTATTTATAGGAATAATCCTTTTCTATTCAGCAAAACTAATTGCAGGTGAGAATTTTGCTCTCTGTATCATGAGAAAATACATAAATTTGACATCAGACATTAGTACTTTATTAGAATTGAGTGTTTTTCAAATTAATACAATGTTGGGGATGATGTATGTCAATGGAAATAAACTAAGTTGAATAACTGGATAATCACTGAAGAAAACTGAAATTCATTCCATAGTGTAAGATAAGGAAATCTCACTCAGGCAATCTCTGGAGAAGCTGGTGAAGTTCCAGACATCCAGGTTAGGTTTATACAGTGCTTGTACAACAGAGGCATTAAAGTAGTGGCACTATCTTCTATTAGAATAAGATCTTAATTTTACATTCCTACATGTATATATAGCTTTTCATACTTAAGATTGTTAATCACGTCAAAACTAGGATTAGTTAGGTTTTTTATATGTAGCTGGGCTTACAGTTTAATAAAATGGGTACTGGAGACATAAAACCTGTGAGGAACATAGCCTTTCTGTATTAATAATGGCTGTTAAAACAAAGCTTGCTCATGATCTCATCACAACTATTTCTGTTTGTATAACAGAAATGTCTTGAATGGCTAAAAATGTGGCTAAAAACTATTAACTGTCAACATCCCATAAAAGCAGTCTTGTGTTGGAACTTAGGAAGTATGTAGAGGTGCTGCACAGAGAAATGACTAAAAAGTGTTAACTATCAAGATCCCATAAAAGCAGTCCTGCGTTGGAACTCAGGAAGTATGAAGAGGCGCTGCACAGAAGACAGTAAACAGTAAGCAGTATGCAGCTGAAATAATGGATGGAAAGGGGAGCATCCTTACCATGTGAAGTGCTAAATGCAACCCTGCTTACACTTTGAGATAAGACTGGCTAACACCATCTATGTCAGAACATGCTCATATGCTATATAAAGGTATTATCCTGTCTTCAATAGAACCACCTGTGCATAGGATTTGGCTTTATACATATCCCACGTCAATACATTTGTTTGCCTCTACTGTATGACAGATATGAAAGACACCTTCATAACCAAAAGCAAAATTATCAATGCCTTAACTAATCAAAACAATAACGAGACCTGAAGTTGAACTAGCAAAGAGCTAACTTCCCCACTATCAGAAAAGCCAAGAGAATTTAAAATTATCAGAATTCTGACTGTATGATCTAATTCACAGGTTCTCATTTTAAAGACAAATTCCTAATTCTCATTAAGGCATCAGTTTCAAGCAGGGCTTGTAATATTGCCCTTATATCACCACATAACTTCTTGAAATAGCAAACTTTGCTATTTCAAATAAATTTCTGTTTGAAGTAGTGATGGGAATCATTGGAATGTTCTGAACCTATATAGGGCTGATGTCACAGCTCCATGTAATGGGACTGTATGGAAGTTGGTACCTGTTGTATTTGATATGAAATGTATATTAATAACAGGCACCTATTCAGGCACTGCTGAGCAGCAGAGAAACTGTCATTAACTGACTGCTGTTACAGTCCACAGATTTCTACATGCAACAGCAAAAGCACTTATTACAATCAGGTGAATATAACTTACTTTCCTTATCACTCTGAAGCAACACAAATACTTTGAGAAAACCAATTAATTATTTAAAGCAAAATCCTCAACCTCTCTCAGCCAAAATACGTATTTAAAATATGCATGCTTATACCTACTAAAATGAGAAAACAGACTTATTTATAGTCAAATAATAAAGCAAGTTCAATGTTTCTAAAGATCAAATCATCTTCAATGATACGAAGATTGATTAATTGATACCAATTGAGCAAGACGATACTGATAATTGTCAGGGGAAAATACAGTTTCACTTATCTACAAAATTTCCTCTAGAAAACAAGAGCCTTTAAAATGAAGCAATTTTGTGCCTATTACCCATGCTCACTGATGTCACTTACTGTTCTTTTCAGGGATGTCTGTGTAAAAAGTTTTATAAAAAAACATTTTCCTACTTGCATAATAAAAGCATAATACATTTCAATCATACTAAAGTCTGTGGACGCCCCATCCCTGGAAGTGTTCAAGGCCAGGCTGGATGGGGCTTTGAGCAACCTGGTCTAGTGGAAGGTGTCCCCGGCCATGGGGTTGGAACTAGACAATCATTAAGGTCCCTTCCAATCCAAACCATTCTATGATTCCATGAGTCTATGTTTGTAAAGAACAGACCAAACACTGTTTCGCCAGAGGTCTCCAATACACACTTATTAAACTGACATAACTCAAGGAAACTACTTTCAAGTTTGCACACTTCAAGTTGCAGGTAAAATTTTCTTGTGACTGGTAGCAGGATTAATTCCTTGGCTTCAGTGTCACCCCAGCTCCTACAGGTACAGGGTGCAGCCAGGAATATTCTGTTCTACTTCTGTGAGTCTGAGGACTCCCCATCACTTTCAGGAATGCTCTACATAAAGAAAAATGGGTATAAACTGTACTGAAATGCTGAGAAATACCAAAAAAGGCCTTGGTCATGCAAATATACATAGTAGTTGAGGGTTTAAATATGCTGGAATGGTTTACTAAGTAGGAAGAGTTTAACCTCTCTTTCCAGAACTCTTGCATTGTGAACTCTTCTAGGCATTTTGCCAACGGCATTTCTATTTCTAAGTACTCCACCAGATGATACCTAAGCGCCATTGTAGGCTACTTGTTTATCCATACAGACTTTCTTTAAGGTCACATGCAGTTAGCAATACTTCTGTTTTACCAGTATCACTGATAGTCATGATGGTTTCTCATCATTTACAGTCCCTAGATGCTCATAATAAAAATCTGTATCCACTCTGAAATGTCTGTCCCATACTGTCACTTTATAAAGCAGGAGCCATGCTGCAGATAAAATTTTGGACATGAGAAGTATTAACTGTTGTGACCATGTGAGTCTGCAAGGAAGCTAATGTAAATAACCTTAAAATTCTTTTCTTTCTCTCAGTGTTCGTGTTTTTTTTTTAAGCTGAATTTTTCAAGTAACAATGCAAGGGTAAAACCTTGCAAATAGATTATATAGGGCTTCAAACCTCAACTTTTAGAATAAATTTAGTTTTTTGGCTATTAATATTTTAGCAAATATCTAGCTAACATACCAAGCTATCTTAAATGCAGTTCACATCAAATATGGAGCACTTCAGTTAAGGCAATGCTGGCAGAAATCCAAAGCCAAATAAACATTTTTTCCTGATTATCACTATTTATATACGTTTCCTTAGATTGCAACAATAAATCATAAGCATTCTCACGCTCTCTCTAAAGAATGGCATCTTTTTAAACACACAGGGCTGTCAGATGTGAGAACTGAGGGTTTCCTTGCGCTGAGAGGAACCTGGAAGACCTGGAGGTGTGGAAATTCTTTAAGGGAGTGCTTTGCCCATTTTTGTGCATGTGAACACTATTTCTCATACTCCCATAAGTAATAGTGCCAAGACAATTTTCACTTCAAAATGTAAAGTCTTCTGTGATTTCAGGCATGGTTTTCAGACCTCTGATGTTTGCATAGAAGGTGGCAGTACTGTTGAATTAGAAGTGTTTGGGGGGGAAGGCAGTGGGTGGTGGTGTGAAAGAGAATTGTGAATACCGTGGGCTCATTTTTACAGACAAGAAATGTCATAGGTGTGAACGCTTAATTTATTGTTTCCGTGCTTCGAGTGGGAATATGCTTCAGCAGCTTCAATGTTACGAGTGGGAATGACACCTCCTGAATGTATGCAAATTCCTCGTATCAAAGGGTAATTTTAAAAATAGCTTTAAGTAGCAGGATGCCTAATTAGTTCAGATACCGAGTATGCGATCCCGACTTTATTAAGCTAAAACTGCAGGTTTCAGTGCCGGCTTCCTTGGAAGCCGAGTATGAACGGGATCAAAGGATTATATTTGCTGTAGCCTCAGCGGCTAAGACCTGCTTTCACTGTGCTGTGAAATCAATCGGGAACTCTATTAACCGGCCTCCCCAGGAGAGCTCCACAAAACGTCCCCCCAGAAAAGCTTCCCCTTCGCTAAAAGGCAGATCGTTTCCATTGTTCCGACCCCCCGTGTCCCGTGTGCCCTGCTGTTCCGACGCCGCAAAAAAGACACCACCCTCCCACCTTCTCTCCCCCGACCCGGTGCCTTTTAGACCTGTCCTTTAGGGTCATAAAACTTCAGGAGCGGAGTACATCGGCGCCTCCAAATCCCGTTCCATCCGACACCCAATAAATCGAGCCGCCCAAAGCGCTGCCACCCTGTTCCACACCCCCTACTGCCGCCTCGCCCCGTACCCCACACAGCCCGCCCCGCCCCGCCGCCCCACAAGGTGCCCGGCGGCGAGGAGGAGCTGCCCCGCTCCCCGCGCTCGCACCCTCGGGGCCGGCTGCGGAGGGGCACAAGGAGCCGATCTCGGCCCCGCCGAGGACGACCTGAGCGGGGATGCCCTGCGCTGCCCGGGAGCAGCGGCAAAAGCCACGGCGGCCCGGCCCGGCCCGGGGAGCGGCGCGGCCGCTGCTGGCGGCAGGGGGAGCTGCGGGGCGGGCGGAGGGGAGCGGCGGGGCCCGCCGGGCCCGGGTTACCTTCGGGGTTGGCGCTGATGAAGACGCGGACGCTCCTGCTGCTCGGCACCAGGTGGGACGGCAGCGCCGAGAGGTTCCCGGAGAAAGCCGCCCGCCGCAGCGCCGCGTCCCGCGGGCAGGGCACCCTGCCGCCAGCACCGGCCGGCCACATCGCGCCGCGCTGAAGGGCGATCCTCGCGGGCGGCCGCCGGGCCCCGGCTCAGGGCAGCCCCTGGACCGGCGCGGCAGCAGCAGCGCTCCCCACCGGCTTGGCAGCGGCCATGCGGACCCTCCGCCTGCCCGGGGGCCACCGCCCACCTTCTCGGTGGCGGCGCGGCTGGGGCAGGAGCCGCCGTCCGGCACCGGGGCGAGGGGGCAGCGAGGAGGCAAGGGGAGGCGAGGCGCCGGCTGACGGCCGAGCCGCTCCCCGGCGGCGTTCGGCGGCGGTCAGGGCGCGGGAAGAAAGTTTGCGGCGGCGGCGGGACGGAGGCAGCCTGGACCGCGGCACCGCCCGCCCCGCCTGCGGTCGCCGGGGAGAGCAGCGGGAGGCTGGGCGGTGGGAGAGGCGCTCGCTGCGCGGTCGGGCCGACGAGTGTCTCGGGTTTGCGGTGTCCAAAGCAGGGACGTCACCGGCAAGGCTGAGGGCGCCTTCCCTCCTCCGAGTGTGTCACAGCCCCGGCATCGGATTTTTATAGGGAAACTGCTGCCGGCTCATCCTCTGGGCTCTGAGGAGTTCAGAGCCCTTCTTATGTTTTGTTCTGTCATCTCCTGCACGGGAGTGCCACCTGCTCAGTTACAAAAGAGGGATGCTCTTGATTCTTTTTTCTTTATCTCCCTTTTTTAATCAGTTATTTATTTATCGGAATAAATGAAAAGCCCCGGTTTGAAGAATGAAAGAGGAAGGAAGCGGCGAGGCCAACCGCCGGCGGGATGCGGTCCCTTTGCAGCAGTCAGTGGCGGGGCATCCCGTCGGGCAGCGCCGATGAAATATTCAGAAGGGTGGCGGGGTCGGGCCGCAGCTCTGCCGTGCACCGGGGCCGGTCCCCGCGGGAGGGCGGTGGCGCGGAACCTTGCGGAGCGGTGGGGTGCGGAGCGGCGGGGTGCGGAGCGGCGGGGTGCGGAGCGGCCCTAGCCCCAGCGGGCGGGCGGCCTTGGGCGAGCCGCAGAGTTTAGAAACCTGGGGAGGGGCCGGCAGGCAGGGACCTGGCAGCGAAGCCGGGAGGAGGGGCTGAGGGGGCAGGGCAGGGGTGGGCACGGGGTGGCCCATCAGCCTGATGGATCTGGGGCCGTGGTAATACCTCCTCGGGAGAGAGATGCAGACTCCGGCAGAGGGGTTTGCAGCTATTTTGGCGTGCTTAAAAGCTGTAGAGAAGTGTCTCGTATGGGTAGTGTCTATATAGTCTATTTCACGTTCTGTGTCTCATACAAAGCTGGTTTGTGTATTTACACATATTACATACATATAATGCACGCTATGTAATGTATATCAACCAACCTTATTGTGTATTTATACACAGTATTTAAGACGTGGGGTGTCGTCGCCCCCACCGTGCTGTCTGCACTCATCTGCTGTCCCCCTCTGCCCGCTGTGGCAGGCAGCGTCGGCAATAGGGGAGGCTGAGCTGGTTCAAGGAGGTGATGCTACTAAAGCAGGCAAAAGCAAACTGCTCAGCTCTTCAGTAACAAAGGTGACAGCCAGATGGGGTCCTTAAGTATTGCTAAGCAATTTTTTTTTTTTTTTTAAATCTGATTTCTTAAAGATGCAAGGCATCCCATGCGTAGTTGCATGTGGGTATAAGGGAGTAATTCTGTTGATGTTTGCTTACTGTTGCTTTATTGGTCCTGCATCCTGTACATTTTAAGCTGATTTCAACCAACTCAGAAGGGCAGATTTGAGAATAGTAATTCTCAGAGTTAACATTCCTGTAAGTTCTGTAACCATAGCTGGGCAGGAGTGAGTGGGCTTATCTGCAAAGAGAAAAAATATGCAGTGTACATTTCAGTCATTAATATTGAAATGTCAACATTGGACAGAGGGATTGTGCCATTGTGGAACGGAATGCCTAGGAATTGGAAAACCCAGCTTTCAAAATGTGTATTCCTGTAGGATTCAGTGGTGTCCAATAAGGATTAAATCTCAGTTAAAGCCTTTCACGGTAGATAAGCATATTTCTCTTCTCTTCTCTTCTCTGTGGATTCTCCGATGCTCTGTTTAAGACAAGCCTGAAGCTTGGTATAATTTGGTTAAAAAATCTGACAGTCATGAGATGCAATTCCCTAGGAAATCAGGCTTCATATATGTCACTGCTTACAAAACTATTGGTCTTATCTGCAGTTCGCTTACCCTTTGCATAGCCAATGTGCTTAGACATACCTTTTTCTGGCTTGTGTCATGCACAGGTAATTTCTGCAATACAGAGCTGAAAAGCAGCTCCTCAAGGCTGCAGACAGTTAATGAATGCACAGAGGAAATGATTTAATGTAGGTTGAATTATGTCTTGCGTTCTTTGCTGGGACCAGCCCTCAGCTGGGCTATCTCCTTTCCTTCTCCAGCATGAAGTACCAGGCAGTTCTTAAATACAAATGTGCTCATGGAAGCAGCTCCTGGTAAGGATGCAGAGATTTTCACTTCATATTGCTGCTGCCTTAGTGTTACCATCAATAAATTTCTCAGACAGCTTCTTTGGCAGATGAGGCTCATTGACCTACCCCTTTACCGTACCAGTCATAACGCAGTGTTTTTTAAGGCTGTTTTTGGCAGTCAGTCATCTTTAACAAGTTGAAAACTTGAGCTTGCATAATTTGAATTCTTTTGGAATTTTGCCTTTGACAGCGTTGACAACAGCATCAGCTTTTAGCTGAATATATTGTCTCATGAGCCCATGCTGAAGGAAGTGGGGCCAGGCCTCTCATTTCCAACTGTTCACCCTGTCTGTTTGTTGCCTGGGGTTTACGGCTCTGTGGCAGGCAGAGTTGTGTTGCATGTGAAGCAGGTGGTCCACGCAGCTTGCAGGCTCCCGCTATGCAGGTCAGAATTTGTGCTGATCTATATTACTATTTTGATCTGTAAACTGGATTGCGTTTATGCATGACTCAGCTTCCTGCCACGGTATCTGCCACCTTTGTGGAAGCTGAACTGGACAGATGCCTCAGAGTGGTAATCTCTTCAGCTGCCCAGCTTCAATCTGTCTGCATCTGGGGCTCAACATCCTCAGATTCAGCACCTGTGAATATAAAATGCTGGGAATGAAGTACAGTAAAGCTGAAATGGAGAGGATAAAGAAGTGATTACAGAGAAATTAATCTGTTGTGTTACCTGAGACTTAGTCCATATGAAAGCACTCTGGGTTAACTCAGTTTGGAGATTAGTTGGTAGCTTTTCTTAAATTAAAAATATTTTTTTTAATTCAATGAAAATGAAAATAATATAAATGGTATGTAAACCCAAATACAAATCATACTCCTGTGTTCATTAGAAAACACACATCAAAATTATCCTGTTTCATATTGAATAACAGATTTTGTAGTTTTTTCACGTAGGAAAATGTACTGCTTTAGGAATAATATTTTAGAATTGGTGTCTATATTTGATTTCCAAACTAGTTACATAGAAACTGCCTGAGCAGAGATTCTCATCCTGTAGAAAAGATTGCAGAGCACTGCCTGAAGGCATGATCTCCAAACTTTTGCACTGACTTTACTGTACTTGGGGCAGATCTTCGGTGTATGTCATTAAAGTTAATGCAAGAAGTATCCTTGTGCTGAACAGGAATAAAAACAAAGCTGTAATTATGCAAGTGGCTTCATATAAACATGGCTGGTAGTTTGATCCTGAAAAAAACACAGATCAATAAAGTAGCAGGGAATCTTTACTCAAATGCACTCAGTATATATTTTTTTTTCCTTTTATCTGAATGCTTCTTGCTATTTGCTCCAAGTTCAGATATATTTAAATGAAGCTACAGAGTGCATCTCTTCGTAAAACACGTAAATTATCCAAGTTATTCCTGATGGCCTGATCCTGCTGTAATTTAGACAGAGCAGTCCCACAGGAAATGGTAAGACTCTGGAGGTAGAAAGAAGTATGATATGCTCAGTAGTCCTGATCCAAATCCATGGAGATCAGTCACTAAAAGTTGTTTGGCTTAAACCCACCATGAATAAGGGTTTGCAGTTTACAAACAGCTATCTGAGACATGTCATTTTGAGTTGAGTTTTGTGTAAAAATGAGCATTATATTACATAGCCTGAAGATCTTGGGAAGTAACATGAGTGATACAGGCAGTGTTGTGAATCAAACTGTGAGAAATAAATGTATTCTGCCTGCAAGGTCAATTTATGTTTTTGTTCATATGTGCTCTTTTGGAAATCGGGTATCAAGTATGTGACAGGCTCATAATAGTGGAAGGTTTTTTTTAATACCTTTCAGATAAAGTGTTTTCCCTGGACTAAAATGCAGTCACTGGAGTATGACCTAGGTACTTAAAATGCCCATCAGTTCTCAGGTGTTTGGAGCCTGGTTCTGCCAGGGGCTGCGTGTTGAGCCTTGCTATTGTTTTCTTTCCAAAATGGTACCTATTTGCAGGGACTGGGAATGCAAAGTTTTAAGATCAGGTCAAAAATCAAAGTTTAAGGGTCAGCAAATTGACCAGCATTTCCACTTTTCATGTAGAAGCTAAAAGACTCTGGAGTTATGTCTTCTGATTGAATATTAACTTAAAGCTAAGTGGTTTTTTGCCACTCCCTAGCAAGCTGGCCCATTTTTAGGAGCAGGCAAATCAGGCAGTTGCCTAGAACGACAGACAAAAGGAGGCAATAAAATCCCATTTTAAGCAAGCAAGAGACCCTGTGCCTGTTTCTGCCTGTTTAATGAGGACTCGGTGTGTTTCCCAGGCGTCAGTCTCCTCAAGTTGCTGAGGTGCTGAGACTGAGCAAGCTCTTCACCACCAGAACCATGGCTGCAGTCCTGTTGTTTGAATATCCCATCTGTTTGTTCTTGTCTTTGCTTCAGCTTCCTACTGCTGAAATGTGGTGAGAAACTTTCTGTGCTCCTTCTCTGCTCCTTTTTCTTGACAGTGCTGTATTACTTTTGCTGGGGTGGTTGGATTGGCAGGAGTGCAGGGGCAGATGTGCTGAGACTAGATAGCTCACAGAATTCATGCTTCACTAAAAAAAACCCTGTTATTATTATCCTTGCAAATTAGGAATGACAGGCTGCTGAGACTTACTGAGTTTATATTTATATCAAGAAACTGATTGCAAGAAATAAGAGATGTCTTAGGAAATCATACATGGGTGCTGGGTTCCTGTAAGGACCCTTTACAGCCATTTCAGGGTTGGTTGTTAGCTCTACTTGATGTAGACTTCTATTTTTCCATCTAGTTACAAGTGATAAAAATGTTTGTTTCCTTCCCTTCTTCCCTCGCTCTTGTACTCTGACACCTATAGGATGAATCTCTTCCATACTGTGAATAGGTTGCTGGATCAGGCTTTGCCAGTAGACTTTCAGTCTCACTGACAGCATGGTTATAAGCTGTAATGGAGAACCTGTCTGGAGTGATAGTCATTTCAACATACCTCTCTTCAGAGGAACTACTTGAGCAGCAGCGTTTTGTGAGCTGACTGCAAGGTTTGAGAGGCGACGCTGTCTTGGTTCATATCAGGTTCAGTTAGGTTTTGCGTGTCATCCAAAGGCATACACTGAAAGCATTGGTAAGTTGGCATCCACCACACATCAAGATCCTTCATAGCAGGGTAGGAAATGTGTATGAATTACAAAAAAAAAAAAAGACCATCCAGTCTTATAATAAGAAATAAGAATTTGGAAAGCATATTACATTTCATTAGACCTTGCAACTTTATTCAGTCACTGGGTCACATCAGGAGGAAATTTATGGGAGGCAGATTATTGTATATTTGCCCGCTGAATGTTCTTAAACTTTCTCTGAAACACCTACATTACTACATCCAAAAAAGGATGCTAAACTTTGGTCTCATAAAAGAAGGACAAGTTTGAGTTTCTGGTTTTTTTAGTCCAGGGATACATTTTTCCTGTGGGTGAGCTGTAATGAAATTCTGGTAACTTCTCTGTGTCCTCTGCACAATTTAATAATAAAAAAAGTTTTCTTTTTGTATTTTCTTATATTGCTTTTGAATATACACTGTGTTAAGTCTTCAAACCAAATCATTTTCACAAGTGCTAAGGAGGGGACTCCAACCTGGAATAACCGTTCCAAATATAGAGACATAAGAAAGATCCTGATATTCAGGAGCTGCCAAGCAATGTGATTATGCACTTGTACAATATACAGATTAATTTATATTAAAAGGAAAACAGGGAGGTTAATACCTCTAAGATGGTTAGGTTTGTACCTTTGTAGCAATGGTGCTTCATTCTTGCCTCCAAGTCCCAGTCTTATTTGCCAGTGGGTGTCGGCACAAGGAATTTCATTTTACCCTAAAAACAGTGCACCACCAGGAATCACCCTTAACCTCTGGAATGACAACGGTCAGGAAATGAAAGAGGGCTGCATGAGGTTTTTTCATTTCTTTCTTCTTTTTAAGCTTTAGAAATTTTCCATTTTCTTTGAAACCTAACAAAGCAAACATAGCCTTTTCTCTTAAAATGTTGTAAGTGGCTATACCACATCTTTATCTCATATCACACTTGATTGAAAGATTCTTCCCAGCTAAAATAATGTGATGAAGGCATGGAAATTATTTTTGTTGTAATTTTTACTGGAAGCTTTAAAGAGATCTGTTTCTTCATAGAGAATAAGTGTTCTCTTGCACACATAAACAGATGTACACTCCCTAAGGATAGACACACGAGTACATGCACAGTCAAAAGGTACTGGATTGCTATATTCACACAGGAAGTATGCAATAGTAAGATTTCCAAGTTACTTGTTCAAATTTGCCCGTACAGCTTTAAATTTTACCCTGTTGCACATATACATTATAGCAATCTTTAATTAACTGGCCCAATACTCTGTTTTACCATCCTTTGACATAACTCAATGCTGAAAAGAGGGCTGTTCACTTAACAGAATTCAGCTGTTGATCAGTCTGCATTTGGTGGTATACTTGCAGCTCACCATTCAGACTCTGTTGGAAGACAGAAGCAGTCTTTCCTGAGCTCTTCCGTATAATTTCCCAAGCTAGTAAGTATATAAGCACTTCCAAAATCTGAATAACACCCAAGACAGAAAGTTTCATTACTGAAGCATACTTGTTCCACTGAAGCACAGGAAAATTAACACCTAAAGTATCTGTTAATTTTGGATGCCCTCTCTGAGATACCAAGGACTGTGTTTTTTCAAAGTAACTGCTATTAGATATTACTTACAAGACACAAGTTTTATTGGCTTCGATTGCAGCTGACAGTGTTCAGTGTGTTTGTCTTTTAACCTTCAGACTTCTATGTCAGGTGCCCAGAAAATTAAGAACCTAGAATTAATGGCCACCCCTGAAAAACTTAAATGACTTAGTTATCATTCTAGGAAATCTGTAGTGGAAGCCGGGGTGGAATGTAGGTCCTTCCCTGCCTGGATCAACATTCACTTTCTTAGCCATGAAATCATCTTTTATTTTCCTGTAATTTCTTGCCTCATTCCTGCACCTCCTAACCTCAGCTAAAAATAAATCAACAATCTGCTTGGTTTTATGATCCTGCATCATTCTTAAAGGTTATCCATACTTACAACATAGGCAAAATATGCTTCCATGTGTTTTTAACTTACTCAGTGAGCTGCAATTTCCCCCCTTATCTCACCGTAACAGTCTTCTCACATGCTCAGTCTGCTTCCCTAAGGACTTTCCCCTACTTCACTCTCCATTTTTTATCCCATTCATCTTGTCTCACCCAGTCCTCTTATCCTGTTCTTAGTTTCTTGTCCAACGTGTCTGTCTCCATCACCAACCATCTGTTTTTTACTTCTTTTAGCTACTGGTCCCAGTTTCCGAATATGCTCTTTGTGTGCAATCTCAGTGATTGCCCTCACCTTGTCCTCATCTCTTTGGCCAATCACTCTTAAATATTCTGTCCCTGTGCTTTCTAGTAATCATGACATGATGCAGAGCTGTTTTGATCTCCCCTTCTCCCCTGTTCTCCATCTTCATTCCTCCCTTTCCCCTCTGCCTTCTCTGTTCCTTCTCCTCCCAGGGATGGTGGGATGGTCCCTGCAGCTCTGCAACAGACTCATCCTAGGACAATAAAAAGGAGCTTTAGTTATTAAAGGTATATAGTGGTAGTGGTGACATATGGTGAGAACATCTGAGATGGACCTTCTGGGTCCTTGCATCCTTCTGATGGAGCTTTTGGATCTGGAGGTTGCTTAAGGCAGGAAAGAAGACGGATACACATTGCACTCCCTCTGTGGAAATGCAATCCAAATACAAACTAGAAAGTAAAGGAGGACGAGGGACAAAAGGCTGAGATGTTTCTCAGTCTGCCCAGGTTTCTGTGCTGCTGTTTTTGCATAGATTGTTATGTCAAGTAATCTTGGAATGGTTTTGAAAACAGCAATTAGGTAGAGGCTGAGCCTAGTGGGTATGTATGTGTCAGCGGAAGATTTAAGAGAGAGCCATTTGCTGTGCAGGATTTTATGAATGTTTTCTTATTCTAAATGAACCTGCTTACTACTGGTTGCTTACCTGCTGCAGATGTGGTAAGTGAATTTTAAACAGGTAACTTGAAATCCTCATGCTGCAAGATTGCTGATGAATAAAAGTTTGACAATCTGACTATACACGTCTGCATGTGTGTATTTAGTATTTTGTGCACATTTCATGGAACACAAAATTGCCACTCTGATGTGTTTGTGCTAATAGAAAGCGAAGCCATTTACATGCTGTTGTTTATGTGATTTTATGGGACATACTGACATGGCAAGTTTAGTTTAGACGTATGAAGACCCAGGGGAGTGGGAATATAATAGCAACTTTAATATGTCTTCTTAGTGCCAACAAAAAAATAAACAACAAGCAACCAAACTGCTAAGCTTTGTTTTACCTGCAGGTGTTCTGAAAAGCAGCTCTCACTTTTTTCAGTCTTATTTAGTACATGCCATTTTTCATCTGGCTCCTGAACTGATACTGCAGCTATGCTGGGGGGAAAAGGAAGCTCTCCACCTGCTCCAAGTCCAGAACAAAGTACTTCATCTTGGAGACAAGCACTGAGAGCAAAAGGGAGTTTCTCTGGTTGTTCTGACACAGAGATTATGGTGGTGGATTTCTGTCTTTAGTCTACTGCTGCTAAAATTGATTTCTGTAAGTCAGTGAAGCATGGAGTACCTTATTACCAAGTGCCATCATAGACATCTTTTGCAACTGTTGCTGTGCCACAGTTATACAGCATTGTGATCTGAAGTGTTATGAAGGCCCTTCGGCAGCATGAATGTAAAAAAAAAATCGCTGAAGAATCATGAAGACATCTGTCATCATCCAAGGGTGAATTTTGATTTGAAATAATCTTTATCCCCAAATAAAATCTGTCATTTGGGTCATTGCTTCTATGAAATGTTTACTGTTTTTTATTTATTTTTTTAACAGAAGCAAGAACAGTTTAGATCTACTATTGGCGGTTTATCATATTTGGTAAGCCATGTAAATAATCTAATAATGTAGGCAGGTATAAACCAGCAGACCCAAAAAGCAGTTCAGAGCTCCCAGCTATACAGTTGTGTTGAAGGTCACTGTCACTGAGCTCATGTACCAGCTCCTCTTGTGCATTATTTTTCTCGTGAAGTAAATCTGGGTGTTTGGGCCAGACGGGATCAGTAGCAGGCACCAGACAGGGAGACAAGTGCCCCAGCGCTCACCAGCTGCTTACTCCAGGCACCAGCCTCTGACGCTGTCTTTGCCAAATATTCTGTAAGCAGGTAAGTGTGCTGACCATGTGGTTTAATATTTCCTATTGGGTGAGCTGCCTGGTCGGTGCAGTCACTCTTTTTTTTTTATTTTCTTGCGTAAGAGAGTTGGAAGCTGTTCTTCCAAGAGACATGGTTTTCTCTTCCTTGTCTGTATGCCAACTGAAGTCAGTTGGACAACTTTAAATCTTCTATAAAATAGCTCTCTAAGTAAAAGCTTTGCTTTAAGGTGTCTAACTACCCACAAACCCCCTAAAAATAATAAGTTCTCTCTTGTTCAGAAATAGCTGTTCTCCCACTAGGAGTGCATGAACTTGCCTAACAGGCTTTTTTGTGGCCCTCTTCTATTGAAAGAAGTGAGGCCTGGAGATGCCAAGTGACAGTCCAGGCATGTTTGGGGGTCAAAACCCAAATTCTTGAGTCTCAATTGAAGTTACTGGAATGCAAGGCCAGTTCTTACTCTTTTTCTGCTAAAAAGGAAAAAAAAAAGCAATTGAAGGTATTTTATCATCCTCTCTCCCCCTGCCCCCAATTAATTTGTTCATGAAAGCACATTAAAAAACATGCAAGCTGAGGGCTGAGGAAGAGTGCCTTCCTGCAAAGATCTTAGTACTGTTGATTTCCATAGGAGACAGAGCACAGCTAGAGCTGGGATGAAGCCCTCTGCTTCCTGCTAGGTTGTATCTTGCTTGTGTGTACTCACTTAACAAGTGGCTAAATCTGAGTCAGGAAGACAATTCCCTACAGTGAGGTGTCCTAGGATTGTCAGCTGGTTTTGCTACCCACTCGTGTGGGTGGCCTGATCTTCTTCAAGCAGTCATTGAGCATATTCGCTCCACAAATTAACATGTCTACAGAAATTTTATGGCTTTGCAGTATTGTACAAAGTATGCAGGCTTCATTTTGTTACTGGGTTTTGAAAAATGTGTTACAGAATTACAGAATCATAGAACAGATAGGGTTGGAAAGGACCTTAAGTTCATCTAGTTCCAACCCCCTGCCACGGGCAGGGATGCCTCACACTAGACCATGACATGTTCCGTAATAATATGTAATGAATTAAAATGGATTTTCTATTAGGTTTTCTTTGGCCTAAGTATATGTGGTGTATTCTCTTCAACTCACTGAGAGAATTGTCTACTGAATGAGGCATGGTCAGAGTATCAGGAGACTTGTATTTAACTCCCAGGTCTGTCAAAGTTTCCTGTACAATGACTAAGCGAGTCAATTAGGATTAAATCTACTGAGAAGTTTAGGGATATAACTTCAGGGGATCATGATCCTTCTTCGGCTGCCACTGAATCCTTAGTTCCATAATTGCTAATTTAGGTCATGCAGCCTTGTGGCTTCTGAGAGCCTCTTTCCTCAGAAAATAATTCTTCCCATGGACATTCAGGAGCCAGGGAGTCAAACCCGGGATTGATGACTGAATGGCTTTAGCAGTAAGTTTATGTATATCATTTCGTCATCTGTAAGATGTGCGGGGGCTAAGATACAAACTGTAGTATTTCCTAATCTCACAGGGATGCTGGAAGCATTAGAGATCATGAGACAAACATAAGCATGAGATCCTTCAGCTACTACACTGGATGTCCTTAAAAAGGAAGAATTTAATTTAAAAAATTTATATCTATCTTACCAAGTTGGAGTTTGGCCAGGACAACAGACTTAAATCTACTGCTCTTGAGAGGATTACTTCTGGTACTCTTGTAACACAAGTGCATATAAGTTTAGCTTTTCACCTGGAAAACAGCATTTCAATTCACATCCTGTGCTAAATTCATCCCTTGGTATCAAATCAGTGGGAGCAGATAGGTGTTACAAGTTGCCATGGTATCTCCGCAGTCATTTCCACTTCATGGTTTCCTTGAGGAGCAGTGTCTTCTTTTATGCAAGTACTGAACTTTTCACAACACTGCTTCCTGGGACAGTGTGTTTGTATTATGTGTTTCTTTTTCTATTTTATGTTTTCAGCTATAACTCCGAAAACTGAGCTTTTCAGCTCAAACCCTTTTCTTGGATAACACAAAGTTTGTGTGTGAAATGTTACAAGCTTAAACCAGGTGCTGAGACTCTTTGATTGCTGGGTCTGTCCACCTTTGCAGAGCTGCTTGGCAAGTAATGTGGTGATAGCTTAGAGGTATTTTGGGGAGCCTGCAGCACAGCACGGAGGCTTCTTGACATGGGGGTGGCCTGTATTTAGGAATGAATTAAAGTTTCATTCTTCATGTTAAGGGTATCACAAAGGTTTCTTGCTGCTCTCCAGAGGAGATGGGCAGCTGAGCTGTTCTGAAGATAAAAGCTCGCTGCCAAATCTGTTGAGCAAATAACTGACTGTGCCTTCAAAGTGCAATGATACCATGACTATTCAGAGAAAACAGCACTGAAGATGTCTGACAAAGGTAAAGTCTTACATACGTTAATCTCCCAAGCATATTACTCAGAAACTTAATTATGTATTACAGTGAAATGCATAAAGCTGTTTAATTCTGTACTCCAAAGGGCTTTTGTGACATTTTGCAAAAATATAGAAATAGGTGGCACCTTACAGCTATTACGTTTCAGAGGCTTCCCGTGTTTTCAGGAAGCGCTAAGATGGCCAACGGAGATATTTTTTCTCTTAGTTGCAAAGCTTTGATTTTATATGTATTCCAGAGAAATGGGATTAGGTTTAATAAACTGTACTTTTAAAAAGTGTGAATTAATTTGCTATCATACTTATTCTATAATTTAATCAATGTCTTAATGGATACTTAATATTTTTTTGATCCCGTCTGCCCTGCTTTCCCTTGCAAATAAACATTCATGTTATAGTTAGCAAATTAGTGGACGCTGAAGAACAGAATTACCTTTTCTTCTGTGGTGCAGATTGATTTTGAAACTCTGAAGTGACAGCCGTTGAAGGGCAGGCACCACTGAGTTACAGGGCAGTACATCCATATTCAGTTTGGGTTGAAGTGCACTTTTGAGATGTCTCTCCAAGCTGTCCCCACTTACTTGGTTTTGGCTGGCATTAAACAGTAGTCTTGGAGTGCATGAACTGGATTCTTTTCAGGTGATACTAAATTGAAAGACAAGCTGTGGCATTCAGCCTATAAGGCAAGACTGGGGATAATATGAAGTAAAATATCAAAGCCTAAAATGTGTGTGCTCTTAGTGTCAAAACCTCTGCATCAACAGTTCTACCTATGGAGTGGTCCACACTACTTGCTAATGCAGACTATCTAAAAGGTAGCACAAACTAGAGACTTAGTTTCTGATGATTATTTCCAGAAAACAGGAAACAGAAAGTATCCCTTATTTATAGAAAGACAAATCTCAGGATTTGTAGTTTTTTCAGTAGTCAGAAAAGAAATCACATTCTTGTTCATTATTATAGATTATTTAAGTTGCACCATTTGAATGCCTGTGCAATTGAAAGATTAGAAATATGGATACCAGGAAATAGTTTAATCTGCTGCTCCAGTTTCACTGCACTGCTGGATAATCAGTTTTTGATGGAAGAGGTGGCCATTGTGTTGTCTCCTTTATAGTCAGCACCTTTTAATTATGTTTCCCCTGTTCCACTGTTCTTAAAAAATAAAATCAGTTGTAATGAAAAATAAAGATGCTTCAGATTAGCCCAGCTATGTGCATTGTCTTACAGCTATGATAAACCTACTATAATAACTGCATGATACACCAGCACATACATACACTTATACACACACAGAGGGCAAAGACAAACTGATTAGCATTCCAGCTGTTGCTAATAAGGGTTTTGGCATATAGATTGAGCTCTTATGAGTCCTTGCATCTGCCTCACTTTCATCAGCTTGGTCTGATTTCTGTCCCTGGCAGGATGTACTGCAACTCAACGAGGATTTTCATTATGCTCACTCAAATGGCCATTTCTTCATATGAAATCCTCTTTTCTTGGACCCTGCAGGAACGCATCAGAGTGAGGCATACCATGAATTATTTATTGGAGTGACTGGGTCAGGGATGTGGCAACAGTTTTCTAAGTGCAAAACAGTGAGCGGAATAGAAGCAATTTGGTGTGATTTTCTGCTCACAGTGGCTTTTCAGTCTCTAAGAACCAGACTTGAGCATATATATTGAAGTGGAATCTGGAGTGCATTCCCATTTTCTGAGCTGGCATGATCTTTATGTGTCTTTAAAGCACAAAGCTTGGAAACACTCCTCTTCTGCGGTGTCTGTCTCGGTACAGCCAAGCATTCAGCTGTGCCTGCAGTGTCTGGAGGAGGAGCACAGAGCTGAGGAAGAGGAAGACCTGCTAGGAAAATTACCTGTGGGAAAGTCCAAGTGTTCAGGGAACAAGGGTCTGGACCTTGAACCTCCTTGTAGATTCCTCGGTGAGTAGGCCACATGGGAGGATTTGCAGAGGAGGATCCTGGTTGTGGTCTACAAGAGGTCCGTCTGGGCAAGGATAGCAGAGAAGGCCTAAGAGTATGTACTGCCAGAGCTTTCCTGTGAAATAATGAAGCAGGTCAGGCTGACCACTTCCTACTGATTTAGTAGGTTAAGTCTCCAGTAGTACATGCAGAGCAGAATCCTGTTCCCCTGATACTTGTCTGGAAGTAGTGGCAGAGAAGGACTTGTAAGCTTTAACAATGGCTGCCAAAACTTGATATGATAGGAAAAAGGGAGCCCTGGAATATGGACTTTCTGTGAGCAGCCAATTTGCTCTGCCTGTCTAGAATATTCATGATTCCTTGGAAAAAAGGGAAAACATACCTGAAGACACTGTAAATCCAGGTAGCGCATAGCTGTCACCTATTTGTCAGGGGAAAAAAGAGGCAGGCCTATTTTTGTTCTTGAGCAATCTTTTCACTTTCCTCCTTTTAAAGCACAATGACAGTTAATGATTAGTAGACACTGTCCTTGGTGCTGCCAGCAGGAAGCCAGCCTAAGTGCGGGGAAGTCTAAATAATTGAAGGGAAAATGTGACAGAGGCAGCCATTAGTTCTTCTGGGTAAGAAAGTCTTCATTGCCTGCCTATTTGCCCAAATAAAAGGGAAAAACTACCATCTGAGTAGCACAATCTGTAGACTTCATGATGTAGACACGTGATGTAGATGACATCACTTGGGGACAAAACCAAAGTCAGGACTCAGTGTTTCTAAATTGGTAGAAACTGATACAAACACACCCCACCCACCCTCCCACCCTCCCATTTGTAATTGTGTTACAATGCATTATCAGGCTTGCAACATAACCAGCTTGTCAGAAATAACTGGGCAGCGTTCAGAAAAAACACCTGAGCACCCTGTAGCAGAAAGAATGACGTCGCATGAGGCACTTGCCTTCACAGAGTGATTTCTCTCCACAGACATCCTGGCTGTCAGAGGAGACCCTGTATACTTGCAAAGAACATCAGTAATTTTTATGGCTGAGCAAATCAGGCAAATGTTGAGCAGAACACTAGCTTTAGTCTTCCCAAACTGAGAGATGAAAAACAGAAGTAGCCAAAAGAAACAAACACTTTCCAAATAGCAAGCTTTGGTTTGTTTGCTGAACTGTCCATTCTAGAGATCTGTGTCATGGATGTAAGTGGATAATAATATTTCAGATTTTTGTCAGGAGAATAAGAGGATCTTTTGCAGCATTTTTTAAAGAAACTGTAGATTACTGCTTCATCTGACATTTTGCATAATTTAGTTCCCTTTAATATCTAGCCATAACAAGTTCCATATCACGGACTGTCCTATCTTCTACAGAAAATTCTCTGGAACATAATTAGTCTTTTTTTTTGCACAAGCAGTAACATTAAGGCAGTTGTTAAATGTGTTCATTTAACTGGTGATATAAAATGAGAGGGTGGAAGCAGTAGTTACATCTAGTCCTTGACAGCATTGCTCCCTTGACAGAGCTATCCTGACCTGTGAGGTGATTACAGTAGCTGCCATGGCCTGTGCAATGGAAGAAAGGCATGCTGATGCCTCTCCCTGAGCTTCCAGTCAGCTATGGCATTCTGGGAGAAAGCCATGGTAGCATGTATAAGGAGAATCATTCAGCAAAGTAGATTTGAGATCCTTGACTGTGGCAGGATTTCTTACAGAATTTGCCTTCCCTCTGATAAGGCCTTGGTGCTAGTTCTAGGATGCTGCTTTCATTAACTGGTTGTCTCGCTCCTGTATAACTTTCCTAAGAAGAGGACAGTATTGCTTCTTGTGGCTTATAGCTCCTGAAGGAATGTATAGAGTCTACCTAGATTAGATATACTCAGTACACCTGTGCTAGCCAGGCAGGGGACTACATAACACCCTGGTCATGGGGATGACTTTAGACACTGCAGAGATTTCAGAAGAAGTTTGAGGTATGCATAAACTTTACCATAATTCAAGGGAGCCTCCATAAGAAAATCTTTTTCCTCTAACATTTTACATTGTGCCTATCACTTGCAGGTGACAATGAGCTAACACCTTTTCATGTTGAGATTCTCACTCTTGGACCATTTAATTAAGATCCTGATGCATGTGGAGAGTAAGAACCAGAATTAATTTTGAACACTTTTCATCCAGTAACTCCTGAAAGTTTTTTTAAAAAGTCTATAAAAATACCAGGAGATTGGCCAAACATAAGCTTGTACTTAATATCCCAGTAAAGACTGTTATTGCACAACTTATTTCTACACTGGCATTTAACTATTTAGCATGTTCACTATGCTTTCATCAAAGGAGAAGTATGTGACTTTGTGTAATGTTAAGTAGCTGTACAAAAGTGAAGTTGTGTGTCCACTTGAAGTATTCCAGAAAGGGACAGAAACAATGTAAGGGAGGTTAATGCCCTTTTCAAGGAGTTTTTAAATGAAGGGCAACCACAAATGTATTTTGAATTCTTTTCCCAGAGGAGTTACACTCAATAATACTAGGAACAAAGGCTGAAGAGAGAAACTGGAGTTAAGGGACTTTGAGAACAGAAAATACTAGTGATTTCTTGGATGTCAATGAGAAGAAAGATGCCAAAAGAGAGAATAGTAAAGTAGCAAGCAAAGTCAAGGAAGAGATGCTCATGGAAGAGGAAAGAGACTGTAGCTGTGGCAGGAGTAAGATGGTTGAATGCACAGGAGTAGGAAAAGCTCCCTGACCCAGACTCGGAAGCATCTAGTGACATTACAGACAGCTCCTATGCATGAATGAAAGTGAGTGATATGTTCTGTTGTTTATTTAAATATGAAACATCTATAATAGCATTTCCTGGAGGCATTTTGCCTGCAGAGAGTTGGGATGTAGCAGCTACCTTCCCACAGTGACAGTCAGTGTAGAAAACTGTGAGAGGCCGTGTCTTGATCCCATCACTACTTCCCATCTGGTAACACTGAGATGATTTTTTCCTTCCCTACTTGACAACTCTGCAGCAAAAGGCAGCTGCAGTCAGATACTAGAGTGGTGCTTAAGGGAAGGGTCTCAGAGAAGCATTTCAGGAAGACGCACGACAGGAGCAGGGCCCCACTTGGAGGCTGAAGGAGCGAGTAGAACCTGAAGGCTTAATCTGACAAAGAGCAGGCACATGTGGTCCTGGTGGAGGGTGAGGTGGACACTTCTGTTGCATTGAGTTTTCTAAAGCAAAAGTCACACATTTAGTGTGATCTTTTAGAGGAAGTGTAATATAATTATTTCTTTTGACCAACAATTTTTATGTGGACAGTTTGTGTTTTTAAGCTGTTGACAGCAATTCTAATGCTACTACTCCTCATAGAGCTGAATTTCAGAATAGAGGCTTAATTTTTATTCATCAAATAACACATTCTAAGTCTGCAGTGATTCTGAGTGAGACTGGGGAAAAATAAAAAATAAAAAAATGTGTGTGACCTGTTTTGATTGCTACATCTGTCACGTTTCTCCTTTAATCCAGATTTTTCTTTCCATTATTTTAATGTCTTTGAGTTTGATAAATTATTTCTAAGCATAGAAATGATGAAAACTACAAGAAGTGGCTGCACTTAGTGAGGGTAGTTTTCATTAAAACCCCACCATACTTACAAAATACTCAGAAACTGGTTTGTTATGTCTCAAGCAATTCTCAATGGATATTCTCCTGAGCTCCTGTGAGTTCTGGAATTCTATTCTCATTTTAGCACATGAGAAATTGATGCACCAACCGGCTTGCTTAAGCTGATGAGAAAGTCTGTGTTAGAAGTAGGTGCTACCAGATTTCAAATCCCATACCAATATTTTAAACCCACATTTTAAACAAGTAGTTGCTTGGCTGGATCATCATAGTAATTTCAATTTGAATTCATCACATCAAGCTGACTAAAGTAATATTTTCAGTGAATCTATATTCTTAACTCACTCTATTGTCTTGTGTTTTTTGAGGTAGGAAAGGTGCTTATACTTTCATTTCTGAGTAGGCTTGCAAAGGAATTTAATCAACTTTTAGTCACTGAAGAGTATCTCCTGCTAAAGAGTTCACCTACTTACAGAAAGGTCAATAAAATCATAAGGGAACTGTCAACGTTTCCTTTCCATATCCATATCCATATCCATATCCATATCCATATCCATATCCATATCCATATCCATATCCATATCCATATCCATGGTGTAAAGACATGTACTTTATCTACTAGCAAGAACATTATCAGTATTTCTCAGAAGAAAAGGAGAGTCTTTTTCTCTGTTTATTGGAAGCATCTTTCAAGCTTTCATTTCAGGATTCAGACAAGTAGGCTTAGCTGTAGGCTTTTCTAAAGATCAGCTTCTCATGACCAGGTGTGCAAGTGTGGATTAGTTGTTAATAAGCAAGGTCACTCATGAAGGCTGTGTCCTTACCCTCTGTGAGGATATGACAATGGGATTTTTTTTTTTTCAGTTAAGAAGTGGACTGGAACCATTTTGGTTTTGAAACTTTCCAAGTAATTTTTTTTTTTTAAACATTCATATATTTTCAAAATGAAATGTACTTGCTGTGCCTTGGAGCTATTCTGTGAACCTGGAACATTTGCCTAATTTACGTTGGCCAGTAAAAACAATGTTGAATTCACTGAGCTTTGGTCTAAAATACCAGGGTTTGTGCTTTGGATAGAGGTAGGGATTTTGATTCTCAGCTTCACTGCTTGCTTCTGACTTTGGGAAGGTCCTGGGGACTTGCACATCTGGACCATCAAGGGCTCTTCATTCCACTGTGTTCCATATCCTAGAACACTCAGTGAACATTTGGCAGAAGCTTTTCAAGCCTGAGATGTTTTTAATAAAACAGTTTGTGCTCCACACGTTGGCATTTTCTGACAAGCATTCATCAGAAAATTTCCAGCAAGTTTAATTCCTGTGTAACAGGAGCCATAAGCAATCCTATAACAATGGGATATGTTTGGGTCAAACTACAGCATGCATCTTCAGTACCAAATTAATATCCTCTCTTCTATTGTTAGTCCAAACACAACAGAAGATGATATTAAAAATTACTGAGCAGTGGCTAAAACAGCCAGAGAAGTGGTAGTGTGTCTTCTAATTATCTTGACACTTGAAGAGGCACTGCTGCTACTGAATTCAAGTTATATTTTTTACATATATATATATAAAGCCATTGTACTATGACTTTGGACTGATTTAGTTGCCTTTGTCTAGTCAGCATTAAAAACAAATTTTATGAAAAAAAAAAACCTTGAAATGTCCAACAAAAGTTATTCAGAATGTGCAAGTATCCAGAATACAGCTTATGAACAAGGATGATTCTCTATTAAATTAATAATAAGTGATGTGGGCAATAATCATGTTTCCTTGAGAAACCTGAAATCAGGTTTCCTTAAATACTTTTATGGTAGATAGCTGTAGGTTTTCTAAGGAATTAATCTCAAATTCCAAATTGTGTTATTGCTGCCATATGGATTATCGTTGCCTCACCCACCTAGGCACCACAAATTGTTGGTGACAACATCTATAGCTCCTGCTCTGATTCTGTGCTAGATTATTTTAAAACAGAGATAGCGATGTTTCAGAATTACTGTCTAGACATGTGATTCTGCCTTGGGAGCATAGCCTGACATAATAGCATAGCTACTTAACTGCATTGCTAGAAGGATAAGATTTTAAACACCTGTTCAGATATGAGTGATACATTTACTTTCGATATCTCTACACTGAAAACTCATTTTGCTCCAAAGATAAAATAGTTACTCCTGCCAAATCCCTGAACACCCTCATTTCCACCCAGGAACCTATTTGACCCCTCAGAAGCAATCTGTTCCTCCCAAACTCAAATCAGCTGGTTCCAGATGGAAGAGGTCCATGCATTGGAGCAAGTTTTTGAGGAGGTGATTGGACTAAAACTACATACATGCCCTGTTTGTCACTCTTTCAAATTGCTCCCAACACATCAATCTGCTTAGAACAGATACTTACAGAGTAGTTGTAGCCCACCTGTGGGAAACAAAATGTATTCAATCTTTTATGAGAAGTATGTTAGCCCTATTAAGAGGCTATAGAACAGGATGGAAAAGGTTTATTTAGTATCCAAAAAGCAAGTCACAAGTATGATGGAGGCCAAATGCTAGGTGAAAAACCATCTGGCTTGAGTTCAACTTGGTTTTTACACTATGTGTCATATTTTTTATTGTGTGCTTGAGAGACTCCAGGTCTAGTACGTGGTAAAGCTGTGTCCTCTGGCAGGTCCATGTGAATATGGAGTTGTGATATAGATAGTGCTCAGAGGCCAGTTACAGGGAAGAGCATATAAAACCTAGACTAATGCAGCCTAGACTAATGAAAGTGTATTTCTTGAGCTTACACTGGAATAAGATCTGCATGTAGTAGGCCAGACCAAGTAATCTATAAATAGCATGGAACATGCCTGCTGGGGAGATATTCAGAATGTAGAAGTAATTCATACTCATAAGTCCAGGAAGCAGAATTTAAGAGGCTACAAGAATGTTTCATACTCCTAGCAATGTCTTTGCTGCTGTAAAATCAAACTCTTCATGTTGACACTCAAGTTTCTTTTGTGATTCTGTACTCTAAATGCAATTTTGAGTGAGGATTTTGTTTAGAAGTCAGAAAGCTCTGCAGAAGATAGGAAAAAACGTCATTGGCAAGTTAGATATTGTTAAGCTAAATCACACTGTGCAAAAGACCTTCTGTGAAAAATTAGCTCCAGAACTTACTGTGCTGCTTAAATGAGGCCTGCAGTAAGAAGCAAAATTATTTGCACTGTGAGCAGATTAATTAATTTCCTATTCTGTGGGACATGCCCATAGTGGGAGTAATTCTTCAGTGTCAGTTTGGCAACAATATTTATATCAGTCTGTACACCTCTTCTGAGATAGAGCTAGTAATCCATCCATTAAAGGCTTAAATACTTCTTTGACACTAAAACATTTTTCTTTATGCCATAAATATCTGGTACCGCTTGTTTTAAACTGAAAAGAAGTGAGATATACTGCCTCTCCTGACATAGCAAGCTATGAGCGTGGAGCTAATGAGCAATGTTGAAGTGTGCCTTTTTCAAAGCAATTACTTTAATAAAACTTTCTATAGCACATTCTGTAGGCCTATAAAAAGACCTGTCAGTATTGCTATGTCTGGTGTAAGTTTTTCATTGCTGCAGTTGACTTTAACGGGTATAATGGCTAATTTTTAAAATTTTGTTTCAGAAACTATTAGCAGTGCTGATCCCAGCAGAACAATGAATATAGTGCTGTGTAGTACAAGCACTTCTCTCAGCATTTCTCTCAGCACTTCTCTCAGCATTTATCCATTCAGTATTTCTGTCTTGACCCAAATCTCGGCTGCACTGAGCTCTGCAAGGACTGGGCCTTTAGGGTTGGTTACCTGAAGGGAATTAAAGACGAATAAGGAACTAGTGTCCACTTAACCATGGCTATTCTGAATAGAAATGGTGGAACCTTCTTTCGAGAGAATCTCACTAATTTCAGTGCATGTTGGTTCAAAGTCTTAAAGTACCTCATCTCTTTTTCCTCCCCGACCTGGACCAAGTCTTTTTCTTCCCTCCCTGTCCCAACACCCCAAAATCAGGGTAAGTAGTGCAGATGGGCAAACTGGCCTCCTTGATGTTTCCTGGGATAGGTTTTGTCTGACCAGGAGAAGCTACTTATGTCTCAGGCTTCTTAAGATAAAATATGGAGTGTCAGTAAAAGTAGCATCATTGTGGTAATTGTATTTACATGCTAATAAATGCATTGTGCACTTGCTTCACATTGAAATAGAAGTTGCATTTTTATCTGATCTTCTCATTTAATTAATCTTCTGAATATTGGTCAGAGAAATAAAGGTGTCAGTTCTTCATCAAGCAGAAGTGCAACAGGAACAAAGGTAAATGGCATTTGAATGCTCTGACTTTGTATTTATCTCATAGGATTTTAGCTGAAGAAAAAGATCTATGGACAGTATAACTGTCAGATGCTGTTCTACCTAAGGCATGAGGACAAGCTGTATCAAGGTAATGTATGTAAAATACAAGACAAATGTTATTTCAAATGCATGCTGATATTTATTGAGACCTTGCAGAGTCATCATTAAATTTAATTTGATATAAAGGTCTTTGATAGAAACTGCAATGCTTGCAGTGCTGCTATTGCTGCTTTGGGGATTTTATCAATATTATTAAAAAAATTATGAAATCTCCAGAACTATTGCCAAGGAAGAGACAAAGCTGGAGCACTCAAATTGTGGCATTGAACCAAAAGAAAATAAATAGAAATTGTCAACTTCTTACAAAGCGGTCTTATATTTCAGCTGGGGAAAACAAAAGAGCTAACATGTATCAGTGCTAAGCATGCTATGTAGAAGTCATTTTAACTTGTCATCCATTAAAGGTTAGTAGTAGAGCAAAATGAAGGGGAATTTACCATGTCTTCACATTAGAGGTTAGTGAAGTCTGAAACACTCCCTTTATCTGATCTATTTGGCACACTTTGTCTATAAATTTTATGGGGTGCGTGTGTTTTAAAGTTACTCACTGTATATCATCTGTATAGAATACAAGACATCACTTCAACCAGTGTAACTGTTTGACAGTTTCGGTATATTTCTGAATGAAAGCTCATGAAGCTCATTTCTTTTGGAAGCTGCAATCTTAGACTTTGTGAAAGACTGCAACTTCAGGTGTTATTTTTATGACACCAGTGTACTTTAAAACTTATACGGGTATGACATGAAGGATCTGTTACTGACTGTATACTTTCAAATGAATGAATGTGAACTCAGTACATATGGTGTGCCATTTTCCGGCAGGTAAGACAAATTTTGTGCTATTTAAATATTTAAATGCCACCAAGAGGTGGCAGCCTTCACCCAATTCCCTCTGGACTTGTCCTCTGATGCAGATTGACCAATGTGTGTCTGGCGTTTACACACATATGCAATGGTTGGTGGATAGCTAGAGATAAATCCTCAGACTGTCTGAACACTGTTGGTATTCTGTATTATTGATTTGAAAAGAAAATAACCAGAAAAAGTCAAACTGTATAGGAAATTAAGTTAGTTTTGACAAAGACTGGGCACTACTTCACCTTTGCTGCCATTCCCAGTCCCTGATGAAATCAGGATAGGAAAGTTTTTTCTATTCTACCCTACTTTCAGGAAGAAATGTTCATCTGGTTCACACTGGAAGTTATGGACAGTATAGGTACTTGATGCATTCGTAAGAAAATGCATACAAAATAGTATTAAAACCAGATTCATGTGCCTTTGTTTTGTTACATATTCATTGTTTTTAATGCAATTAAAGTTATCAGAAAACACATCACATTATGATTTCCTCTCCTCTGGAGGAAGAAGTGTGATGGCTACTCTGTGCAGTTGTAATCGATGTGTCAGGTATCTGCATGCCAGACAGCTATCAAAACAGTCCAAATATGCCATTCATTAATAAGATACTGATAATATGTTGGTGATAATGATTCTTAATTATTTCTTCTCTCTTGGTAGGTAGTATGGAAAATCTAATATAAAGAGTTTCGGAAGGATTTTTGTAGGTTAGTTTTCTGAGTCAGATATCTGACTCAAACTGGTCATTTGGGCTGTCATCATTCAAGATGGGAGAAAATATCTCAATACACTCTACCTTGCATCCTGAGAGGCTTTAGAATATATGAACTGAACAGCTGGCTAAACCTGCCCATCTCTCCCTGCAGACTGTGGAGGAAGCCTAAGTAGCTAGTTTAGATTGGATCTGAATTTGAAGAATTAAAGTGAGATGTCCTCAATCTTTGTGCCTTTAAATTCTATCTGAAGGTAGACATTTGTTTTCATAATTCTTCTAAGTCCTTGTGGACATGTGTGTGAATAAAGGACACATAATCAACATATTCCTGCTCATCTTTGTTGCTTCCTATTTACATTACAAAGAGATGGTGAGAAAAAGCACACCCCTTTTTCTGGAATATTTTGCACCTTTGAGAAGATGGCGTTTAATTATTTCATGAAGATTCTCTAAAATTTATAGCTAACTGAAGTTTCTAAAACATGATTAAGACCAAAAAGCATATGAGGTAGGACTGTATCTTGTGAGATTTTGATTCCTTATATTTTGCCTGGTGAAGCATGTAACAGCTTTGATTTTAGTTTTTCTGAACTATGAGGAATTCTGAGAGAAACCAGATTGAGATACAATTGAGATACAATGCTCTGTTTGAGATTTAATCTTCCATGCCTTTTGAAAGCAGATCAGTAATTTCCATCATTGTTTGCATTAATAAAATTCCTGAAAAACACATTAGAGAGTGATTTCTCTCTTGGTTATAAAAGTTCTTGATGTTTGAACAATCCCTTCAGTTACTGTAATGGAAACATCACAGATGAAGCAATGGAAGGGCAAAGGAGTCAGCACAGATAACCCAGAAGCAGAGGCTGTAAGAATAATGCAGCTCTGTGAGCATGCTGCCAGTGTCTCATTAGATCACAGAACTCATCCCCCGTTTCTGTGACCTAGACTGGCACTGTGCTTTTGCACATTGCTAGCTTTCATGTCACTGTGGAGGTCCTTAGAAAGGTAATTTAAAACACAGGGTACAGTCTCCGGTTTTTAAACTGTTCCACCATTCCCTGGTTTTAATACTAGCAGTTTTGAGGAAAGCAGATGTCTTTTATGTGATGAGGATACTTGTATTTTTCTTATTTCCAGGAATAAGATCTGCAGTATATGTTTGTACTAAAAAGCTCTGAAGGATGTCTATAATGCTCTTAGTCTTATTTGTGCACTTCAGAGGCTTCTTGTTCTGACTGGAGACAACATATGCATGTCTTAGCTATTTAAATAAATGAATGTCTGGGCTGGAATAATCTGTGCAGGGATGAAGAAGAGAGGAAGGTTAAAAGCGAAATGAGATCATTCAGAAGATTTACAATCAGCTGTGAAAGATGTTTCCCTGCACTAAGGCTAATCAAGACAATGAATTTTCATGTTTGTCTCGTACTACAGAGGAAATTGAATCAGATGTCTCCTGGGGATTCCTTCATTATTTGGTATTCACACACTGGCACCCACACTTTTTCAGCTGCTGGCAATGAGGTAACTTTGATGCACATACAGTAACTAGGCTTCTTGCAAGAAAGTCAAGAAGCAACATTTCCCAACAATCCCAACATCAGATATGTTATCTAACAAAAAGAGATCCTACACTTAGTTAAGGAGTGTGTTCATTTCCTAGCTGTAGGGTGGTCCAGCTATGTCAGCTGCATGGGACATATCTGGGTTTTAGGATCAGTCATGGGCTGAGTTTTGTTCTCATTGATGGTAGGGGGGGAACAGCTGTTGCCTGACACAAAGAGCTGGGTTGTGGATGGGGCAATGCTTGTGGCTTCCCGTCTGCAGCAGCAGCCCCATGGACCCCTGTGGCAAACCATGGCTGGTGCAAAACCAGGAGGAGGCACTGTTTGGGCTGAGGTCACTGAGTGGGCTGCTTCCCTTCTCCTTTGGGTAAGGGGAAACAAGCCAGGCTGCATAAGAATTATGTATTTACATCAAGGAGAACTAAAAAACTTACATAACAGCAGTATGACTTTATTTTTTTTAGACATAAGGCTGTTATTCTTTTACTGATTGAGCTTTGGTTTTGGTTGGTTCTTTTTTTTTTTTGAGAGGGTTACAAAATGAAAAGGGACCCTCTAAGTGCCTTGCTTTGGGTAAAAAAGAGACACTACAAAGTAATAAGTCAGCTGAAACCATAATGTACAGATGTAACTAGAGTAAAATCTGGCTCAGGTGATCTATTTTAGAAGATTAATCTTGGTTGGATTAACCTGCCCTGGTGCTAGCACATCCTTGTTTTGTGGTTAAGACTTAGTCAATTCCTTTCTGGTATCTCAAGATTCATAAGCTATCAGCCAGTCTTTGACTTCAGGATCTGCAAAAGGCCTAAATCAGTAAAAGAAGACTATCCAGCAACTCCTGGCACGTTTAAATGTCACAGAATAACTGCTCTGTTTTTGTTAGGCCTAGAAGAGATAATTAGGATTTTTTTTTTATCTGCAAAAAAGAATGTGAGATACAATTTGATTAAAGAAAATATGTTCCGGATTGCACAGAACTACAGTATTCACAGATAAATTAAGAGCAGCCTATAATCTCTCCAAACTTCCACTTCATAAAAGTCAACTATTCAAACCAAGCATTTTTTTTAAAAGCAATGCCATAAGCTTTCTCTAAATGAAACACCTCTGGAAATCTGGCAGGGTTTCACTAGAATTAGCAAAGTTACTGAGATTCCAGCTCTTTGTAAGCTCTCAAAGCCAACTGAAATGGCTCTGAACTCATTGCATATAAAGAACAATAAAGTCAGCTCTCCCTGCTGCCCCATGGACCATGTGTTCCCCAGCTGGCCCTGACAAGTGGCAGGTGAGGAGGCACCTGCACCTAGAAAATCAGAGAAGAAAGCCGTGCTACTGTTTGTGTGGCTTCCTGGGGGTTGTCTTGTGCTCTTTGACTCTCCTGCTGTAACAAAGGTAACTGAAGGATTGGTTTGTTGGCTCTGTTTTATTGAAGGGAAATGCAGTGAGACATAAGTTTCTGTCTGCTTGTTACCTGAATGTTGAAGGAAAAAAGGGTAAAGGCCCTTTTTTTCCAGGTGCTAGGGAAAAAAAGAGGGAGACAGAAGTCCCTCTAAGGCGGCTGTGGGTTTCTTATCAATAAAAGCTCTAGGAGGTAGGGCTAGGAAAAATAATTTAAAGGATGGGGGATCCTGAAGGCGTGGAAGTATTTGTGTTGTTTTAGTGTGCTTCAGCATATTCTGATTTTTTAGTGCTGGACATAGAAAAGATATCCCATGAATGTTCCTACCCCTGTATAAATTAAGAGGGAATGCATGACTCCATTAAGGGAAGTTGGGGCATCATGTACTTGTGTACAGCTACACAAGAAAAGCTACAGATAATCTGTAATAATGTAATAAAGTAAGTGAGGTCTACTGGCCTGTGACGAGGCATTTCTCATGGAAATAAGAGGATGGAGGACAGTGAATAGGTTCCTGGGTAAAGTTTTCATAATTTCCCACTTGACATGAGCTCAGTCCATAATGCCCATCTTGTACAGGAATATTGCAAGGCTGCCCTAAAAAGGGAACAGGCAAAGACTGAGGAAGTGCTTTCCTGTATTTTAGCTTTTGTAAAGTGGCTATTATTATTAAAAAAGGTCACACAACAGCATTTCTGATACCTTTGTCAAGTGGCAGTGCTAGAGTTGCTGTGATGCAGAAAAAAGGAATCTATGTGGAAGTGTGCAGTTCAGTCTGAGAAGTATTTGTGGTTTTTCCCTTATGACAGCTGGAGCCCTAATACTGTAGTCATATTTGAACAGGCTCTCCTGTGGAGATGCTTTTTGCTAATGTGCATAATACTCTTCTTTAATGATTGGGAATGTGTGTAAATTGTGGGGTAGAGAACAATCTCCTCTATATGTACACCCCATGGACATGGTTTTGCTAGCATGGTGAGATGATCTTGGATGTCACTATTCCTTTCTGTAAGAAGGCTTTGTGTGTAAGTGAATTTGGCTCTGTATTATGCTCACAGCCTCTTTGCATGTGGAAGGAGAACAAATGGATCCTTGGGCAGCAGCAGAAGGAGAGGGAGAGTGGAGAAGACCTGCTTTGTTTGTTTTTAAGCCAATCAATGACCACTGAGTTGTGTTGAGTGGCTAGTTATCCCACATCACTGTAGAAATGAAAAGGTTGTGTATTGTCTTTGACGTGTGTTTACTTTGTACTGAAGCCTAGTTTTCCTCTGAAGTAGGCATGGTGAACCCCTTCTTAGTGTGTGTGCTGTTGTCCTGTTTGCTCAGCCGTACATCGGTCTGAAGCTTATATCTGGTTCAGGGTGAATGAGCAGAGGTAGTGATTGCAGTTTTGCAATGGGGAATTGTGGCCAAAAAAAAAAAAAAAAGAAAACCCCCACTTGTGAAGGAGATGCTTGCCTGTGAGGTACATGTGAGCTCGGAGGAAATAGTTGCTCCAAATCTGTGCAGAGAAGTCTCTTTAAACTGCTCCTTGATGGAAGGATAACTGGGGGTTTAGCAAACCCTGGAAGCCATCTATGAAAGTGTAATGGAAACACTAGCATTTGTGGCAGCAATATAGAATTTCAGGCGTTGCAAGGAGAACTTCCAGCTCCAGCAAGTCCCTTAGCTGCTTACATTGTGTATGAATGCCCATCCCTTTCCCATGCCTCCTCTATATCTGCAGAATTGCTTCATGTGGCGTACAGGTCTTGGAGCTGAGTGCTTGCTTTCTTGCTATAATGACTTTCAGGTGTCTGACATCTGCTCTTGCTGTAACAGGATGTTTAATGTTATGAAGTGCATTGATATTAGCCAGGTGCTGATGCAAAAAGGTGCTGTTCCCAAATGCTCTGAATGTACCTGAGTGGAAGACAGAACAATTTCCCAATGAGAGATGTCATTGTTTAGGTGTCACCCTGTCTATAAGGATTAGATTATGCCAGAGCTGCTTTGTGTTAAATTGCATTTTGCTAAATTACCAAGAAAGCAAATGCAATTCTTTCCCTGAATTTGCAAAGCACTGAAATGCCACTTATGAAAGCTTCTTGTGGTACAAATAGTATGAACAGCCTCCTTAAAATAAAGGGTGAACCATACTTGCTACATCAGGGAATATACTGATCAGGACCTTTAATTGTGATGTATATTGATATTAAGGATAAAGAACTTTATATGTGAGTTTTCAGGGGAAACTGTACACTTTTGGAAGGTAATTAATATATAAAAAAAGTATTTAATAATGTGTTGTGTCCTGTCCTACCCCTCTCTCATTTGCCCTGTCCCCATCCTGTCATTGAAATCTCGTATTATTTTTAAACTTCAGAATTAAGTAGAAAATGTTAGGCATGTTGGTCTACCCTGACCAAGAAAAAAACACCCCAAATTTACGTAGCTAGTTTATTTAGATTGATTTATTAAGGCAGGTGAAGTGAAAACTCTCTAACTAGTATCCTGCTGTAGCTACTCCTGTGACTTATTGTACTTCTAAGATACATAACTGGAAAGAAATGCTGCCTGGTCTAGAAAGAGAAATGAGAAATGAAATGAGCTTCATACTGTCAGTTTGTGTAGTTCTTCCTAAACTGATGCAAATTTGAGTAAAGCTAAACAAGTCTTCCATAACTGCGTATCTCATTATTCATAGGAAATTATTTAGTAACTTTATTTAGTAGTTTTATAAGTAGCTCTTATTTAGTATCCCTGGTGACAGAAGATACAGAGATGGCAGTTACTGAATGCCTTCTTTGTCTCTGTCTACTCTGCTGCAGGCAGTCCTGAAGAGCCCTGTACCCCTGAGACCTTAGATGAAGTCAGGTCGACGGAGCGGTTTGCCTTAGTCGATGAGGAATGGGTTAGAGATCAGTTGAGCAATCTGGACATCCATAAATCCATGGGTCCAGATGGGATGCACCCGCGGGTGCTGAGGGAACTGGCGGAAGTCATTGCTAGACCACTCTCCATCATCTTTACCAAGTCTTGGGAAACGGGAGAGGTGCCTGAGGACTGGAGGAAAGCAAATGTCACTCCAGTCTTCAAAAAGGGCAAGAAGGAGGACCCGGGTAACTATAGACCAGTCAGCCTCACCTCCATCCCTGGGAAAGTGATGGAACACCTTATCCTTGGTGCCATCTTAAGGCATATCCAGGATAAGAAGGTTATGAGGGGCAGTCAATATGGCTTCACCAGGGGGAAATCATGTTTGACCAATCTCTTAGCCTTTTATGAGGAAATAACACGGTGGATGGATGATGGCAGAGCCGTGGATGTGGTCTACCTTGACTTCAGCAAAGCATTTGACACAGTCTCCCACAGCATCCTCACGGCTAAAATGAGGAAGTGTGGACTGGATGATCAGGTAGTGAGGTGGACTGCAAACTGGCTGAAGGAGAGAAGCCAGAGAGTTGTAGTCTATGGGGCTGAGTCTAGTTGGAGGCCTGTAACTAGTGGAGTGCCTCAAGGGTCAGTACTGGGACCAGTATTATTTAATATATTCATCAATGATTTAGATGAGGGAATTGAGTGTACTATCAGCAAGTTTGCTGATGACACTAAGCTGGGAGGAGTGGCTGATACGCCAGAAGGCTGTGCTGCTATCCAGCGAGACCTGGACAGGCTGGAGAGTTGGGCAGGGAGTAACTTGATGAAATATAACAAGGGAAAGTGTAGAGTCCTGCATCTGGGCAGGAACAACCCCAGGTTCCAGTATAGGTTGGGGAACGACCTGTTAGAGAGCAGTGTAGGGGAGAGGGACCTGGGGGTCCTAGTGGACCACAGGATGACCATGAGCCAACACTGTGCCCTTGTGGCTAAGAAGGCCAATGGCATCCTGGGGTGTATTAGAAGGGCGGTGGTTAGTAGGTCGAGAGAGGTCCTCCTTCCCCTCTACTCTGCCCTGGTGAGACCCCATCTGGAATATTGTGTCCAGTTCTGGGCCCCTCAGTTCAAGAAGGACAGGGAGCTGATGGAGAGAGTCCAGCGCAGGGCAACAAAGATGATTAAGGGAGTGGAACATCTCCCTTATGAGGAAAGACTGAGGGAGCTGGGTCTCTATAGTTTGGAGAAGAGGAGACTGAGAGGTGACCTTATAAGTGTCTATAAATATATAAAGGGGGAGTGTCACGAGGATGGAGCCAGGCTCTACTCGGTGGCAAACAATGATAGGACAAGGGGTAATGGGTACAAACTGGAACACAAGAGGTTCCACTTAAACTTGAGAAGAAACTTCTTCTCAGTGAGGGTGACGGAACACTGGAACAGGCTGCCCAGGGAGGTTGTGGAGTCTCCTTCCCTGGAGACATTCAAAACCCGCCTGGACACATTCCTGTGTAACATTATCTAGGTGTTCCTGCTCTGGCAGGGGGATTGGACTAGATGATCTTTCGAGGTCCCTTCCAATCTCTAGCATACTGTGTGTGATACTGTGTGATCTTTAGTTGATAAATTTGGATCTTGTCTGTGATGGCAGTTGATGCAGTAGTTGTATTAGACTTGAACAAGCAGGATATATCATCTTTGCAGTAGGCTTGAAGAAGCCGCCTGTGGAAAAATACATGAGTTAGTATCATCTTGATTTCTCTCATGTAAGTGCTCTAATGACCACTGACTGGTATGCAGTAGGAGTACAGAAATCATTGGCTCATCCCAAAACAAAGAATCTGGTTACTTGGATTGCTGTGTGAAAAAGATTTACGTTCTATGCGGGGAAGTACTCTTTAGACTGTGAGCATCTTGATAGAGAATTTTTTGGAACGCTCAAGCAAACTGTTTCTAAATTTTGATGCAAAGATGTATAATAGAGAAGCCTCTTTAATCACTGATGTGCTGTGGGAGCTGCATTGTGCTGGTTATGCAGTGAGAAATTTTTATCAGTTTGAAGGCTTTCCACAAATGCTTAGAAAAATAATATTCCAAAACATTCCTGAGGCCTAATAATGGAGAAAATTGAAAGAGGAATTTCAGTAACATTGACCTTTGAAGAAAACTCAAATTTGATTTGAAGGGAAGCCTTCAGGTTTTTTTCCAGTCCATCGAACTTGACCTTTCATCATAGACTGTCTTGTTTTGAACACAGATTTTCACATGCTTACATATTAATGTTGAAATAAATGCTCCTGATGTTAGTTACTGAGTCAGGTGTTCAGAACAGAATAGCAAACACTTTTTGGTAGCTAGCAAGCATTTTGCACTTAATACAGGGTAAAAATCTCATTTTAGCATAATGCTTGTTTAGCATCATATAAATGGTAAGTAATGTACATGTTGGGATAGGTAGTTTTAAACATAGCTTTGGGAGTAGAATAAGCAGTTTTGACTTTTATTTTTGCTATGGGCCTAAGCTAGGAAAGTTTGCTTTATTTTTTGTTTCTGTAAGGCTGCTTTTAGAGGGCCAAGATGGTAGCCTATGAAATGTAGCATAGCTAGGGAGAAAACAGGCCCTTACCATAAGCAGCTAATCATGAAAATTTAAGGGCTGTATTAGTCTTGATAAAAATTTGCAAATAAATCTGGAATAACCATAGTGCTGATGGGTGTAATTATGCTGGTTCCAACATACTACCTTGTTTGCTAAATGGTGAATTAGCTAAGGCTAATTCACAAGCTACTCCTTGTCTTTAAAAAGGTGATTTTGTGCTTGCTGGAGTAAAGCAGGTGTGTGTGTACTTCTAGCAGTTAGAATCCTGACTTTGTGTACCTGGTGGTGTGCCAAGTTCAGTGATGGGAATTTACTGATTTTTTGAATAGTTTTGCATGCGTTAGATTTTTAGCAGGTAAGACTTAGCTTCTGGGTAGATAAATGAACATTTATTGTTAATTTGAGATGTAAATCAAGAGTGAAATCGACATGTTCTATAAAATGGACTCAAACAGCTGGAAAATTTGTATGTTTTATTTGATTTTTTACTTAGTTTTTTATGGTAAACTATTGAAGCTTGCAAGAAGATAACATGCATTTTGGACGATCCTCACACTTGTGTATTCTTTTGTGTGTCCATGTAAATTCTGTGCTCTGTTTCTTGATTTTTCACTAATACATTAAAACAAAACCATTTGCCCTTGCTGTGACTTAGTATGCTGTGTCCTATGCTGCAAATCCAGAGTTTGTATTGCAAGAGATGTATTTTCTGTTGTTGGTAAGGAACAATGGAACTGTCAATTTTTTATACAGGTGTGTTCTTTCCTTATGGTACTAGTGGAATTCCCTCCAAGGCAATCAAACTTTCTATTTTCTTATAAAGAGATAGTTTATGTAAATCCTCTGAGAAGTGGAACTACCTGTGCCTCAAGTTGTCTGCCAGCCTGTTATCTGAAGGGTGAGCAGAGAATTAGATTTTTACCTTTCTGCTGACTTTTCTGAAACCTGAAGAAACTTCAGTTTCCTGAGGCAGCTCTCCCTTTCATATCGAAATTGGTTGGGGCACTAAAGCATACCTTTTCTATCTTCTAAGCCCTTGCAACAAGTGTTGAGAGCAAAATAGTTTTTCTTCCTCTTGGGAGATATGTTGGTTTTAGTCAAGAATGTGTTATGAATGAAAAAAACAGCTTCATGTTATACATGATAGTCCAATACCTGTAGGGTGAGCTGATCCTGAGTCTTAAAGCTGTGCATGTAAGGCCGGTTGTATATGTGACAGATTCTGACTTGAATGTCAGCAGCTGATAATGCTGTCTGACAGGTATGCAGGCAGATTGTTTTCTTTGATGTCCTGAAGTCCCTAGAAGATTAATAGAAGATACTCCTGTCTGTAGGGAGCCCATGAGCTTAAATGAGACAGCTTTTGAGCTGAAGGGCTGCTGTATTTGATTCACTTTTAGGATTAATACTGAAGAGAGGTGAATACCAAAGCATGTATGGTTTAGCAGTTGTGAACTGACACATCTATGTGAGAAATTAATTGGAAACAAGAACAGACTTGACAGAATTAGTCTTGTATGCAAAATGCTACCAGGCTTCCAGATAAGTCAAGGGAGATCTTGGGAGGTAGGATTTGAGAAGTCTTAGATTTTCTTAATCAGAAGCTGAATAGTAGTCCTCTCTGACCCTGGATTCCTTCCAAAGTACCTGAATGTGTGGTCTAGGAGAGCTGGAACTGCAATGGGGATTCATCATTCAGCACATTGGAAGTGGGAGACAAATAGCAGCCCAGTTCTGTCACACACAACTCTGGTAAGCTGACTTGTAGTACAAGGGTAGGCTTTGGAAGCCATGCTGAGCTCTGTGTTGCTAGTAGCTAGTTCAAAGCTGTCTACCATACTGATTGCATTTTATTAGGCGCATACCTATATTGTTTTGTCTGCCTCTGTCTGAAAAGCGATTGGTCTTGCGCAAGGCTTATGTGCGCATCAAATGCTAGGTCAGTATATAGTGACCTAGAGAGCTGAGCAGGAATAGAAGTAAGAAATAGGTGGTTTATGTACTTTGGGACAGAGCACATCTGGACAAGGATTCCTATTTTTGAACAGGATATCAATCAAGAAGTCATTTGTGTTGAATTGTTTGTGGGTAAGTCTGCCCATGAAAGAGGTGTAAAGAAGCAAGCTATGGATGTAGTCATACAGAGAACTTCATAGCATTTAAAATAAATGCAGATTCTGTGAAGATGAATGTTGCGCTTATTTAACTGATTAAAAAAAATCAATAAATTGGACAAGAAAGCATATAGAACTGGAAATCTTAACCCTGGAGATCAGTAGGAATGAAAGTGTTAAAGCTGTATTGCATGAGTTGTAATTTCACTGACTTTTTTTTGTTCAAGTGTTAAGAAGCTAGGAGAATTATTGATACGTACACTGGCTTTCCAAGAAGATACAAGCTCTACATAAAGACAATATAGCAGCAAACTTAAATGCAACTGCACAAAAGGAGAGCTATATTAGTCTCTTTTTGTTGGCAGTAAACACTTGTATAAACTGAAATACTTGTTAAAAAAGTGCTAATTAGCATTTCAGTTCCTCCTCATGAAAAGCAATCACTTATCACTTCCAGTATGTTATAATTAAACTGGTGATAAGTACTTATACTCTTACAGTGAAATGCACATTTTTGTCTTGTGTTTGTCCAATTGGCAGTTGCTGTATCACTGTAGTCAAGCATAGTCAGAAAGCTCTTTTTTTTTTTTAAATAGCAGTAAAACTTAATAGATTAAGTGGAAAGAGATGTATCTTAAAAGCAAATAATAATTAAAAATATAATCTGAGCTAATTAAGATCACAACTAAATTTGTATTATGCTTACAAGCAGATGAGGGATCAGTTGGCAGGCTAGTCTCTTGTCCCTGCCAACATGCAACTAAAGTTACAGTAAAACTTCTGTATTACTTTTTCATCTTGCAATAGAAAATAGACTTGTAGACATGAAACAGGAGGTGTGGAAAAATGCAGCGTTTCTTGTACTGGAACTTTTTTTAATCACAGTAACATCTGAATAACATGCAAGCTTAATCTTTAGGCTGTCTGAGGTCAGGACTTGAATTCTGTATTTAAAATGGAAGTGTCTGAGGCAAGTTGGGTGGGGCTTTGAGCAGCCTGGTCTAGTGGAAGATGTCCCTGCCCATGGCAGGGGATTTGGAACTGGATGATCTTTAATGTCCCTTCCAAAACAAACCATTCTATGAAGATTCTATGAAAATAGCATCTAAGCAATTTAATCTCTTCCTGGTACTTTCTGCAGTTGTTGAAATGATATAAGAATTAGTTTAAAACAATGACACCTTAATTCTATGGAATGAAGGCAGTTCTGGACTGTCCTCAGTAGCTTCTGAATCAATCCCCAGGAAAGGCATTTAAAGAGTGTTTGGATTGTTTTCCCTCTATTTTTTTTTTCTGTAAAATAAATCATCCTCCTCATAGACCTGTGAAGAATTGTACTCACACTATAGATATTTATGGTTGTTTATGCTCTTAAACTGGATCAGGAAATTATTTTCTTATTGGATTTATTGACAACTTTAACCTAAGAATTTGTTTTTCACAGATCACGTTATCTGCTGATGTGAACATCTAGGTTTATCCCTATAAAGGAAAGGAAGAACTACAATTCTGTAGTATTACTAAGAAGCGTATGACTAGAGATCACGAGCCTGATCCTTTATTACTAGGTAAATGACTACCACGTGCAAAGGAGTTAAAGTAGGTATTTGTCACTGCTGCCTTGATTTGGTAAGTTTGCAGTCTGCAGAGGCAGTAGTAGTACATGTGTTCATGTAAAGTGGTTTACACTGCATGTAAGTAAATCTAAATCAAGTTTTGTCATGACAATTCGGGAGTGTCTGTAGTCAAAACTGAGTGACAACATACCCCCACAAGTACTGCTAAGTTCCTCTTAGCTAGAAACTCTCTTCACTGTAGGTTCCCTGCTGTGGTGAATTTATTTAATTTTGTGTCTGTACAGTACCCAGCACGGCTATGTCCTGAATCATGGTGAGGACTAATTAAGTAGCGATGACTAGCTCCTTCAGAATGAGGCATTAGTTCTCTTTGCCTGTACTGTATCTGTGGCATTGTGCAACGTTTTTCTAAGAACTTATTTCTGACTCAGCTGTGGTGAGCTCATGACCTAATTTTAGATATGGTTAGCTCTTTATAACAATAGCAGCTGCAGTTATACTAATGATATTTGTGTAAGTTCTTGAAGCAGCTTTGTTGCTGCTGGATACACTGTGTTCTTGGGAGGTTATGGCTTTAGAGGGCTAGAAGACCATATGAGTATGTGTATGTTTGGAAAACAATCAGAATTCTCAAATGTGCTTCCAGATAACCTAACTGCATTTGCTTTGAGTAAATTAAGTGGTAAAAAAATCCAGTTAATTCAATGACAGCAGACTTGGAGGCATTTTAAAAAATGGTTAGAATATTTGGTAGATCAACGGCAGTGTGCTGTAAGAGCCCTGGAGAAAACGGAAAGTGGGATAAGGATCAGTAGTATAAAAAATGTAGTCAGAACTGTCAAATATTGGTCAATGTATGTCCTATTTGTGGTATTTGAGATCTCAAAATGGGAAAATATTTTTCAAAGTAAGTGTAATTGATGCCTGTAAGGAAGCTGAATTTGCAGAAAATGTAAATAGCAAAGTTCCCATTTGAATGCAGGTTTTCATGCACCTGATACTAATAAAGGGGTGTGAAGTAAGTATCCCCATTAGTATCAGGCAACAAGAACACCATCCTGCTGTTCAGAAACTTGGGAGCAAAATCCCAGTGTCAAGGTACTTTTTAACCTAATGATATCAGGGCAGGGTTGTCTCAAACGTAGTTGCGTATGTGGCTTGACATAGAAGTGGATGAAGGTACAAACCTTAGCTGTGTGAAAGTGGAGCCAGATGGATGAACAGATTTTTAGAAGCAATAAAATACTGAATTACCCAAAAGCAGTAGCCTTGACTTTCCTGTTATTCTTTTTACTGTAGAAAAAACATTGCTGCTGTGCTTGAGTCAGGAGTTTGAGTTGCTTATAGGTTCAACTTTTAGTCTAGCAAAGGGGTATTATTGTAAGAGTTTAAGCAAGAGGAAACTTGTCTGTTTTCAGCTGTTTTTAAGATACACTGCTTTAAGTCTCCATAAATGCATGAGTAAAGGTGGTGAGAGGGTGAAACAATCTGTCTTTTCTCATGACCTGTGTATTTGTAGGAGTTTTGCACTTTTTTAGTTTTTATTAACTCTCAAAACAACCAGCAAACAAAATAAAACCAAACAATTTGAAGATGACAAAACAAAAATTCACAAAACCTTTTTGTACCCAAAGTGCTTTTTTACCTTCTGCGAGTAGTTCCCCCCTTGGAATGGCTGGGGCTGGGGGCAGAAATGGGAGGGTGTGCCATGGAAAAAAGTCATAAAGTTTGTGTTCCATAATTTATTTATTTTTAAATCTTTCGTGTTAGCCTTTTTAAAAGGTGTAAAAATCCATGAAATTCCCTAGAAGTTATTTCACCCTGCATTCTAGAAAAAAAGCAAGTCAGGCCACGTGTGAGGTAGCAGCTACTGGCCAGCTCAGTCTCCTAGCTGGTGTATGCATAGGATGTGGTAACTGTAGTTCCTGCTATATCTGCCTTCTACCTGCCTCCCTTTCCTGTAGGGTCAGTAAAATTAGAGGACCTCCAAAGGGGTTGGAATTATTGCTATAAGATCTGGAAGCAAAGATAGCAAATCCATTTTCTCATTCCATTGCTTCTGAATTTTTCTCATTGTGCATGTTCACAAGGTTTTTCATCTGTATTAAATGAATTTTGCAGGGAACTTCATGCTTTGGTAGCATAACTTCTTGATTTGTTGTGTTTAAAGAGTATTAAAAAACACTGGGGGGAGGGTGGGGAATTAGGAGGTTCAAGTGTTTAAGGACTTTAGGAATAAAACCTCCTTGATATATTTAGGATAAAAGCTCCTTGACTGTTGAAAACCACGCAGGCTGTGGGTCCTGTTAAAGCCCTTATAACTGTTCTAGCCTGAAGGTAAACAGACATTATTTTGAAACACTGGAGTTGTGCCATCAGTTTAACTGAAATGTCAAAGGAGGCATCAATGGAACGTTTTAAAATATTTAGTTTGTAACCTGTCACTGACTGCATTGCAACAACTTGCTGTGAGGTGACACAAATAACTGTAGTGAAGTTGGTATCAAAACATGTTGCAGGCTCATCATGAGGCGCAGATGGAAAACCAGTTCTGACTAATGGGAGGCACCGGTACCTGAGAATCTAATTGGCATCTGAGCCTTTGAAGTGTGACAGGATTATAACTCCAGACTGCATGCTGAATCTCAAAAGCTGAAAACATTATATATATAAAAAAATCTTGTTGTTCTTTGAGTTGGTTTTGTCTGGGTACCACATTTTAAAAACAATTATGTATTGTAACTGTAATATTTTACTTATTGACAAATCTGTCAATGTGAATACAACTGGAATTCTCTTTATTCTGTACTTCTGACCTCTGCTTTGGCCTTTTTCTAATAGTATAATATTGCCTTTAAAGATAGAATTAATTCTTAATATTTTTTTTCAAGGAAGTCAGAATCAGGCTCAGAACTGTAATTGTCTGCACTAGTAATTTTTTTTTTTAAGGGGTAAGTGCAATTATACAAACTTCATAAAATCTCTTAACATAGAAATTTGACAGTTTATTACTGTCTTGATACTGAGAAAATGACATGCATCTCCTTTCATTAGTCCTTTTCCAGCCAGAGCTCACAAAGCTTTATCAGAAGCTGCTTTGTGGCTGTGGGATGAAGTTTAGTGTTTTTACCTCAAGAGTTACTATGCAGTCCTGGAAGTCCACCACCTTTTATGGGTGCTCAGATTCTTTATTAATATTCAATTAGAAAATTGTCTCAGAAGAAATATGGTGCACAGTTTGTATTAAAGAACCGAGTAATAACATAAACCATAATTTCAAGTTCACTTAAACAGCCTGTTTGGTTTGATGTTTCCTGTTCTCTACAGAATTTTATACTGAGCTGAGAGAAAAAAAAAACCAACCTAAAAACTGAAATGCAAAGCCCACAGTGTTTATAGATTGAGTAACTATTTTTTTTTTTGTAAATTACATTTCTTAATTTGCCATTGCTCTCAAACAGTAGGTTGACTCAAAGTAATATTTTGAAAGTAAATACGGAGCAAGAGGCTAGTAGTAGTTGCATTGCAAAGCGAGAGACATCTTGGCAAAGTAGATAACTTTGTTAATGAGGGAAAGATAGTATTTCCTGCAAGGGAAAAAGGTGACATTTTGTTGCACGAATGCACTCCAGGGTTCCTGATGACATTTACTACTTTCCTGCCTGTCTCAATAATTTAAGATCAGGCAATGAGTGATGGTGCTGTATTTATCAACCCTCTTTAGATTAATAAACAAGAAATCACCTGGAGTTGAGGGAAATAGTTCAAGTTGATCAAAAGCAATGCAAGTCCAGTTCAAATATAAGCATATGCAGGTCTTAACTGTGAGAGTATCTGGGCTGTTAGGTTAAGCTTCAAATTCCTTTCAATTTGCAGTGGTGGTAAGAACTCTATACTTGCCAAGTAAGGACTTGCTTCTCTGAAAGTCTGTTCTTAATAAAGAAAGAGACCTTTGGTCAAAGATGCGCAGGGTCTGAGTTGTTTGTGTAACTAACCTTGAATGCTGCAATTCATTCCAGCCTGTTGTAAATTTGCACTCTTTAGATGCTGACATGTTAATTCGTCTTTCCAGGATTGTCAGCTGGGCCTGGAAGTCTATTCTACCGTAATTCATGTCACCTACAGTATCCAAACTAACAGGAACCAGCAGACCCAAAGGAAAAAGTTAAACTAAAAATGTCAGTCCGGCCTCTGAGCATGTTGCAGACTTTTAACTTCACATCAGCAGGCTTTCTTATAAGAGGAAATAGGTACACAATTGACACCGGAGTATCATTCTCATTCCCCAAGTCTCTCTTGTATCACTCTTCTTCAGACTATTAGTGAGGTTTGGCTGAAAATTTTACTTTTGCAACTGTCAATAAGGGTAATCTAGCCTTAAGAACATTTTTGGAGAGCAGCAGCTTTCAAGTTTCTGGCAGTCAGAATTGCACTGTTTCCTAGAGCACTGGTGCTCTGGATGTGTGTGTTGTAAGGTGTTCTGTGTGTTAGAGCTACTCTATAGCAGTAGAAGCTGACTAGAGAAATACAGAGAGTGGATTTCTTCCATGTAATTAACCCAGAATTATTGACTTCCGTTTCATTTGACTCCCTTAATGAATGATTGCATTGATCCAAAGACTTGAATGAATCCTGCTTTAAGTATAATCTAGTCTTAAATGTAGACCAAGTAAGACTTAATTTAGAGATCAAGAAACCTAAAATGATTTGAAATGTGCTAGTACTTCACTGGAGTCATTGCATTTCAGGATTTCTTTACATTTAAAACCTGAGTGCATGTATACTTCAGAATCTGTTTCTGGATTCAAACTGTTCTCTACAGCATGCTCTATTAATTGTAGAGGCTAGAGTGACCAAAGCTGAGTTTTGAAAGGAATTCATGACACCTGTTTCAAAGAGGATAAAAAGTTTTTGAAGATGGTTTGTTGGGAAGTTTCTTTCAAGCTCTTGAAGTCAAATTTGAAAGTCAGCTGCCCAGACAAAAGTGCTAGAAGGCATGCTTACAGTCAAAATAGCATGCACTTGACTAATTTTCTGCTAAGAAAGATATATGATATCAAGTGCACTTGAAACTACTGGGATTTGCACTCTAAATGTCTTGGAGATTGACGGTTTACTACTATAACCACTGCATTAGTCAAAGAGAAAAAAAGCTGCTCAGGAAGCTCAGAACTAGTGTGTGAGGATGCTGTACTTAGAATTTTTACCAAGCCAGAAGTGTACCTTTCATGGAATCATGGAAGGCTTGTTTAAAGGGACCTGGGTACACCATCTAGTCCAAGCTTGTGCTCAGTGCAGGGCTGTTGGCAGTGTTAGGTCAACTCAGTTGTGGTTTGTCTACCCAAATCTTGAGAGCCTTCGCAGCTGAAAATTCTATGATATTTCTGGGTAACCTGTTCTAGTGCTTCAGCAATGTTAATCATGAAGCTGTGTCTAATGTCCAGACTGATCCTTCAGAAGCTGACAAATGATCCAAGTGATCTATGTGAGTTGCATCCAGTGAACTGTTTGCTTACAAAATATGTTGTTTGGTTTGGTTTTCTTAGCCAGGCTTGTAATGATGCACACTGGAACTGAAAGATGCTTCCAGCTGCTTGTTTCAGATGCTCACACCAAGTGTGAATATCAAATCATGAAACAGCCTCTTGTCTCAGTTAGAAAATGTTTTCTATCTATCATATATTATGGTTTCAGAAGGTATGTATTAAATTTGCTATTCACTGAAGTTGCTGGAGTTGAAGTGAGCTTTTCCCTATTACAGGAGTCTTGCACCATGTAAGCATTGCTAAATTTCTTGATTTTTGGATCATTCTGTGTTATCAAGCTCAGTTCAATGGTTTTGAGCTAATTTACAGACAGGGACAGATGTTAGGTAGGTTGTCGCATGAGCTTGGCCAAAGGAGCCTGTAAGGAAATACAATGTAGCATGACTGTCAATAACAGTGATATCTTAAATACACTGTTTGTATATTATATATATAGATAAAAATATTATATTTGAATGTACTCCTTATTTTCTTGCTGTTTATGGAATGCTATGCGTAGTATCTTAGCTTCTGGATTTTGGCAGCTGTTCTGCTTTTGAATAGTTCATCACTAAGGACCTTACAGTTTCTGTAATTTTATGGCTAGGAAAAATCATTAGTTATTTTCTGTATATTTGTATTTGCTGTACAGATAATAATAAAATTTGCTAATTACTGTGGCTATTGTGAAGAATAGAGACTGTAGCCCTGTTTAATCCTTGCAACTTTCCTGAAAAGCAGCAGATTCCAGCCTAAACCCACTTGTATTCGTTTAACAAAAGAAACCCAGTGGATGAAGCTGCTTTTCTGCCATTTTACAAATGCCTGTAATGTGTTATCTTGTTCTAGATGCTAACATTTAGGCTGTATCTACATAACATAATGCACTGCCCCTGTAGAGCTTTGAATGAGGGTGCTTAGATTATCAAACTGTTACAGATGCATCACAGCAGCATAACATTTGAGATAAATAGCCCTGTTGAGAAGCAGAAGGTATTATTCAGAGGAGTGCTGTGCCAATTTTGGTTTCTTGTTCTGCAGATATTCCCTAAACTCTTCTTTCTTCTGAATAATATTTAAAATAGATTTCTTTTTCACTCATTTTTCTGGCAATTTCCCTGAATCTTACAATGAAATTCTGTTCCAACAGAAGAATGCTTGAGTCCAGCTTAGCCCAGGAGAACACCAACTTCATGAGTTGCTTTGGTGTCACTTTTAAATAAGAAAAAACTGGCAACTGTTTATATATGAATAAAGGCCCTCTTCTGCTTTTTCAGAGCTGAGAACTTTTCTGTTCTTTTTGAGAAAGGTGGTGAGAATATATGGACCAGGGAGGTTCTTTCTCTTGGTGATTAAATCCTCACTTGGTTTTATTCTGTGCAATTACTTGATATTATGAGATGCAATAGTAAAGTAGTAAAACTTTGCTTGTACTTGCATTAAATACAGTGAATGGATTAGTTTTATGTGCAAATGGGGCTTACAAGGGTCACTTCTCTCTGCTGTCCTCAGATGCATATAGATCTAAAATACATTTTGAATTAAACAAATCTTAGCAAAATTGTAAGGAAAGTTCATTACCTTCAAGATGTTATGTTATTGGTAGCAGTGTTCTGGAAATGGTGTTGGTTGCAATGTGAAAATAAAAAAAATCGGGCATTTCTGAGGGCTGCAAATAAATTCTTTCAACAAGGTTTGATTTTTAACATTTAAATGGATTCCTGTAACTAGAGCTCTGCTGGCTTTACCTAAACTAGGTTATATAAACATAGATGTTCAATATTAATGCAGAACTCCTTAATGCAGTGTTAAGACTGAAAATGAACTTTGGATAATCTAATGTTAAGGTGAAATACACATCTACTCCTCAGAGTATGCTGCTTCATAGCTTTAGAAATTCATAAACAATATGCTCTTACAATAATAAACAATATTATTTTTCAAACTTGGTTTGACTTCAAGTTTAAAAGAAGTCACAAAATGAATGCTTGTCCCTTTCAAGGAGAAGAGCCTTCAACTTGACTCTTGTGTAGGAAAATGTCAACTCTAAAACCCATTTCTCTTGTTACTGGTAATGAAGTAGACTTTAAATTTTTTCATGCATCACACGAGCATGGATATTTTGGTTTTATTTGGTTTTATTGGTAACCAAAGAGTAATGTTGGTTAAGCTTTGTTTTATTTACAAATAATTTTGGGTGTGTTCATTCAGGGCTTGTCTTTATTCTGCAAGTCTTGAATGTTCCTGTCTGGAATCTGACAGCTGTGGTTAAATCCATGTGAGTCTGGGACTACTCGGACAGTCTTTGTCCAACACAAAGCTGGAGGACTGTAATATACTGTGGGTGGCTGTAAATTTCTTTTGAATTTAGAATTCAAATGTGTATTTAGACAGATTAATGTTTATAAGCCAGCAGACTACTGCTTCTCAAAATAGAAACAAATATTTTGGATGGGTAAATGACAATGTGTTTAGTGTAAGAAGACCACTGTACCCTGGCAACTTCAGTGAAAAGCTCTTCATAGATAACTGCATCCAAATAATTTTGTACAGATTTTAATTCAAAGGCTTAAAAGTCTACTTTACTTGTTAGGTATATACTAAAGTCCAGTCTTTAACATAATGGCAATGAGAGTAGCATGTGGTAGAATTTACTTCATGTGCTCATTTGATAGAAAATCATGATCTAATGGAGTTTCTAAAGTGATTTAGAACGTTTGATTCTGGTCCATGTCTTTAAGTTAAATATCTGCAAAATGAAAATCAAAGTGTTTGTTGTAACACTTTCCTCTGTAAAAAGACATACTTTATTCTCCCTTAGGATATGTTTTTAGGCTTGTTTGCTTAGGTGATATTATGATTTAAAAACATATAAACTGCTGAAATCAGACAGTGTTGTTAGATGCAGGTTGCCTTAGAACTTTTTCTTGTGGAATTAACAGAAAGTGAGGGAACAATTTAAAACCCTGAGCCTAAATATAGGCTGAAATTAGTGATTCCTGTTTTATGGTCTAAAGATTTCAAGGTACTCAAATTTGGAGGTACTTGAAATACTCTGGCCCTCCCTCCTACCCCACCCTCTCACTCCCCCCAAGATTAGGTTCTTTATCATCAGCATTATACATACAGAATTATTATTTGAAAAGCAAAAAAGCATTCACCTCAAAATGAGAAATGAGTTAACATATTACCAGAGCTTTCAGAAGTGCATGCCCGAGTCAGTTACAGTAAATTCATTTTATATTTGAACATTTAATCTATCTAAATGTTTTCTGTTAATGTTCCAGAAGTTGGTAATGCAAAATACTTTTTGGCTTTGTGCAGATTTGCAATTAGTGATATTAAAATAAAGGGAAGAGACAAAAAATCCAGCACAACCAGAATACTCCAGAAGAAAAATGAACTTGTAGGTGGTCCAGGAGGTAAGACAGAAAAGTGGATCTCCAGTTACTCAAGAAATTGCTCTTTATGCGCAAGACTTGAGAAGAAGTACCTATGTATATATCTGTTTATTGCCTTAAATTGAAGCAGTCATCTCTGTAATTACTGCTGCACGTGCCTTGTACTCTTAGCTTGAGTTCACTGGTCATGCATTGCATCAAGCTTGTGTTGTCTGCACATGGACCTTTGGTCTGGCTTTAACTTAGAGCCAACTGGCTGTGTTAACAATACTGTTGCAGCAAAAGCCAGTGAGGGGAGAGCTAGCTTGCTCACAAGCTCCATTTCTATGGCAATATGAAAGAACCTGGCTCAAAATGTTGACTCTTGAACAGCTCTGGTTGCAGTTCTGTGAAAAATATTAGAAGGGACTTGGAAGTAAAATTGTGCGTGTGGAGTAGTTCAGTAACAGTGCTTTGTCTCTTAAATTCATTCAACTTCCAAAATATTTCTTCACAGAATGCTGAGAAAATGTTTCTGTAACTTTTTTTTTTCCCAATGTGTTAGTTTTTGAATGGGATATAATGTTTAGTATTGGAAAGTGGTGAAAACTTTTGTTAGAGTGAGTGCATTAAGAATTTCTGAGTTTCAGATTAACTGAAACCCAAGCAACTTCTTGGAGTTACCTGTTGCTAACAGTAACCATACTGTGTTGTGCTCTGCCAATTGAATTCTCGTTCTCAGCATGAGCAGAAGGTAATGATAAAATGTTCTTCCTCTTTTGTTTTCAGAGATTATAAAATTTTTCAGTGCAATTTAGCTACCAACATATACTAGTATGCTAGAGACAGTGCTCCCTGTGAACTTGGTGCACATTCTGTTATGTGTGCACTTCTGTAGCTCATAATTTCTCTCCTTCATAGGATATAAACCTCCATGGTTTACATCAGCTAGGGAGCTAGTCTTGCATGTGCTCTTTAATAAACTCGTGCAATGCAAAGTGCATTGTTAGCATGGGAATAGCTGTGAAATTGGAACAGGGAAGTTCCCTGGTAGGAAAACCTGTATCATGTATCACTTTGAAATGATTTGCAGCATACATGAGGTAATAGAGAAGCTGTATTGGTAATGTTGATGCCGGGTACTCTTGCTGCAGTGGTGAAAGGCCAGTTAAAAGATTTATGAAGTCATGGTTATAATTCATTTATACAAAATGAAGCTGAAGGCAAGATTCTTTTTACAGCTGTGTATTGGGCTTGAAGGAATGGATCAAAGTCATTTAAGTTTAAACTGTATGGATAATCCTTCTGACAGAAGAGACCCACTGCAACATCATGCAGCATTTGTTTGTGTGATGTGAGCTGTGGCAGTTGTCTGACAACTTGGTTTTTGCTTTTACTCATATTCCAGCAGTTACAGGATGTGACTGTAGGCATGTGATAGATTTTGCTGTCTTTGTTGCCAAGAGCAATGTTATACAATGCCTTTGTATAAACGGCAATCTGTAACATCGGCAGTGTAACCGTGGTATGTCACTGCTGCTGACTGCTGTCCTCCAGCGTGCGCATAGCTAATGGCCTAAATCATTGTAGAGAAGAGTAAACAACAGTACAATTAATTTTATTAATAAACTTCATTATTTCAAGTGCCAGCTCCTGTGGAAGCCTGGTCCATCTTTGTTAATGAACTCTTCTCAAGATCAAATTACTTTGGCTAGAGAGATGTCCACTAAGAGTTCATGGGTATGTTCTGATGTCCCCACCCTGGAGCTAAAGGCAAACAAATCATGTCATGTGGGTCAGGCAGCGTGAAGTAATTTCTTTAGCCCATGGTGAATCGCCACAAGTCCTAACCCTCCCCAGAGACATTGATAATCAGTGTTCTAAATGGTTTATACTGTATTTTCTGTCTGAACCTGCTGCCCTGCATGTAATCATAATCTCCAAGGAATAATGGTGGAAACAGGGCTGTAGCTCTACCTTCCTTTGTCTCTTCCCTAATAGCACTGAAGTTGAAGTACCTGAGTAGCTATACAGCCTCTCTGGGTTTAAGTTGTCTGGCTTTGATCGCAATAATAGATTTGTTGTTCTAATGTCTTAGGTTCAAAATCACAGTGTTTTTTCATTTAGCATTACTGCATGTTGGGAGGAGGAAGATCATCAGGTCATTTTGACTCCACTGTGTGCTGCTTTCAGGTCCTGTTCAGAGCCTGTCAGCCTCATGGAAAACTCCATGCTGAGTCTTTAAAATAAATAGCAAACAGCTGCTTGCACTTTTTAAATTAAAAAGCATAAGAAGTGCCTGTTCACTGTAAGCTCATGTAAGCAGCAATGTGCAATTTTTGTAACAGACTCTTGAAGTTCCTGCTGTCTTAGTTATACCTTTATGGTGGTCCTGGTCATGGAGCTGTACTGTCTCCCTCTGCAGATAACTTATTTTACTGGAATATCTAATCAGGATTATGGACATTTCCCATGATTTTCAGAGGTGTCTCAGACCTGCTCAGGAAGAGGGTCAATAGGTGTAAATGAATCATTCTGACAGTTTTCCTGACACTTCTATTTTGCAAGCATCTTGTAGTTTTATCACACCACTTTGAGGGGATTTATGAGGTGGGTATCTTAGAAGCGGCAGGCACTTTCATTTTGATGCTTAAAGACCAACAGGGAAAATGTGTTTTGCATATCTCCATAAGAAATTATATACATCAGTCAAATGCTTATACATACCTAATATGTATAAGGTATATATGTATAAGGACTATATATGAAAATGAAATGAAGCCAAATCCCATCTTGTATCAGTTTTTAGAATAGCTTTGTTGCTTCTGTATGGGTTTTTTTATTTTTTTAGTGGAAATGGTTAATATGTGGATTGAATCCATGTGTTCTTCATAATGATCTCTTAAAAGCAGTCCATTGGCTGTAGAAAATGGAAATGTTTTCCTTTGTATTAACTCTACTCACAGGGAATATCAGCTTAATAGCTGTGATGAGATGTTTTCTGAGTATAAACACATTTTTTTAGCTGTATTGTGAGATGCTGTTCAAATGACAGTTTTAGAAGTGAAGGAAAACATTCAGAAGCCATTTTTGAAAGGTGATATCCAATGCTGTTGATTCAGTTCTGTTACACTTGTCTTCATTGCAAAATTTTAGTGATACATGTGAACAATTCCCCTAAATTCTTCTCATCAGCTCTTCTGAGCTAAAAACCAGGAGTACTGAACTAATAGCATTTATTTTTAGTGAACATCAAAGAAAAATATAGACAAAGCTTTTCTGAAGTCAGCATGTGAAATTGGGGAAATCCTTTGGAACGCAGTCTGGTCTGTATTAAACTCTAGTGGGGTGTCCATCCAAGAGGGAGAAGTAGAGTGTGCTCATGGGGAAGCCCTATCTATACCTCTCTAGGGAGCTTGTTGGAGGACTGAAGTAATTCACGCTAATTTTTCTTGCTGAGGTTAAGCAGAAAAGTAGTTTCTAACAAGTTTTAATTAAGAAATTTATAGAAAGATCTTCCAGAAACAGTGGACTTAACTGCTGGATTTTAGTTGTAACATGTAATAAGACTTCCTGTTTTAAAACTGGTTCTAAGTTGTCACTTGAGTAACACTTCAGACTTGCTTCTCTGAAGCATTGCAGTGACAGCAGGCACTGAATTTGCTGCAGCAAGGAAATCTGTTCTGAATTGCTATATCAGGTTTGCTCTTGGTGTTGGCTGTGGGAGTAGGCTGTGTGCGTTTACAATGCAAATGAGAAAGGACTTCTTTCACTTTGCTCTTAGTAGATGTAAGCAGCTTTTACACTGGAAAACTGAAAAAGCTAACAGCCTAAATGTTGCAGTCCAGTGGTGTATCTTACTTCTCACTGATCAGCTCACTGTTTACTAAAATATTTTGTTCCTATAAAAAACTAAACATACAATTACTTAATCTAAACACACTGCCTACCTTTTATTGAAGAAACATTTGCTTGTTTCTGTTAATCTTTCTGGAATACTCCTGGGCCTAATTTCTAAAAAGCATCTGCCTCCACAGGTGGGAACCTAATTTGATTTGTCTCTTGAATTGTTTCTTATTGATTATGTAATAGGTATTTGGCTATTGCAAAAGAAAGTTTAACTATACACTGCAAAAATGGAGAGGAAAAAGGAAGACATGTTTGAATTCGAATGCATGTTCTATCTCCTTAATCCCTACACAAGTAGAGAATTGTCTCTGGTTTTGAGAACTTTCAGTACTAGTAGTGGGAGTGAGCTCTATAACAATTTAATGAGCTTACAAATCGGTTTTGAGACAGAATAAGCAGCATGACATAAGTATATCTTCTAGAGAGATTTACATATTGGCAAAGTAGTGACTGCACAGAAGAGGTGAGAATTGCATCATTTGCAGAGGACATGAGGATGGAGCAGTAAATTTGAGAAGCTGACTACAAAGAGAAACTGCGGCAGAATGGAAATAGGAGCGTATCTGTAGCTAAGTTTTGCCTTAAGATCTTCATTACCCTTGCAGCTAAATATTAGGGTTGATGAAATGTGACTTTTACTTAAGATTCACCAAAAATAAGTCTCAGGAGGAATTTGAATGAGAATGCGTGTGTGGGAGAGGGGTGGCATTTTGGAGTGAGAAGGCTTTTTCTTTTTAGAGTGGGCAGAATGGAGGAAGTGTGAAAAAGTAGCAGGAGGAGACAAATAGATATTTCTGACTAAGTTGTTATGACAGGAGGCAAGGTCCAAGAAATAATTTGGGATTGTAAGCCTTTAAGATCAGACCTAATCTGATCCGGTGATGTGGAGGACAGTACTGTAAAGATCTGAAGGAAAGATGCAACATGAATTAAGAGCATGATTGAGCAGAGGTTTATGACATTTACCAGAAAGCAATTATAAGTACTGGGATGAAGTTTTAATGTATAGAGCACTAGATATCCATTCTGCTGGTGAAAGTTTTGTGAATGAGATATGAATAGAAGTATAAGACTTTGTTGTGCTGCAGGAGTAAACAGTGGGGAAAATAGAGGGTTTGCCAAAAGAAATGAAAAAAATGCAGAAGGGACTGATGCAAGAGGAACAAGAGTTCTGTATTGTCTGTACTAATAGCCTACCATCTAATTTAGCCTGCCATCACTCGTTCAAGAGTGCTAGCTGATAAAGGAGAGAACAGATGAACTAATAGGTGAAAGCATCAAAAATCTGAGGAGTAAAGCAGATGGAATACAATAGGTGTGAAACAGCAAATGTGAAAGCTCTTGGTACAGAGATATAGCAAAAGTTAAATCTCAAATGTTCTGCTACTCAGTAGCCATTGTCACCTACCTCTTTATGTCACAGTTCAGGTTGTTCTTTCCTTGTCCTATATATGATATTGTGAATCCCTCATTTGACAAGTGTCATTCCTCAGGGGCTGATGCTTTTTAACATCTTTGTTGATGACATGGTCAGTGAGATTGGGTGCACCCTCAGGAAGTTTGTGGTCTACATGCTGAAGGGAAAGGATGCCACCCACAGGTCCTGGGGAGACCTTAGTGGGCAGCCTTCGAGTACCTAAAGGAGGTCTACAAGAAAGCTGGAGAGGGACTTTTTACAAGGGCATGGAGGAATAGGACAAGGGATAATGGCTTTAAGCTGAAAGAGGATAGGTTTAGATTAGATATTAGGAAGAAATTCTTTACTGTAAGGGTGGTGTGAGACACTGGAACAGGTTGCCAGAGAAATTATAGATTACTTCCTGTTCCTGGAAGCATTCAAGGCTGGATGGTGCTTTGAGCAACCTAGTCTAGTGAAAGGTGTTCCTACCTGTGGCAAGCGGATTGGAACTGGGGGGATCTTTAATGTCCCTTCCAACTGAAACCATTCAGTCATTCTCATGTATAGGAGATGAATCTGTCTTGTGTTATATTAAGTTAAATACTGTGCTTCAAATGCAATTTCAATGGAATCATCTAAAACTGAACTGCTGTAGCTGTTAGAACAGTGAAGATGCGAAAAATGTATTGCATTTTATTACATTCATTGTTACATGCATTGTATTACCTTCAAAATCTGTAGGTAACTTTAAGCATCATAGGCTCATATTTATCTATGGTATAGGAAAATTCTCTGACCTAGTTTTTTGGGTTTTTTTTTGTTTTTTTTTTTTACAAGATTAGTCCTTTCTATGGAGAGGTTTGTAGACACCTTTGATCCACTGTAATTGCACAGAAGACCTATGTAGGAGTCTAGTTCTTCCTACAATATCTAACTGCACCAGAACTGTGCTGTCGTGACTTTTTGTGGTGCTTGTGACCAGGCACATCCCTGCGTGGTATCAGTGGTTACACAGTACTTGCTTAAAGCAGATCTGGCTCTGACTCTTCCAGAAGATCTATCTTCAATATCAATAAAAAATGAAGGGTTCTTGGAAGAAAAATTGTAGGTGAAGATGGATGAACCTGAGCACACTGCAATTGAGGCAGTTCTTGATGCAGCTAACTCTGTTGCTTCCTTTTTTGTTATACCTGATTATCTATATTTCACAATTTGGGTTTTACATACTTTTCCTTTTTTGTTCTGTATTTTTTTTTGTTTGTTTGATTATTTCCCCTCCCTCCCCCCCAAAGATCTTTGAAGTTAACAACAGCCTGTATTTGTTTCCTTGAGCCAGGCATTTCTGCCATTTAATTTGAATACAAAAAGCTTTGTTTATCTCATTCAATTCCTTAACGGAAAGCTGATGCAATCTTAAATAAATATGGTTTAAATGGAAAGGAACTGAAGGCAGTCAAACTTGAAAAGCATATCTATCTCCATTTTCTGGGAAAACATCAAGCTTACCAAAGGCTTTTAGCAAACCTTAAGAGATGCCTGTTATAAGATTATGTACTTTAATATTTTATTAAAACATCTTAAAATAGTACTAGGAAACCATTAAATCTTATTAGACAGTTTTTGTTTGGACTTTTGTGTATATGGGTTTCTAGAGTGAACTTAGACTGGCAAAAGTTTCGTAAGGCAGCACAATGTTTTGGTGGTACCCTGTTAGTTTTGTACCACAGGGACACTTGACATCAGATGAGGGCCAGGAAAGGCCAGCTGCTGTGTCCTGTGATAACATATGAATAATGGCTGTGACAATGCACATAGCCTTTGAATTCTTGGACACTGCACAGATAATGGTGGTAGATCTGTGCCTTGTGCTATATATTCCTTTGAAATCAATGAAAACTGGATGTCCTCAGTAACAGCATTGTACACATACTTCGCTCATGTATGCCCTATCTTATTTATAAGAGTTACTGATGGAAAAGAAAAATCTAAACTATTTGTTCTGTCTGAGTCTGGCAATGAGATGCTTTGTCAAATGGCTTGGAGAGTGCTGTGGCACAGAAAAATTGGCTTTGAATTTCATAGATGCTTCAGAAAAGCCTCTCAACAGATGGGAAATTAAAACAACTTCTGCCCCCTTACAAGGTGGGATGGCTTTAAGTCACTGACCTGAATGTTAAATAAATAAATAAAATAAATAATAAAGTTGTCAGTTACCAAGTCTGAATTCATATTTCATTGTAGCACAGTTTGCAGTTTCTGGGCAGAACTTGTGTTAGCTCTGAGGTGACCAACACAAAAAACAGCTCCGGAAGTTTGCCTGGGCTATGATCAGAATGAACTAATTAGTTGAAATATTTTGTAATTTTCATTTCTGTACTTGTTCTGGTGTGACACTTGAGACAGGTAAAATGTAGAATCATAGAATCACAGAATAGTTAGGGTTGGAAAGGACCTTAAGATCATCTAGTTCCAACCCCCCTGCCATGGGCAGGGACACCTCACACTAAACCATCTCACCCAAGGCTTCGTCCAACCTGGCCTTGAACACTGCCAGGGATGGAGCATGTATTTTATTTTGTTTTTCCAAACAGAAGCACATCAATTTTCATGGAGATTAGAAGTACATATTGTAAGTGTCTGTTATCAGACAGGAAGGAGACTATTCTATCTGCTTGATGGAAGTCCTTCCTCTTATGTTATATGATTTCTTGTTTTGTATCATTACTGCTTGCCATATTCAATAGCTTACTTATGTAATAATTGCTGGACTATAGAGAGCTAGTGTTTTTTGTTTGTGTTTTAAGTGCCTGTGTGAAACACACAAGTTGGGAAGTTAGGTATGTTTCCTACTTTTTTCATAATCCACTGTCATTGTCTTATGAAAAAGCAATGAGACATCTGAGAATATCAAGGCAATTGTGGGAGACAGCATCTGGATGCTGTAGGGTAACTAGGAACAGGAGACATGACCTTATATAACCCTGAATACAGGATGATTTTTGAGACTTTGCTGTGGTTCAAAAATTTGTAGTTAAAAGCCAGAAGCTGTCAACTATTTCTACTAATACTACTATATAGTTACTGATTCATTCCAAAACACAGTGTAAACATTTATGTTTTGTTCTATATTCAGCCACTGTCCAAATGTTAATAAGTTTGGATTAGAGACTGAATGTGACTTTTGAGATAATAGCTAAGGTGGTATAAGATAAATGGTCCCAGTTTTAACACACCACCCCATATTGTGCATACAACTTCTATCAGATATTGAATCATGAATGTATGGTAAGAAAATTAAGAACCTGGCAGTGGCATGGCAGATGCTTAAGTTATCTGCATTTCTTAAAAAATTACATACCAGAATGAAGGAAAAACTTGGAAAGGCAGGAGTTTTTCCTGTCTGGAACATCAGCTCTCTCAGGCATTAGCACAACAGCTGTTGTGAGACGCTGCTGGAGGTGTTGAGTGGGCTGTGGTGCCATGCAGTGACCTATTACAAGGGAAACATGAATAAAAATAAACATAAATGTCAGTGCTGATGAATAGAATTAACGTGTTTTTGCAGACCACATAAGGATATTTTTACATATACTTCAGTATGTTTAAAAATATTTGCACATGGAGAGGCATATTTGATACAGAAGGGAACGTAAAGACCTCTGTGAAGAAGCATAAAGTATTGTACAAAGGACCTTGATTAATGAATAGGAGATATGGTAAAGTAGTATAAAATGTTTAGATTATTCAGCTAAAGGAAGAAACCATAGAGTCATATGGTGTTTTGTTTGGAAGGGACCTTCCAAGATCATCTAGTCCAATCCCTCCTTCCATGGGCTGGGACAGAGGTGATGAGGAATGATTGAGTATGTTGCTGAGTAGTGCAACTTATTTTTTAGCTTTAGTTGGTAATACAAAAATGGTACTTGATGGAAAATCTCTAACTCACTGCCTTGTTTTGTTTTTTTTTGCTAAAACACTTTTTGCAGTAGGTAGGAAAGACTGTGAAAGCTGGTTAGAAGTGACTTAAAGTCAAGTCTGTCTGGGTGTATTCCTTTAAGCCTTTATGTTTTCCAAGCTCTCATCTTCTTCTGCACTTTCATTTGAATTATTGAAAGAGAAAAGGCTTTTATGATACAAACCTTTTTTTCTAAAATATTGATAGTCTATTACATTTCTCTGAACTCTGTTTTAGAAAAGCATTTTGTTTGAAGACATAAAGGTGCTTTTAAAGCATTATTATATTTCTTCCTAGCTCCTATACAAGTTTTCTTTGCCTACAGCTGTAATGAGGACTTAGAGAAAATAACCTTAGGTGGTGAATATATACTCATTATTCTGAGTACATATTAATTATTCTGTGATACATGATCTAAATTCTGATCTTGTCTAGAGAGGTCCTGCTAAAAGCAGAAAGCTTTTGGAAAGCTGATGGGAGGCTGTCCTGGGCTTAAACCACAACAGAGGCCATACAAAATTCCACTACTCTAAAAAGTAAACATGTCTGGATCATTTTATCATGGTTTCTAGAATGTTGTGCTGATATTTACCTGAATATTTGTGCTGTTTTTAATAAAAAAAAATCTATTCTGTAGCCAGATATGTAGATGTCTTAATTTTAGCAATGTAGGTATATTAATAATTCATTAATACACTTAGTTTGGATATCACTAATGTTATGAAGGAGGAAAACTTGCATGTGCAAATGTACCAGCTATTCTGACAGTGTGCATTTCAGTAACACAACTTTTTTAAACTTATTAATATTCACAGTGCAAATTTTTCATATTACTTAAATTGTTGGATAGAGAAATTATTGCGATTTTATAATAACTTGTTTAGCACATGTTGATTCTTTTTTTCCTGTGCTGCTGCAAATTGTACTTCAGACTTGTGGCCATAGAAACTCTTATAGCTTATTTTTACAAAACAAACAAATTTAAAAAGCTGAATCCAAGAATGTCACATGAGGAATTTGGTCCCTACTAGCAAAGTATCTTCTTTTGCTGCAATATGAAAAGAACAATGCTACTGACACCTGAATTCTGCCTTTTGCAAACCTTTCTTTACCCTTTTATTGCAGAACACCTGCAATTTACTGGGACTGGAATTAGATTACTACATATAACCCTGCATCACTGCAGAAACAACTGAAAATTGAAGTACCTGCACAATGCTTTAGAATAGGTGTCAAGAAAAAAAAGGCTTAGAATAAAGAAGTCTTCAATCAGTTTTCAAAACACATAGAAAAACAAATGGTAAGATCTCTTTACCTTGAGAAATATTAATTTGTATTGGAAACTGTGAGGATTATGAGCTCACCAGAGCATTTTGCTTTTACATTAGGCAGAAAAGTGGTTCTCACACAAAGGAACAATAGAAGATGAAAAGAGGAAATAACAAATAATATCAATAGGGATTAGATTTTAGTCATTTTTTCTACTCTGTTCCCAACTTTGGTCATCTTGAGAATTTTTAGTCTCATAGGTATGCCCATTCCTCATCTATAAAAATGTACTGTTTTTATAAGTACTCAGTTTCTTTCTAGTATGAAAAGCAGGGTTTTATATGTGTGTATAAATAGGTAAAAAATTGGATACATCACCTTTGTGCAAGTCTGAAAAGAAATTACTGTGATGGTTCTTATGTTGAGGGAGCTTAACCACCACCCACAGAGCATCTGAAATTTTGCTGAATATTTTTCTGTCTCTGTATTGGCATGATGCTGTGAAAATAAGTTTTCACAAGTGATAACACACAAAAACTTGGTAAAACCTGAAGAAAGTTCTGTATATATACATACAGGGGTATAAATGGGTGCAGTTACTATTAATTGCATTAGAGGTCTCATGTGCTGATGTGCCATTACAGTGTTGAAGTTTCCCCTGACTACCTTCAAGCTCACAGAGATAGGTATACAACAGCTTGGTTTGAACGTGAAAAGAGGTTCATGGAAGAAAATTACAGAAGTTTTTGCAATGTAATGGAGAATTTTCTGGTTTTGACTATAAAACAATTACATAGTTTTGTCCTGTTAGTATTAATAATGAATAGTCAATCTTGTTGTTTTGTATTGTAATCTTTGCTTAAATTTCTTGTGTGTGTGCAAAACTTTGTGCTGAAAACACCACTAGCTTAAGAAGTCAGAGTTGCTATTGACTTGGTTCTCGGATAACATGGAGTGGCTTGTGTATGACTAAACCTCAGGTTAAGGTTAAGAGAGTAAGCCCAGAGCTACAACTGTTGTTGAGATTGGAAAGGGACTGCCAAAACAAGCTGATGGCTGCAGAAAGAATCCATCTCTGAGGACTTTTTTGTTTTGGGAAGGGTTGGGTTTCCTTGTCTAGCCTGTGGACTGTGAGAAAGGAAACCCAGAGTGACAGTTGTAGGGGAGCTTGAAAGCAATTTCTGGGGTGACCTGAGGGCTGGTGCTGAAATGCTCCTTTGGCTGTGAATAGTGGGAACTGGAGATTGATACTCAGGCAAGGTTTGGTGTTGAGAAGGGAAAAATGAATAAGGCTGGGCTGGGCTGGAATGTGGCTTTTCATGGGTTAGGCAGAGTAAACTTACAGTGGATCTAAACATCAGGGTTTATCTAAGAGCCGATGAGAGGTTTTATCCTGCTTGACTAGCTCCCGCATAAGCTTGCTTGCTTTCATGCAGTACTATGTTCCTTATTGCTCGTCCAGGGAGGTTGGGCAGAATGTTGTTTTGTTTCCTGCTCTGCGGCTGCAGTTAGTCTCTGGGATTGCTGACTAAGGTCACTGGCTACCTCTCACATGTTGTCTCCATGCACCCTTCTTCATCTCCATTTTTTTTTCTGTAGCACAGAGCATTTTCTCCTAGCTCTCCTCTTGTTTTCTAGACAAACTTTTTGGGAACTCTTCCTTTTTGCATTAGCTGCTCTTTACAGAACCTCACTGATTGGTTTTTTACAAAACCAAACTGCTTGGTTTTTCCTATCCAAGCAATATATATGCAGGAGCTCAATGTATGATCAGCTTTCTAACCTGTGGTTTATGTCTCTAATATGTGGTTTATTTTTTTTTTTTTTAATGAATTGGAGAATTCAGGATGTGCTGCATTTGTTTAGATGTTATCAAAATATGCAATCAGCCCCTACTGATTGCAGCTAGCAACTAGGTTTCTGCTTCAGACTTCGAAAGTTGTTTTGAATGTTCACTCCTGCCTTACACAGCTCCTCATTTATCTTCTTGTGTCTGCATTCACAACTTAAGCTACATGTTGCCTGTGACAGGCAGCTGTAATTCTTCCCTGGAGAAAATTGAGTCTTATTGCGGAGCGTGAGTTCAAAGCTGCCTGGTCACTTTTGAATTGAGACCAGGGCTGAGGGTCCGCTGCTACAGCTAGAATGGAGACAGTATGTGATTCCCTTATTTTGAGTATGCAAATATCCATTGCTTTTCAGTCAAGGGAAGAAGACTTGTGATGCCATTGCCCATTCCAGTTGTACCTACCTTTCTAAACTGTAGGTATAGGACCTCGATTTAGTGCTGGTTTCAACACTATCAGCTGTACTGTAGGTGAATGTAAAAGTCTGGCTGGAGTTAAAGTGAGTTCAAGTGGAGCTGGTGATGTTTTTGCTTTGAAGTCAGATTTACTGGTATAAAGGAATCTTTTTTTTTTTATTTTCATTCTTAAAATATCAGGTTTTGCTTTTACAGCTTGAGGTTGATATTCAACAGCTCTGAATTTCCAGGTAATTAGCATAACTCTCTCAGCAGGAAGGTTATCCTTCCTGACAAAGATGTCACTGTGAGTGATATTTTCCTTGACTTGCACCTGCTACAACTGCTGTGTTTTATTCCGACAGGTCAAACAGGTGGATATAAGCTGTTTCCCAAGGTGGTTTCAGATGAGATTCTAGGAGCAAGTAAAATTGGTAGCATTTTCTTGCTTGCTTAATTTCTCTGAGTATTGTGTGCAGAGCTCAGTGTCACATTCTCCAGTTATAGTGTCTTCCTGAAAACTATTGTGCTTATGGTTTCAGAAGTATGCTTTCATAGCATGTACAATCTATTGAGTGCCCATTTAAGTTAAGTAAATAAATACTACTTTTCTTTGTAGATTAACTGAGAATGATTTGAAATGACCACTTCTGCAGAAAGCACAGAGCTTCCTGCTGTCCTGTTATGGATTCAGATTGATGGTCCTTAAAGCTAAATATTACTTGAATCCAAAGCAGACACAGCCTATTTGATAGTATTGATTTTCCAACATGAATTAGTCTGGGAAGATGCTGAACAAATTTCCATGATCTCCTTGTAGAGTCCTCAAATTAGGCTCAAATTAATGTGAGGGTAGGTTTAGAAATAAGCGCCTAAAGAAGTGCACCTGGTCCATCAGACTGTTAGATGTTGATGATTTCAATTAAAACTAGTTAAGAAGGGATCTAGATGTGCAAGTTTCTACATCTTTCAGAACTTATTTCTGCCTCCAGGTCTTAGGAAATGGGGAATTTATAAATGCTGTGAAATTATCATTAGTGAAATTATCATTAGTACTCTAAGTGTAGGAGGAAGAGAGCAACAGGAGTTTTTAAGGACCTAACAATCTCATGAGGTAAAGTTAGGATGTTAAATTAGTAGAAGGTATCAGTAGACTATATTAGAGAAGTTTAAACATTCCCCATTACTGAAATGATTTGCATTTTACTTCCATTACAATTGGCAAGGTCTATTTCAATAATAGATTTTTTTAAATTTTTCTATTTCATTTAAAAAAAGAACCTAAACCTGGATGTAAGGGTTTCAGTTGCAGTTGTCACCACTTGAGTAGTTAGACAATTAAAGAAGGAAAGCTTTTTGGTTGAGCCAAGAAACAAAAGTGCTTTTTAAAGATGGACTAGGTTCTTAGGTATACATGTGACTGGCAAAGATTTTTTTTTTAAATATTTCTTGAAAATACTGTTTATGCAGATGACAGGAGTTGTTTTGAACATTTCGGTCAGTTCTGCAGTTAGTTTTCAGAGATGCAATCTACGTACTTATAACAGTCCCTTCAAAAATAACCAAAACCCACAACATAACCCAAGCCCCAAAGAAAAATGCACTGTATATATTCAGAAGACAAGATTTAAACCAAATAATTTTGGATGTTTTTCACATAAAAATAACTGCTGTTTCTTAGAACGTACAGTGCAGCTGTTCAGCATGCTTCATTCTTTCCAATACCAGTATCTGCCTGCGTAATTCAGGTATCTAATTTTAATGTACTGGTTCTTAGTGTTTAAACTGTACTCTAGGTAACTTTTGTCCTTTTTGAGTGGATTTCTTTGGAAGCAGGCCTTACTGTCTTCATTTCTCTTTGGGTGATACTGCCAGGTGTAAGACCCTGTAGCTGGACATGTGTGGCAGTCCTCCCTTTCCCAGCTGTGATAAGTCTGTTGGCTGATTCCACCATTTCCCACTGCAAATCTGACCAAAATCAGTGGTTTTGAAGCAAAATGTTAGTCTGTCTTACATGTAAACTGAGAGTGTTACAGAATCACAGCCAGAGAATGGTTGAGGTTGGAAGGAACCTCTGGAAGTCATTTTGTCCAGTGCCCTCGCTCAAGCAGTGCAACCTAGAGTCTGTTTGCCAGATGTGTCCAGATGGCTTTTGAATGTCTCCAAGGATGGAGACTTCACAGTCTGCCTGGGGAACCTGTGCCAGTGCTCAGTCACCCTCACAGTGAAAAAGTGTTTCCTGATGTTAAGAGGGAACTTCCTGCATTTCAGTCTGTTCCTGTTATGTTTAGTCCTGTCACAGGGTTCCACTGAAAAAAAACTGGCTCTGTCCTTTACATAACCTCTCTTCAGCCATATATATGTTTGTATGTTAATAATACAAATTATTATAACTATCTATGTGTTAATAAGATGCCCCCTAAGCCTTCTCTACGCTCCGTAGTGCAGCTCTCAGACTTTGCTCATAAAAGAGATGCTCCAGTCCCTTCTTCATTTTCATGGACCTTTGAAAGAGTCTCTCCAGTATGGCCATGTCTCTTGCATGAGGAAGCCCAGAACTGGACACATCACTCCAGATGTGGTCTCATCAATGCTGAGCAGAGGGGCAGGCTTGCCTCCCTCGACCTGTTGGCAACACTCCTAGTGTAGCCCAGGATACTGTTAATTTCCTGCTACAAGGGCACATTTCTGGCTCATTTTCAGCGTGGTCGGTCTTCCTTTACGTGCACATACTGTGTATTGTGCTGCTCTGTTTTCTGTATCTTTTGGTTTTGAAAATAGGCTGTTGGCAGGAATTATTTCAGCCTTGGTGACATGGCAGTTCTCACTGGCAGGTCGTGGGCAGCTGTGGCCTTACCTCCCTCAGGAGGCTACTGGTTGATGTGCAAAATCATTCTTAATCTAGTTCTAGGGTTGAGAGGACTAACCTATTGCTTCAGTTCAACACAGAATAGTCTTTTAGACTATAAACTTGTATAAGACAAATCAGTGGTTCTATTTGCCTTTACTGTTACAACTTCTATAATCTCCCCATCCCCCTTCCCCCCCTCCCCCTGGGTGTTCAGGCTGGAGGATATCACATCTGACCTGACAGCTATCAGCTATTGCTATCAGACATGTGGTAGAAGCAAAACTATTTGTATGTCACTGTTCTCTTTTGCCTCATCATTTTTTGCCAGTTGAGAAAATGAAACCCAAGGGAAGATTCAGATCATTCTATTTCCTTCTCTTGGTTTTGTGTATAATTGTGTTGATCATTTTTGGATTACTGGAAAAAATATCATTCAAATATGTATTTATTGTTCTGCAAGGAGAACTGTTAAAGAGACCATGTCTATTTCCAGGATGTCAGTATTAGGAATAGAGGTTGGTTATTGTCATTAATGCAAACTGTAGGTAGATGAACTGCATGAAGTGTGCAACTTGACAAACCTCCCCTTAGGAGATGTGCAGGAATACTGAAAATCAATATAGCTTTCTACTGTATTTTTAAATATGCTTCTTTTTTTTTTTTTTTCCTTTGGGGTAATTCATCGTTGTTTTCCAGTTCAGAAAACACCTTTGTGTAATGGAAATATCCTGTACTAGTGGTCACTACTTCACCCCTGTATGTTTATTGAATGCCTAATATAAACATGCGTGTGTGCACTCCAAAATTGCTATGAGCTTAATTCCTCTAGTTTAAAGAATTCTTACATGTAAAATTTAGGCTGTAAATCTCCTGTATCTCTAACTCAGGGAGAATGAATGGAACGTGCCAAACAAAGGAAATGGTGCAGCTGCTGGCAAAATATCTGGCTAGCCATAAATGGGAACATTGGGGATCTCTCAGTCATCACAATGGACAGTACAAACAGCCACTGCTATATTTAAACCATGGAGATTTTGCTTATTCCTTTCACTCCACTGTGCTGAAGATGTTAGAATTCATTCATTTCACTGTTTTCCCCGAGTCTGGATTTTCAGATGAGTGATCACATCATTAATCTACTCATCTTGTCGTTAGGGAAGAGCTGAATGGGAAGGATTGAGGATTCTTTCTTGTGAATTTTGAAGAGTGGCTCTGATTTACATTTAATTAAACTTTCCAGCTACTTGCAGGTACTTGGACAGATATTTGCCAATATCTAAATTTCCTAGTAAGCATAAGCATGAGTCTAACCCCCCCCCCCCCCCCCCAGTTAGTTAATATAAACATGCTCTTTCTGCCAAGATGACAGAAAACACCACTGCTGCACTTCCAGAATTATTCCTGTTTGACTTGAGGATAACAAACTTTGAATTATATCTGAATATAATATTTTGTTGGTACTGCATCTTGATTCTACTTCTAATCACAGAGTGGTTGAGGTTGGAAGGAACCTCTGGAGGTCATCTGATCCAGCCCTCTCTTAAAGCAGGGTAAGATAGATCCAGTTGCTCAGAATGGTGTCCAGATTTTTTTTGTGAATATCTCCAGGAGGGAGATTTCACAACCTCCCTCAGCAACCTGTGCCAGTGTTCAGCCAGCCTTACAGTGAAAAAGTGTTTCCTGATATTCATCTGGAGCTTTCTGTGTTTCAGCTGGTGTTCATTGCCTCTTGTTCTGTTACTGAGCACCACTGAAAAAAAAGCCTGGCTCCATCCTTTTTGCACCCTCTCTTCAGAGTTGATCACCATCCTCTGGGACTAGTGGTTCAGCCAGTATTCAGTCCACTCTCTGCTCATCCAGCCCATACTTCACCAGCTTCTCTGAGGACACTATGGCAGGCAATGTCAAAAGCCTTACTGAAGTCAAGGTAGACAATGTCTTTGGTAGTGGGGAGAGAAGCCTCATCTAGTAAGCCAGGCATTGTAGAAGGGTTATTAAGTTGGTCAGGCATGACTTGCCTTCTGTGAGGCAGAAAAGCATAATGTTATGTGTGAAACATCATTGTCCTTAAGGTGAACATACCATCTCAGCCTCTCAAGATTAAACTTTTGGGAGGTTGCAGATCAGATGTCAAGAGTGATAAAGAAGGAAGAAAACTATATCCTCTATTGGTTTTATATGCTATTTGTTGCAGATTTCCCTTTTGGTATGGAAGTGTGTTGGCTATTGTGATGAAGTTCAGAATGTGGTATTTAGATTTTTAGTGTCTCTTGACTTCCATCCCACCAGCAAAAGAATGTGCAGAAAACAATGCTAAACTAGAAAAATCCCACAGCATTAGGTTTAAAAGACTTAATGCATAATTCTATAATTAGATGAAACATTGAATGGTGCTGAACTTTCTCTCCCATGCTTCTGCAAACTTAGCCAGTTTGATATTTGGTACTTTCCTGTTGCCATTTCTTTAATGGAGCTCTATGTAAGAAATATTCTTTCCTTTTGCACTGAAGAATTGCTTGTACAACCTGTAGCGCCAGTGTTGTCTCTAAAGTTACATTCCTTGGATTTTTTACATTAGCTGAGGTGCTAGGGTTAATCAATTTATGCTCAATGACTGATTCATCCCCATGACAATGTGTAAAATCTGTCTGTGTTCATTTAGAGCTCTGACATGAAAGCTTGAAGAGAAAAGACAGGTATAAATTAGAAAAAGGCTAAATACAAGAGGAATCAAAATACTATAATTGAGCATGTTCACAAAATTAATACAGGAGAAATTTTCCCAATGTCATGTATACATATGCCTATTTGAAATGGAACCATTCCCTTGCTGCATTATAAACTCTGTAATATACAGGAGAGTCATTTTGAGTGATTTAGTACCATTCTGAAAAGGGAGAAGGGTGAGGAAAAACCTTAGGCAATAACAATCATAAATCCTAAAAGGTGACCTTTTATGTAGCACCCACAAACAGGATACTTTTCACTGCATTTTTCTGACAACTTGCACTGGAACTGGTGTTTATGCACCAGAGAAGTACCTCAAAGCAAAATTTTTGTTGCGTATGCTTGCTCTGCTTCTGTATGAGCAGCAAGTTTGTTAATGGATATGTATTTGTGTGCATATACGTACTCTTAAAAGCAAGCATTTAAAAATATTTTTCTGAATTCCAGTAATGTGAAGAAAATTATGTAGATACAAGCCGTACAAAACCATTCTGCTGATTAGCCATGTTGGAGTAATGTAAAAGCAGTAAGCTTCTAATTCCTAAATAACATTCTAGTCAAATGAAAACAAGTAATAGCAGCTCTGCCTAAGATATGCAGTGTCAGACTACAGTGGGTGTGAGATCAGCAAGCACCAGGATACTGCTGTTAATCACAGGTGGGGTTTCTGTTTCCAGTATGTTATAAAACCAACACAAATAAGAGCTTTAAAATATTTCTTCTTATCACTGTAATATTTCTATGACATGATCAAGTGGTGGAATTTGTGGTGGAATTTATGATGTGTCTTGCTGGGGTTTTCTGGTTGGTTTGGGTTTGTTTTTTTTTTTTTTTGGCACATCTTCACAAGAAGGTGGTGTGCTTGGGTCAGAGCTCTCAAACTGACTAGGTATACAATCTAATGCTCTATCTTTTGCTTTTTGGAGATCCAAGTTTTATAGTATTTTTTTTAAATATACATTCCAGACTCTCCTTATTGAAAATCACTTCTGGCAGCATGAAGTCATGTTGTTTTGAGGCTAGGAAAGTCTCAGCTGAAGTATATATGAACTGTTTTGCATGGCAAAAATCTAATGGATATCTGTGATTTCACAATAGAATGCTTGTGTCCTTTAGGAAAAAAAACCATAACATCAGCTGTTTCACTCGGGTATCTTCTTTGAGACAAGATGCATGCAAGGCTTATTTGGTTGAACAAGCATAAGTAAATAGCATGCAATTATTTTATTAAGTCCATGAACCCTTCAGAATACAGTTAAGGAGTAAATTCCTTCACTTAGATTTATGAAGAGATGTTTTCTTCATGAGTTGGAACCTTTCAAAAATCTCTATTGCTGATAGAGAAACTGAGCTGTGAGCTGAAGAAATTACTGGCACTACTCTTGGGATAAGTTACTAGTGATTATGAAAACATCTGGACTTAAAATGGGGTAATCACTGAGTAACTTGCATCTCAAAGTAGTTTAAGAAGTACTCTTAATGTAGAAGAAGTATTCAGTCTTTAATATAGATACGTCTGTACGTGTTTTTGAAATGGGTGAATAAACAGTTTAGTATTCACAAATCCAGTAGAATTAGAAAAAGAATGTAGAGTTTTGGATTCCTTTGTTGTTTTTTTTTTCCCGATTGTTAACCCTATGGCAATATTCTAATTGCTCTTTGGATTGATATCAAGAATGTTCTGCTACTGAACCTTTGAAAACATCTACTTTAACTTGGCCATATGGATAGTTTTCAATGTCTTTGGCCAATGATGTATACAGCTTGAACTGACACTTGCTGAACCAGCACCAATGCTTCCAGAAGTACTTTTTCTGTCCATGCCCTGAACTGTCTAGAAACAAGTCTGGAATCCAAAGATAATTCTGCTATAATAGTGATCCTCAATTAAAAAACACTCTTTTTCATGATCAGCATGTTGATAATACAGACACGGCTCCAATATGCAAAATGCATCCAGTCAGTTGAGAGTGGGGAGAGCATGGGTATGAGAGCCCACACAGGTAACACCTTCCTGTTCTGTCGGGGTTGCTCTCCTGTGGTGAATGCTAAAACACTATCAGTGCATTATGACAGCATTGTGGCCATAACATTTTTTTCAGGTTGAGAATTAGCATGCAAATGATGTCATTTTGCAGATGTTATAATGGAGATGAAATTTTTCAAGCCATGAGCAGATACAGTGAACTAGAAGAATAGACCCAGAATTCTGGATACTTTTTTGTTGCTTACACTTGCAATGTCTTAAATGTGCATGCATATTTGTGCAATACAAGTATATATATTCTGAAACAAGATTTTATATCCAGATTGATTCAAAGTAGGTTTCCTAAAGAAGCTAAGTGCAGTTCCAACTGTTAAGGTTAAAGTTCAGAATATTGGATCATTAATGTAAGAGTTTATTTGTATGATGGAGTTGTGAGTCTGTTGTTTAGTGCCCTGGGAACATTCATTAGCTTAATTTGGAGGTTCAATTTTGAAAGATAGAGTAGCCAGTGCTGAGCCCACTAGCTTAAAGCAACTTTTCCTGTTGGTATAGTAAAGCCATTATTCTGTGTGTGATTTATGATACAATGGCTTCTTTGAAAATCTCTCTCCTGTCCTTTCCCTGACCTCATTCTCCCATCATAAACATAAGTTCACACTAAGGTGTCTAATCTGCTTTGTTGTGTTAAAAGGACTTCAATTTCAATAAATGTAAATGAAAGCTAAAGGGAAAAAAAGCATAATAAACCAGAAAATAATGATCATGCTACTATTGTCACTTGTATCACTATGAAAATAATGATATTATGGTATTAACTGACTTGACATTGATGAGTTAACTGACCATTAGTTAGAATTGAACAGAGTGAACAGGTAGTTAGTTTTTTAGTCTTTTCTATCTATATTAAAAAAGAATGTTTAAAAAGTCCAAGTAGTTTATATTAAAGCATTGTGATATGGGCCTTGAGACCAAAAAGGCAGATCCTTGCCTATAGCTGTAGTTGTACCATTTCAAGTTAATGGCCAGCTGTTTTATTGCTGATGTGTGTAATTGTGTGCCCCCCCAAACCACTTCCTGAAATTGTTTTGGAAGTAGCGATGGAGATAGATGCAGATAGAATAACAGGTGGCAAGACTTTCAAAATGCAGGAGTAATAACTCAGTGTCATAGTTGCATGTACATTGATAATGTTGCATCTTGTTTTAGTGGATTGGTAGAATAAATGATTTGTGTCTATCTCTTCGGCATGTATTTTCTATTGACTAGTATGGCTCTTACTGTCTTGTTCAGCTGCAAGCCAATCCAGTGCAGTTTATAATTGCTTGATGGACAGCTCAGCATTTCTTTTTTTTCTGTCAGTAATATTATGAAATGTGAACAGGAAATGCCCAGGGTTCTATAGGACCAATGTGGGTATGATAAGCTGGCAGTTAATCTGCAAAAAGTAGATGTTGGAACACTAGGGAACTTGATCTTGCTCTGTGCTGAATGAGAAGTCTAAATTCTTAAAATCCTAGGTAGTCTTGAATTTTTCGTATCAGCAAAGTATTTTTTCTTTAAGCCCCAGCATCAATTTTCTAAATAGAAAGTTTTAACCTTACTTTTTTATTACCGTTTTAGTGACTCCTGATTCAGCCTCATATGACTGCATCAAAAACTATTATTCATTTAATTCTTCAAAACTGAACAAGGAAACTGGTGTGGGGGGGTTTGGGTTTGTGGTTTTTTTTTCCTTTCTTTTTTTTTTTTTTTTTTTTTTTTTTACTTTTTTAAGCCATGACTGATCAGCTACTGAGAAATACTGCCTTCACAATCATGGCTACCTGTAAGTGAATTTGAAATCTAAAAACTGGAGAACATGCACCCTCAATCAACCTGCACAGTGTTTCACAGTCTTTCTTAACGTCATCACAACTTCATCTAAGTTATGCAGGGAAGACTGAGGAAGGCTGTGGATCTTCCTGTAAATGTTTCTCCTCATCTTCCCATGGTTTTGTCTTTTCCTTGACAAATGTCTCTTAAATAGATCTGAGTACTAAGGCTGCTGCAGAGGTCCAGATATACAATTATTTTTCATCTAGGTTGCACATTTTCCTTGAGTATGGCTAACTGGAAATATTTTCTGAAGTTTGCCTGTCTACCATTTCTTTATGTGGTAGATAGAATGTCCATGGTGAGAGAATATATACATACATTTAAGAATGCAAGACAATAGGATAACCACACTGTGGTTTTTATAAGATTCTAGAAAATTTCACTGAGAAATTTTCAAGTCAGGAACTACTGAGACAATGTACTTGCCTTGAAGGTAACATAAATGAAAGCCCTCAAGTACTGAGTTCTTGGTTACTAAAAAACGCTAATGCTTTAGTTTACCTTCAGTTTATGGCAGAAAGGTGAGTTTAGAAGGTTCTTCTAGTAGAACAAATTCTACAGAAAATCTACCTCAAGTTACAAGAACAAGCTAGTAATAGATGTTCTCTGAATGATTAGTTTCAGATTTTTTGTTTATTTGCTTTGTAAAGTGTTGTAGAACACATATGATGGAATGCTTTCGAAGATGTTTATTTTGAAGCAACTTTGAAGTTGCTTAAAATCTGTCTTGGGGAATAGGGATGGAAAATTAATGAGTTCTGTATCCCCAGCATGGGGCAAAAGGTTTAGAATATTAGGTATTTCTTCCCCCCCCCCCCCCCCCCCCCATTTTTCTGATATGTGAGCAGGTGGGACTTTGAAATCAAACATAAGCCAAATGATAAAAGATTGGAAATTGCACCATTAATAAATTATAAGCAGTAGGTTATAAATTTTTATCACTTACTATTGTTAATTAACCTTTAAAAGCTGATCATGTAGAGAAAGCCTGGGGTTTGGTTTCTGTGGGAACTCTTTTTAGTAGTAATGAGCGCCTGAGGACTTTCCTCTCCCAGAGTGAACATGACATTTGAAAGATGTGTGTGTGATGCCAGCACTCTTCAGTATTTTAAGCATAGCAAGAAAGCTTGGTATTTTCCATAAAGATGCAGAAAGGGCAGTGATTTTCTTCTGCTTAGGCTGGATGTGATTCCAGATTTTCTACTTACACATTCAAGAATTAGTCCCACAAATAACACTTGTTTTCAAAAGCGTTGCTGGGAGCCTTTTGCCGGCATTTTGCCATGAGCAGGAGCAAAAATGAAGGCTTGTAATGACTTCATCTTATCCAACTAGATATGCTTCTATTTTTGAAGCCATGTAAAAATATTTTTCTTTCCAATAAATTTAATTGCACTAAAATAGGCATTAAGAATAATGCAAAAGAATGCTGTTTTATCAAGTTGCTTCAGATGGTGCAGAAATATCATTTGATTATTCCAGTTATATATGTTGCATGACCAGGATCTTGCAAATGCTTTGCATGAACTTGACCTTTCATTTTTAAAAAAAGAAAAACCTTCAGAATGAAAGTACCCGGGAGGAATATCTGTAACTTGTTTTATGTACATAGGCTCCTCCGTGCAGGTGAAAAGAGCCTTGCTAATCTCCTACTGCCACCCACAGCCCCAAATCACAGTTTGACAGTGGGTCAAGCTGTTCCAAGCAACATAGATGCTTTAAGTATTTAGCAAATAACTGATGTTGACTGCAGATGTTAAACATGTGAAAGCGGAGAGCCACCTTGTGTGTAATATATAAACACATATATTTGATTCTGCTTTTTTTCTTTTGATGTTTATGAATTTTCTGATCTCATTCATCTTTCATCTAGAACTGCAAAGGTAGACAACACAGTGAACCAAAAGCTTGAAAAGTTTTGAAATACCTTTTCAGGTGAAATGCTTACAGTTTAAGAAAGTTGTGTGTGACTATAAACGTAGTGCTCAACAGAAAAGTATAAGAAAATGTTGCAAATTTTATTAGTGAAAGGAATAAAATTCTGTATCAATAAGATATTGGGTTTTAGTATTTTTCTCATTATTATAATTTAAAAATTCATTTTTCTTTTCCATGGGAAACCACAATCTGATATAGCTATCATGTTAAGAATTAGAAGTTGTCTGGAAGTGAGTTTAGTATCTTAATCTATATGGCTATTCTGTGGTGCCTTCGCTTCTCTTAAACTTTGCTTTAGGGTGGAGAGTGTTCTGATATTTCCAGATGCATGAATGTATTCTTTATTTTATTTTTTTAAAAATCACAATATGTATAACAATTGGAACTGTTTTCTGACTTTCATTTACTCTAGTAAATACTGTAATCTTGCTGTTTGGTTTTACAAGTTTATTACTTCTACCTATTTCAGAATGAGATTAGTTGGAAATAATGGCATGGCTGCTTGCTTTGTATTAAAAAAAAAATCTCATTGGCTTTGGTTCCTTGTACTTGTATTGACAGATGTAAATGGTCACATATGTTGTGGTACAGATATGGGTTCGAGTCTACCTGTTTGGAACATCTGATCTTTTAATAGATATATAAGCAGCATGAGGGAAAGGTTGTCCCCAAGAAGACATAATCCACTAATGTATGACCAGCAGTGTGTATTCTATACCCACATACTCTCTCTAATGTTTAGTATTGCCTTTCATTATTTCTTCTAGTACTTGAAATTGTGTACTTCAGAATAAGACAGTGAGGGTTTATGTTTTATTTTGTAGATACAGAAGCTTAGCTACAGCATTTATATGTAACACATGTTCATGTTGTGATTTACATTTATATAAACCATAAGAAATATAATCCAGAAAAATTCAAACTATGAAAAGTAAATTATAACCTTAAGGAATGTGTATCTAGAATTTAATTCTGCTTTATGATCTATTGAATCCTAATGGCTTAGGTACTGGAAAATTTTTCAAGTAGTGCAAGAGTTTTAGGCTAGTGAAACCCCTGCTTTATTGAAATTAGATGTAAAACTTTTTTATTTTATTGGAGACATATTCTCCTTCTGTAATTTGGATCTGAGTTTTGGGATTCCAGCACTTCATGTTTCTTCCCACTGTGCCAGTTTTTCTTTCAAAATGCTGAATCCTCGCTGGGGCTAAAAGAATTAAATAATTGTAGCAGCTTCTGCATAGCAGCCAAAATATTCTCTGCAGTCAGAGTTTTTTTATGCACCTGGTTTCTTCACTGTTTAAAAACACCTACTCTTTCTTAGCTTTTAAATTAACAGTAGCAAAAGCTGAACCTGAAGGAGTCTGAGAGGTTGCAGAAGCTTCTGGTGTCTGAAGTAGTTCTAATATTGTCAACTACATCACTTTTCTAACTTTCTTTAAGGAAGTGTGTTGAAAGAAGGAATCTTTATGGCAAAACCCAGAGGAAGGTCCCTCAGACAGATTTATCCTGAAGTAAAAAGCAAATAAAATATATTGATGATGGAGGGTGTAAACCTCTCTTCTTGCTTCTGCAAATGCTACCTGAGGAAAGACTAAGAGGGTGACAGGCAGATGTGTGCCTTAGGTAGCTGCGATAGGTACAAATAGCTGACAGGGCAATGTAACAGACTGGCCATGCTTTGCAAATGTAATTGTTAGTGCCACAAGAGCTGAGCTAATGACAGGGCTATCAATACTGGCAATAGCCTAGATGAAATTAGTATTAAATAAAATTAAGTTTACTCTTCTCAAGAATTGCTGCTTTCTGCTCTAGTGATCCTGCAATAGTACCCACACTTATTTTTAGATTGTTTGTCATTAGGATATTTCACAATCTGGAACATTCTATTCAGCAAGTAGAAACAAGCAGCATAAGAATAAATAGGTAAATCCTCTTTCTCTACTTGTTTTAGGTTAGTTTCTTATGTACATATTGTAATTGGAAAGCTTGCTTTCCGCTGGATGTGTGCAGTTACTTTAAGCTGAAGATATGTGTAGGAGGCCCTTTGGTTCATGAAGGCAGCTTTTTTGTGCAGCAACTCAGTGATATATCTGTGCAGCAACTTATTTAGTATATTGGCAGGAATGATTTTTTGCATTTGGGGAATTGGGTCACATGATTTTTCTGAAATTTATGTAAAGCAAAGTTTGTTTTACGAGGTCTGGGCTTGCGCTGTTTGCATATTGATTCACTTTAGGTTTCTGAGGGAATTGATACTTCTAAGTACAAGGCTATTTTCTCAGGTTAATAAATGCAGAAGATGAGAAACTTATCTGACAACTTTTTAGAGTGCTTTTAAGGGAAAAATGCCAGAGAAGAAACACTCTAGACAAGGAACAAAGATATTTCTTCAGAAGCCCTTAGACACTTTTACAGCACCAAGGAATGTAGTAATCTGTAATCTTTCTGATGCTGATTTTATCAGTTAGTGGTTGACAAATGACAGGGCCAATAAAAATGTTCATTAGTTTCCATCTATATGTCTGTGCATTCATCTGTAATTTGCAGGGTATGCATTTTCTCCGCTGAAGTTTCCATGTCAGAAGCTATTTCATACTGTATTTCAGATCCTGCTTAAGAAGCTGATGCTTGAAGTTGCCTTTTAAATGGTATGGGAAAGGGCTTTGGGGATGAAGTGATGTGCTTTTTCCCCTTAAGCTTTGTTATATTAATATATTGCCTGTAATCATATAGCTATTCATAGTAGTAGAGAATACTTGCAAAATTTTTGAAGTAGTGAGAATTTTGCGGTTCCCACTGCAGTTGCAGAGCTATACCTCACCGGTGTTGAAAATGTAGTACCTTACTGGTTTATTATTGCAGACTATAATCTTCCCTTGTCTCTAACTTGCAACAGCCTTGGGTTATACATTTTCTATTACTGAACTGTCACTTTTAGTTGGGGGAGTAGAAATAGGCAGATACCCAGGAATACTACAAGTTCTGTTACTGCTTCAACGTTGTGTCAGGGTGAGTTTCCTGCTTGCTGCCTCAGAAGTGATTAGCTAGGTAGGATTTTCTTAACCTTATTCTGTTCCTTCCCCCTACCCCAGATTTCCAGGAAATCTTTCTATGTATAGAGCAGGTCAAAAAGATTGTCCTCCTAAATAGAACAAGATAGTTCTATTTGATCCAGCAGGGTGTATTCTCTTATTCACAACATATACAGTATCTGTGAGACTACTTGTTCCTTTATCCTATTATGCCTGAGTTAGCATAGCATATGTAAAGTTTTGATGTAAAGTTTTGCTCCAGGATATCTAAATAGTGCCTGTTTCAGTGTATGTATAAAGCTGTGTAAAGAATGATGGAAGATCTCATGGCACCACCCTCTTTTCTGCTTCATGGTAGTTGTAGAGGGTGATAAAGTTCCCCTTAAGGCTTCTCTTCTCCAGACTAAACAACCCAAGTTCCCTCAGCTGTTCCTCAGAGACCTACTCTCCAGACCCTTCACCAGCTTTGCTGCCCTCTTCTGGATGGGCTCCAGCACCTCAATATCTGTCTTGTAGTGAGGGGCCCAGAACTGAACACAGTATTGGAGGTATGGTCTCACCAGTGTTTTCTTCCAAGTATTCCTCTTGTCTGTCAACTAGTATTTTGTCTTGATGGTACAAGATTTGTTGGTTTTGAGTTTCTTCTCAATAGTCTTGTGTGATTTTAATTATGGTGCTTTCATTTTTCAGGTTTTAGCTCTTTACACATATCTCTGTGTTCATTAAAAAATATTTTTGTGAAAGACTGACTTTACTTTCCATATGTTCTTTTTGCATAGCTTAAGACTTCTGTAATAGGTTAAAATAGTTAGATGAGACCATACTTGTTTCTTAAAGCTTCATCCTGGTGCATCTGTGGAAGTGCACTTGCTTCACACTAACCTTTGTTTTCATTCTGCTGGAAAACAGAACTGTGTTTAAAACTAGTGTTATTTAAATACCATGTTCTTTTTTTTTCTTTTTTTTTTTTTAATTAGAGATTGCAGACGTCTGAGTTTGGCTTTTGTTGTACTGCCAGCTGTAGGAACATAAACAGTCTTGGGCACCATGGTGAATGTTTTAGTATAGTCTATAAGGGAGGAGAGGAAAAAAATAAATCAACCTCTCCCAAACTGTGCACTCTTGGATATAATAACACAATAAATGTCAATATGACTACTTAAAAGTCAGTAAAATTATGCTGATTATTTGCTGTTCCATGAACGGTTTCAGTGTAAACAGGTGGTGTTTGTATAGTCTCTGGAACAGAGGATGCATGTTATGTACAAAACCGAAGTGCAAATTATATCTGGGTACATAATCCCCTCTGGGTTTTGGCATTATTTAAAAAATTAGCAGGGCACACTTCTAATGAAACTTTATCATTTCAGTTTAGAGTTGCAACTAAGTCTGCTCAGGTTCTGATTTAAGAATACAAAGTGTCTTTCATCAAAGTGTTCAGGCAAATCATCCATGTTATAGTACTCAGTAGCATCCCCCTGAAGAGATCTGACAGCTGCTGAAAGAACTGACTTTTAGTTGCTCTCTAACATTTCAAGACCATTTTTAGAACAAATATACAGACCTTGGGATTCCTCTCAGTTACATTCAGCTCAATTGCAACAGTGCTGCAAAATGAATGAGAGAGAACTGAGCTTTGTGCTTGTAAATCCATATTCTGTATTTTCAGGGTTATGTTTGAATTGTGTAGAGTTAGACATTTCTACTATAAACACCTTATTTGGAAGACAATGACATAGATTAATCAACTTAATAGCAGAAATATTCTGACATTTGACCTGGGAGAAATTGAGGATGATCAGCCTCATACTAGACTGATTACCCTAATAGTTATAAAATGGGCCTAGATATTGAATAGTTTTGATTGGCCTGCAATAGTTTCAAACAGTGATATTAATCTGACGTAACTACCAGTTTTTGTTCTTCACAACTTGTTAGTTTCATCAGATTAATGTAGCATGGAGAAGGCAGAAAAAAATATTTTTTGAATGTTTTTATGACCTTGAACAGTAGTGTCAGGGAATTTACTGTATCTGAATAACATAGGAGTTTTCCTGAACATGTGCTAGAATATACTGACTCAGATAAATTTTGTTCAACTTTTTATAAAGTAAGGGACAAGAAAGATTACTGAAGGTCAGAAGACAAAAGTAACAGAAATTAAATGACCCAAAAATCAAGACACAAAGATTTCATTCTCTTCTATCTTAAATAAATAAGCACAGTAGCTAGGCTCAGGTTTTTGCTCTGAAGAGTCACCCTGCATTTCTGTCTTCAGTGAGCAGCTTATAAGTGTTAGATAATGACAACTTTGACCCCTTTTCAATGGAAATGGAGAATACAGGGTTCTGTGTTACACTAGGAAAGGAAGAGAATAATTACAACTTATTAGAGGAAGGCTTAAGGAATTCTGGGAATCCAATTAGCCTTCAAGTGATCATCTGTCTTTAAGCAGTAGGCTCTCTTTTTCAAGGAGAGCATTAGTCCATCTGACTACAACAAAGGATGTGAAGCAAGTGCTGAAAGAGCCAGAGAAGACCTATTTTTGTTGAAGGTGTGTAAATTGAGGATACAAATGAAGTTATAGCTGTATAGTGAGGGTGTCCATTGAAGACAAAAACCTGTTGTTTGATTTTGTCTTAGTTTTTCTCAGAACACCCAAACAATTTATGCTCATAAAATGAGCCCTGAATAAAAGAGGTTGTTGCATTCTTAATAAATGGGTTGTGCAAAACTCAAAATACAGATGTACTCATCTGTTCTACACTAGCAAAGCTTCAAAATATTTCTGCCTGGGACAGTAGAGTGCAATACCTTAAATTGCCAGATGGAGTTGTTCTTGATGTACATTATTACACTTAAAACAAATATCTGAAAAACTCATTTCCTATAATTTTTGTTGATCATCCCTGAAATGTCATGGTGGAAGCTCTAAGAATTTTTACCCTTTTAATCATACTAAAGGTGGAAATACACTGAGAGGTATGTTTTACGTGTATTCGCATAACCTCTTTCAGTATTATCACAGTATCACAGTATGTTAGAGATTGGAAGGGACCTTGAAAGATCATCTAGTCCAATCCCCCTGCCAGAGCAGGAACACCTAGATAATGTTACACAGGAATGTGTCCAGGCGGGTTTTGAATGTCTCCAGGGAAGGAGACTCCACAACCTCCCTGGGCAGCCTGTTCCAGTGTTCCGTCACCCTCACTGAGAAGAAGTTTCTTCTCAAGTTTAAGTGGAACCTCTTGTGTTCCAGTTTGTACCCATTACCCCTTGTCCTATCATTGTTTGCCACCGAGTAGAGCCTGGCTCCGTCCTCGTGACACTCCCCCTTTATATATTTATAGACACTGATAAGGTCACCCCTCAGTCTCCTCTTCTCCAAACTATAGAGACCCAGCTCCCTCAGTCTTTCCTCATAAGGGAGATGTTCCACTCCCTTAATCATCTTTGTTGCCCTGCGCTGGACTCTCTCCAGCAGCTCCCTGTCCTTCTTGAACTGAGGGGCCCAGAACTGGACACAATACTCCAGATGCGGTCTCACCAGGGCAGAGTAGAGGGGAAGGAGGACCTCTCTCGACCTACTAACCACCGCCCTTCTAATACACCCCAGGATGCCATTGGCCTTCTTAGCCACAAGGGCACAGTGTTGGCTCATGGTCATCCTGTTGTCCACTAGGACCCCCAGGTCCCTCTCCCCTACACTGCTTTCTAATAGGTCGTTCCCCAACCTATACTGGAACCTGGGGTTGTTCCTGCCCAGATGCAGGACTCTACACTTTCCCTTGTTATATTTCATCAAGTTATTCCCTGCCCAACTCTCCAGCCTGTCCAGGTCTCGCTGGATGGCAGCACAGCCTTCTGGCGTATCAGCCACTCCTCCCAGCTTAGTGTCATCAGCAAACTTGCTGATAGTACACTCAATTCCCTCATCTAAATCATTGATGAATATATTAAATAATACCGGTCCCAGTACTGACCCTTGAGGCACTCCACTAGTCACAGGCCTCCAACTAGACTCAGCCCCATAGACTACAACTCTCTGGCTTCTCTCCTTCAGCCAGTTCGCAGTCCACCTCACTACCTGATCATCCAGTCCACACTTCCTCATTTTAGCCGTGAGGATGCTGTGGGAGACTGTGTCAAATGCTTTGCTGAGGTCAAGGTAGACCACATCCACCGCTCTGCCATCATCCATCCACTGTGTTATTTCCTCATAAAAGGCTAAGAGATTGGTCAAACATGATTTCCCCCTGGTGAAGCCATGTTGACTGCCCCTCATAACCTTCTTATCCTTGATATGCCTTAAGATGGTACCAAGGATAAGGTGTTCCATCACTTTCCCAGGGATGGAGGTGAGGCTGACCGGTCTGTAGTTACCCGGGTCCTCCTTCTTGCCCTTTTTGAAGACTGGAGTGACATTTGCTTTCCTCCAGTCCTCAGGCACCTCTCCCGTTTCCCAAGACTTGGTAAAGATGATGGAGAGTGGTCTAGCAATGACTTCCGCCAGTTCCCTCAGCACCCGCGGGTGCATCCCATCTGGACCCATGGATTTATGGATGTCCAGATTGCTCAACTGGTCTCTAACCCATTCCTCATCGACTAAGGCAAACCGCTCCATCGACCTGACTTCATCTAAGGTCTCAGGGGTACAGGGCTCTTCAGGACTGCCCGCAGCAGAGTAGACAGAGACAAAGAAGGCATTCAGTAACTCTGCCATCTCTTTATCTTCTGTCACCAGGGCACCCATCCCGTTCATCAGTGGGCCTACATTGCCTCTGGTGTTAGTTTTGTCTGCCATGTATTTAAAAAAGCTCTTTTTGCTGTCCTTGACCCTTCTTGCCAGGTTTAATTCTAAGGATGCCTTAGTCCTCCTAGCTGCCTTCCTACATCTTCTAGCAGCAGCCTTATATTCCTCCCAAGTGGCCAGCCCCTCCTTCCATGACCTGTAAACTCTCCTCTTCCACTTGAGCATACCCAGCAATTCCCTATTTAGCCACGCAGGTCTCTTGGCCCTCTTCCTTGACTTCCTACGTGTCGGGATGCTCCGATCTTGAGCACGGAAAAAGCAGTCCTTGAATGTCAACCAACTATCTTGGGCCCCTTTACCTTCAAGCAGCCCTGCCCATGGGATTTCCCCTAGCAATTGCTTGAAAAGGCCAAAGTTTGCCCTGCTAAAGTCCAGGGTTGCAATTCTACTTGGTATTCTACTAGTCCTGCCACACAAGATCCTGAACTCCACCATCTCGTGGTCGCTGCAACCAAGGCAGCCCTCAACCCTTACTGCTTCGACCAGATCCTCCTTGTTAGTGAGGATGAGATCCAGCAGCGCTCCTCTCCTGGTCGGCTCATCCACCATTTGCAGGAGGAAGTTATCATCCATACACTGGAGGAACCTCCTGGACTGTGGCTGGGTTGCCGAGTGGTCCTTCCAGCAAACATCAGGGAAGTTAAAATCCCCCACGACGACCACGGCCTGTGACTGTGAGGCCGCTCTCAGCTGCCTGTAGAAGGTCTCGTCAACTTCCTCACCCTGATCCGGTGGTCTGTAACAGACACCCACAACAGTATCCCCCCTGCCAGCCTGCCCCTTAATTCTCACCCACAGACTCTCAACTCGCTCATCATCTGTCCCTGGACAGAACTCGGTGCACTGTAGTTCCTCCCGCACATAAAGAGCAACCCCACCACCCCGCCTGGCTGGCCTGTCTTTCCTGAAAAGGACATAGCCTTCCATGACTATATTCCAGTCATGTGAGCTGTCCCACCACGTCTCTGTAATTGCCACCAGATCATAATCTCCTGACTTAACACAGGTTTCCAACTCCTCCTGCTTATTTCCCATGCTGCGCGCATTGGTGTACAGGCATTTCAGGGAGCGAGCTGAGCACACCGATTTCACCCTAGGATTGTAGGAGGCCTCCCAGTCTTCATTAATTCTGGAGCGCTGCCCCACTGGGGCAAGCCCAGCTACAAGCCCATCCCCCTTCGAATCTAGTTTAAAGCTCTCCAAATGAGCCCTGCTAATTCGTGCCCCAGCATCCTTTTCCCTCTGTGAGACAAACCTTTCTCACTTGTCATTGTCCAGACTGGTGCCCTATAAAACCAGCCGTTATCAAAGAATCCAAAGCCCTGCCTGTAGCACCAGTCTCGAAGCCAATTGTTCATGAACTGAATCTTCCCATTCCTTCCCACATCAGTGGAAGATGGAAGGAGAGAGGAGAAGATCACTTGAGCCCCAGACTCTTTCACCATCCGCCCCAAGGCCCTGTAGTCTTTCTTCATCCCCCTCAGACTGCGGGAAGCAGCTTCCTCCCCACCTGTCTGGAAGACCAGCAGCGGGTAATAGTCTGTTGGGTGCACCAGGTTGGGGAGCGCCCTGGTGATATCCCTGATCCGGGCTCCAGGCAGACTACACACTTCCCTATGATGAGGGTCAACTCTGCATATCGGGCCCTCTGTTCCTCTCAGAAGGGAATCCCCTACTACAATGACCCTTCTTTCTTTCTTAACAGAGGCAGTCTTGAGGTGCAAAGTCGACTCCCTTTTCCTATGTGGCCTTGTGGGCTGGCCTTGCCCCACATTCTCACCTACCTCTCCTTCAAGATCCAGGGCCTCGAACCTATTACGGAGGGACACCTGGGGAAGCAGGGCAGGAAGGGGGAGGGTTTCCCACGACGTCGAACTGGAACTCGCTTCCAACCCTCGTCGTCTTTTTGGTCCCCTACCTCTGCGCAACAGCTACAGGGCAGGGGCTGCCTCGGGCCATCCCCCTCTGTGTGAGAAGGCAGGGGGTCCTTCCCCTTTTGGGGGGTATCTCCCTGGAACCGTTTCGACTGGCCCGCCAGGGAGTTACTCCACCAGTCGATCTCCCTTTCACACTCCCTGATGGTCCTCAGTGTCTCAACCTCCTCCTTAAGTCTTGCCACCAGGCTAAGCAGATCTTCTACCTGCTCACACCTCACGCAGGTGGAATGCTGTCCTCCCTCCCCCACCAGCAGCAGGCTCTGGCACTCCCTGCACCCAGAGACCTGAACAGCCACGGTCTGGGACGGGGTCTCTGTCTGAGTTGCTGTAGTCACCTTACTGCAAGCTCTCTTTCTGGAGGCAACCATATTGGTGCGCAGTCTGGGACACCAGCACCAGCAACACGACCTGCTTGTTCCTCCCTGTGCCCGGTGGGCACCGACCCGTCGCTGCCCTCTCAAAGGCTTTTTCAAGGCAAGCAGCAGGGGAGTGGTCGCCGTCACCGTGGGAACGCCCCCCGCCACGTCAGCCTCTCTCTCGCAAGGGCTGCTGGGGCTTCGGGGATCGGGAGATGTCGGGAATCGCGATGTCTCTGCGCTATCCCCTCTGATTTTCCTAATCTCCGTTGACCCTCGCGTCGCTGAAGCGTGCCGGCTGTGGCTCTAGCTAGGCTAGCTCCGATCAGCTGACAGCCTCTTTATTAGCCAAGTCCATTAAATACTCTTTTCCCAATGGCAATAAGCAGACTTTCCAATAAACCTGTGTAACCTAGTTTACTTCATAGCTCAGAGTGTGATGCTGAGATCTCATGAGGAGAGATGTGCCACTTTCTTGCTATTTTGGGAAGCTGTAACTGGAGCATTTACCAGTTTGTAAAACAAACATGCTAACATTTATGCTGCTCCTTAAAATCATTCATTTATCCACAGTAGCTGTGTGGGTGGCCTACTTAGATGGGCTTTTGCCTTTGTCCCTGTGGTCTTAATACATTTTATAGAATCATAGAATGGTTTGGGTTGGAAGGGACCTTTAAGATCACCTAGTTCCAACCCCTCCACCATGGGCAGGAGCACCTTTCACTAGACCAGGTTGCTCCAAACCCCATCCAGCCTGGCCTTCATCACTGCCAGGGGCAGCCACAACTTCTCTGGACAGCTTCTTTAAGTGTCTCACCACTTTCATAATGATTTTTTTCCTAACATCTAATCTAAACCTACTCTGTTTAAAGCCATTCCCCCTTGTCCTATCACTACAGGCCCTTGTAAAAGTCCCTATCCAGTGTTCTTGTACCCTTTAGGCACTGGAAGCTGCCCTAAGGTCTTCGCAGAGCTTTTTCTTCTCCAGGCTGAACAAGCCCAACTCTCAGCCTGTCTTGACAGGAGATGTGCTCCAGCCCTCTGATCATCTTTGTGGCCCTCCCGGACTCACTCAAGCCAGGTCCACGTTTCTTCTGTGTTGGGGCCTCCACAGCTCAGAGCAGTATTGCAGGTGGGGCTCTTGGCAGAGCAGAGTAGAGGGGGAGAATTGCCTCCCTTGACCTGCTGGTCATGTTTCTTTTGATGCAGCCCAGCACACAGTTGGCTTTCTGGGCTGTGAGCACACACTGAAGCCTGCTCATGTTGAGCTTCTCATCAGCCAATGCCCCAAGTCCTTCTCAGGGCTGCTTTCAATCCTTAGTGGCTTAGTCTTTATCCATTCTACTTCTTTGCTCTCTTATCTCTTGCTTTTAATTTTCTCTCTCTTAGGGTATGTATTTATATTGCATTGTCTGTTGTATGTCTTTGATCAAGTAGGCAATCAAACGAACAATACAGGCTGTATGGGTGGAGAGGCTGTATTAATAAGTCCCAAGGAATTACTAGGATTTATGACTAATTCTATTAGCACTGGAATAATTATTAAATACTGAGCAGTCAAGAAAATTAGAATTCTGTAACTTGTCTAGAATGACCCATTTTTTGACTATAGCCTAAACTTTTATTGAAGGAAAAAATTTCTCAATCTTTGTGTGCCTTTGCACATGTGCAAAAAAAAAAAAATTCAGGTTTCAGATATATGGTACTGTACACATATATATGTGTATATAACAAAAGCTTGGACAGTTTTGAGAGTATTTCTCAAAAAGTGCTGAGATGTTATACTTCAGAGTATAGGCCATAATAAATAGAATACCACAAGAGGCTTAGTTGTCCAACTTGCTGTAGCTGCAAAATTATTTTACTTCATTAATAGAGGATTCAGGTACAAATATTATAAATCTATTCAATGAACTGGTAAGATTGTGCAATTGACTACACAAGGGATTATTGGTTATGTAAGGATATTGCTAGTCTTTTATTAGTCAGATGTCAAGTGACTTTTCAGTGATGGTTTTTTCCGTGTTCAGAGTTGGGCACATCGTTGTGTTGACCTAGTCAGAATAGCGTATGGTGTTGCTATATTATAACAAAACTTTTTGTTATTTGAACATAATGCATGGGTAAAATACAAGAATACAGAGTCAGAACATAAAAAATGATCAGTTATTTAAGTTATTAAAAGATGCTTCCCTAGCTTAATAGTATTATTTTAATAACTATTCTGAATATTGCTTTTACCCCCACAATATTGATGTGAATCAAGACTTTCAAGAGAGCAGGATTCTAGATAAGGGGCCAGTTTTCCTGCCCCAAATTTTTAAAATTTGATAAAGCTTTGTTTGTGATTTATCCCATCAAATTTAACCTGGGTGTCTAATGTAGCTAGATTAAACACAGGTATTTCTGCTGGAGGCAAGGGGATGAATCAATGGGGGTGAATCTATAGTTTTCTATTCACTGATAAGGCTAGATGCTAGAGTCTAGGCACCTAACTGTCAGATGTTTAAACTTAGGTAAGGAGGATTCTACTATAATTATTTTCTTTTGCTTCTCAAGAACAGTAATTCCGTAACTCAGGGAAAATAATTTCTAGAAACCGAGTTGCTGGTGACAGTTTCATGTTCTGGGAACAGAGTATGCTGCTTCAGTCTTTCAACAGCTCTCTTTCTGTTGTTTGTTTGTTGTGGGGGACATAATGGCTAGGCTGAATTTTTTGAGGCATGGGGAAAAAACTTTGTTAAACTATAGCTATTGAATAGAGTTGTTGAAATTCTATTCAGCTCTGAAGCTCCATCTTTTTTCAGCTGTGAGAAATCATGGGCATGCAAACAAGGCTTTGTTTCTTTTAGCTTTGAGACACACGTGAATTAATAGCTATGACAAGCTAATATCAAGCCAAAGCACCTGTGTGTCTTTCCAGAGATATACTATAACGATAACGGGCTGTGTAGTCTTGATATTGTAGCTCATAACATGTCTGTTTTCCTCCAGGACAATCCCTTTTACATCGCAAAGGGGTCAGCAGATAATCTCTTTCCTGACACTCTTGTCCAAAAGATTTTTTTTGTACTGCTGAGTTGTGATAACAGCCTCATTGAGAAGGAGTTGGTTGGGTTTTGTTGTTGTTCTTGTGTCTTTCAAACACGTGCCCAGGAAAGGCAGAATTTCCCTGAAAGTGGCTGTTATCTTCATAAATCTGTGCCTACTTCAGAAAGCCTGATAGAAAATGATTAGGGTTGTTAGTCTTCCAAGCAGAAATGTCTTCAGGGCAATGTGTATTAAATGGATGGAAAGATAAAACAGTGAGTCAAGGAGAGGAAATGGTATGTAAGTGGAATATGGCTTGAGCATAATTTGGGGGGGGAGGAAGGGGGAATAGAAAAGAAATGAAGAGATGATCTAGTTATGCTGAAATGCAGCAGGACTAAGACAGAAACGCAACATGTGGCTCCCTATAGCCAGATTTTTAAGTAGGTTGGATGCCCTCCAGTAGTTTAAATGAATCTTTAGCATGACTCATGACCAGGCTGAGCTTTGCCAATTTCACTGCGGGGAATTCCTCCTATGTGAAGGTGACTCTTTGTGGCCTGTATGTTTTTTGATGTTGTGTCTTCTTGCTATCTAATCATTTTAATAAAAATATGTTAGTACTTTAATATCACATCTTTGCTTTATGTAAAATTATAGCAATCATCAAAATGGTTAAGGGATGAAAAGAGAAAGTACTGAATTCTTAAAATTTTGCTGTTGTGATGAAATCATAGTGCAGTGTACAGGCAAAAAAGTGAAATGTGAGCTACTATTCAGAAGAAAATTCTCTAATTATATTTACTCCAGTTACTGCTAGTATTTATTCATTTTGTGAGTGTTTTCCTTAATTTAGCCATAAGAATTTTGATACAAGAATTTTTTTTTTTTTGTTTATTGCAAATTATGTCTCTATCTAGAATCCCCTCTTTTGTAACTCCAGAAAAACAAATAGATAATTGGTTTTGGACAAACTCTGAGAAAAACTGTGAATCACTTTTTCATTTTGAAATGTGTTTATCTTAAAAAAAAAAAACCTGCCTAAATAAAAAAATAGAAAAAAACGAAACAACAACACACAAAAAAAAAACAAAACCCAAACCAACACCCCCCAAGAAAAAAATCCGAAAATCCCTCCCCCAAAAACCCAAGCGAAACCCAATCCAAATCCTAAACTATGTTTCTGAATGTGCTTCTCCTTTTTCTGTATGCTGATCATGTACCAGTTATCAGGGTGAATTATGTTTGATGATATAATGCATAGCCAGAAACACTCTTCCCTATCTCAAATATTGCCTAGATTGCAAAGTGAGGACACGATTAGAATGGCATCAACTCCTGGTCAAGAAGAGTAGATCTATCTTTATCGGGGCCCGTGGGGGACCAAGCCCCGAGTGCCTTGTGATGGTGAGCTCTCCGTGGTGCTGGAATTCGTCTCAAGACCACAAGGTGCAACAGAGAAAGTCAAGTTTACAGTTTTCTGCCTATTTGAATTAGCTTAAATAAAACCTGACCAAACTTAGACTGTAACTTTGATTTTTCCATAGGTCTAAACTTGTGTAGTTCCTTTCAGTTATTGCTAAAAAGGAAACATTATTGATATGCATGCACAATCAGAAGCTCTTTCAATGACTTAAACCAGCAGGAGAGACCAACTAAAATCCACCAGCTATGCTACATGATAAAGCCTTTTTAATTCCTTAAATAATAAGATTCTCAAATAGCAACATTGCCACTTTGTTAGTGGGGGCTACAATACTTTCAATCGGTGTGGACAACGGGTAATTCCCCAAACAGGACAGATATATCTAGAGTGAACTAACCTATGTTTCTGGTGCTATATCCCTACCTTTCTTTTGTAGACAGACTTAAATTTACAACTGGTCATGTTCAGGCAGGTCAAGTTGAGTCATGCTTTACTTCTGGTAAGGAATATCATAGGCATGTTAGAATAATTTGCTACGTTAAAATAATTGGCTGAGCCAATCTACCCTTTTGACAGTGAGCTTATTCAGTCAAGCATGATATCAAAACCATATGGTTACATGACTCCTTTCCTGGAAGTGGTTGCCAGTGACAAGATGGTTTGCAGCCAGGATGAGTGTGGATATATCTGCAAAACACTGTAAAGATGACTTAGGGCTTAAAAATCATGGGATTTCTTGGTCTGTGGTTATCTCTGTTGATTCAGTTCCATTTACTGTACGCCAGTATGCTTGGCTGTCAGGTTTCTATTCTGTATGTTCCATTAGGCTTGAATCGCTTAATGTTACATTGTCCATCACAAGACCTTCTCTGCAGCGTAGTGCTCTGTTATCATTCAGAAATTGATGATAGCACTGAATTTTGGAGTCTGAGTTTGATAATTTCAATCCTATAAAATGCAACCATTATTTTAAAATTTAGTAATTTTTCTATATATTAATTTCTAGTTGAAGCTTAGAACCTCTAAGAACAAGTAGAGGATTGTTGTCCTTTATATATACATAAAAGCATATATACATCTATATTGACAGTTGTGGTTACCTGAGCTGTAATTTTGTTAGTTTGGTTATTCAGTGGTTTGGGGTTTTTTCTTTGTTTTTTTTTTTTTGTGTTTGTGGGTTTTTTTTTTTGTTTTTTTTTTTTAGCATCAATTTTTCATAAAGGTCAATTGGTTAGTACCTCACCGTGCTCGGTTAATAGATTTTTGGTTCAGAAATTGGCTTGAATTTCTAAATCTAAGATTTAATGGTATAAAAGACATACCTGAATTTTCATTGAACTTTTGGGTTGAGCAGAGGTTTTCATGATGGATATGCTTGAGGTTTTTTGTTGTTTTGTTTTTGGCTTTTTTTTTTTTTTTTGTTGGTTAGGTGGTGGTTTGTTTTTTTTTTTTACAGCATGAAGTTCTTAGAACATCTGTTCCCTTCAAAGCATACTTTTATATTTTGTTAAAAGTTCACTCTTTCTATGTCTATGTCCACTGAAATTTTGATAATGAAAAAAAAAATATATGCACAATAACTGTTTTTAAGATAAATCTAACGGGGGCCAAAAGCTATTATAACATCTGCAGTAAGTCAAATCATACTCATCCAGTAACTAAAGTCTATTCATCTTAGACAGCTGCAGGAAGCAAAGTGCAAGGAGCCACACAGGAGGTTCTTTTGAATTAAGCCAGCATTCTAATAATAGAAGATTGCCCAAAGTAAGCTTGCCAAAGAACGGGGGAATTGACCACATCCTTCCAGCATCTATGGCCTTAACATAGCAAGATGTTAATATGAATTTTTTTTGGATACAATGACTATTTGACTATATTGTTTTGTAGTTAATTTATAAAATTTAAGAAAAACATGAAAAGCTAGTTTTTAATTGGTAGATGAAACCAACAGTCACACATCAGTTACAAACCAAAACAAAGCAACAATAGCCAATCTTCTGTCTTGGCAGAATTCTGTAGATTTAGATGAGTATAATTTGCTGTATTTTTGCATGTTACTATTGATTGGGCTCTTTCATGGACACCCCGTTGTTGTGGGAAAAGAGCTTACGTGGACTGATTATGTGTCAAATGTTACTGTCCTTGAACAGGCAGGGGTCACCAGTATCGAGGCCATATTGCTGAAATAGCAGCTGTGCTGGGCAGGGCACATCTCCAGGATGGAGGATCACTTCCTCCCTCAGATTGTGCTTCATGGTGAACTCGCCACCAGCTGCTGCAAGAGAAGTGCCCCAAAGAGGAGATTTAAGGACTCCCTGAAACAATACCTCAGCCTTGGCCATATTGACTACCACCAGTGGTCCACCTTGGCCTCCAATTGGGAGACTTGGAGACACACCACACATAACGCTGTTGTCTCCTTTGAGAACACACACAGAATTAGTCTCGAGGAGAAAAGACAATGTAGACAGAATCGTGCCTCTTCTATACCACCAAAGGAGACCTTTTCCTGTGCTTTTTGCAACCGGATTTGCCTATCCCACATTGGCCTTTTTAGTCATCAGCACACTTGTAGTAAGCGTGGGTAAAGCCCTTCCCAAATCTTCGTTTGTGAAGTCAAGCCATCAATCAATCAAATGGTTGGGATGGAAGTGCCTTCCTTGTTTGGGTTATTTCACATAGCTAATATTAACTTTCTTTTTAGACATTTTCTAGTATTTTAGACTTATGAGAACAGTCAAAGATTATTCCAAAGTTATCTATACCAAGATGATATTATATAGGTCTTGCTATGCAGAGCTTAAACCGAACTTGCCTATAAGCTTCATTATACTCTGAAACTGAACTGGGAGCAATAATAGCTTCTATACCAGTAACTTTATTAGAAAACTGTAATCAAAGAAGTTGATGTCTGCAATTAAAATTACAGATTTTTTTTTCTTGGGTGGCTGACTGTATTTCGTATTTCACAGTACATTTTATAGTCATTGCATGCAACGTTTTGTAACTGCTCTTAGAATATCTACTAGGGTATTGGGAATTAGAGTTGAAATTGGATCAACTATGATACTGATATGATGAAAACTTTATATGGCTCTCTTATAAGTTCCTGAGGGTAGACTTTTCATCCATAAAGGTTGGATGAAAACTATTTAAGCTTCTTCAAGTCAGTGGAACACCTATGTGAAATGCTTGCCCTCTGGTGTTTTCTTGTTTCAGATGGACTGAATTGATCCTAATACAGGTTTAAAATAAATATTTAGAATGTATGATAAAATCAGATTGTCCTGGTGAAACTTATGTGACTTGCTTAACCTTGATGATTTTCTTTAACACAGCTGAAGATTTGAGTTGAGTCCTGATCTCGGACCCTGGGAAACAGGCTGGATTCATAATATTAAGCTTCAGACAATATTCATGTGTAACCAGTAAAGGCAAAACAATGCTGTCAGTGTCATGAAAGCTGAATAAACTTGTAGTCCTGAGCAAAAAAGACACAGCTAAAAGATGTATGCATTGTAGATTTTTATAATCCTTAGTTCTCTGTTTTAAAAGAGAGAAAAATATGGTTTACCTTGTTCAGGTCACTTAAAACACCTTTAAAGTTCAACATTTATCAATAAATCTTGGATTCCTCACTACACAGACAACAATTAAGGTGGTAAACTTTTTTTGTTCAAACATGCAGTAATTTCCTAGGTGAATCTAGACTAGGCATTTATGATTGCAATCTTTGAGACTTAACGTAATATATTTGTGTGTAAATGTGTTTGACCTGACGTAAGGTTACTATCTGAAAATATTTAATATTAGATGAGACATTGAAAGAATTGGTTTGACATATGTGCAGTACACTTACATCTATGAACCCAAGTCGTCATGCCAAAAGAAATAGAGTGATATATAAAGGTTAAATAGCGTACTTGCAGGAAAATGTGGAGACTGTCTAACAAGGTATTTCTAACAGCTAACCATATGTTCAGGCTTAATACAGTCTTTTTGAAGGTTCTTTCTAAATTTTCTTTGAGACCTGATTTGGAGAAACGCACAAGTCTCACTATTACTCAGTATGTTAACCCAATACATATGCTATTATTGAAAATACAGCAAGTATACCATGCATCATACCTGGTCCTTAATTATTTTTACCGGACTGTGTGTTTCTTCCTAGTAGCTAAACAGCAAAATCTCTTGATGACCATCGAGGCATTTATCAAGTTATTTTAAAAGGATAACTTGCTCTCTGGAAAAACCTATGTATCTCTTGATGGAGGAAAGCCAAACCATTACTTTGTTAAATTATTTCCTTCAGCTGCTGAGAGAGGATAGTTGATTCTTATTTTAAAAGCCTGGTGGATGTTGCCTTATCCTAAGGCATGTTGATATGTCACAGTAATATCCAACAGATGGAAGGTGTAAATTATAGAGAAATAAAGTATGGAGACTACATTGCTTATTAGCAAGTCCATAATTAGACTCCTACTGTATTCCTTTTGGGTTATAATTTTTAATATGCTACTAAAACATATTCTAGCTACTCATAAAAATATTTGGTATATTCTGGAGTATTTTCAATCAGGCTTTACACTAAGCATCTGTTTCTGAAACAAGCTGCTCAGAAGTTATTTAATACTGCTAAAGAAAGCAAGCAAAATCCCTTTTCAGATGGAAAATTATATTGAAAAAAGATGTCTCTGTGTCTGCTCTAATGCCTGACAGAATTTTAGATAACACATACAGATCCATGACAGACCACTTGGAAGTGTTATTCCCTACAAGCAACAAAATTTTTGGGTTACTAAATGGTAGAACAAAATGCATCATACCATAGACACACATATTCCCAGTGGAAGTCAGTGCAGACCAGGGTTGTAGCTTTAAAGAGTATGAGGGGGAAAACGCTAACTGGTTTAAGTCAATATTTAACAGCTTACATATACAGCCTCCTCTTGAAAGCAATGATGTTCAACAGCTAAAGATACAGTGATGTGTTTAGTTGTCTCAGTATGGATTTATGTGCTCAATTTTTAGTGTCCAAAGTTCATAGCTATTGGCCTTCAGGCTGCGGCAAGTGCAGTTCTTGACTGCTTGAGGGAAGCTGTTCTCAGCATTCTGTTCAAGACGTCTGTATTTTTCTTCTCAGTTTGCTATAATATTTTTCTTCATTTCTCAACTGTTCTGTATAAATGCCTACTATAAAGCAGATGGCTGCGCTTCAGTGGTGGATAAAGTGCTGCCTTAGATATCTAATTTGTAACCTTAAATGAACAAAAGCTATTTATTAAATTGATGATTTTCATGAAAACAACCCAAACCAGTTCACTTTACTGATCAGTTTTACTTTACCAAATCAGTTTTCTTTTCATAACAGTAACCATGGCTTGAACTAAAATGGAAAGTCCTTAGTTAAAAAACAAAACCAAACAGACAAACCCCCCCCAAAACCCACCCCCGCCCCAAAAAAGAAAGAAACAAACCACAACCCCTCCCCAAAACTCTCAAACCACAAAAACACCAAAACAACCAACAAAGCAACCTAAATATTGTATCATTCATGTAGCCTTCTTTTGTATCAAGGGTTGGAACTATTTGTATGAACCCTCTTCTAAACTTTTAATCAACTTTTTAGTGGCTATTTCTCCTACCTTCAGAAAGAAATCCCATCAATTTTCCCGTTGTTGATGTGAGAAATTACATTAGTAAGCAAGTTGTTTAACAGTGTAACAACTGCAGAGAAGTTACCTGAATATGTCCTACTTTCTAAGAGTTATTCAAACTACTTATGGCCCATGTAGTACTGAAGAACCATGGGAGATAAAAAGGTTAATTTTCTGTAGTCCATGTGTCCGTTTTCCATAACTCAAATTCGGTTCAGTTCAGCTTCTTAGCAGGTGAAGTATCAGATCATAATGCAAATGAGATACGAATGTGAGAAATCATTAACTTCTGTGTTCTGGTTAAAAAGTACTGACTATTAGGATGGACACAAGTATTGTACATTCTCATTCTATGGACAACTTACTCTTCCCTCAGCAATCTGAGATTTTCTTGCAACTTGTGTTCATAATCAAAAGGCTTATAATTTACATTATAGTTTATATGTATATATGCACATACACAGTGCAAAATATGTGTATATATGCACTTACACATATGTATGTTGGTTCTATGTTCTTGTCTCATAGAAGGAAGGTATTTTTTAAAATGTACCTATTGCTGGTTTAAAACTTCCTACATTCTTTAAGGAGAGCTAGAAAATTCTAGTAAAGATAAGATTAAAGTAAGAAAAAGTAAGTATGCCTCCAGCATGGCAGATCTTGTGTCAGGTAGTTATGTCAACAGGGAACTGAATTTAAAGTATGGAGCTACAGAAGTTAATGGCAAAAAGTGGATCACAAGAACTCCACAGATTTGGTCCTAATGAATTCAAACTTTGATGCATGCAGCCAGACTTAGGTGGAACTGAAGAACTTATGTTTTAAAGGCTTGTTCAGTTCCTTCTGTTCTTGCTTGTTTGCTTATCCCATCTAAATGTAAGGAGAATTATGCATTTGTCTTACTTTGAGGAACAGAAACAGGTTTGCCTGTTTAACCTAAAAATAACCTCCATTTTACATGGAGGTTTAGTCAAAATGGGTACTAAATGAAGTTTGTGAAATATGCTAAAGCTTCTGTAGATTTTTAGATTCTGCAAAGTCTACTTCATTCTCACTATAAAGCCTTAAAAATGGTTTGTGGCTGTCTACTTAAGTGCAAAATTGATAAGGGGAAACGTTTTTATATCAGATTAAAAAGACTTCACACCAATAATTTGTTATAAAAAATACTGTTAAAAAATGCAGGGTTTCCTCTTGTTTCTTCTGTTTAATGAGTTCTTAATCTGAGCAGGGAAACTTCCAGTGCTTCCAGGGAAGAATTATAACTGTGTAATAGCTGAGCTGTAGAAGATAGGAAAGCAGGTGCTTGCAGGGCCCTGATAAGCCACTGGTTTTATATGATTTAAACAACCCCAAACTTAGAGCTCATTGCTTCGTTTATTGCTAAGGATATTACTGCTGTTGCTGTAGTTACAGGCAAAGGTTACAAAAAGGTGGCTACCAGAGAACACTTGTCACTAATAACTTCCTAACTCTCTGTGTTCTGAAGAAAACAAGGTTGACTTGTAAATATTGCCTTATAAATAATAACTTGGGTGAGGTTTAGCATTGCTTCCATCAGTGTATCTCTAAATTACCTGAGACTTTGGGAATCTCTAAAGAGTAATGTCACAGGGGTTAGGCTGAAATCTTGGAAGTAAGGATCAGTCTTAAATGTTTTGTATTGTATCATGCTTATAGCTTTCCATCTGCTGATCATAATAAAACATGGAGTAAAAATGAAAGGATTATTTTATGTTGACATGGATTATTAGATGTGTTAAATTTTCATTCTTTGTGTTTCCCACCCAGTAGGACATCTCTACAGAGAATGAAAGTATTTCAAAGTCTGACGAATCTGTGAATGATCTTGGTTTCTATTTTCAATATTTATTATTCCTAAGGTGTTTGTAAATGGTACAGTTTAGCATGTCACACAATCAACTTTTTCAAAGCCCTTTTCCAGGAAATTGCTAAAATGGTCCTCTGAACTGTCATCATTCCTTGCATGTTGAATTGTTCCCAATTTCTTAGCTAATTGCTAATCTATTACAACATTCTTCTTGGCAGAGGATGGAGTATATTCACTATTAATTGCCTATGCTAAAGTAAATAATATCAGAAGATACAGCTGATAAATATGCCTTCAGAAGTTAAGATCTAATAATAATTATGTTTAAAAAAGTTAATTCTGCTTGGATAAATATTAGCCTTTTATTGTTATATGAGCTCATTAGAATGATGGAAAATACACACTACCGATATAAGGGTAAATCCATTTCCAAAATTAAAATTCACTTCTTGAGCTGCTATTTTCTATAAGCAGCTACTTTGGTCAGCATCAAAGAAGGTATATTGGTAAAGGAAAGACTTTTCATCTTCTTATATGGCCTTTTTTATCGTCTTTATAATAATTAGACCAGAATTCAAGAGTAGTTTTGTTATTTTTGGAAGAATAAAATAACTGCAGTGCAATCTTCCTGTGGAAACTGCCTTCATGAAGACGCATCATGGAGGGAACAGTTATCTTGGAAGTCTAGTTTTTGATCTGCTGTATTGTAGTGAAACTTAGGTTGGTAGTTCATTTTAAGGTAATATTGAAATTTCACTGGAGCAGAAGAACTTTTTTGATTGTTTTGGTCACAAGAGGAAAGTTGATGTGTGTGTGTGTGTCTGTGTGTAGAAGAAGGTGAATGGAGAAGGAATTACAGTGTCCTTTGACACTGAGGAAGAGAAGAGGGTAGAAAATGGTGCATGCACTAAAGCAAGCCTGTATAGGCTGAGTGTTTTACACCTACTTTTTGCTTGAATGTGGAGCATGTGTTACTCTCTCTTTGCAAATACACACTGTATGTGTTTTCTCCCAAAGCTGATTGGGCCACCAGGCCTACAAGGAGACCAAAATATTTCTTAATAAAAATCTTATACATAATTTCTATTAATTCATGAGTATATGATAGTTTTCAGAATTTTATTATAATGCTTGAAGTTATCCTTTAAGACCTTGTAGACTTGTGCTACATAAGTTGAGCAATTTCAGAAGCTCTTGGCAAGTAAGGTATCCTTACTCTTTGGTGTTCAGCCAGAAGAATAGGTGAATAGTAGTTAAGCAGAGGTTTTAGATTTCTGAGAATGTGTCCTATGTTTTTAGTAAAGTAAACTATACTCAGCCTAGAGACTATATTACTGGAACTATATTAACTATATTAAGGATCATAAATTTGAAAATTCTGTTGTTACTAACTCAAAATTAATTTTGGTAGCGGTGTTTTCTAAAGGTTTTCTGTCTTTCACAGATGTTTGTGTAGAAGGTTTTTTCCATTCTATGTGTAATATGTGAAATAAGCAGGGTGCCCAGACAGACTGAAAACTATGTTTGAATTTGAAGTTATCTTTGTGTTTGTTTTTTCTTTTTTTTCCTTTTGTTTCCTCAAATGCCTTTCAGGTTGTGGCAAATTTGCCTTTTTTGTGGAGTGGGCAATATATACTATGCTAACCTTATCAAGGCTTTGAACGCCTGAGGGTTACTTGAATATGATTCATAGGGCCTTTCTTTCCATTCCCTTTCAAGGTGATGTAGGAAGAAAAGGCAAGTAGTAAGAACAGAAAAAAAAGAAAGGAGGGGTGAAGGGATGTGGGGAGATGGAGAAATTCTGCTTTCTGTGATTATTTTGTAGTCTCATGATAACAGAGGTGGAATTTAGACTTTAAAACCTTTTCTTTAGACGCAAACACACACATACGTATACATATGAAATGTTTCTGGTGTAGTATTTTCTTTTTAAAGTATTGGAAAGTTTTTGTATGTGTATAACTTTTGGAAAAGATTGCATTGAGTTTTTCTTTTAGGTACCATACATTTATCATTACTTTCTGATGAAACATTCCTTTCAAATGAGTCACGTTTGTTACATAGCAGTGCCAAAGCCCATAGTGGCCAAGTCTCAAAAGTGTATTTCGTCTTTGTAACTCTGGTCTTTTTATGCAACTGTAAAAGACTAAGATGTAAAACTCTACCAGACAAAAGGATGAGCCTTGCACTGATTATCATGATTTGATAATCAAGGAACTGGTTGCTTGAAAAGTGGCACATGATGTGTCATAGGGCAATTTCAATTATTTATGCTATTGTGGGAGGCATATTAACATGTCTACTGCTGGGGCTTGTACAATGTCAAATCTCTGCTCCTTACTTGAGGTCATACTCTGTTTCATAGAAGTAACTTTGAGAATAAAAGTCAAGTCATACATACATAACTAAATTAGCATTTAACTAGGGGGTTATGTTCATTAAAAAAAAATACACTGATCTTTGAGGTATTGTTGGAGAACTTTGCAATGACTGCTCATCACATGAGAGTGTCTCAGAAACCCATGCACAGTGAGCCAGTTAACAGTATTATCTCACCTAGGCTGTGCTGTGGTCCAGTACTTAAGACAGCATGGTGATGTGTGGGTGCATGTCTCAATTCTTCCATCCTCAAGACCACAGGCTCTATAAAGTGTGCAGGTCATCTGAGTAGTTATCTGTCATTAACAACTCCATTGTTGCTGATCTTGCAAAAACACAGAAGCCATCATAAATTGACAGATACTCATTAGATGAGACCATTTAAATCTTTAAGAGTAAAGCCCTGTTTGAACTTAGCAGTATATATTAGGGAATTTAGGAGCCTGATAGATTTCAGGACAAACTGTAGCTGTCTGCTCACATTTCAGCAGTCTTATTCTCCTTTCACTTCAACTGTTTCTTTTAAAATATGGTGTGGGAAGAAGGGAGCCAAACCATATTTTGATGGGTCTCACAGTCCAGGTAAGCAGGTGAAAATGACTGAAAATCCTGATATGTAAAAAACCTTCTATTCAAGTTTTACCTTCTTGTCTGTTCTCTTGTAATAATAGCAGATGTATTGAGCTTGAATGCTTCTCAAAGTTAAATAAGTTGTCACTGCTTTGTGCATTTCTCCTTCTCTGTTGTATCTTATTTCTTTATCTTCTTCTAACAGGCTAGTCTATTAGCTTTTTAATGAATACTTCTTCAGGCTCCCTTGCTTCTTCCGTTTTGTTGACTTTGATTTTCCTGCTGGGATGTGTTTTATTTCTGGCTTTTGTGACACTCTTAGTGGTCTGTACCAAAAGTTTGAAATACTGAATTTGATTAAATTTAAGTTTTAAGCTCCTTGGAAAATGGATTGTCTTTCATGCACAGCTGTCATCTCTGTTTGGAGCTTCTAAATGTTACAGACCAACAAATAATAATAGTGAATGCTACACAATAGATAACATGAGAGCATGAAATTTTATGATATGTTTTCCTGGGCTAGTTTTAAAAGTAGGGATTTTAGTTACTGTAATCTGGAAAATCTTAGAGAAAACAGTGGTGTATGAAGTCAACTCACTTTAGTAAAGATCAAATATGTCCAAGTTTTTCAGGTAAATCAGAATGCCAGATAATAACTCTGTTTCCTCAAAAGATCTAGACAAAAGACCTAACATGGTCCCCATACAATTACAATAATGAAAAAAAAAGAAAAATATCAAATGTTGCTGCCTTAAAGGAAAAAGCCAGTAAAAATATTTATCAATTTAAACTTCCTTTAGGAGAAGAGAAATGTTGTAATTCAGTAAGAAAATAGTATTTCGTAATCAGGAAGGGCAGACAAGTCGACATGCCTGTAAGTCTGATTAGGCTGTAAGCTTGCAATTTAGACTAGGTGATGGTAGGCATTGATCACAAGAGTAGAGTTCTCTTTGGTTTTTAAGAATAATTGCAGGAGTCATGTTTGATTTTTTAAATTTCTACAGAAGTAGCTTGCAAGAGAACTGTTTTTGACTTTTATTTGACATGCAAAGAGGTATTGGTACTAAAAGATTAAAAAAATATATTACCATAGGGCAAATTTATTTATTTTTTTTTAATTTAACCACTGCAATAGTAATTTCTTTTACTATCTTGCCCTGATTATTGCATGCTGCATGAAATGAAACTTCTAAAAACAGAGGAGGAGTTTTTTACTGCCAGCAAACAGGCATACAGTCAGTGCAGCCTGGTCAGAGAAACCTAAGGGCAGCATGCAGCATCAGCAGATCTGAAGCCAGACCTTTTGGTATTTTTGGGTTCATGAAGGAAATTAAGCAATTTATGAATGAAGGTCCATCTCAGAGTCTCATCAAACACCTGCTTGCTCTTCTAAAAGTTGCTCTTTCACCCTGAAATGCTATTTATCTGCTTGGGGAGGAGGGGGGGAAGGAGAAAGAGAGTGAGAGGGAAGGGGACATTTGCTACTACAAGCTTGCTGTTTATTGTTTTTAAATTTTAGTGAAGATCACTAAGGGATATCAGGAAATAAATAAATAGAGAGAGAAGATCAGGAACTCCAGAAGTCTTCTAGTTTGAATGGAAATTGTTATTAAAATGAAAGAAAAAAGAGGCTAGTGATTTGCACGTGGGATTAGGAATTAATCACAGCAACATACAGGAACATATAATTTGGCTTTGGTATTTTCCAAGTACAAAATACAAACTTATTTTTCTATATGTTAAGTAGTGGTGAAAATTCAAAATCCCAAATGATTCAAATAATGAAAATCCAGTGAGCAATAGCCACAGAAGCTGCATTTTTACCTTCATGTTCTGCTTTGTTTGGAACAGCTTCTCTCTCGTCTGTTTATGAAGGGGGTTTACTATTTTAAGAACTTTAAACAGTTAACATGATATTGGGGGGGGGGGGGGGGGGAAGGACAAGAATAATAGCACTCATGTATTTTTCTCATCTTTATTAGTACTATCATGTTCTTCTGTTTTGATCTGTTTCATACTTACAATGTATTGAAACTATTGTTTGATTTCAGAACAGCTGAAATCAATACTGAGCATATAGAAGATGTGATTGTGTGAGATTTCTGGGGGAGTGAAGCTTTTCTGGTTATTAATAGAAGTGCTTTAGCACTGCAGCGTAGCTGGTAATTACCTTTTAAAGAGTTGTGATTTTCTCTGTTTGAGTCCGAGCTTTTCTTTGGCATAAGGCCTTTTGGCCATCACAGTCATTCCTATCCTAGTAGAGAAATGATTAGCTGACTTAAATTTGGAGGAATATTTGGAATCATTTTCTACAAATTATGCAAATATCTGGAAGGATTTTACTAGGTGGAGTTGGCTTGTAAACTAGGTTGTCTTTCTCAATTTGTACATTATGGACTGCTGGCCATCATAGACTCTTGGAAATGATCATATCTGGCAATTGCTATTTGATGATGGAAGGTTACAAATCAGTGAAAGAGGGGAGTAATAAGAGCATGCTTTTGTAAACCCAGCTCTTCTGGTACCAAGAGAAAATTGTTGGAATGTAAATTAACTTCAAAATTGTTGTTATCTAAGGCAGAGTAACAGTAGATTGGATGTCCTTTGGATTTTTTAAGCTTTTTTTTTTTTTTTCCTTGATGAATTTACTGAAATAGAATAGTTATAGTGTTTAAAAGTGATTAGGTAGACATAAAAGAGGCTTTTACCTTATTAAATCTCCAAGTAGCTGAGGAAGCCCATATGCCTAGAATTCTACACATTTGTTAAATCCAGGCTAACATGTGAACTGGTACATTAACATGGTGGCAGCTCCCATGTTAGAGGCTGTAAATTAACTTCTAAATTAATTCATGTGATTAAGAGTATTCACAGAAAAGCAGTACTGTTTTTTTTCTAGATGGAGAAGAACACTCCATGTGTTTAAGAGAAGGTGGGTTTTGGTCATGTAAAAGAAGATGGCAGAAAATTATGTCTCTCAAATTCTTCATAATCAAATGTTAATCAGAGCAATAGTGTGTTAGAAATAGATGTATCTTATTGAAGCAAAAGTTTCATTTTATCATAAAAGGGTAACGGATAAAATGCTTTTGAGATCTCATCTAAAACAGCCATGTATAAAATTCAGGCAAATTTTGTTCATCTGTTTTGGGAAAACGAGAGGTTGATTGCATTTTTAACAACTACATTCCCTAGTAACCCAAATTCCATTCAGGTTCTTGCATGGTAAATGCTGAACTACTATCTCTTCCTTCTGCAAAAATGAGTGTGTTGGTTTTTCATTGCTTATCACATTATTTTAGCACTGATTAGAATTCATGATGACAGATTTATTTCCTGATTTTAGAGATGTCTAGCACTTTTTTCTTTTATTTGTCAAAATATAATTTAGTTATAATTCAGCAATAAAACAGTGTTTTAAAGAGCAGTCTAACTGAAGTAATATTTAAAGTTACCTCAGGTTTCAAATCTTTCACCCTCCTTTCCATTCTGTTTGTTAGGTTTAAAGTATTTTACTCTCTGGGTTTGGTTACTTTTTTTATATCTTGGGGTTTTTTTTTGTTCTGTTTTGGCTCCGATTCTCATGTCTCTTGGGTCACGACAGACAGAAAGTTAAGGAAATTGTTCTTAAGCTGTGTGTGTTTCTGATGAAATCTGTTGTATTTGGAACGTGAGAGTATCTGCTTCATTAAGTTAGGAATAACAAACAGGGAAGAGATAAACATACTGATACAGAAACTGAACAAACAGATACTAATGGAGGAAATAAGAAGGACCAAAACTTTTTAGCTAATAACTAACGAGCCATTAAAGAAATTATAAAATGCTGGTATCTGAACAAGACTGAATTTTGCAAGATGAATTGTACCTTCATGTCAAAGATTGGACTGGTATCCTTAAAACCTCAGTGCATGCAAGCAGCTCACAAGGAAAATTTAAAGGGTGTAAAGGACCAAAAGAAATGGAGGTGCACAGGTCAGTGACAGTATCAAATGCATGGCCACTTATGCATCCCAAAGGATTAGATTTTCTCCATTTTTGTAACATGAGTAAATGGGATGAACAGGATCTTGTGGTAATATGGAATATTTCAAGGACATAATACATTTTATGGGGGTGCTATTTTTTTCACTTGTCAACCGCAGCTGTAAATGGTGGGGCAAGGAAGTATAGTTTGTCTGTGAGGGTGCTGGTCCCTTGTGTACTGTGAGGGTGAGTGACTGCTGGCACAGGTTGCCCAGGGAGGTTGTGGAGTGACCCTTCTTGGATATACTTGAGCACCATCTGGCCATGGTTCTGAGCAACAAGCTGTAGGTGGCTCTGCTTGAGCAGGGTGTTTGGGCCAGATAACTTTTTTTATTCTTCTTTTGCAGAGGAAAAAAATAGTTTTTTACTTAAATTTGTTACATTGTTTTATACTCTCTGTGGCCTGTAGGCTTAAAGGTATACCCGAAGGAATGTGCCTTTTGCTATGGAAAATAGTGAGTTTTTTAAACTGAACAACTTTTCTTTAAAGGCAGTGTCTGTAGTTTCTAATTCTTTTCCTTATTCTATTGAAGCCATCTTTTCCTTCTTCCCACTTGTAGGGACAATTTGCTTCCTTCAGAATTGAGATTTATACTAATACTTACTTGAGGGGTTACTTTTGAACCCCTTTAATTTGCTTTAATTTGCCTCCCCATTTGAGTTTAGTCTAATTAGTAAAGAGAAACTAATCTGCAGCAAAATTATAATACTTAATTTCAACAGCAAGGCATTAAACATTAGCTTTCTATTTTTGTGGGTTTGTTTTGTTAATATTTTTTCATTTTGTATCTTCATAGTTAGCAATGTGATATATGACATTTCTATGTACTGGATGGAGCAATATTTTATATTACTATTAAGAATGTATGAAAAAGAATTATTTTCCAAGCTTTTACATTAGTTTTTCCAGGTGTGTGAAATTACTTTCCACTATTTTCAAAAGACCTTTTCTTACAGTTGCAATGCTTAAATAATTAATAAAAAAAATTGGCCTTTTAGGCATGCATTGCATGCATAATGTAGAAGGGCTTTTGCGCAAGATTTTTCTGAAGCTTTGAGCATTGATATATGAAAATGAAATCAAAGGGCTTTTCCAATTTTAACCTGATAATGATCAGCTAGCTTCTATCCACATACAACCACCTATATTTTGACAATCCTAAATTTCAGGAATTAAATGAAATTGCGAAATTGTATGGGGTTTTCTCTATTAAAATATTGCTTATGCAAGTTTTCTAAGGAATATGATCTTGGTGACATTATAAACAGTTATGTCCATTTTCTCTCTTTAAATGGATATCTCTTGTCTTGTCAGGAAATTGTTTACATACCCGGTGAATGTTTGAAACTTGTTCCTGAAGGTGCTGACAATAAAATTGGTAGATACCATAAACAACAAAAGTCTGCAGGCTGTGGTTCTAGGGTAGTCACTGACTGGAAGAAACTACTAAGGAACAAGAAATACCTCAGAGCATGTCAATCTGGGAGCAGCAGTTATGTGTCCTCCTCTCCTGAAGAAGGAAAAAAAGACAAACCAGGCAGCCAAAGGCTATATTGACATGAGGAAAAGACAGAGGTAAAAATAATGCTCCTGATTAAGAAGTATGGCATGCTGTCTTCACCTTAGCACTGTGTTGGCATGGTTACATAGTTTCTGGATTAGAGCTGACTTGTACCTGATGGGCTCAAGGACTGGACAGAAAGAGGATATCAGTCTTTCTGCAGTCTCCCTGTGGAGACTGTCATTGAGATTTAAAGGTGGTAGATCTTGACAATATTCTGCAGACAGCTGAATAGTCACGATTGCTGCTGGGGACATAATTTGTTTTTCCTACTCTCAGTTCTAGACAGTCACAGTATTTTTTTTAATTGAAATAATTAATCTATAGGTTGCTTGGATTTGCACTAGACCTCCTTGTTTGTTAAATCAAAAATACAAGGGGGAGAGGGGCTATAAGAAAAGGCTTCAAGGAAAAGAATTATGAATCCAAGTGTCATGTATTAGCATTTGCTAAAATATTAGTCTTTGTCATAAGCAAGGGTCTGAGAAATAAAACCTACCCTCTCCATTGCATTCATTTATCACATAGTTCTCCCAGTTTCCACTGTTACCTCTTGTGGAAAATGGAAATTATTTTCAATTTTGAGGGCAGCGGTTTCCTAGCTTACTTGCTTTTTCTAAACACTGTAATATAGGAGGGTATGCCCTGTTTACCATAGTAACCTCAAACACATAGAGGCAGATTACTTCAGAAATACAGTCTAAATTCTCAGGAACTCACACATAAGCTCTGAGTTCAGGGGTCAAATACTTTTACAGGGAGATTCGGCACCCTATCTATTGCCTTTTAATGTGATTTAGTATAGTGTGTTTGTCTGATAATCTGATACAACCACCTCTGCAACAGAGCACTAAAGATGAGCAGTGTGTGACTGGGCAATGAATCCAGATGGTCTGGAAGGGGTTGGGTGTGTTGTGAATGCTCAAGGCATGTAGCTGGTGGATCAGCACAGATCCATAGATGAACTGGGGCCGTAGCATATGAGTAACAGATTTTGCTCTGTAATCCAATGCATTTTGGCTGTGTCAGGTTTCCAGAGATGGGTATGGAAAACTGAAGCATGTATTCAGGATAGGGTTAGTTCTGCTTCCAGACTTTTCTGGGGAGGCTGGGAGGTTCTAGAGCTGATAAGGAAAATTTTCCATCTCATCCTTATTGGAGAGATGAACAACTCATTTATTTTGTTCTTCAGTGCTGCAAAGTTTCTGGTCAGAACTCTTGAAACAGCTTTAACTCTCAAAGTAAAGCATCAGTGGCTCTGTTGTGCTCATTACAGAAAGCACTTAAACTCTCTGTCAAACCACCTGCATTGTTCTGTGAAGGCAGACAGGTATTGATTTGTACATTCAGTAATTCTTCTGAGCTACATGTTACTTACGAGTGCTGTGTGTTGCTATGGTCTCTCTTATTTTCTTTATTTAAAACATGATGCTGGTCAAGCGAGTCTTTTAAAATGTATTCTGCTTTTTTGCTTTTCTTCCTTCTGATAATTTGGCTATGGGATTCTTTTCTTGCAGCTTCTGGTTTCTGTAAAATCACTGGCATACATGGCAGTAAGCCAGAAAATGGTTTCTCTTTTGTTACTATTCTAGCTCTTTTGTTAATAGGTTGCAAAGCAAATGCTGTCTTCCAGGTAGGCTGAGCCATGCCTGTTTCCATTGGCTATATTTGCAGCTATTGTAAGGATAGCAACGTGACATTGAGCTTCCTTTTTATGTATTTTTCAGTAATTTGCAATTGCTCCTTGCTGAAAGATTCCTCTTACAAGAGAGCATCTGTTACCTTCCTGACATAAGGACTTGTTTCAGCCATTATCTTTCTGTAAATACACATAACCCCCTTTTCAGTAAACACTTAGTAGATTTAAACCTTTGTAAAACCATATCCTAACTGATGAAGTTAGCAGGTTTCACTTAATGGGATTAACACAGGTACCTGAGATCAGAGTATTGTACAGAGGATACTGAGCAAGTTAGTCTCCCTTCTGAGAAGAGATGCAAACTAAAGTCCAGTAATGAACCCCATAACTCAGGTGACTTCCTTGATGTGCTAGATTTTTTGTGTAAATCCTGGTGAAATTTGAATTCTTACTTTAATTTAGTTGCAGTACATACTTATAGTATTGTCTTTTTCTAACTTATGCATATGTAACACAAATGTACTCAGGTCAGAAGACATAGAAGTAAAATGATGAAGTAGCTTATGCCACAGCATATTTAGAAGTTAATTTCTCTCATTCTTTTCTCTTTTGGCTTATAATTGTTGTATTTACACTTTAAAAAAGGGCAGTCTATTTATTATTGACTGACTTATTGTTGTTCCCTAAGCTCTGGAAAAAATTCTTTTCCAAATTCATAGTAGGTATAGCATGAGGCTCTTGGGTGTCAATCCTGCAAAGACTTAAAACCAGTTTTTAAGTTCTTGAATTGCTGCCATTGAAATACCTGAATAAGTAAAGTTATTTCCATGGGCAAACCTACAGAGATTGTAGTGTAATCTGCAATCGCATTTAGCTATGTAGAAATGTATAGAACAGTGCGATAATAGTGTTACAATCTCTAATTCTTATGAAATTGCATGTAGCTGTACTAGTCTACCTCAGCAGCTACGCTATAACCTGTTTTTAATATGAGAGCAGAAGGGCTCCACCACAGGCAGTCATTAATATTTTTATAAAAGCAGTTCATGGGGCACGAGAGAAATTAATTCTATTGATTACCAAAGCGATTAGAAGGTCTAATCATCCTCCAAGTGTATCAGTGAAAAATAAAGTAATTAGTGTCAGGGGGTGGCCTGCTTCAGAGTAGCCATAATTTACAAAATGTTGGCCTTCAAAGTTCCTGAGAAGTTTTTATTAGGAGAGTTTTGTCATTATTTACAGTACTTGCTCTTTCTCCCTTTCCTGGATGAAAATATAAGAATAGCTGAGTCCAGTGTAATTAAAATTCTTCTGTCTTAGCACAGTGTGTCTTTGCTGAATGATGGTTGTGGCTAGTCAGAGTGTTATGTACCACAGCTCTTCACAGAGCAAAAAAGCTTCTTATACAATGAATGAACTTTTTTTCTAAATGATAGCTTTTGATGAACGTCCCAGGTTGGCAATTGCTATCTGTTCAAACTCCCACATCAATCAGGTCCCAAGCACTTACTTTAGTCAAAAGCAGAATATGTTGCCCAAGTGAGCCAAAGCTATTTCTAGAGGTAAAAGTAGCAACACTAAGCACAGAGTGTACAATAAATTACCTTATATTATTTGATGGATTATGATTATAGATTAGCTGCAGCAGCTGAACAGTAGCTGCTAGCAGTGTGGTCTCAGGGATTTTCTAATAAATGTGACAGTGTGGGAAACAGAACAATTAGGATTGGAGAAGTATCCCCTCAGTTTCACCCACTGTTTTACATCTATTTTTGTTTTAAGACTTATTCCTTTACCATTAGTTATCCAATTTCTCTTTTTTTCCTCTCAGGGAGACCTATGTTGTGAGACGCCAGAAAGATTTTTTTTTTTTTTTTTGATATCCTTGATTGCTCACCAGTCTGGGATACAGGCCAACGTACTGGCCTTCTTTATGTCAGGTGTGAACTCTGATAGTTGATAGTGATGGATCCAGCCATGTACAAGTCACACTAATGTTTTTTGCCAGGTTCTCTGAATTGTTCATTTTTCTTAAGTTTTATTCTTCTCACTATTGCCTAAGGCACTGTGAGCAGAGTGACAAAACAGGCAGTGCAGCTCTATTAATGAGCTACCTGGGCTGTTTATGTGGGAGAGCAATCAGCCTTCTCTTATTTCCGTAGGACATTAAATTAAGGTTGACAATGCATAACTGCTGCTGAGGCCTGATGACTAGGCTTAGTCCACAATCCCCTTAATTGCATCTATACTTGTAAGCTTATAAAATAGCCTGCTTAGACCTGCTGAAGACCTAGTCAGACCAATTTGGAACCTCACAGGTACAAAAGCAATGTTTAGTGTAACTTATGTGCTTTGCAGAACATGAATACGCAAGTTGAGTGGTTCAGCTGATAGGCTGAAGGAATGGGATGACATCCAGAGGGACCTTCACAGGCTGGAGAAGTGGACCCATGTAAAAAACTCATGAAGTTCAACAAGGTCACATGCAACGTCCTGCACATGGGTTGGGGCAATTCCCAGTGTCAGCATAAACTGGGTGATGAATGGATAGAGTGCAGCCCTGAGGAGAAGGACTTTGTGGATACTAGTGGATGAAAAATTGGACGTGAGTTGGAAATGTGCTTTTGCAGCCCAGAAAGCAAATCATATCCTGGGCTGCATCCAAAGAAGCATGGCCAGCAGGTCAAGGGAGATAATTCTCCCTCTCTAGTCTGCTCTTGTGAGACTCTACCTAGAGTACTGCATCCAGCTCTTGGGCCTCCAGTACAAGACAGACATGGATCTGTTAGAGTGGGTACAGAGGAGGGCCATGAAAATGATGAGAGGGCTCAAGCACCTGGGATTTGTTTAGTCTGGTGAAGAGGCCTTATTGCATCTTTTCAATATATAAAGGGCGTTTATAAAAAAGATGGAGCAAGATTTTTTATCAGGGCCTGTAGTGACAGGACAAGAGGCAACAGTTTTAAACTAAAAGAGGGAAGATTTAGATTTTATATAAGGAAGAAATTCTTTATGGTGAGGGTGCTGAAACACTGGAACAGGTTGCCCAGAGAGGTGTTAGATGCACCATCACTGGAAATATTTGGTGTCAGGTTGGATGGGGCTCTGAGCAATCTGATGTAGTTGGAGAGGTCTATGGCAGAGGGGTTTGGACTTGAATTTTAAAGGTTCCTTCCAACCCATTCTTTGATTTTATTACCTCTTTTTCCACATTCAAAGGAAGTGTTTTTTTTCCTGTTCTGTTACTCTCTTGACTAGGCATCTTATACAGCTAGTTTTACTTAGCAGCTTCTTTGCAGTGGCAAATTTAAGCTTTCAGACCCATGAGACAAACTGAAGAAGTGAAGAGGAAGGCAATGATAAACTTAGATAGGGTGTTCAGGGAGATTGCAGTATTTTGTCTGCATTAAATTACCTTTCAAAGAACCTCATTGCATCAGTCTCTGCTTTCATGTAACACAAAATCATTTGCTCTAAGGAGCACATGAAGCCTCCATGCAGCGGATGCAGAGCTGTTGGAGCTAAAGTGGGTGCGAGCCAGTCCAGGACCATGTGCAGTCTACCTGCATTCCCCTGATCCTGTCTGAGTTAACAAACCATGGCTAGTTATAACCCATTAGATGTGTGTTGCAAAGCTGAATTAACATGATTAAGCTGCATCCAGAACCAAGCTTCAAATCTTGCGCCATGCTGCATTCTGTGAACTGTTACCTTGCTTATCTCTGTTCTGCTCTCAGCTGGGCAGAGAACTACACTCTGCAAACGACTTCCCGAGGGCTCCATGTGAAGTTATTAATTTAAAAAAGCCACGTTTCTCTGGAGATTACCACACCAGTGTGTGTTTTAGTCTCAGAGAAACTTTTAGTACATGTTCTGTATTCCCCTATTCTTTCAAAGGGATTAATGTCTTTTAGATGGTATTACATCCTAATACTGATGATATTGTAGTTTTCTTTAGGGATAGAAATGTTGGAAATACCATTTCTCAACAAAATCCACACTCTTGCCATGCTTCCTATTCTTGTGTCTGAAAATACAGGTGTTCTCACCTAATGTTAGACTTCTACCTACAGAAATTTCTTTATTGTTTTATCTTTTCAGTTTTGTGTGTTACCAATATTGTTCAGTTATGGAATTTTAGGCTCCTTTTTTTTTTTCTTTTCCTTGAATCAGGAATGCTTGAACCAGTAAGGGACAGATCTGTGCACAACTCACACATGCAGAACAACATCTAAATTATTTCATGTATGAAAAAGAGCTTTGCTGTAAGGAACTAAATTATGCATAGTAATAAAGGGTGTCTCTATAACTGAAGTGCTTTCATAGGCATTTCAGTTCAATTCCCCAGCCCCGGAATGTTTCATAAGCTATTATATTGAAGCTTTTTTTAATGGATAAATCTAGATATACAAATGGTACTTTCTGCTCCCACTGTGGAATGTTTCTTTCGTTTGTAAGAATAAGGAAACACAGAAAGAAAATTACTGTGATCTCTGGATGTATGAGTCAGACTAGGTAGCTTCCCCATTAACCATCTGTCTGTTGAAGTGCAGAAATGGAAGAACAAGTTACAACACCAGCAGCAACATGTTACATTCAGAGGTCTCCAACTCGTATCTCAAGTCAGCTGTGTGTGTGTGAATCCTGTTTCTTCCCTTCTCCTCTTGTTTCTTGACATCTGTCATGGCTGCTGTTACCTGCTGGGTGAAGTAACGGGATGATTCAGGTAGACAGCATGAGTAGTCATCTATGTACACTGCTCCACCCAGTTCTGATAGAAATGGATCACTTCATGTTTTCAGTGGCATCTGTGGAGCTTCTTGGTAGACAAAAAAGGGAAAAGAAGAGAGGGTAGTCACCCCACTGTTTTGTGAAGGAATATTCTCATCTAAATTATTTAGGTGCTGACTCTTAGACACATTCTGTTTTCTTTTAACATAGATGGGAAACAAACATATTTTAAGATGTGCTTTTGGTTATTTAGTAAACCACCTGGAAAAATGACAGCAGCATATTTTAACAAGTTGGATGAAAAGGATGATCTATTCAGGGTCTTCTGGGAGGCTGGAAGAACTGTGGTGGGGAAGTAATACAGTTGCAATCTTTTTTGTTTTCTCCCTTGGCAAGAAGCAGATAAGGCCTGTCTTTGAGAAAATGGTTTATGGTAGATATGATAGTATAGTTGTGCAAGAAAGGGGAATGTGGGGGGCATCAAGAGATGTTACAGTCACTTCTGGTGTGTTTAAATAAGCTTTCTGAAGAAAATCCTCCTTTATCAGTGGAAGATGATTTTTTTTGGGACAAAGTAGTTGAGTAGGGCAATCTCAAAGTCATGTAAGAACCTACATCTTGGATACTGCCCTATAAATTTTATAACAATAGTCATTTGGTTCTGTCATTTTGTATGAGTGAATTGGCATTGTTAGCGGCTGCCATGCGTGGTTTTTTGATAGGCGGTCCTCCACCAAAAGAACACATGGCTTTGTAAAGATGTCAATGTAACAGCAGTTGCAAACGTGACTGATTCCTATCAAGATCATCTGATCCTGATATTTTGTGTTTATTTCGCTTAAAATTCTGTGGCAAGAAAGCTCAGAGTTAAATAACAGATCTGCCCTAATTATGGCTGTAGTGCCCGTTTTTACAGAGAAACCCATAGGAGATTCACAGCTGTTTGCGCCAGCTTCATCCTTCTTTGACATACTTCAAGCATGAATTGTTGTACATTTTCATGCCTCTGAAGTAAACAAAGATGCACTGTGTAGTGGACGATCTGATTACTTCCCCCCTGTGACTCTGCAGAAAGCTCTTGCTTTGCTTTATTTATATCGGTAGTCCAGCATAAGGTGGTGGTGAATTAAAAAACCAACCAACCAAGCAGATAAGGAGTATGTATTTCTGTAAATAAAAGATACTGGACTCACTAGATTGACTTTTGAAGCATACGAGTGAAATGTGGATGGACTTTATGTTTGGCTATAGCTGTATGCTGTTACAATGTTTGCTTATTTTTAGCCTAGCTACACTGATTATACATTGGCAGAATCATCCACTGCCTCTTGTGTAAAATGTAATATTGCCTTGTGCCTAGGATTTATGATCTGAATTTGTACTCACATAAGTATAGAGGAAGTAATAGTATCTTGGGTATAACTTGCATGCTGAACAGTTCTGGAAGCTTTTGTCATTAATCAGCCTTTTCCTTGTCTCAGCTTTCAATAAAGAATATTTTTAGCTGCACATGCTCACAGGATGACTCTTAGTAGCTATGATTCTACAAAGTATGATTCAAAGCTTATAGAACTCTCCTTGCTCACAGAATTGTGCAGTGCATTAGTTTTAATTTGCACTTATATCCATACACTGATAGAAGACCTGCAAGTTCTGTTGAATCAAGCCTATAGATCTATGTTCTTTGCTGATTATAATTAAAGCCAGGGCTTCCCTAGTATAGAAATGCTTAATGAATAATTGTAATTCTTTCCCTCTTATTTTAATATGTATTCAAAACTCACTGCATCTTATTTTCTTCCGTAGAAATTAGTACAAGAACAGTATTCAAAGTAGTTGACTTATTTTGCATAACATTTAGAACTGTTAGATCATGCTTCCTTGAGAATATTCTAGCTTTATTAACAAAAAAACCCTAAAACCAAAAAACCCCTAAGTTACATCAGTGTATTTTATTTTCCTAAAATATCTTTGACTAATTACTTAATAGCACTTCCTCAAAAATTACTAGTGCTCAGGAGAAAATTGCTTCTGTAAATCAGAGTGAACTCTGAGATTTATGAATAATATAATAATCTCACTTCCCTTTTCACAACTTTGAGAAATTAGGTGTATCTGCAGCCACCCAATTTGATGTGATTGCCACAGTTTAAATACTTTTCATCTGATTACTAATTTGTGTTGTCAGGATTTTGGCCGTTGGTCCAGTTTCATTTCCTTGGGCACTCATGTGCTTTCATTAAATAAAACAAACAAAAATTGTGGTCAAATGAACCCATTCATACCAAAACCAATGTTCAAAAGTCTCTGCAGCCCTGTTTACAAGATTCCTCTCCAACTTTCCAGTGTCCTAATTTTGAAGGTGACCTTCACAGACATTTAGCCTGGGACTTAGTGGAAGAAAAAACTCATGCTTGCAAGGAAACGAGAAAACTGGCTGAAAAGTGCAGCATGGCTCATCATCTGTAAGATATACCCTGCTCTGCTTGTCAGAATTGTGCTCTGAGCACTTCTGCAAGAGTCTGATGAGACTTGACAAGTGTAATTCTGGTAGGAGACTGGAATTTTAGCCTTTATATTAGGCTGTAAAATATTTTGGATGTTTAAGAAAATATTTGTGAAACTTAGTAGCTAATTTAAATCATTATGGTTATGTGAATTGCCACAGAACTGTGTTAATTTAAAACAGCTAGAAGTCAGGACCTAATAAGATCTAACATGTTTATTGTGCACTTGTTTATTCTCTTTAGTATTTCAGCATAGTGAAACAAAGCTGTGCACTGTACATATAAGAAATATACCAAGAAAAAGATATCGCAACAGCTCTAATGTAGCAGAAAATTCACTGAAAAAGAATAGTGGTGTTACTTGATGTATTGTGCTGTAGAAAAATAGTATCAAATGAATACAAAGGAAATAAGGGCAGCAATTTAATTAAACATTTTACAATAAAGGAGTTTTGGTTCTGAATATGAGCTGCAAGCATTTAATTTTTTCAACTTTTAGATGACACAAAACAATAAAAATTAAATTCCAGATACATTTTGTGGAGTCCCTTGTGTCACACATTGTGTAATGCACTTAAAATAGACTAAAAGCAACAAAGGCATAAAGTGGCAGTTACAGCCGAGAGTCTGAGGTTTAACTCTTTTTTAATATTGCCAGTGGAAGAATTGTCAATAACCTGTATGCAGCTGAAGCCTCAGAGCAATTTCCAATATAAAGGTTATAAGAGGCAGGAAGCCTTCTGTTTGTTTTTTTTTCTTTTTCACCAACACAAGATAGGATTTTTCTCTAGTTTAAATTCAGCCACACTTATTTAGTGTCCCAGATTTCTATTTTATTTCTTCAGCTTCCTGTTCAGTTATGTGGCCTTTAACATGGACATAAATGGGACATGAGGTAATTAAAAGGAGCATGGAAAATTAAAGGAATGTGAATAGGGTGGGTTCCCACTTCAGTTGTCAGCTTGTCAAAGACTATTTCTCTCACAGGAAAATTTGCTCACATACTTTTTCAGGTAGAAAATGAAGGCCAGGAAGCCAAATTGGTTGCCTTAGGTCCTTTTTGCCTAAAGGCTGTAATGATTTAGCCATTGACTTTATTGGCAACAATGTCACCTGCATGGTTTTCACTTGTCCTGTTTTGGTCTAATCTCAAGAAGATCGTAATGGAGTTTTGACTTCTTTCTATGCTATCACAGCCTCTTGGGCTACTCTGTGCAAAGGCAGTGAAGTTACACAGACAGGGAAGAAGTACAGAGACCGAGTACAGTCTCTGCTCTTGGAAAGAACAGACTGTGGAGCTTGCTGCAGACTGTACTAATCATGTAGTGTAACTTTTGCAACCTGCCCGTGACCTACCCAGGGTTGCCTGCCTTGCTTGGATCATATTGCCACCTTTTGAAAGACTGTTATAGGTAAAGGTTGAGGTTGAGAGGTATGGAGGAAAAGACGGGCAGCTACCTTTTTCTTATTTTACTTATCTTAGAAGAGGTATGGCAGAAATTATTGGGATGGTTGGTAAGGGATTTCTTGAGGAAGCAGAGAGCACTGCAGTGTTTCTGCTGAGGATATAAAGATGCTGTCTTTCCCCAATAATATGGGTAGGTGCTCTTGTCATCCCTTGCCTAGTCAAATAGCCCCACTTCCTCTACACTTGCACATCACATCTAATCTGGGTTTGCATCTTCCCCTGACAACTGCACCAGGCCAAAACCCAATAAGAAACTATCTTGCCTCTAGCAGTGGTTGATAATGCATGTATACAGGAAAAAAAAAAAGAAAAAAAAGTGTAAGATAATAATTCTTAACACATTTTCCCATACTTAAGTAATTAGTGTATTAGAAGTGTATTTATTAACTATTGCTGAATTTGGAGCTAATGCTTTCAGAAAATTATTACCAATGTTTCTATGTCTCCTTTTTGAGGAGGATAAAAACCCCAAATGTGTTAGAGGTATTTCTTTCTCTCTCTCTTTTCCATTTCTTATGCTATACTCAGGACTGCCAGATGCTGTTGCAGCTCTTTCCAGACATAGCGTTAAAATATATTTTATTATTTGCAAAATTTCTTAAGAAAATTACTCACAGTCTTTCACAAATCATTTATGATTGCTAAAGATCTGATCCTGGGGGTACTTTCCTCAGTAAAATAACTATGAGAGAGTCAAAGGGTGTAAATTATTAAGGAATAGTTGGAAGAAAATGGAATACAAAGGGGAATGTAGCACTAGATGCTGGACATATCTGTCTTGCTCATATCTTCTGTCTGTAAGATGAAAGAATGGGAATGAGTAAGACTTCCCTCAGCCCCAAATCATTTGAGAAAAGAATGATCATCCATACGGGAGGTTCCCACTGATAATGTTTCCCATATGATCAAAGTTTTTTTCCTTCAGGAGATTTCAAGTTATCTGCCTGGTGCTTTCTCACCACAAAGTGGCCAACGAGCAGTTCTGCTGGCATTTGTGTGGTGCATATGTTCCATTGTCAGTCAAATGTAAGAGCATGTTAGCACAACAATTTTGGCCCTGCATACTAGTCATGTGGTATATAGCATTTTGATTGTTAGCGGTGTTAGTTTTGGTCCCTTCATTACAAGAAAGGTGTTGGAGTGTGCCTAAAGAAGGGCAAGGAAGCTGGTGAAGGGTCTAGAAAACAAGTCTTATGAGGAGCAGCTGAGGGAACTGAGGCTGTTTAGTCCAGAGAAAAGGAAGCTCAGGGGAGGCGTTCTCTACAACTACCTGGAAGGAGGATGGAGAGAGGAGCTGCCTGTTTTTTTTTTCCCAAGTAACAAGTGACAGGACAAGAGGTAACAGCCTCAAGATGTGTCAGGGGAGGTTGAAATTAGATATTAGGAAAATTTTATTCACCAAGATGGTTGTCAAGTATTGGAACAGGCTGCTCAGGAACTGTTGTTAATGAAAGATGGAGTTAGGACAATTCTTGTTTCTCTAAGTCTTGGCAAAGAATAAAACTGATTCCTAGCAGCCCATGAAGAAATAAAGCGAGCACTGTCTCTGTTTCAGTATTTTGCTGTCACACAGGCCACAGAATGATGTTTCTGGAAATGGAGGTTCATCTGCGAATTGCAAGATGAAGCTCTGTGTGAGAAGACTGCAGATGAAGAATCTGAAAAATTATTCTCTTCAGGAGAATGATATGGATGAAGAGGGGAAAAAAAGAACTCTGACTAACGTAAGATTTCCTCTGAGGCAGTGTACAAAAATAAAGACAGTAAATTCAGTCTTCTTATCTTCAGCCTGTCTGTGGTGTTTCCTTGAATCAATTGCTTCTTTAACTTAAAACTGTGAAGTCCAAACCAAAACAAGTTCTAAATATATTACAAGAAGGCCAGTGATTTATTCTAACGCAGAACATGACCCTACAGAGAACACCATTGGAGAATCACTGTGGTAGAGTTGCTGCCTCATCAAGAAATTGCTATCTGGCCTCAATGAAGCCTTCTAAATTTACCTGTGAATTGCTAAAAGATACTGTTCAGCTTGGGTCATTGGTCTTGAGGGACCCCTACATCCTTATCTTCCAGCATTACATATTATGGTAAATCTGCCTCTGGGATAAATCAGAACAGAATTGGCTTCCTGAAGTGTGAGGCTTTTGTGGGTGTTTTTTGGGGTTTCCTTTTTTTTTTTTTTTCATCTTCCTTTTTACAAAAACTTTTGCAAACCCTGCTACCCTGCTTGTCAGGAGAAGCTAGAGCTTTTGTACAGGTGCATTGTGGATAGGTAGCTACTGGCAATCAGGTCATAGCTGATCTTTTATTTTTTCCCATCAAGAATAGTGTAGCAAACTCATAATAGCAATAAATACAGTAAATGATTTATTTTCATTGCAGATAAAACTCTAAAAAACAGTAACTTTGATGTGTTTGTATAAGGAAGGCTAGAAAGGAATGTTTGAATCATTCATCATGAAATATTCTAAAGCCAAAAGGTCAAAGGATTCTCACATCTGTCAGAAAACAGTTTCCAAAGCCAGAAGATGACTGCAGGAAACATGCTCAGCCAAACTTGATTTTGGCCATTGGGAAGTGCTGAAATTAAGGCAAATAAAGTAAAAGAAAGCAGCCTTCAAAGCTAAAGGGGAAAAAATATTTTTTCAGCTGGATGTTTCTTAAGAAAGAGTCATTAAACTGTGACCCCCCAAAATATGTGGAACACTGAAAAAATAAGAATCTTCTTGCAGCCTGCATGTTGCCTTTTTTGTGTGCTTTATGAGGTGAAAAAGTTATGTTAATAAAAGAATGACTCGAAGGGCTTGTGAGTGACTCATGGTGACAATTCAATGTGTCTTTCTATATTACTACTGAAAACATGAGAGAAAGATGGGGCTGGAAGATTTTACATAATGAGAAACATAATCTAGGCTTGCAAGAATAACTGGGGCAGTTGTAGCATTTGGAAAGAGAAGATTTTTAAGTGATATTTTACCTTATAGCAAACTGCCCTGGAGAATTTTTGTTACCTGCAGACATTTCTGCCACTCATTCTTCCTCTCTGCCCCCTGCATGTTTTTCACCTACAAATGCTCCGTGATATACCTCCCTTGCCTTTTCCAAAGACAAGCACTTCTCATTTCTTTGTAGGGTAATTTTTTACTTTCATTTCTGTGCTGCTTTACTTGAACAGGAAAATCCTTCTCAAAAATATAGATTTTATCTGTCTTTTATAAAACTATGTGTAAAAGCATATGACTGAGAACAGGGAAGATGCTGTGGGAGAAGAAGGAACAAACTGAAAATGAACAACTTGCCTAAGCTCCCTGATTGCCTCAGTATCTACTCTTGATATGGTTTGTATTACTTGTGCTTGCTGATTTGTTATGAACCTTATCCTACAATGAGTTATCAAGATTGCTGCAACCTATGTTTCTGTAATTTAAGTTGTAATGCGCATTCTGAATACTTTGCCTAGGAAACCCAAAAATATTTTAATTGTTTTATTGGGGGAAAACATACAGGCTGAAATTTTGGCTATTTGTGAAGCCTGAAGTTAGACCTTGAAAATTACTAGTTGCATTTTAAAGTATGGGTTGTTGGAAATGTAAATCAATAAATTTACCAAAACAACATATTTTAATCTACTCACACATAGATATGTATGCAAAAGGGATATTTTTCTTGGCAAACCAACAGAAGTGCCTTATACTCACCTGTTTATCTCTGCTTAGAGCTTAGATTTAGTGTAGGGAATTAATCACGTAGGTGAAATGTAAAGGCAAATGGCCTGTAATACAAATCTGAATTGAATAGGAAAAATAATAGGATGCATGAAAAACATGAAAAGACTTTCACATAAAAAGGAGATGGAGAGAAAATTTAGGCCTGCTTGTTTTTAGAGGACAAACTGGACATCAGGGAAATAGGAGTCAGCTACATTTCATGTGATATGTGTTCTAGAAAAAGTAATTAAGTGATTAATTGAACTACTTAGTGTAGGTGATTAGTCTGTGGGGCTTTCTACAGCATAGTGAAGGTGTAAAGAAACAGCCATGCATATCTTCATTTCTATTTGAATATGGATGTTTGCAATGCAGGAATATGTAACCATGTCATCTTTTTAGAGGCATTTTTAATTTTAGGGCAAGATTCTTTTAATCTGTTTCAGTTGTTGACTTTAGGAAGAGGATAGTATGTTGCTGTAATTACCCTTTTTCTCTGTTGGCTATACAAGAGGTGTAAATTGATTTTATCAGAGATGTACTGCAAATATTCTTTCTTATTGTACCCGTGAAGGGAAGAATCCCCAAGGGCAGTAGTGCTCTTTCTTGCTCCACATATTTTAAAGGCATTAAATACCTTACAACAAATTTCTCTGTGGTGATCAGTAAGATCCATACTGATCCATCTGGGCTGGGATGCACCACTGCAGACAAATGTTTCTGAACAGCGCTCAATTTCAGGTGTTTTGTCAGGCTGACTTTGTCACTCTGTGCAGACTTTTTTTTTTGGTTTATTTTTTTTTTTTATTTAGGGTTGTTGTTTTTTTTTTTTCCTCCTTTGTTCTCTAATCTCTTAAGGTTTTTCTTATTAGAATGTCTGAGCTCTTTATCTCATGGAGGGCAATATGAAAGCTCCTACATTTTAAAACCACTATGAGGAGTGGTACCGGCAATCTTACAAGAGTCTGCTTCTTAGAGCATGATTATGAACTGCTGAATCCAGGACCATGCTTGTAAATTATTACAGATTTGTTAAATTCATATGTTCATGAAGCAAACCTTGTTGCAGAAAGCACTACCAATCTCGAAGTATTTTTTCACTGTCTTCTGTTAAAGAAATGAGTTCTGATCAAAATGCCTGGATTTCTGCAGTTTCTCTGTGTAGCAAAATTAAGTGCTGAAGTCTTGCACAAGTATCTTAAGTAACAGCTAACAGTAAACATTAAGTCATTCTTACAAATTCTTCTACTTTTATGGTATCATATTTCAAATATATGAAACAATGTTTCTATTTCGAAGTGATCATATATATGTATATGTTTATAAATGTATATATATACAGTTAAAAATATTTCTTTTTCTGATAGAAATATATTACTAACATATTAGATAAGACAGTATATTTGGTTTCATATTTATTTTTCTATTTTAGTTTATTTCATTTTTTTTGATTAAATTCCAGTCTTATTTTGGATTTCTTCTGATTTATTTGGTTTGTTGTCTGGTGGGTTTTTTTGTTTGTTTTTTTTTCTCTCAAATTATGCATTTCTTTTTAATTTTTCCTACACTGATAAATGCTAACATGGGGAAGACAGTCAGTTCTGACCTCTTACATCACCTTACAAACCCCCCAGGGACTTGCTGTGCTGTTTCCATCTTTGACATCTACTTCCAAATCTTTCATGAGTGATCTTAAGTTATGTGCAAACTTCACTTCCAGTAGGATTTCTGCTGATCAATTTATGCATACCCTATATATGTACATATAGGGATATATATTATTTTAATCTATTTCTTCATTGCTTAGGTTTTCTGATTTCATGATTATTTATCTTTTTTTTTACTCCATCACATTTCTCTCCAACCCCCCTTTTGAGCTTATAGCTTTCTCTTTTCCCTTTGAGCTTCTTCCTCATGCCGATATACATAGATGCATAATATCTTGTATTCCTGAAAAACATCCGTTGCAATTTCCCTTGTTGATCTTTCTCTCTACTTCTTGCCCTTGTAATGACAAATCATGACATCAACTCCATCAGACTCTGCCTCTTGTCTTTGCTGTACCTTTAAGGCTCCTAATTGTGTAACACAGTGATGACCTTTATCTTTGGCTGCAAACATTCTACGTAAATAAGCAGCCTTTCATCCTACCTGCAAACTGCAGTTTTATACCTAAATCCTGTACTATCCTGCACTTGAAATTTGCAGCCCCAGACTTGCCTTTGTGGTGGAGCCTGTAAACATTTAGGTATCTGACAGAAGCCTCTCTAGGTTTCTGGGACCAACGGCTAATTCAAAACAGCTTAACAACTCCCTCCCCTCCCCTTATTCACTCAGAGGTATTACATCCCAGGGAAACAATGCCCAGTCTATTCACCTAGTCCCTTTCATTCTTTCAAATGTTGGATTTGTCTTGCTTTCCCAGATGTATCCCTCAGGCTTTCAACCGCTCTGTGTGAGAGGCACTGTGAGGACTGAATCACCACCTTCTCAGAAACTGTTTAATTTTTTTCATATATATATATTTATTTTTTTTTCCTCTCTAAGATTTAGGAAATCACAGAGTTTCTGAGCAGTTGTTGCTGTTTTAGCTGTCATTATCTTGATACATTCAATTTCTCACCTTTGGCTAGTGTTGTATTTCCTCATTTCCTTTTTCCATAGCTTCAGGCAGCCTAGGATACACAAGTCCTAAAAATGCAGATAACTCTTCTTGGCTGTATAGGAAAGAGCTTTACGCTCTTAGTTCTTGGCAATACCAGCTCTCTAAATGTGATGAGGTGGCTGAAGAATGTTTCTCATAGCACAAGCAAAGCCCGTCAGAGTGCTCTAAATAGAAACTGAGTTACAGAATAATTAAGAAATGGCTATTATAACTCAAATTGTGTATCTGGTGAGGCAGGATTACAGTGTGGGGAGTGCTATAACTTTGCTGTGCAAGTTCTCATAATTGCCAGGTGTTTTCAGAAATAGTAGTCAATGCTGAATTCTAGAATTCTGGCTGGCAACTGATAAGTGCTCAGATTATTTTTCCTCCTGCTAATTCTTCTTTTTCTATCAGCTGGAACTTAATGTTATGCAACAAGTAAAACTTTAGAATGTTTTTAAGGACTTTTTTCTTTTTTTTCCTGCGTGCTTCCGTAATCTGTGCTTCCTTGCAGGGGGTAAGAATATTTTATTTCATGCTTTTGAGTTGGTGTAGGAATACTGGAGGGAAAAAAAATTAAAAATGTATTTATTATTTAAATTCTGCAGAATTTTCAGTGTATGTGTTTCTGGGGCAAACCACCAAGAAACTTCTGCTTTCGGGAAGGATTCTGTGAAACTTGAAAACTATCAAGTCTGTGATAAAAGCTGCATTTATACTGTGCATAGCAACCTGTAGGAATATGATCTCTACACATGGATTTTTGTACCTAAATCTGTTTCTCTGTTTTCAAAAACTGGGACTCATTTGATTTTCTGATACCAATTTTTACTTTATTTTCCTCTCTGAATTTTTAGAAGAAAGCATTTCAATCAGATATGTTTAGTCAGATTGCCATGCCTATAATATAGTTACCTTTACTTGTGGAATCAAAGCACATATTTGTGCTTTGAATTAATAAGAGATATTGTTACTATTTTGAATCCCTTGGCTAGGATAGACTTGCTGGGTTAATTGAAGCAGGCGCCGAAGGGTGAACCTGACAGCTGGCATATCTACTGACTGTTAGTGTAGCAAAAGGTTCTCCTGTGAAGCATTTTTTAGTAAATACATGTGAACACTTCAACATTTTGAGAAAGATATACAGAATATTTAGAGGTTGTCAGAGCTAGAATACTATGGCTGTCCATCTGTCAGTGTAATGATTCATAAAGGATGTAAGCGAAAATACTAATGCATTTTGTGACAAAAATAGCAATTTCTAGTAACAAGAATTGAATATAAGTAGAGACTGTCAAATTCACCAACTTACTACTCTAAAACCATGAGTTGTACAGAAAGATACAGACACAAATTACACAGAACAAAAATATTTATACCATTGACAGCACGAAATTACTCATTACCTGACTTACAGAATGCTCAAACTCCCCACGCTGGTTCATGTTGTGCCTGATACCCTTCCACACTAACTAGCAGATATTGCTAGTTTCCAATACGTTATTCTTATTGTAATGTTTCTCTCTGTACAAAATATTTAAAAGAACAAAGATTTTATCTGGCAGATGGGTCAAAATAGCAAGAACAAAAAAGATATTCTTATACTCATTTTGCTGAATAGCTGAACTCAACTTGCGGTCATTTCCGTCATATAACAAAGGCTTCTGAGACCATGTTACTTAAGCATTAAGATAATGTTTAATATTTCAGGGCTTTTTGCCATACACTGTAGAAGCCACTCCCACACAGCACTGCTGGAAATGATAAATCCATTTCTATTAGCACTTCCATTATAATATTGAGAATTTTGGTAACCTGACTTAGTTGCAAAGATTTCTGAATAGCTGTTGATATGCACATTGATAGACAATATAGAACAGGAATCTTAGAAAAGGAAAGGTGAGGACTTTCCTCTGAAGTTTTGCTGAAATTTAAATAAGAATAAATGTTTTGCTGACTGCTGTTCCTAAGCAAACAAGGATTTATCCTAGTATGGAAGGTTTGCATTAAGCATATGGAGTAGAGACAGACAAGTTGGTTCTTGTATATTTGGTGCAGAATCACTGACCTTCCAGGACTGCAATGTAGAAGTATGCAGAAACTAATCTTCTGACACAGTTTCAGTAAGTGGTGACGCAGCAAAGGGAACGGAGTCCAAAATTACCACCATGATGAGCCAGGGAGCTGAGACAGATGAGTGCAGTCAGCATCCAGTTAGCCTTTGCTCAGTCACTGGGCTGGAGTAACCAAGGTATTATCAAGACTTGTGAAAACTGGAGTCAAACTCAAGAGTGCATCCCTCTCATACCCCCCCCCCCCCCCCAAATCAATGTGGAGTTGATTTTTATTTATTTATTTATTTATTAAACTGTGTGAAAGAGGTGCCTTTTTATACCTAGTACAGTAGTGACTGTAGAAGTTCCTTCACCAGAGGGGATTTCTACTCCTTTCTTCCTCCCAAGTGTTGTATTTTAATATTAGGCAGCACTGGCTGTGTTATGGAGATGAACCATGAGCCAGAGTGAGGAGGCAGGGTACCCTACATTTCCTCTTTCCTCCAGGTTATATAGTACGTGCAAGCACGGACTGCCTTCTGCCCTGGCTGCAGGAAAGCATCAGCCTCCTGTAAACAGCCATTTAGGTAGTTATTTGAGTCCTGTACAGTGGAGAGGAGGCTGGACTCTCTCAGGCTGCAGGGGGCAGGGAAGGGTCAAGTCCCAGAGCAGTACATTTTGGACAAAATGGAGTTTGCTGTTGGCATCTACTTTTTACAAGAAAGTGGTCACCAGCAATGTAATTTGCGTGGTGTGGAGGTCCTCTAGAGCTCTGGTCCATGGAGCTGGAGATGATGAAAAGCCTAGGTTTGTGGATGTGAGAGGTGCTGTTGTACAGGGGAGTGATAAACATGTAGTCATGTCTGACGGGGGAATATCCGACCTGGTCCATCACTTCAACTGTCTACGCCTTTCGGACATCAGAGCAGTTCTTGAATTTCTTTATGGCAAGGCAGTAATTCATTGAGGGGTAGGAAAGGGGGTAATGTCCAGGTTCATGCTCCTGGCCTTCAGCACTTTGTCCTGCCCGCTTGCAGATATAGTGCTATGATTCTCTCCAGTGCCTCACCAAAGTCTGTGCTGGTCCTAAGCCAGAATGGGTCTTCCTTAAGTAGCTTTTATTTCTGTGGGGTAAAAACTAGTTGAAAAGTTAATTTCTTTCAACTGCAAAATAGTAAGTGGCTACTGTGTGAGAGTTATTTAAATGCTCCCTTGTATCCTGTTGTACTTACTAACAGAGAATACTGCTGCTTTCTGTCACCAATGTTTACTGAAGTAGGGCACTTCAGAAGTGTGAAACAGTGCTTGTGAGCTTTTGAGTTCTATTGCTAGCATCCAGTCTGTATTCTAAAACACTATATTTTTTTTTGTCTATTTCTGTTGACTGCTGCTTTTCTGTTTAAATCATATAATGTTTCACCAAGACTTTAAAAAAAGTTGAGTGCGGTGGATGCACTGAGGCAATACACAAAAAATTTCTTAATCCACATGGTACTACTAATAGTGGTTTTCCAGGAGGTCTGTCTTGAAACTCTTGCACAAGATCTTCCTCTATCTGGGTCTGAGACCTCAGAGATTGTTCAGAAAGTCTGTGAAAAACTAATGGAAGTTTTAAAATTAAAACACCAAACCATTCAAAGAATCCTTCAACATTAATTTAAGCAAAGGTAAATTAGGTTGGTTGTGTGGCACATACTTTATGTCTCGGGTTGCTCCATCCCTGTCCTGGGTTCAGCTGTAACAGTTATTTTTGTCCTATAGTAGCTGGTGCAGTGTTGTGTTTTACACTTTAGTCTGAGAACACTGCTGATAACACACTGTTTTAGTTGTTGCTAGGAAGCGCTTACCCTGATCAAGGACTTTTCAGTCTCTCATGCTCTGCCACTGAGGAGGGGCACAAGAAGCTGGGAGAGAGCAGAGACAGGACAGCTGACCCAAACTTTCCAAAGCGGTATTCCATACCACAGCATGTCATGCCCAGTATATAAACTGGGGGTAGTTACCCAGACGGCCCAGATCACTGCTTGAGTCAGGCTGGTTATCGGTCGGCAGGTGGTGAACAATTGTATTGTGCATCACTTGTGTTTATTGTTGTCTTTTTCCCCTTTTAGTTCATATTCTCTCCCCTTGTTATTTCCCTGATCATTGTTATTATTGGTGGTGATAGTAGTAGTTTTGTGTTATACCTTAGTTACTGGACTGTTCTTATCTCAACCCATGGGATTTACATTCTTTCAGTTCTCCTCCCCATCTCCCTGGAAGCAAGGAGGGAAGAAGGAGCAGAGTGAGTGAGCAGCTGTGTGGTTCTGAGTTACTAGCTGGGCTTAAACCATGACAGTCCCATACTGGACTATATGTAGAATTGGGCATGCTTGTTCTAGCCCCTTCTACTGTGTGGGTTTTCTGCCAAATTGAGGCTTCTGACTACAGCTACTAAACACAGACTTTTATAATAAATTATTATTCTTCTACAGCTCTTGTGATCAAAACAGTGGCATTAGTTAGTCTTCAGCTACCTGCCAACAAAACCAAACTAATTTACAATTTCATCTTTTGGCAGTACACATGACTTATGTTTTACAGGGTGTCTGCCATCAAACTGATCTTAAACCTCTTGCAGCTTTTTGCTAGGAGTGGAAAATATTATGTAATAAAAATAAATTAAGACAAAGAGAGTTGATAATTTAAATGTTTAGAACTGGAAAGTAGTCCAGATTGTGACATGACCTTGTCCAGTGCCAAGCAGGCAAAAGTGAGTAACTAGAATGTAACATGAGTACAACTAGCAGGGTAAGAAAGTTCTTTATCCTCTTTATTCATCAGTTGTGAGGCTGCAGTACTATGTGCAAGTGCTTTTGGATTCCGAGTGCAAGGAAGATGTTAATGCAGTGGAGCAAGTCTACCAGATGGTGCTAAAATTAATGGAGTATATAACATACAAGGGAAAAGAGAGAGAGATGGGTTTGTTCAGTCATAAGCAAACTAAAAGATATTACTACTGTTGTCAGCCACCTAATGGAAAACTGCAGAGAAGATGGCGCTGGACCTTTCCTGGAGGTGCACCATTAACAGAAGAAAAAGGACACAAGGTCCAACAACAGAAAATCCAGTTGGATTTAAAATATATTTTTACCATTACGGGGATCAAAAAATATTTTGTCACCATGAAAGTGGTTAAATAGGAAAATGTTTCCCAGACAGTCTCCATGTGGAATCTCCCATGTTGAATTTCCTGAAAACTCAAATGGACAATTCTTTCAAGAAACTGATCCAGTTGGAATTGATATGAATTAAGGATTGGCGTATACACTCTCCAGAGCATCCTTCTGGGACCTAGCCATGATTCTATGAACAGAGTTATTACAACTATTGTCTAAGAAAAAGAGGCAATAGCTGCTTTGACAGGATAACATTTGTATACATTTCTGAATAGTGCTAAGTAGATATTACCTAAATAAGTAAGGACAAATCAACACAAGAGCTGAACCCTGTGATTCTTCTCTAAAGACAGCTGGATTTAGACCTTTCGGATGTTCTAGTGTTCTTTCTGTACATACTCAAACATTAACGCAACCATATCACTTCAGTGAGACAACCAGCAGCTCTAAAGTTGCCAGTTCTAAAGTTGCTCTAGTCAGGTTAGTTTTTCCAGTGCAGACTTTTCTGCTAGATAAATCAGAACTACCTCAGAAGCTACGGTTGTAAATGATTGCACTGATTATTGATTAAATAGGGAACTGCATAATCGCTTTACCACAGAATATGATTAATTTGATGTTACTGGTTGATTACTGCCACAGAAGCATTTAATACATGGGTTATGACTTCCGGGTTGATTAGCACTCGGAATTCTTTGTTGCACTGAAGCTATAAACACACACAATTCTGAATAATTTAATTCCATTGTACCTATATATTTATAAGGAGGCTTTTAAAAATGAAGACATAAAAGGGAAGCATACAGGACGTAGAAGCAGGGATAAGTGATCTTGGAAAAATATGAAGACACTGTCCAAGCATGGATAAAGACATGGTTAGGAAAGCCAAAGCTCGCCTGGAGTTGAATCTGGCAGGGAACAGGAAAGGCAATAAGAAAGGCTTCTACAGGTTTATCATCAGCAGAAGGAATATCAGAGAAAATGTGGGCCTGCTGCTGAAGGTATCTAGTGGCATAGTGAACAAGGATATGGAAAGGCCTATGAGGTACGCAGTGTTATCCCATGTCCCTGAGATCAGTGGGGAAGTTGAGAGCAAGAAAGTCCCTGAGTGGAGGGGCTTTCAGGTTAGAGAACATCTAAACAGATTGAGTTTGTATCAGTCCGATGGATTCACTAGTGCTGAGGTAGCTGGACAATGTCATCAAGAGGCCACTCTTGATTAAATTTGAAAGGTTGTAGTTACTGGGAGAGGATTCTGAGGGGTGGAAGAAAGCAAATGACAGCCTTCTATGGTGAGATGACTAGTTTGGTGGATGAAGACAGTGTAGTAGATATTGTTTGTATTGGCATTAACAAGGCTTTCTAATACTTTAGATCCCCACAGACAAGCTGAAGAAGTCTGGGCTAGGTAAGCAGACACTGAAATGGATTGAAAAGCGGCTGGACTACAAGTTTCAAGAGGTTGTGACCAGCAGCCTGAAGTCTAGCTGAAGACTAGTCACTCGTGATATACCTGAAAGGTAGATACTGGGTCCCGTACTGTTTAATATCACCATTAATGACCTGGATAAGTTTGGCACAGAACTAGGAGGAGTGTTTGGTAGATCAGATGGATGTTCTCTCATTCAGATGGATCTCAGCAGGCTGGAAAAAATGGGACAGTGGGAACCTCAAGAAGTTCAAGAAAAGGAGATGCAAGCCCTGCATGTGGGGAGGAATAATCCCAGGCACCAATACATGTTGGCACCAAATGGATGGAAAGCACCTTTGCATAAAAGGACCTGTGGGTCTTGTCAACAAACTGAATGTGAATCAACAATGTGTTCCAGTGGCAAAGGTGGCCAACAGCCTCCTGGACTGCATCAGGAGGAAGAGCACTATTCTATGATTCTATGACCACAAATTCTTTAACTTTTATGCTTTGTTTTTATCACCCTTGAAGTGATTTTGAGGTCCTTTATAGAATGAGAAGCAACTGAAGTGATACATTGCCCTTCTTTCTTGGCCTCTGAATCTTCAGTGTGCATCACCTTTCAAAAAGAGTCTCATTTTAAGTTAGACTTGCTCAGATTACAACTTCAATTACGATACCTGTTAGTCTGTGATAATTTAGTTGACACTGTATGCAATTAAATATTTCTGTTGCATGGTTATAATAATGCCTCCACCAAATAAAAGGGCTGAAATGTCATGTATAAAACACATGGAGTAACAACTTTTTTTCTGTATTTACTTTTATTATAATAAATCTCTTGGTAGTCAACAAGTCCAAACTTCCTTGTTGGCATTTTGTTTCATGATACAAAGGATAATTATGTGTGTGGTTTTTTTAGTGTCTCAGCTGTCACACAGTTAAATAACTGCTGGAAAATTTAGCTGGAAGGAGGATTATTTGCTCTTATTTAGTATCCATTGTATGGTTACTATAATATGTGACTTAAATATTTAGAAAATTACTCTCCTGCTTTATACCTGGCTCTTTAGAGTGGCAGAAACCTTTTTTAATCAGGTGCTTTAGCTGTCATATGACTCCTTTGTTTCTTACCTGCTGCTTGTTGTCTATCAGTTTCAAGAATGCTGTAAGTTTTCCCAGTGTATTTCAGTCTGCAAGGAAATAATTAGAGTGCATCAAGAGAAGCGTGACCAGCAGGTTGAAGGAGGTGATCCTGCCCCTTTACTCTGCTCTTGTGAGACCTCACCTGGAGTATTGTGTGCAGTACAGGTTCCTCAACATAAAAAGGACATGGAACTGTTGGAATAAATCCAGAGAACAGCCACGAGGATGATCAGGGGACTGGATCACCTCCCTTATGAAGATAGGCTGAGAAAGTTGGGGCTGTTCAGCCTGGAGAAGAGAAGGGTGTGTGGAGACCTCCTAGCAGCCTTCCAGTATCTGAAGGGGGTCTATAGGGATGCTGGAGAGGGACTCTTCATTAGAGACTGTAGTGATAGGACAAGGGGTAATGGGTTAAACAGGGAAGTTTAGATTGGATATAAGAAGGAAATTCTTTCCTGTTAGGGTGGTGAGGCACTGGAATGGGTTGCCCAAGGAGGTTGTGAATGCTCCATCCCTGGCAGTGTTCAAGGCCAGGTTAGACAGAGCCTTGGGTGACATGGTTTAATGTGAGGTATCCCTGCCCATGGCAGGGGAGTTGGAACTAGATGATCTTAAGGTCCTTTCCAACCCTAACTGTTCCATGATTCTATGATTTTATATAAATGTGTTTAGAATATTGCATTTGTACACAGAATTTGTAAGCTTCACTGCAGTTATAGCAGATAGCCCAGTGAGTACATTGGGAATTAATAGAGTTCAGGAATTTCTTTAGTGGAAAATTTCCCAACATTGCATGATTCACAGTAAAGATTTCTTATAGGAATGAAATTATGAAAACTTCTCTTTTAATGCTGCTTTTCTTTTATTTTTGGATAGCGATACTGGGAATCACCAGATGACTTTGCTAGAGGTAGTCTAACAACATTGGCTACAGTAAATGAGCGTGTTGTTGCACCTCAGTAGACCTTAGAGTATGTGATACAAGGCAGATTTTTCATTCTGCCTCTGCTATTGACCTTATTTTAGTATACAGTCTAAAATAACTTACAGTTCTAGATATCTCTGACAATCTTTTTCAGTATATAAAAACTATAAGCAGACAGCTCCCACCTCTCTAATCCATGCACCCTCACTCCAAAAGAATAAATCCTAGTCATTTAAACCATCTTCCAGTTATCCCAGAATTTTATTTATGAGAGTGAGATGAAACTATGCGATTAATAATAGATGGAAAACAGCACATGCTATTGTATCCTCAGGTGGAAACCTGTTTGGGAGCTGAAAGTTACTTGTGCAAAGTTGGATGTAACATTACTTTGGAATCTCAGATTTAGGCCTGTTTGGACAGTCATCCAAAAATGATTGTTATGTTTATTTATGAGCATAACTGAACTTTCCAGCATTTTTTGTGTTTTTCTTTTTTCAGATGTCATTCTGTCACAAGGATTTTGTTTCAGAAACCTAAATCATGCAAAGGGTAGCTCCAGAGGTCAGCTTTAATCCATAGTGAGTATGACTTTCCAGAAAGCATTTAAAGATTCCTGTTTAAAAAATTTTTGTCTTCTGTGAATTGTGAGAATGTGATCCTACTATAAACAAAACATTAAACTAAATGGCTTTCAAAACTTAAAGATAAGGCATTATTTGAAGTTACAGCACCAATTTGCAGTTGTGGCTTTGCTATTGTCAATAGGAAACAATGTTGTAGGATTCCAAACCATGCAATTTAGAGTCAAATATTGTTGTCTGCCCTTACAGAATATGGATGTTGGAACAGAGAATTTTCAAGAGAATTTTCAAGAGATTGAAGTGTATGGCTTTTCATGCTCTGCAAGTGATAGGAATACTCATTGTGTATAACCCAAAGATATATTCAGTGGAAAGTTGTTCTTATATACTTTAATTATATGTAATCATGTAACTACATGGTGCTTTTGAATACTTGTTACAGATAAAACAATGACACCTTCCAACTTAACTAATCCTGTTAGTGACATTTATTACATATATTAATAACTTGGCAGAGAATAAACAAGAGCAATGTACACAGTTGCTCAGACTGTACATTAAACACAGTTTAGTATTTGGTGACAGACCAGAAGCACAGGTCTTTAAAACCATTACATGTGTCAGTATTTCACAGCAGGAAGAACTGCTGTGACCATGTCCTGAGCTACCAGAGCCCTGTGAAAATGACAGCGAGTAGCACAGACCTGAGCACAGCCAGTAAGTCAGGGCAAAGGAGATGTCTCTGCTGTATGGTGGTGCAAGGAGATGAGGTTTGTTTGTCTTTACCAAGGAGCTAATGGTGGTTATGGTGCTATTCTGAAAGGCTGGAAGAGAGGCTTTAAATGCTGAGCTTGAGTTTCTGTGAACATCCCTGTATTTTTGTGCTGAATGTACTCTGCACAACATGATTAAAGACTGTCCTTCTCAGACCAGACCTCTCAGGAGATACAGGGTGGGCAACAGTGAATAGTGGCTTTTAGTCCTTGGTCTGAGACAGGAACCAGGTTGTTTTGCTTTCCTCTGTGGCCACACCTGTGGACTTGCTCTGAAGTGCCATTCAGATGGCAAGAAAAAACATGTGTCAACAAGCTTGGCAGCAGTTTAAGAATTGCAGTTTTTTGTTTAAGGTTTGGAATCTTTTCTGGGCCCTTGTGTATGGGTTGTTCAGTCTGGAGAAATGAAGGCTCCAGGGAGACCTTGGAGCTGCCTTCCACTACTTAAAGGTGGCCTACAAGAACACTGGAGAGGGACGTTTTAGAAGGACATGTAGTGATAGGACAAGGGGGGACGGCTGTAAACTGGACGAGGGTAGATTTAGATTAGATGTTAGAAAGAAATACTTCACTACGAGGGTGGTGAGACACTGGCACAGGTTACCCAGAGAAGTTGTGGGTGCCCCATCCCTGGCAGTGTTCAGGACCAGGTTGGATTGGACTTCGAGCAGCCTGGTCTAGTGGAAGATGTCCCTGCCTGTGGCAATGGGGTTGGAGCTTTATGATCCTTAAGGTCCTTTTCAACCCAAACCATTGTATGATACTCTCACTATGCTTCTGGGTCCTGACAGAGCTGACCCAGCAGCTGAATACTTGTCTGCTTGGTGCTTGCAAGATGGAGATGATTCTGGGCTTTCCCACCTGGAAAACCATAAGCATTGGTGGAAATTTCATGCTGAAATATAAAATGTCTATGGTGTTAGGAAACAACTGAGATAGTGGACGACTGCAGTTCTGGTTTCAAGAATGAGTTCAGTGAGATTTAGACTCCCAAATGTTTTTCTTGCTTTCTCCCTGAGTCCGTAAGCCCATGATATACGTCTGTCTGTTAAAAATGCAACTATTTAATGAATAGCTGTTATGCTGTAAGAAGGGAATTGAAAATCCTAAATTATTCATTGAAGAATTTTAGAGCCTTAGTAATTCTGAGGTTAAAATCCATATCTGATCAGGCATGTTATTAAGTGTCTATTGTGGAGTACTGATAAGGTGCAAAAGATTACCTTTTAAATTACTGCATTTTAACTTATGAATACAACTAACACCTGGGGATGACTTCACTTTCTGTAAGAATGAAAAAGCCTGCCAATGAAATGATTGGTATTACGAGCTAAACTGTGCAGAATTAATGCTTTCAATTTAATGAGGATATGTATAGAAAAAAAGTGTTTAAGTAATTTGTTTCAGTGTGGTTCAACTGAAACAATGATATTATACTCCTGAAGTTTTTCTGTTTCTCCTTTTTTCAAGAAAAGGCTGATGAGCAAGGCTTGCAGTTTTGGCTATTTCCCTTACAAACTTTGATTTGACAAATGAAGTCAGCAGAGTAGCACTTAGCATCGTTTATGCTACAAAAAGCTGGTATTAAGGCTGCATAAGTCATCAGCTTCTTTCTAAGGGAAGACAGTTTCTTTCAATCTCAGATCCAATCTCATGTACTATTATTTTATTTTTTTTAATCCTGATTTTAAAAAAAAAAAGGTATAGGATCTGTAAAGCTGTTTCATCCTTTGTACAGAAATTAAGCTTGATTTTCACTCATTTGAGGCTGTTACTAGTAGCCAGGGCTCTTGACAGTAGATGAAAAACTTCTTTCCTTTTTCTTGGGGAAAGAACTCTGAATACACTGACAGAAATGACAAAACAGCAATGAAATTGCAGTCTAAGCCCTCTCACTGCTTCTGGATTTGGCTTTCTGCAGTGTAAAAAGTATAATTGACTGCTGAATTCAGACTTTCCCCACAACACCTTGCAGAAGAGTTAGTCTCTATAACGGTTTGATTGCTTGCTGAGCACCTCTGTCCCTGCTGCTATGTTTGTTGTTTTCTAAAGATGGAGCACATTCACTGGCAGTAGCAGGGCTCTCAACAATCCTTGCACCTGAACCACCACCATTACTGTCTCTCTGCCTGAGTCATCATTGTTAAATTCTATACTTTTCTCTGGCACTCTGAGGAATGGCATGTTTTAGATTAGAATTAACCAGGCATGCTTACTTAGTAAGCCTTGTTACTAGCTGAAAGCACAACTTTGTTCTCCTGATTTGTCCCTGATCACAGCTGCTGACTACAGAGATCTTTGCCCCATGGTACCAGAAAAAGCAGGAGCCTGAAGAGCACCTCTTGTGCAATATTCTACAAGAAATTTGAAATTCTCATGCTCGGTTTGAATGTTAATTTTATTATGACATATATTTCATTTTCTGCCATTAGAGTACTTCTTATTTTACTTTTATTTTACTGCATTTCTTCTAATATTTGAACTGTGCTGCCAGTCACATTTTAGTCTTTTCTTTATGTCTTTAGCTATTTTATGTTCCACTTTTTTTTTATTAGAAAGTATATTTATAACATGTAATTTCAGTGACTTTTTTTTTTTGGCTACCCTGTAGATTGTCATGTTATTACTAGTTATGGCATGTTATTATTAGTTATTCTGACAATTCAGTGACATGAAATTCATCTACAAATAGCTTTGGGAGATACTCTGCAGGTAAGCTGGTAGGCAGATAAATACACCTTATTGTTGTTAAATGATTGTTTAGAACATTTTGAAAGAACATCCTAACAGTAATGGAACAAAATAAAGGATGCTGTACAAAAAACTGGCAAAGAGATCACCACCCTGAACAGACACAGCTTTAGAACTATAAACTAGACCAGCTCTCTATTGCAGCTGAAGTTATCTTGCATAAGCAAATCTCTGCCCATACCTGTTACCTACATATTCTGGCTGACTAGATGCTAGGGAAATGGCTATTACATGTGATCAGATTTTGCTGCCTAGAAACCATGACTGTGATTGACAGATGTAAGCCAGTAAAAACCATGATTGTTTTATCATACTCAACTGACCTGTCGCCTTGAGCTTCTCTCCTGCTTAGCCTCAGTGCTGTGCATAACTTAATTATCTGTTTCAGTCATCCAGAGGGTTTCTTCCCTACCTTTCAGAGGGCCATCCATAAGACTTTTGATCATGTGTTTAAGCCCCAGCACAGCTCTCTGGGAATTTTGTGTGTTTTATCATAGAGGAAAAATGCTGAGGTCTAAGCACAGCCATGTGGAAAGGTAAGGTATGGCCATCAGCTTCACCCTCCAATTCTCTGACTTTGAAAATGTGTAGTTTAATTCCTCATTCTGCAAATAATATCTCCCAGGGTTGGGTCCTGTTTTGCTGCAGCACAGTGAAGTGTACATAGTGTCCACTCTGCCATGGACCAGCAATGATCAAGACCTCCTTACTTCCTTTCTGCTACCGTTTTTCTCTTGAGATTGGTAACCCTATTTCACTATTCCAGCAATGTGAATTAGGTAGTTTTTTCATGCTTCCTTCATTCTACACCAAATAATTTGCTTAAGTATTGGCCAACTTTAAGATTTGTCTTGCTAGTGAAGGAAGAAAGAGGGGTGTGAAAGCCAAGTAAGAATATTGATCCAACAGTAAAAATGTACAGGATTTGTCATCAAGTACAGCCCCACTTCCTCTATGCCCTAAGGAAAAAAAACAAACCCAAAAAGAAACAAAAACCCAAACACCAGCAGTTTAATATATAATTTGTGTGTGTGTAATGATCTTTGTGTAGTATGAAAATAAGGTAGGGATTTAACGGACTTTGTGAATGAATCTTTTCAGTCTGCATCTTTGCCTGAATATTGTAATGACTTCATTCTACAGCAGTCTGCTGCTTCTCTGTAAGGTTTCATTAGAGTTTTATTTTTTTGTTTTGGTTTTTGTTTGTTTTTTTTTTTGTGTGTGTGTTTTGTTTTGTTTTTTTTTTCAAGAAACTGGGAGGCAAAAGCATATTAGATTTCAGAAATTGAATTTAGATGAACCCAGATTTCAGAAAGCTGGGTATTTAATGCAATTTCCAGACTGCCTGTTTGACTATGAGCCAAAGACATTGTGTTTTGTGGACATTAAACAGAAAGTTTAGGAACAGAAAAAAGGAATCTGTAGCCAAATCACTCAGTTCACCTTCATAGCCTAAGAAATGACATATGCAAATTGTTAGGATCAAAAACCTAAGCAGCCAAACTTTGGAAAATGACAACAGAAAATTTGTTTATGCAAACTTCTTTTGGTCTAGTTGCTAAGATGGGCCAAATAAAATTCATTGCAATGTGTTTGCAAAAGCTAATAAATGATGCAGTATTTTTCCTGCCAGACATAGGTTTTAGTATTTCATGTCTAGGCTGCTTTAAAAATAATGTATGAGGTGGTAGAAAAAAAATAGGGAGAATTAAAAGAAGAAATACATAATGTATAACAAGTTCAGAAATTATGCCCATGGCACACAGATGTTACTTTCTATTAGAAAAAAAAAAAGCAGTAAGCCCCTAGAGGAGATGTAGCATATTCTTCTACTGTTTACTATCAGTTGACAAATAGACTTTTTCAGGAACTTTCAATTCAAACTCTGTTCAAAATTGGTACCAAGTATATAGCTACAGATGGCTTTACTATTGTGCATTTGTTTGTCTCATTTTCCACCTTTTATATTTCCCTCATTTTCCCTCTTCTCTCTTAGTTCACTATTTGCTTTTTCTATAGTCCTTGTTCTTCAATACTTGCAATGATTAATCCTTCTGCACTCTTCTGCCTCACCCTTTATACACAGACTCCTCTTGCGTGCAGCCTGAGCATCACAAAAGCAACTATGGAAAGTGCATCTTTTTTCTGATGTCCAGTGCTAGAGTTCAGTGCTTGGCATCATCAAAGACCACTGATGAGGGTCTCCATTGAGCTGAGGCAACCATTGACAAGGGCATCCCTGGTTTCCACAACCCCGAGAACCCCTGGTTGGAACATTCTAAGATGGAGTGGGCATACTGTGGTAATATGCAGAGGAACTGGGCCATAATCTGAGGGAATAAAATCAGAGATTTCTTAATTTTAAAAAGTGTGAGCTGTGCACATGTGAGTGAGTGTGAGCCACCTTACAGGTTGCCTTACAGGTTTACAGGAGGGATAAAGACATAAATATGTCTCCATTTGTTACTTGCAAAATGTCTGTCTTTTTATTCACTTCGTAGAAGGCTAAAATCTTCATAGCAAAGAAGTTAGAAGCTCATTTTATTTATAGCCTAATTTTATCCAGTTTCTGATTTTAATAAGGCTCACACTGTCATATTGTTTTCCTACTATTTTTTTGATATTCAACATGATAGAAGAAAGAGGCCCAGTGGAAGTGTGGATGCAAACTCAAAAACAAGAGGTTGGAGTGTTTAAGTCTGAAAAGCAAAATGTTACCAGAGGTACAGGAAACTGCAAACCCAATCTTAAAGTGAGATTAGTTAGGCATTGTGATACAAGCACTCTACCTGGTAGACAACATAGAAACTGAGCATTTTTTGTACTACGCTATGCTATTCATCAATCTTGCTGCTTCCTTCATCTTGCATATTGTTCTCTGACTTTCTCTGAAGACTTTTTTTAATGATGGCTTTCCTTGATATAACTTTCTTGATGGTTTTCTCCTCTCTGCATTTTTCTTATTTCCCTCTCTCAGCCTCTTTTAGGGTTAAGTTTGACAATGGTCCAGTTAGTCTGTTCCAAGGAGAATGGTTATTTCTGAAAACTAATTTGTTGCGAGGGGTGGAGTTTGCCAAAGTACATATTCTGCTTAAGGAACAAATAGTTGATTTTCTGCCAGTCCCAAATGCATATTCAAGTAATTGTCCTAAACAAAGACAGGATATTGAGAAACTTCATGATGAGCTGAATACTGTACATTTCTTCTTTTTATTATGCCCCCAATATCCTAATGATCTCGAGTTATAGTTTAGTTAGCAATATAAAGCTTTCTAGATAGTTATGAGGATAGTATTTGATGTAAGAGACATTACAATCTGGGGAGGGGAGGGAAGGGCAATTATTCTTTTTCTTTTTGAGCATGCTCTTTGCCTCTGTACATGAATGAATTAATGACAAATAAATAGTCATGGAGTTTTCCTTGAATAGAATTCTCTAAATCTCTCTAGGCATTATCATAAATTGCACTGTCACAACCTTAATTTACCAGCTCTGTGAAGAATAAAAGCAGGCAAATAAAATACTATCACTACACATAGTACATAGCCACCCCCCCCTTACTGATAATGATTACAAGTGACAATTTCTTTCATGCTGTCCATAAGATGGGGTTTGAGCTTTTAGTAGTGTCAGATGTCATTATGCAAAATGATTGTGGTGAGGCAGAATAAAACAAACCAACCAACCAACCACATTCATCTAACATTGAAGAACACTCAGTTAAATAGAAATGTTTAACTTCAGTTCAGGAGTGTGGTGACCGCTACATCTTTAGATGTCTGATATAAAGCATATTTGTGTGAAAAGCCACCTAACACGAGTGTACATGTCAGGTGGGCTCACATGTAGGTAGCACCTACTTTTAGCATCTATAGCTTAAGAAACAGTAGAAGAAATATAGTCAAGAAAATCCAAACTATGTAGTCTCTCAAATAACCAAAGTTATTAATGGTTTCTCAAAACAACTAAACAGGAGAAATCAATTCCTCAGAAAAATGAATAAAAGCAAGTCTATTCTGCAGTTTAGTAAGATTCTGAAACCCAGCATCTAACATAGATAGTAAAATTCAAATGTCTTTCAATGAAAAAAATTAGACAATACCTTTTTTGACTTTCAATACTAGTAGAGTTTTCAGTAATGTGTCTAAACATGCTCGCTAGCTCTGAAATTAGTTATGTTTCCTGTGTGCTCTAGCTAGTACAGTGGGCTTGTTCCGGCTTACTTTCCATTTGATCTCAAGACTTTGTATCTGGCAGTATACCAGTTTGAGTTTAGGAAGAGTGCTCCACGTGTGGGCCTTAACTGATACTTGGCACTTGTGACCTCATTCTTCTGGCAGGTTTGCTCCTGGACCTTGTGTTTTTGTTATTGGAGGAAAAGTTTTTTGTCCTTTACATGGTCAGGCAAAAGATCAACATTTCCATGTGGTGAAAATACCTATTTCTTCATCTTCTTGAAGAAAGAAGAAAATTATGGATAATTTAGTGAGTTGGAGAGAAAAAATGAGGGAGGGAATCATCTCTTTCTAGGGTCTTCATGTGAAGGCCCTCAGAAACACCCACTAAGCATCACTGGTTTTAGAGGGAAGGTGGAAGTTCAAGTTATTACACAGTGCCCTTTGTCAGGAGGCAAAGATTATTGCCTTCATTCATCTATACCAAATATATTTTGATTATTGAAGCAAAAGTGTGCCTTACTAGAATGCATCATGCAGTATTCATGTATACTGTGTTCCATGTATCAGTTAAAAATAGATTTTCATCTGCTGCTGACTGTCTAGAAAATTTTGAAATGTGTCCAAGCAATACAATTTCTTATCACATTCTGGATTCTAAGCCCCAACATTTATCCAAAGTGGTTACCTCAAAAGCAAGCAGGCAGGCTTAGAGATCCACCTTATTTCAAAATAATTTTTTGGTATTATCTACGGTGGTCATCAGCAAGAACTAGAGTTTACCATGGAATTTGCATGTCAGGCTAGGCTGTTGACAAAAAGTAAGGAATAAATAGCAATCTCACCATTTGCAGATATTGCAGTTACTCACCTCCTAGTTTATGGCATTTCTTGACTGAGATTTTCTATTTATCCTTCAAAGCCATAAGGGAGAAATGCACTAGAACTAGCCTTGTGATTCTTGGAGTTCTTTAGTCTTGTGCATCTGTGTGTATACATATTTATAATGCAAAAGAAAAAATAACACCAACATTCATGATATTGCACATACACTTGTCAGAAATGTCCAAGTATGTTGAAACCTTGATATAACAGAAATTTTGTATACTTCATAACTGTCTACTTCATAATAGAAAAACTTCATAATTCTCTATATGCAGAAATTGTTGCAGTTCTGGTTTACTGTTTTTTTTTCTCTCATTATTCACCATCCACAGATAAAAGTTGTTGCTAGAAATATCTTTGGGATGTCTTTCATCTGGTTTTGAAATTATTTCATAGACCTGAATGAGGACATTTGATGTGTTTAAAGTCTGTTAACATATTGCTCTTCTGAATTGGACATGAAACATGTTAAAAAGTTTCCTTCCTACATAAATATGTATAACTCAGTTAATTTTAAAACAGCGGGAATGAATATTCTGTATATCACAAAGAACAGATTTTCATTGAAACTCAAGGTATAATACCATCAAACAGAGGAGGCCAGAGTCAGTAAGTCCAGACCCATTCCATCCTTGAGCCCCAGCTTCATACTGATGTTCAAACCCGAGGCCATCAGGCTTAGGATCTCGAAGTATAACTTAAACAGTCCCACACAGATGGCTCTCAGCATCTCGTGGGTTAAGGAGCAATTTGCAATTAATTGCTGGAGTTGACAAATTTGGCATGCCGCTGTCGGAATCTTTGCAAATAGTTATTAAATGTTTAATTATCAAGTGCCCTATGCACAATTAATTTCCCTTCCCATGATTTTGCATTATTGTGACTGTCATAGTTAATATTTTAAAGTACATTTAATTAAAGAAATACTCATAAGCTTTTCTAATGGATCCACTTTAAAGGCACAGTTATTTGTGATATTAAATATACTTCATAGGGTTTTTATATCTAGTGCATATGAATATTTTTCATTGGAAATTACGAGACAATATGTAATAAGATAAAATAAATCTTCTTAAAAGTAAACCAGTTGATGGCCGAAGTATGTCCTTGAAGGGTCTGGACATAAAATTCACACTTTTTCATATTGTCATTTTATTTGTCTATGAGACCACTGTTTGTTTTATTTTGTTTACAAATAGATCTGCTATCCCAAGTTGTTTCCTGAATTGTCAATCATTCCAGGATGCAAATTATATGTAAAATACTTGTTGTTAATATCCAGTATCTGAAAACTTAGCTCTTGGCATGGACTCACCAGTCAGTGCATGGGTTGGTTTCTTCTTCCTGGGACAATTCTTTATGCCAATTTCTTAACATTTGATGTCTATGTGTTGAATATTCCCTGCAATTGAATGCAATGTAGGAGACAGTGTCAGTTTGGCTCTGTGAGTAGCAAGAAGGGAATTGTGCTGGAGAAATACTGTACTTACAGTTGCGTTTGAATCCACCACTGCAGTCTTCTTGACTCAAATATCTTCCTTTATTGGAAAGAGCCATTCCTTGCCATCCCAAGTCAGCAGTATAGCACTAATCTCCTTCTTTCCTCCTCAGAAATGAGGCTTATGAATCCAGTTAGCCTGACTGGTATATTTTGCTTCTGGGAGTACTGTCAATAGAATAGAGCAAGGGCTTATCTCTCCCACTTACTCTTGGTGAGGAGCCTCTGTCTTCAGGGTAGTAGCAGACAGCAGTGGAATGGAGCTGGGAACACCAAGACATTCCTGCCTGCATCTTCCTTTCCAAGAATATCCTGCAACCTGCTACATGTGGCCAGCGGAAATCTTTGCTGCCTTCTAACACCTAGTGATACAAAATAATAGCAAAGAAACCCATTACAAAGGAGAATGGAGAAAAACATCAGCTGCCATATTGTGTGAAGTGAGTGCAATTAAAGAAACATTTCTCAGTAGATGAGTCTTGGGATAATACCTTCCACGGAGGTGAGTAACCAACTAGATTTCTGCTGAACTTCGGGAGTGCAATTCTGCCTTCATCTCTTTAGCTATAATAGTTATTCTTTTTATGTCTGTCTTGTCAGAGAGAAGGTTAAAGAAATTGTGAAATGCCAGGTTAGATTTATGTGGCCTTGTTCAACAACATGCAAGGTTCAGCTTTAATATCAATTCTGCAGCTAACTTCAGTGCTGACAGATGCGTTTTCAAAGGCTGAGAGCATCAAGAATTTCTTGGTGGTTCAGGAATTAGTGCGGTTATCAGGAAAGAGTTACAGACTGAAATTTGGAACCTTTTGCCTAATAATAATGCAGAAACTATGTAGTTCTGCAAAGCTCACAGGCACATGCTTAGTGTTAGAAATGCAGGTCTTATTGCTGAAAATAAAACTACCTCTTTAGATTAGAAGTCCGGACTAAGAAACTTAATTTTGAGAGGAATTTTATTTTTTTTTTTTTAGGTTTGTTTTGGTTTTTGTGGTTTTGGGTTGTATTTTTTCTTTTTGTTGTTGTTTTGTTTTTTAAGAAAATAAAGTCTAGTTTAGCCCTTTTTGTAAACATGTCTTCTACACTGACAGTATTAGTATATTAAATTAGGAACAAGAAGTTTAATTTTCTCTTGGATTATAGATTCCTGTTTCCAAATTATGAAGTGCACATGAATGGAGTATGCAGGATGCATGTTAGAAAATCTGAAGTAACCACGTAGTCATAAAAATGCTCACAGTTTTTCAAACAGCTTGTTTTAAGATGGCAGAAGCTATGCTTTGGATTTGAAATCTACTTGTGTTCCTTTACTTATCCCTAACTTTCCCTTTCACCTGACTCTCTCCCACCTGTGGATTTAGATGCTTTTACAGAAACACAGAGTGGTTGAGGGTTGGAAGGGACAGACCTTTGGAGGTCATCTTTGTCCTGGGTTCACCAGTAGCAGTCATTTTTCTCCTTCTTGGTAGCTGGCGCAGTGCTGTGTTTTGACTTTCGGCTTGGGAACAGAGCTGATAACAATGATGTTTTGGTTTGGCCAAGGACTTTGTGAGACTCATGCTCTGCCAGGGAGGAGGGGAAGCCAGGAGGAAGCAGAGACAGGACACCTGACCCAAACTGACCAAAGAGGTATTCCATACCACAGCACATCATGCCCAGGATGTAACTGGGAGTTAGCTGGAAGGGCTGGGGGACTGTGGGGTTGGAGGAGGTATCGGTCAGTGCTTGGTCAGGATTTGGGGGACAAGTTATTGGTCGGCTGGTGGTGAGATGTTGTATTCTCTTCCCTTGTTATTTCCTTTATCATTATTATTATTGGTGGTAGCAGTAGTGATTTGTGTTATACCTTAGTTACTAAACTGTTCTTATCTCAACCTGTGGGAGTTGCATTCTTTTCGATTCTCCTCTCCGTTCCTCCAGGAGTAGGGGGAGGGAAGGAAGGGGGGGAGTGAGTGAACGAGTTGCATGACTGGGTTTAAACCTCGACAGTTCTTTTTGGCGCCCAACGTGGGGCACGAAGGGTTGAGATAACGACAGATCTGACTGGATTAATAGTTACTCATCACAATGCTGATTTATTGGCTCTCAGAGTTATTCCTCTTGATCTCACAGTTTCTGAATGTAGTACATTACTTAGAGCCGGTATTCGCTGTGTTAGTGTTTATCAAGTGTGGGGCCTGGGCTAAGGTTCTTGTCTCACTGTGCTTTATGGCAATGGCTTGTAATACGGGCGGGCTCCAGCAGCAGGGTGGGACGGACGTGGCCGTGGACTTGTACCTGGCCGTCCGGCTGCTCTTCACCGCCCTGGTCCTCGCCCTACTCTCCATCTTCGTGAGTTCGCGGGGAGCCGAGGGGGAGCGGCCCCGGGCGGCGGCGGCTGCTGAAGCGGCCCGGGAGAGCGGCCCCGGGGACCGAACGGCGGCGGGAGCGGGGCCGGAGGCCGCGAGGGGACGGCTGCGGGTGGAGGAGGTCGGGGCGGTCGAGGAGAGGAAGGAGGCGGCTGCTGAGCAGCGGGAGAAGGCGGCGGAGGAGCCGAGCCCCGCGGAAGAGCCGAGCCTCGCGGCCGAGCCCAGCCCCGCGACGGCCGAGAGCATTCCCCGGAAGCCGCCCGCCGAGCCCCAGGAGGATGCAGGAGACCACGCAGCATTTCCCAGCAAGGCAGAGGAGGAAGAGCTGGACTCAGGAAAAGAGAAGCTGGCGGTGGGGGAGCCGGCAAGCACAGCAGCTACACCAGCCCCAGTGACAAGTACAGCAGCATCGTTTGAGAGTTCTGAAGGTTTCAGCCTTTGAAAACGCATCTGTCAGCACTGAAGTTAGCTGCAGAATTGATATTAAAGCTGAACCTTGCATGTTCTCTCATGTGTGAGATGCTCCAATACCTTCATCTTCTTAGCTGACCATTTGCTAGACTTTCTCCAGTAGCTTCATATCTTGAACTTGTATGTTTTTCACTGTACATACACAGATACCCTCCTTCATGATCAAGTTTGGTCACAGTGCTCCTTGCAAACTGCTACCAGGTAAAAGCCTAGCTATTAACTAAATTTATTGCTACTAGGCAGCTAAGACCATGATACAAAATAAATCAGTGGATACACATACAATGAGGAATTAAGTACCTGAGGTACCTGTGGTGTTGGAAGAAAATTAGACGGAGCAATAGTAAGCTCAGCTCGAGTTGCTAACTTGCATTTCAGCTATGCATTTTCTTCCTTTAACTCATTTATTTTTTTTTCCTTGAAATTTCCCATCTATTGGGCTTTAAGAGTCTGTGGACCAGGACTGTCCTTTGTTACAACCTGCATTCTCTTACAAGAGTGATACCTTATCCTTCTGAGGCTCTTCAGTATCTCTGTAACACCTGCCTTTCAGTGTCAGGCAACATATTTGAGGGTTTCCCAGTACTAAGATGGCTACTTGAGCTTTCAGATTTTGTGTGCTTATCTGAACTAATCTTCTATTCCTTTGAAGAGTGGCCATTTCTAATATTAGTCCAAATAACAAATGATTTCAGATTTAATAATTACTAATGAGTGTATTAAATAATTTGATCTCTTACTAAGCTTCTTAAGTGGAGGAAGGCGGAAGAATCCTTCTGCGCTAGCTTTTCATACCTCTCCATTAGAATATGGTCATAGAAGCAAAGAAAAATTAGATACAGGGTAACTTCTTGCTCTTGATTCTAAAGAGTGTTTCAAATACAGTCCTCTTCTGCATGAAAAAAGTAACCAAAATCAATCCAGGCAGTAAGTATTCCAGTTATATTTTTCAAAATGCATGATGTGATTTTGTGTGTCATTCAATTTCAAAGTCACACAAAAATGTGATTTTATTAATAAAGTGAGGATTTGAAAAGGCAACATCTATTCTGAAATTAAAATATGAGAACAGATGTTGAATGGCCTTAAAATTATGTTATTCTAGTGTCACAATATGCTATTAAATTTCCTTTCTCCTTCTAAAGTAGTTGGAAGACAAACTGGTAATGACTAGAATTTCTCCTTTCTTATTAACACAGACTATATTGCTATTAAACCCACAAGAATTTAAAATAAGTAGCAAAATAACACTCACTATGTTTGTAATATTGAACAATGAACATTAATGTAAATAAAAACTATAGTACAATGAATGCAGTGTAAAAACTGATTTCTGCAGCAAACCACTGAGGCAAACTAGAAAATTCATTAATCAGCTCCATATAACCTATTAAACATGCAAAATAAATTACAAAGGCAATGCTTTAACTTGAGTTACACTGTAGTTCAGATCATTAATGGGTATCTACTCTGTATTTTGAATGGACTAACTTAGCAAGTAGAAAGCAATTATAAGCCCATTCAAATGGAAGACAATTTAAACAGAAACAGGGTGACATTAATTGGGAGCAGTTTAAGAACATTTAATTAGATGCCCCCAAAGTCCCAGTTCCATAATAGGAAGGGAAAGACATGCTGTTTAAAAATGAAACTTGTTTGTAGAGGAAATAAAACTTATAAAACAAATCCTAGAGAAGAGGCCTAAGAAGAGACGGTAACTTGAAAGGAACCAGTATCTTCATAAACTGGCAATTTCATTTAGAACCTAGGAATTGTAGGAAAAATAACAGAAACAAACTGAAAGAAGTCCTTAGTGACTAGGCCAGCATCTTACTTTCTAATGTATAATAGCAAAAATAATATCCATTTGATACTACTGGTAGCTGCAATTCTTAGAAATTTCCAATGGCAGCTAGATACTTTTTAATTAGAATAGATTAGATGAGTTTTGCTTTCTTTTCTTTCTTCTTTTTTTTTTTGTCAGAGGAATAGTAAAGTTTCTAAATGATCCAATCTTTTTTGTCTTGCTAAATTTAGGGTAACTGTGATTGATAACACCTTAATATTAGTTTCTTGGTGTAAACCTTTCAAAATTCGAAATTAGATCACTGAACGACATATGGGGCTGCAGTACAGTATGACACATTTTCTGTCATTATTCTGATAATTATGGAAACCCAAAATTAAATCTGTTTTGTCAAAGTTTCCAAGAAATTTTCTTTAGAATTTGTAGTATAAGTTGTGATTGCTTGTTTTTCTGGGAAATCTTGAGAGACAGAGCAATGGAGTTGTCAGTGTTTTGGAAAGGTAGACAGAAAAGAGGAACTGTTAAGCTGGAAAAGGTCACATTTGGAAAGACTAAGTTTGAGACGTTGAGACTGCTTCTAAAATGCAAAGTCTGAGAGGAAGAAGGGGAAAACTCAAAGGCAAAGAAACACACGTGAAGATCATTCTTACAAGCCTAAATCTGAACAACAGAAGAAGAACCACTACTTACGTGATGAAAGGAAGCCATTTTTATACCTATATTATAGCTCAAGTAGCAGAAGTAAGAATTGTTCTGCGGTTTAAAAATAAGAATTGCCCTTGTAACCCTAATGATCATTTTATTTGGGAAAACTAGTTGGAGAAGCCTTGTGTTAAAAAGACTCCCACACTCCTTTCTAGCCAATCCAGAATCTTTTCAGTATCAATGTAAAAAGGTTTAATAACCACTGCACAGGTGTGTCCTTTTGGCAACTTTGTAATTCATAGCCATTCTGATTCAGATTGTACTCTTAGTTGTCCTGACTGCTGTCCATTCTCTGAGAAAGTAGTGGGGCATGTTGCATTACCCTGGTTACAGTCAATTAGCACTCAAGCATTCTATAAAGCTTTCTACAAAGCTTTCTACAGCAGTAAACTTTTTGTAAAGATTTTCCTGGAGGATGAACCTATCGTATTAAATCTAGGGGTGTGCATGACATGCTCTCTTATTGCTGGAGTTAAAAATAATGATTTCTGAGGGGGTGTATTCAAAGCTTTTATCAGCATTTGAATGATGAAAGCAATCACTGATAGAAGTGCTTGCTCTATGTATGTCATGTATGTCATTTTTCCATATGACATCCAGGTCTCTAAATTTGAGGTACACGAATTTGATGAATGTGTAACTCCCTGGATAAAAAATTGGCTGGATGGCCACACAGAGAGTCACAGTTGATGTTTTAATGTCCAAGTGGAGACCAGTAACGAGCAGTGTCTGTCAGGGATTGGTGTAAAGACCAGTCCTGTTCAACATCTTTGTCGACAACATGGACAGTGGGATTGAGTGTGTCCTCAGAAAATTTGCTGAAGCTGTGTGGTTTGGTTGATACGCTGGAGGGAAGGAATGCCATCCAGAGGGACCTTGACATGCTTGAGAAGATGGGTCAGCACCAGCCTCATGAAGTACAACAAGGACAAGTGCAAGGTCCTTCACCTAGGTCAGAGCAATCCCAGGCACAGCTACAGGTTGGGCAGAGAAGAGATTCAGAGCAGCCCTGCAGAGAAGGACTTGGGGGTATTGGTTGATGAGAAAATGAACATGAACTGGCTTCAGTAGATGCTCACAGCGCAGAAAGCCAACTGTATCCTGGGCGGCATCAAAATGAGTGCGATCAGGAGGTCAAAAGAGGTGATCCTGCCCCTCTACTCTGCTCTTGTGAGACCTCACTTGGAGTACTGTGTGCAGTTTAAGTGTCCTCAACATAAGAAGGACAGGGATCAACATGTTAGAACAAGTCCAGAGGAGGGTCCTGAGGATGATAAGGGGACTTGAGCACTTCTCGTATGAAGACAGGCTGAGAAAGTAGAAGCTGTTCAGTCTGCAGAAGGGAAGGCTGTGTGGAGACCTCATAGGGGCCAACAAGGGTGCTGGAGAGGGACTCTTCATCAGGGACTGCAGCAATAGTCCAAGGGGTAATGGGTTTAAACTTAAACAGGGGAAGTTCAGGTTAGATGTGAGGAATATGTTCTTTACTGTGAGAGTGGTAAGTCACTGGAACAGATTGCCCAGACAAGTGGTAAATGCTCCATCCCTGGCAGTGTTCAAGGCTAGGTTGGACAGAGCCTTGGGCAACATGGTCTAGTGTGAGGTGTTCCTGCCCATGGGAGGTGGGGTTGGAACTAGCTGATCTTAAGGTCCTTTCTGACCCTAATCATTCTGTAATGCTCTGATTCTATGTCTGATTACCCTGCATTACTTTCCTCAAACTTATGAGCTGTCCTAATTGGGCAATCTAGAGTGAAGAAGATGAAAGCCTTATGCAGCAAGTATTTAACAAACCACTCAGCTCTGACTAGGTAAAAATCTGCTTTGGGAAAGCTGTAGCTGCTGGTTTGACTAAGGAAAGTAATATGATAATTAACATAAGTTTGAGTAAAAGGCTATTATTTTCAATTTAAGGCTCTGGCAAGACCAATGTTTGTTTCAGTTTGCGTTAAAACTGGGCAAATTAATATTGAATTGGAAGTTGGTTTGGTTTTTTTTTTTTTACTCTTGCTACTGAATCAGATACTAGTGTTTTGATTTTATAGACTTGTAGCATATAAAATCAGATGCCAGAATCTCTGCATGTGCTTGTACATTGTGCCTATTCACTCTTGACTGTTGTGTTTCCAACTTTATACAGTTGTTGACATAAAATTAAAAATTACATCTTCTAATTTTTTTTTTTTTTCAAAAATAGTATCTTCTATGCTGTGATTTCATGGTAAGGTAACAAGTATGAGGCTGTGGGTGTCGATCTTACAAATCGAAGAATTTACAACATCCAGATAAAGCTTGTAGCTTTAGCTAATAGGTGAAATAGGCCACTACTTAGAGTCTAAGAGATGTTGCTGGAAATTGCTGAGTGTGACCTCTGGTTTAGGCTCATTGAGTCAGACAGTGCCTGAGAGGCCTTACTACCTATGACACAGTAGGCTCAGGGTAGGCAAGATCAAACACTTCTGTCATGGAGATATAGGTGAAGCTGACTGCTGCCAGTATCAGGTCTTTTATCCCCACCAGCCTTTAGCCTCGCAGAAGCAAGCATAGCTTTCCAAAGCCTTCTAGATCACTCCCTGACTTTCTAGACTATTTCTGTTGTCAGGTTGCTCCTCCTGTCCTTCCTCACTCAGATGACAGCAGCTGTGGTATAAGATAAGATGTAAGACTGATGCAAGGAAAAGAAAGACCCGTCATGTGTGGGGATGGAGAGAGGGAGAGACTGGAGTTGCAAAATGATGCTAGAGGTAGAGATGGACTTGCCAACACAGAAAGGTAAGCAGGAAAGTCTCAGGGTAGGTCAGCTGGACCCAGTCTTTACTGGTGCTTTTGTTTCTAAACACAATTGTGTATTCATCTTTGTCTTTTTTCTTTTGTTTACTTTTTTCTTTTGCGTTGTTTGTTTTATCATTTAACAACTTGACTACTTCTATTTGTTGTTAGTATGTCATCCTGAGTGGTTTTCTCTGGGGAAGAGTCCTCACAGTATCCTACGTGGGTTGTTTTTAAAAGCTGTATTGTTTTCAGGCTCTGTGTGAATAACTCCTTCTTGACATATTTACCTTGATAAACAAGCTTTCTTGAGTCCTGAAGAATATTTCCCAGTAGAGCAGACAAGAGCTCAGATGTTCCCTGAAGATTGTGTTTAATGTCAACTTCTCTTCAGCTATATATCTTCATTTACGAATTAATCAAGGGGCACATTTTTTACATCCTTATCTACCCAAAATCATGGTTTGTTAACACCAACTTCGGGACTTTGGGTATTGTTTCAAGCTGATGAATGTAATAGCTTTAATACTAAAGAGCAAATTCAAGCATACTTTTCATAAGACAAGTAGTCCTGAAGAAAGATATAATATTGCCTCAAATGGAGTCTACTTTAGAATAGTAGAAACTGGTAATAAGCACCTTAATAACACTCTGATATCGTTAGAAGGGAAAAAAAAGAAAGGCATATAGAGCTGGTGACTATCCTAAATAGACTGAAGCTCACCTATTAATTGCTCTGTGAAGTGGGCAGGTCCTTCATTTGGGTTACTCAGAGATTAAAGAAAACCAGAGCATTATGTCTGTGCTGTTCTGTGTTGTTTTCCCCTATCTGCCATGTAAATGCTCAGCTTGTGGGGTTTTCAAACCTGGTGCTATCTGATGCAGGAGGGTAGAGGTGGCAAAAAAATTAAGAGAACACTCTTGCCCTGAAGACCATGTGTTAGAGATGAGAGCTGTCTGCAGATTGTAATACATTTTGGCCAACAGTAGGAGAAAACTTCTCAGGCTTCCTACACACAGACAAATGGCTCTCAATATTAGAACATCATCTTGTTTTATTTATATTATGGTCTTTCAAACTAGGCCTGTTAATGGGGAAGGACAGCTAGACTGAAAGACAGGATAAAAGAAAGGAAAGAAAGGGATAAAGAAAGAGTGGGTTGCTGGAGGCCTAAGGTTCATGTTTTCTGGATATTCTTTTTTCTAGAAGTTTTCAATTTGTTTGTTCAGTTTGGTTTTGTACATTTTAATTCTGGGTGTATTGTGTCTTCCTTGCTGATGGTAATAAAACAGCTCTGCCTTTGCAGAGAGAGCGAGGTGATCCTGCCCCTTTACTCTGCTCTTGTGAGACCTCACCTGGAGTATTGTGTGCAGTTCTGGTGTCCTCAACATAAAAAGGACATGGAACTGTTGGAACAAGTCCAGAGAATGGCCACGAGGATGATCAGGGGACTGGAGCACCTCCCTTATGAAGACAGAACTGAGAAAGTTTGGGCTGTTCAGCCTGGAGAAGAGAAGGCTGCTTGGAGACCTCCTAGCAGCCTTCCAGTATCTGAAGGGGGCCTATAGGGATGCTGGGAAGGGACTCTTCATTAGGGGCTGTAGTGACAGGACAAAGGGTAACAGGTTAAAACTTAAACAGGGAAGTTTAGATTGGATATAAGAAGGAAATTCTTTCCTGTTAGGGTGGTGAGGCACTGGAATGGGTTGCCCAGGGAGGTTGTGAATGCTCCATCCCTGGCAGTGTTCAAGACCAGGTTGGACGAGGCCTTGGGTGATATGGTTTAGTGTGAGGTGTCCCTGCCCATGGCAGGGGGGTTGGAAGTAGATGATCTTAAGGTCCTTTCCAACCCTAACTGTTCTATGATCCTGTGATGCAGGAATCACTGTCTGGGGTAGGGGCATGGCAGGGCAATGAAAGAGGAAATGAAAAAGTAATGGCATCTCTAAGGAGAGCACTGTATATTACATTCTTGGCTGAGATCTGGGAAGGGAATGTTTAGGATGGACACAGCACTGAGTAGAGTGTCACATTGTAAATTGTGGAAAGAGTTACGGTAACATCCTAACAGCCTGGTTCCTGAGAAATGCTGTTGATCCTTTTCTAAATACCAGTTCTCCAGTTTCTGTTCTGTGGACATACTTTTTCTTTAAATACATAAAAAACAGCTTGTTTTTTGTATTTTTTTTTTATTATTATTTGTTGTTTGATTGATTGTTTGGTTTTTGTTTGTTGTCTGGGTTTTTTGTGGGGGATTTTGTTTTGTTTGTTTTTTTTTTTTTTTGTTTTGGCTGGTTTTTTTTTTGGTTTGTTGGTTTTTGTGTTTTTTTTTTTTTTATTATTTTTTTTTAATAAGGGTATATACTTACTTGCTACCAAACACATTTTATCTTTTTCTTCCATATTTATTCTTTGTGGTTTTCTTTTGAGGGTGTTTGATAATTGATAAAACTGTTGAAAGTGAGTCTCATTATTTATTATTAGTTTTGCTTTGCCCATTAGATCATATTTCATGCCAAAATTATTGTTTTTTGTAATTAGATGTTTTGTTAACTCACAATAAATGATTTCACAGTTAATGCTTCAGGCATTCTTTGCCTGCTTTTACAGTGAACACTGATCAATAAATTAATCTGTTATTTCCAGTATCTGCATAACTGTCCAGATATGCCACCGTTTACAGAGACAGAACAGAAAACAAAGTGATCTTTGTAGAAGAAAATGGATAGGCCCTAAATTGTGTCTCTCTTGTGCATAATTGCAGGAGTGGGTGCTGCCACCAAGGTCCAGCAAAGCAAGTACCTTGGCTGACTGATCATGAATGGGAGGTTGCAGAGAGGAGGAAGCTTCACAAATCTATGTTCAGGAAACTGATTTCTCTCTCTGTCATAGATGGGCTTCTTAACTGTTAGTTTAAATAGATCATTGTAACTTGATAGGAGTAAGACAATTTAATTGTCAGGCATACAGTATGGTCTTTCATCTTTGTCTTCAACTATTGTGCCTACAAAGGTATGAGAGCTAAAATGTTGAAGTTTAAACATAATATAACAGTGTTGGTATTTTGTCACATATTCCTTTGAGCTTTTGAACAAAATTATGAGCAGTAATTTGCTTAATAGCTATGTGCAAAGCATAAAACTATTTTAGTTCTCATTTATCATTTCATCTCTGTAAGCCTTTTTCTGTTCTGCTATTCCACCTATGTGTTTTGAATAGGAGGCTTGAGACTGGTGAAGAACAGGGAGGCAATGCTGAGGAGACCAAAGGCATCCTTTCCTTGTCTTCCTTTATCAGCAGAAGAGACCTGGAATCTGATTTGTTCTGTGCCTCTCTTATATTTTTCAGATATTCATTTTGAATGCTCTGAGCAGGGGAGATTAGCTGCTGCATCATAATGTGAAGCTTTGCAGCCCCAGGGCACTCTTATAAGCTCAATAGCTTTTGTCCGTAAAATTGCCAGAGTAGATGTTAAATACTGGACTTTCCACTGTTGACCTATATGAGGACAAGCTCCTATGCTAGTGATACAGCAGCTATATAACAGCCAGGGTACTCTCAGCAATCTTTCTGCAATACATTTATTTCTTCTCTTGCAACGGGATACTCAGCATAGCCCACCCTAGCACAGGGTCTGCTAAAGGAAAACACTAGCGCTATTTCTTGTGCTTCAGGACATGAAAAAAACAGGTGCGTGAAATTTGGATTGCAGTTTCACATGCAACCTCACAGCCCTCCCTCTTCCAGCAAAAGTCTGCTTTTGCTTGTCTTACAGGCTCTGCTTTAAGCACTTGTGCCAATGTTTTGTAAGGATCCAGATGAGTCAATTTTTCAGCTGTTCTCTGAACTGATCCTTATGTGATTTTGATTGACTGTACTTCGGAACTGCACTTATTTAAGATTGAGGTAACTTGTACAGAGTTTAACCTATCAGAGCAGCTTTGAAAAAGGGAGGATTTAATCCAGGATGCTCAAGAATAATCTTCTTTAGTAGCTCTTTTCATTCCTAAGGCCACTGAGTGTTTTAATTACAGTTGAAATTAGTTTTAGCTGGGTTTTATATGTTAAGCTGGGTACCAGCCATGCTGAATTGGCCCTGTGCTGGTAGTCACTATGTTCCCTGGAGTTCAAGAAAGTAGCACAAGGGCTCTAGAGTCAACTTTGTCTTAGTCACTTTGATTTAGCACAGGATTATACATGATATACATTACTTCATTTCGAGATGCAGGATGGCTTTCAGTGGAACCAACTCGTGAGTCTGCAGCAAAGCACAATTAATTCCTACCTGGATGCAGCACCCAGAGCTTATGGAGAAGGCTTGTATAGTCCGTGTCTTATTGAGACGGTCTCTCACAGAGCTACATCTTCTAGTGGAACTTACTATTAAAATATAATTCTATGGTCACACTATTAAGATGCTGCCCTATAAGATCTAAACTTCAGAAAATTACCTTCATGGTAACACCAAGATAAGTAAAATTATTTTCCTATAATAGATACTTAACTGCATCTGAATGAAAATTTTTTCAGACTTTAACCATCAGTGCCAAGTAGGTGAATTTCAAACAGCTATACTATCAGGTAACACATTCAAAACTGTAAGTTCATGGACAAAAAAGATGAGGCAGATGAACTGTAAGGAACTATCAATGGGTTGTGGCCAGTGGTATGAGGTTCAACAAGGCAAAGTTCTGGGTCCTGCACTTGGGCCACAACAACGCCGCACAACGCTATAGGCTTGGCAAAGAGTGGCTGGAAAGCTGCTCAGCAGGAAACCTGGCAGTGCTGATTGAAGGCCACTGAACATGAGCCAGCTTGTGCCCAGGCAGGCAAGAAGGCCAATGGCATCCTGGCCTGTGTTGGAAATAGTGCAGCCAGCAGGGCCAGGGCAGTGATCATCCCCCTGTAGCGGGCACTGCTGAGGCTGCACCTCAAATCCTGTGCTCAGTTCTGGGCCCCTCACTGCAAGAAAAAGATTGAGGGGCTGGAGTGGGTCCAGAGAAGAGCAACAGAACTGATGAAGGATCTGGAGCACAAGTCTTAAGAGGAATGGCTGGGGAACTGGGGTGTTCAGTCTGGAGAAAAGAAGGCTCAGGAGGGACCTTATCAATCTCTATAACTACTGGAAAGGAGGTTATAGTAAGGTGGTGGTCGGTCTGTTCTCCCAAGTAACAAGAGATAGGACAAGATGTAATGGCCTCAAGCTGCACCAGGGGAGGCTTAGGTTGGATATTAGGAAAAAACTCTTCACTGAGTGGGTGGCCAGGCATTGGAACAGGCTGCCCAGGGAAGTGGTGGAATCACCGTCCCTGGGTGTTCAAAAACTGTGTAGATGAGGCCTCTTTGATACAGTTTAGTGGTGCTCTTGGCAGTCCTGGGGTAATGGCTGGATTTAATGATATTTTGATTAATGATGTTGATTCCATGATTCCCTCTGTTGCCTCTGTAAGAACTGTTTGTAACATGTTCACTGACATATGTTGAGCATGCAAGTGAATACTGCTGCCCTTGGTTTGGCATAAGAGACATTATGGAATTAGATGTTGTTGCAGCAAAAGAATGGTCTCTGTTTCATCCTCATTCATAATTGCTGAAAAGAACAGCATCATCAGTGAAAAAAGAAAGCAGTTCCATATTTAATTTATAAGTCTTAAATAACTTTTCCATTTCATAGGAACCACCTGTTTATCACTAAGGTCCTTTCTCAGAAGATTTTGATATTCAAAACAATTCCTATGCAATAAAATTTCACCATTAAACAAAAAAAAAGTCATAAAAAATTATTTTGGTCTTGTATTGTTTTCTCATTACAGTTTTTTTCAGGTCTTGAACTGCAAACTTAAACTTACATATTTTATTTCTTTGAAGAGCTTTCCTGGGTTCCTTGCATTCCCCCTAGGAAAGCTTTTATTGCTCTTGATTTGATATGCGAACACTCACGCTCTTTTATAATGGCTAAACCTAAATCTTTCTCAGTAGAACAGATAGGCAGGTTTGAGGTCCTTTCTTATTTCTATTGTATTTTTCTGAAGTTATTACTTGCTGCACCCTAGAAATGCAAATGAACTGAGCTTAAATGGAATATCTGAAAATTCCAGACCATTTCAGAAGGGCCTGAAAGGGCAAGTTGCCATCTAATACAAAATGAAAATGCATTTTGTGAATAATACACCTTACTTATTAGCGCCAGCAGGACAAAGTTCTTTACTGTGAGGGTGATGAGGCACTGGAACAGGTTGCCCAAAGAAGTGGTAAATTCTTCATCCCTGGCAGTGTTCAAAGCCAGGTAGGACAGAACATGGTCTCTTGTGAGGTGTCCCTGCCCATGGCAGTGGTATTACGACTAGATGATCTTAAGGTCCTTTCCAACCCAAGCCATTCTATGATTCTATAAGTGCAATTGAAAGCAAGTAAACAGGCTGTGGAAGTCTTCTGCCTTCACCTCAAGATCAACCTGTGCAGGCTAGTTAGGGAATAATTAAGGAAAATGATGTTCTCCAGTACATTCTCTGGGGTGCCTGTTTTCTGTAACTATCTACTAATGAATCCCCAGAGAATTCCAACAGAGCAGAGAAACAAAATGTGATCCAATTTATTCTCCACAAGTCTCGCTTCTTTCACAGTATTATACTGCAGAATTAGCAAACTTGCTGTTCTGGGACTTTATAACATTTTGAATGGAAAATCCAAACTAGTTTTACAGTATCCTTGATAATATTTTAATGTAAGATATTGAAAAAATATTTGATTTCTGTAAAACATAGGGGAGAGGTACTTTTGGAAGTGGACTGCTACACTAGTCTTATGACCACTGACAAATGCTGGCAGTATGAAAATAACACTCCTGTGAATTCCCCCAGTCTCTTGGACAGTCTTGAGCACAGCCTTCAATAGATACCCTAAGGCATAATGCCATGCAGGATCCCAGGACTCATAATCCCAAAATTACATTAAAGTTCCAAACCAGTAATGACATCTTTTAAATGAATCCTTTAGTCCATTGAAACATTCCAAAAAAGGGTGAGAATCTGGGGAATAATGCATAAAATAAGTTGTATTTCAAGCATTTAAATTTCCTTAAAGACTAAGTACTTTAAGCAAATTATTAATTGTCTAAAGTGCAAATACTTTTATAGGACTCATTTCTATACCCATGTGTTACGCAAATCTGACTGGAATTAGAGTCTCAACTTGCAAAGCTACTGTGCTTTTTACGCTAAACAATTGAGTGAAAAACACACCCAAGAGTACATGATGAAAATTGTATGTTTGTGATGATAACTCATAAAATTGTAAATCAAAAACTAGCTGCATAGATACCACAGCTGTGGTAAAGTAGTAAATGAAGGCATGCTTTATGTTCCATTTGACACAGTCATCAGAGTAACAAGATAAGTGATCCTCAGGTAAATACTGCTTAGACTTTCTCTGTATGAGCTGGTATCTAGTGATATTATTAACATCTCTCATATATATGTCCAGCACCTCTTCCCAGAACTCCACTGCTTCTATTTCTTCTCATCTTTAGTTGAAGGGATGATTAGTGTGGTCTGGTGTTTACAAGCTGTCCAATAGCTTAATGCAACTTCCCCTCACAAGAAGTATTTATTTTTATTTAGTTGGTTATTTTTGCTTTATATCTTACACTCTTTTGGGATTAACAATGTCATATTAAATAGACACTGCAAACATGCTTTTCTATCAAAACTGGCTGTTTTATAAATCTACTTCTCTGATAGAGCACCACATAATTAACATTTTCTAAAGTACATTAAGTGCCACTCATCGTTATATAGCAGTGCTGAATTTTGCCCTCAAAACACACAATAGTTACATATGAAGTGTACAGTGATTTTTTTTTTTTTTTATTCTAGAATGACTTTTCAGAGATTTAACAGGTATAATTTATGAGAGATATTTGTGTTTTTCTGTTCCATCATGGGTGAGTCAGAAACCACAACAGATATGCTCATGACTGCCATTTTCTTTCCATGACACTAATTTTATGTAGATTCTGGAACACTGTTAAGAAAAAATAATTTTTATCTAAAATCTGGCTTCTGGATGCATAGCTTCTGTCATAGGGTCCACAGATGTGTTGCTTATTTTCATTTTGTTACTGTATGACAAGACTAATGTTGGTATGTGACTTACCAGATGCAATAAATTTCTTATTCAGACAGTGAAAAGAGCAGTTTCCATCTCTCATGTGGAATATCATTGTCTCAGAGGGGAACAAGCTGTATTGTGAAGACCACTGCTCAGAAGCATTCTGGTGCCTGTATCAGTTAACCATTTCTAATACTCTAAACCAGGTGCTCCTCCATTGGGAAAAAGTTGGAGGTCTCTGTCTTCTAGGTACTTTGATTAAGTTGCCTAGGAGAAGCTCAGAAAAGCCGGGTTTCAGTCCCCACTTAATTTGGACGTCCAAATTAAGATTCCTGAATAAGAAACAAATTTTACTCAAGGAAAGGATCTTGAACAGGGAGCAGTGTGTAGCTTGAGTGTGTAGATGCTTTGTCAGACAGGCGCACCAGATTAGGTGCTTAAGACCCAGTCCTTTCTCAGAGTCTGTCTTTTGTATTTTATCTTTCTGATGTGTAATGATCAGCTCATGAGCATCTCTGTTTATCTACTTGTGATCTCTGTGGGGAGCCGAGTGGCTAGCACAAGTCCTCTGGATTTCATTTGACAATAAGCTGCCAGGCAGTTACTTGTTGTAAAACTAAAATGTGAATGAAACCTCATTTATTTCTCATGCACAAGTTTAATTTAGAAAGTATGTGGTAATTAAACTAATGCATCAAGGACTGTTTTTTCATGTTATCATAGTTTTTATCCAAGCACCTGGAATTAGCTAAGAATTGTAATGTCGAATAGGCAAAGATGATAAACAGTTTGTAGCTGCCTAAGCAAAACTAATCAGTCTGCCTGCATTTCAGAAGTTTAGATATTACACCCAGATAATTTTCTGTATATGTGTCTTGTGGATATGAAGGGATTTTCCTGCAGTTTTGCAGTAGATGCTCTGCTACTAGCCAAATTGTAAAGGTACTTCTGCTGACAATGTTCCTGTAATCAATATTGTGACAGTAGAACTTTGTAAGGAAGTCAGTTAAAGGCAGTGATATTTACTATTTAACATTGCTGGTGACATGGACAGTGGGATTGAGGTGCCCTCTGCAAGTTTGCTGACAACAAGCTGTGTGGTCTGATTGACACACTGGAGGGAAGGGGAACCATCCAGAGGCACCTAGACACTCTTAAGAACTGGGCCAGTGCCAGTCTTATGAAGCATTCTGATGATTTGCATGATACACATGCCTGAACATAATTACCAAAATATATAGCCTTTTATCCTAAAATGATTTACATTGTTACATGGAAGTTTTTGATTGGTTTAATTACAGTTGTTCAAGCAGCTGTCCAGGCAGATTTTTAAAATCTCCAAGGGTTTCTCACCCCGTCACCTGTTCCAATGACAGAAAACTGACTGAGAAGACAGAGGAATCTTGTGAGATTATAGTTTTTAAGAGTCAATTAGAAAAGCATTGTTTAAGGTTCTTGTGAGTGTTGTGATCCTGCCACCTAGTGAGGAATGGACTTTGACCTCTTGGTATTTTCTTTAGCCCTATGATTTTATGAGAGGCAGCTAGATACTTAAATATCCAACATCAGATATTAAGGCATATGCGTTTTAGAACATGAACACTTAACATTGGATGTAATAAAGGAAATAAAAATAGATTTCTAAATCCAGTCACTTCCAAAAAGCTTAGTTTAAGAGCAATGGAAGGCCATTTGTAACTGGGGACTATAGCTGTTGCTTTTTTAGAGTCAGGCCTTCTAAAGTTCATTTCTCAGCAAATTTTGCAGCAGTATTAACCTGAGATAATTTAGCTTTTTAGTTGTTTTCCCTGTGCTAAAAAAATGTTTTCTCTGTAAAGATGTTTGTTTCCATTCTATTTTTTTTGACTGATTGTGTTAAAGTGCTTTTTCTTAGAGTATTTCATATCGTAACGAAAATTCAAGCAATTTTCTAAGTCTAGTAGCAAAAAAAACCCAAACATTTCTCTAATTTTGTAATTTGTCCTATTTGTAGCAAAAAAGAACTGAAATTGGTGTTTTTTTTTTTTTGTGTGTAATAATTGCACAGTATGGCCCAAGAAGGGAACTTCTGGGGGGCAAAAGAAGGGAATTAGGCTTCTAGTTCCCATCGACTTTCAGATGATCTGCAGAGAAATCGATGAGCAATCACATGGCAATAGAGAAAATACTTTGTTTATTGCTCAAGGCTTGTTTGAAGATGCTGATTTCTGAAATGCTCTGTCTTCCTGCTTCCTCTGGTCCCTGAAGAATGGAAAACAGCTGATCTCAGCCAACCCCCTCTGTATATGGCATGAGGTGTGAAAGGCTGTGCAGCCATGCGACCTCAGCTGTATCAGGTTTTCTAGTTTCCTCTCTCTCTTCCTGAAAGTCCATTTCTGCAGTTCAAGCACTTCTGAAGTAGAAGTTCTTAATAGTGTATTCTAATTTGCTCAGAATTCCGCTATTTTCTTCTGGATTTAATAAACAATGCTGAAACTATTCTATGATCCTATGATTTGTTGCATGATGACAGGATCCCCTTCTTTATACCTCTGAAGTTTTAGGATCCCCAGCCCACCGCATTTTCTTTGGTAGTTTTTGGTAGAGATGAACTCCAATGTATTGAGATGCTTTGTAGATACCAACGCTGAAGCTAGCATGTGGCTACGGAATGAGCATGTTGACAGATGGGGCCGTTAATCTTTCAACAATATCTTCAGATAGTGTTACCATCTGTACTTTGCTTGACAGAGGGAACAAAGTGTTGAAAAAGGATAAAAGAAGCTGCGTGCTAAGTTCTGTGTTTTCCTAGCTACAGTGAGACTGATTAAAAATATTATAATAAAAATTTACCTGAATTCATATTTTTTAGTAGAAAAGTCTAAGAATTTTCAGGACTATATTTACAGGCAGTGAAATGAAAGTGAATTCTGGGAGTAGTGAGAAAATACTTACAATAAAAGAAGAAGAAAAGAGTATTTCCCTGGCTACTAACACAACTTAAAACCTTTTCAAGCATCCTGTCAAAATACTTTTTCTGCTGTGAGGTTTTGCTTCACTCTTCTTTAGCATAATGCTAAAGATCCATCAGTCTGTCAGAATAAAATTATGATTTCAACCAGAAAACATATAAAGAACAAAGTTGTGTGTTTCCAAGTGTTGAATAGGAGATGATATTCTGCCTTTACTTGTGAGCGCTGTGTTGAAGGATTTAATTTTCTAGTATAACTGAAATCACAGTTGTCACAGGATGTAAGATGTATTATGATTCTCTTGGTACAGTTGTTTCTTATAAAGAATCTGGTCTGAGAACAGGAGTCCTTATGAAAAGAATACAGAAGTAGCTTTTCAGATACTAACCCCAATCAAACCAGAAGCAATATGCTTCACAGAGAATACTCTACATCATGTTAGATGTCACCCACAAAGAACATGGCACTGAGTAGAATAATGGGTAAATATCAGCTGTCTCCAACAGTGAACATGCCCCA